>NC_136065.1:247287985-247887985 GCF_964261635.1 Lissotriton helveticus | reverse complement strand
TCTGCAACACATCAGGTCTCGGTTCAACTCTTCTATTAGCAATAGACAGTCACCTGAAGAAGGCCCAAGAGCCGAAACGCGCGTAGTGCTATCTACCGTATTCCCTTCAACCCAATTGTTTAGTTTACAAGTCTATTGATTATGTTTTTTCAATATGTTTTTAAATTTCAATTGAATGTTATAACTATGTAAATATACAATTTTCATGTGCAATATTAATCACTTTATATACTATATTTAAAATAAAGATATCCCCCAAAAAAAAAGAGAAAGAAAAAAAGAAAAAAACTATATAAATAATCATTAAATGCAAATATAAAATATCAATAAATAAAACAGAATATCCAACTAGTTACTGTCTGAAGTTTCTCAATACAGTTGGACTGTACATGTTCATGACGTTAACCAGTTGATCATACCAAGACATCAAAATATGTGATCATACTGTCATTTGGCTATAGACCTTTTCTAAACTCAAGTTTTTCCCTGTGTATAGCAAGTGAAAGAGTTTTATATAGGGGTCCCCTTTTTCCAAAATATTTGGATCAAATAATGTCATAAGATCGCAGTGAATGAAGGGTGCTTGTAATTTCCCCCACATTGCACATTTGATATATACAAATAATCTATTCCCTAAGGTGGGTGTTGTATGAAATTAATTCCCAGCCAAGATGGACGCAATGCGAGACTTTGAATGTATGGGAGCTCGCTGAACATGCTAAAAAGAAGAAATATAAGATCCAGGCGAACCAAGGACAAAATGGTCCCAGGAGCCTAGGAATTCATACAAACCTAGGAATGCCTGATTATGAGAAAGAATGTATCCTCTATTATTATAAACACGAAGGGCACGCTGGTGGTTGCTTATTTTTCTGCCACACTTGATTCTGTAGCCGCAGCTCTACCTGGATGCCTAATTTGGTAGATACAGCGGTTGTCAGCATCCAGAAGCGTGAGTATCGTCATGGGCTATTCACTTATTACAATGGTTCCACACTAAGTGAAAATGTTGTTGCCCTGCACTTGCACACAACACGTGACAAATAGCAGACTTATCAGATATCAACAAGTGATTGTAGCTGCGGAGAATGCGTCTTTAAAGAGTTACAACACCTTGCCACTTCCAGCGGATGATACAGATGATAATGGGGAAGAGCATGACTGTCTAGATGTTACGGAATTGTGCACCAAGCCAAGATCTGACGTTCGAGACAGCACCTTGGAAAAGCCTGATTTTACTGTGTTTTGGACCACTCCACTCTTGCTTAAGAGATTCACTGGAAAACCAGTTCATGCTGTATGCACCTTAGAAGGAGTAGTAGACGCCTCCTATTTGTGCAAGGTAATGTCTGCACAGGTGACTGAACTGATTGCTCTAACTACATCGTGCTGTGTCTCCAACTGTTTGAGAATCCCATATACACTGTTGGCCTGGGTGAAGCTCACAGAGTTTCACTCCGTGGAATCCACAAAGTTACCGAAAAACTCTGAGATTCCGCGGAGTTTCACGAGCGATGGAGTAATAGTGCATAATGAATGACCAGGTACAATTTCACTGGAAACACTGCGCACTGAGATGAACTGGCAGCAGGGCCGGACTGGGAACCAAAACCGGCCCTGGCAAAGTGCTCGGCCGGCCCCCCTCCTCCCCCTGGGGGAGGGGGGTTGCCACCGAGCTCTTTACCAGGGCCGCTTTTCCGCCGAATTTGTTACAGGGCCGATTTTGCAGCTATGCTGCAAAAACGTCCCTGTAACAAAAAAGGCCCCCTTGGGCCCAAAAACGGCCCCCACCCTTGCGGCCGACCGGGGGATTGCCCGGTGCCCGCTACGGTCAGTCCGGGCCTGACTGGCAGTGCCACTTTCTACCCCGTGCTCCAGCACTGCCCACCTCTCCTTGTTGGCGAGATGGTCTTACTACGCCACCGATGCTAGGGGTAGTAGAGTTTTATGTGGTGCTTTCCCCAATTTCCCCATGAGTGTTGTAATTGACGGTCATCATGTCCTTCACCGTTCTCTTAAAGACTATCTTGCACTCCTGCAGATAGGCTAAGGTGCGAGGGGTCGGGAAGAGCCCTTTATTGACATCTTGTAACGCAGCGGGCAGATGGAGCAGCATGTGACCGTGGAGAGTCATGAGAAGTGGAGTGCAAACGCAGCAGCCAGTGACCAGGGACAAGCTTCTAGCTTGTACATGGACATAATTAAACAGTCCTAGTAAAGACTAGAGTGCCTACTTTCCATGTTAACGCAGTAAGGGGCACATGCATCATTTGAAATTGCATTCGCAAATGGTGCGAATGGCAAAATTCGGACGTTTGCAAATGCAATTCCCATTTTTGGGATACATTAAAATTTTTGTAATTTTCGCAATTTAAGAAATCTCAAAGTTGCGATTTCTTAAATTGCGATTGCATTTAAGGAATCTCAAATTGAGATTCCTTAAATGCAATGCATCAAACTTCAAAAATTTGCGAATTCGCAAATAAGGGGAGCAAATTACCATGAAGTTGACTTTCATGGTAATTTGCGAAAACTTTGAAAAATGCACTAAAGTGCATTTTTCAAAGTTCCATTTTACACACACACATGCCCTTGGGGCATGTGAGTGTGCAAAATATACTTCTAAGCAGATTTCAGGGGTGCAACAGGGTGTCCTTTGGACACCCCTGCACCCTTGAAATTGCATTCTTAATTTGCGAATTTCTAATGGTGAATAGCAAATTAAGAATGTCTTTCCATTCATTCCTATGGGCCTCTAGGCCCATAGGAATGGATGGGGAGGTATTCCTTAATTGCGATTCTCAATTAGAGAATCGCAATTAAGGAATTTTAAGAAATCGCTATTTTTTAAGCGATTTCTTGATGCATTGCAGTTTGCAATTCCTTAATAGCGATTCCTTATTTTTCGCAATTAAGGAATCGCAAAATGCAATATTGATGCATGTGCCCCTAAGAGTGAACGAGTTGCTTCATGCTTCTGGAATAGAAAGAGCCGGCCTCCCACTATTACTGCTGCTTTACAGAGTGCCTTGCCTGCAGGAGAAAGGCATCAGGGTGCACGCCAGATTTATCTTTGTATTCAGTGCTTTCTAGAGGTGCAGATTAACGTCAAAGATGCTGGCTGACAAACCCAAGCAAGTGAGAAACACATGCCTCATTCGCTATAAAAAAAACTGCAAAAAAAAGCTAGAATTGTATTCTCGAACTGTGGCAATTGCCCTCGTTACAGAGTACTAAAGCAGCCAATATTAAGCACAATTATTCACTGTGTTAGGTGCTGAATCCAAGGGTTTCCAAGCGCTGAGTGTACTCCATGGGTAGGAGGCAGACCTGCGGCTCTCCTTTTAAAACTAAGCCATGTCCCATTAAGACCTACAGAGTTGTAGATGGGTGTCACTCATGAAAAAATGAAAAAAAGGGATGCTTGTTAACGACGCCTTTTGAGTGACAGCAGACAAGCAAGAAACTCAAGTTGACTATGGACAATCAGGCGGCTGAGAAGAAACACATCTCCTTTGTTGACAGCTACTTTTTATGTAGCATATGATTCCCATAAGTGCTTATAACCAACAACACACTTTTATACATTATGCACTTAATTTTTAGAAATATAAAAATAGCATCAGGAAATGAAGATTTTTTATTTTGTCATGACTTGTAACGTTTCAGTTTTTACCATTTCACGTGTTTGTGATTTTTATATCTCGTTTTATTTAATTTGCAGTTAAAGCCACTCATTTAATCAGTTTTATCGTCTATTGTTCAGGTGTGCAAAGGGTATTTAGAGCTTGACCTGAAAGGATGGTGTGGCTGTAAGATTCGAATTACATTTCAACCATGACACGTTTTGACTCTAGATGCTAAATGGTTTGAACATGCATTAGATAAGATACCTACTCTGACAGTATATGCAAGTAAGTTTTTAAATGGACATAGTGTTCTTCAGAATAGTCTATGGGCCTTATTATGACTATGGCGGTCTATTAGACATGTTGTGCCCCCCGGTCTGCATGCACCCAAGTTCCTGCAGGAACTGCTTTTGATGTTCCTATAATGGTGGGACCACTAAATAACTGCCTGCCAGAGACTTTAAAAGTAAGTCATACTCTGGTGGGCGTTTTTTAATGGCTTTGGCAGTCTCGGAGTAGGGCGACAGTGTTGCTGCCTGGCTCCTAGAAAACCAAAGTCATAATAAGACCATATATCTGTCGCAGTGGTTTCTCTTCAGCGGTGGTTTGAATGGACTGCTAAGTAGAGGCTTATGGTGACACCCCGTGGTGATAATAAGAGCAGTTCCTTTCCAAGATTTGAACTTCCTATGCTTTATTATTTTATCGAGATAACACTGGAGCACTTTAGTGGTGGGCGCCAGTAAACTCTGCCATGCTGCGGTTGGCAGGGTTTCTGACTTGCTCCAAGTGGAGAGTGGAGTGGCAAAACTCCGCAATCTCCGCTGTCGGAATGGAGTTTACCGCTCACCCCTAGTATACTGATAGTATGAGTTTGACGTGGTCCCAGAGGGACTTCCTTTAGATCCCCTTTATAAATAGAAATTATATTATGGATCTGTTGGATGCACTGCAAATGTGAAATCTGCAGCACACAGAAGTGGATGTGATTTTGTAACTGCAGAAGACTGCTATGCCGACGAAATTGCACGATACTGCACTCTTGAATCTTGCACATTCAATCAAGAAGGCAAATATGACTCTGAAATTTGAGCTTGGAGAGATGGGAGACCAATTCTACCAGATGTTATGTTGTCTCTCATGTAAAGACTATTCCGTCATCCCACCCATATAGGGAGAGACGCTATCATCATTCGCTTTAAGACCTAATGGTACAATCTCAATTTCCATGTAATTGCAGTGAGTTTGTGTCATTGATGGATTATTGTCAGCACTAAAATGCAGGCTTCACACAGGACGATCATGTGGCCCCTGTAACAGGATGCAATTAGATTTTGTGGAGATGACCATTTTAGAGGACTCCACTATATCTTGGTGGTAGTCTGTCTCTTTTCTTGATGTATGGAAGCCTACCCAACCAGGAGGTATGGCAGTCTCACAGTGGCCAGTACTCTGGGAGTTGATTCCTCGTTTTTGCTTTCCGGTTTCTTTCGAGTTAGATGGCAGGTCCCATTCTAAGATCAGGAGACTACTGTGCACAGCAGTACAGGTGGAACAGAGGTTCCCTTGTAGCTTTAGGTCATAGGCATGTGGGATTGTGAAGCAAGTCAACAGGGTGCTGGAATTTAGACTAGCCAATGTGTGTTCATCCACTTCCCTGAAATGGACCAACGCCATTCCACTGGTTCTGATGAGCCTCCAAAGCACTTCTGATTGGACACCTGGACTCTTCCCGACAAGATCCTAATGGAGAGAGTCATGAGGCTTCCAGCCATGCCAGCTACTCCACTTGTGAATATAGAGGATGATATGATTCTTTACTACTGCAAAGGATTGGCTGATGTGGTGTATTCTGTCTCTCACCAGGTTGATTTGGCTACTCTGCCTCCAAGGCAGGAACAGTGCCACAAACTAGTTCCACTGGACAGGGTGCTGTCCAGGAAATCCTGCCTGGATTCTCACTGGCAAGACTCTTTTTTGGTCAGTCTTTTGACAAACACTGCTGTGAAATTTGAGGGCCTCCCAAACTGGATTCATACCTCCCACACCAAGATAGTGAGACAAGCCGGTGAGGAAGTTGTGACAATAACCACTGATTTACCGAGTCAAACTCCAGCACAAAACACATGTTCAGAGGGAGGAGAAGATTACATGCAAGTGTGTCAAAGTCAAACCAAGACCAGTGAGGAGCCTGTGGCTTATGAGTCAAAAGTATCACAGTGAACCATGCAGCTAAACCTGAAGGTCTAAACCTCAGGCCCAAACAAGGGATGTGTATTTTGGCTAGAAAAGTACAGAGACAAGCGAGGTGGCAAAAAAGTGGTGAGAGACTAAGATCAATTGTGTCAGAGGAACGCACCCAGAAAAGATCAGAGGATAAACATAGCCACTTGAACAAAGTGGCCGTGAGAGCGAACAACTAGTAGGCAGAAGATCAAAAAGGCAATGGGACCATTACAGAAGGTACTCAGTCAGCTCCTGGGTGGACTTACTTTGCTGATAGTGGGGCTGATTCTCAGCTCCACAGTGGACTTACTTTGCTGAGAGTGGGCCTGATTCAAAAACACAAAAAACTGAGAATCATCAGAGAATTTTTGAAAAATCCCCATGAATTGTGTTATCCCAGCAAAGATTGATTGATTTTTTATTTTTTATTGATTGAGTTCAAGTGACATCTGTCTACATGGGGATGATGTATGTTTTTTATTCCTTGTGTCCTGTAAAGATGTTAAGCTCTAGTAGAAGAATAGAGTTGTTCTCCTAGTGTGTCCTGCTGTACGAAATAATACTGATGTCGACTGAACCAACAGATTTACATTGAACAAACTGAAAGTTTGCTGATTTGCACAGTAGAACCAACAAGTAGAATTCTGCTTTTTGATTTTGATTTCTCTTATTTCTTTTTGATCTGACTTGAGAGAAAACATGGTGTTGAATACACCTCTCGACAGTCTTCGACACCGTCTGCCACCACACCCTGCGCATACGCCTCCATGACGGAGGGATCTGAGGCAAAGCCCTGGACTGGATCACCTCCTTCCTCACCGGCAGAACGCAGAGAGTCCGCCTCCCCCTTCAGATCAAAAGCCACCACAATCACCTGCGGCGTACCCCAAGGATCATCCCTCTTTAACATCTACATGGCACCGCTCGCCAGCATCGTCCGAGCACACCACCTCAACATCGTCTCATACGCCGACGACACCCAGCTGATCCTATCACTCACCAAGGATCCAGCCACCGCCAAATCCAACCTCCAGGAGGGAATGAAGGCCATTGTGGATGAAGACTATCTGGCTCCACCTCCTCCGCATGGGACGACTCCTGGTGGCCAGCCACACTGGGAGCTGCCCCGACACCAACCAACCACGCAGGCAACATGGGAGTCATCCTGAACTCAACACTCTCCATGGCCCAGCAAGTCAACTCGCTTACCTCCCCCTGCTTCAACACCCTCCGCATGCTCCGCAAGATCTACAGATGGATCCCCACCGATACCAGAAGAACAGTCACCCAAGCACTCATCAACAGCAGGCTGGACTACGGCAACGCCCTCTACGCAGGAACCGAAATCGCAGGGACCGAAATCCGGCGGTGGTATTGCCGTTATCTTACGAAATCATCTAACTATCATTTCTAGGAAAATTTCTAATTTAGGGCCTATAGAGGCACTCTATTTCTCCATTTCAGATGCCTCTGTTGCCATATTCTCAGGTACATTGGTATATTGTCCCCCGAACACCCCACAGCCTGCATTGACCTCGCTTATGGCCGCCATTGGAGATTTGTCTCTCAAGCACCCTTACTTTATGGTATTAGGGGATTTCAACCATCATGTTGATTCACATGACTGTACACGTGCTAAAAATCTTCTAGACTCCATGCAAGGCCTGAATCTGCCCCAATGGGTTAGTGGTCCTACCCATTCTGCAGGACACACCCTTGACTTAATTTTTTCAAACTTTCTTGATCTTAAAGTTCTCCCCTCTATGACTCTTACGTGGTCCAACCACTACCTGAGTCCGTGTGTGGTGTTTACACCCAAGCCGCCTAGGATGGAATCTACTTGCAGAGGACAGGGCAGAAAATGGCATAAGGTCACTTGTACGGCCCTGGAACAAAGGTTTAAGAGTACCATTGATCTACCCGTTGTCGATCTTAATGAAAGTGTATCCACCCTTAATAAAGATCTCTCTGCTGCTATTGAACAAATCGCCCCAATGAAGAATCTTTCCTCTTTAAGATCTAAACTCTCTGCTCCTTGGTTCACATTGAGTCTACGGGAAAACAGAAGCAGATGCAAAAAACTGGAGCGTTCATGGCGCCGTTCGTACGACCCGGCGGCCAAAGCCCTCTATAGATCAGCTCTTAAAGAGTTTCATAAACCCAAACGTACTGTCATGAAACAATATTTTGCGGATACAATTAAAAGAGCAGAAAATTCCACCAAGACCCTTTTCAATATCGTTAAGGAGTTTGCCAACCCTTCTGCTTTGGCCTGTCCTGTTACCCCTAGCCAACTGCTTAGTGAGGGACTGTCTGATTTTTTTATGAGAAAATCATGAATATTACAGCCAACATCCATCAGAACCCCGTAGCAGCAACCCCAACTTATGACACCAGCTGTGTGGAAGTGCTCACCTCATTTAAGCCACTGTCTGAAGATTACGCTTTATCCTTGTTTTTGAAGTGTAAATCGGGCTCCCCGCTTGACCCAGCCCCAGCTCATTTTCTGAATGGCATAGCTCCACTACTGATTAAGCCCCTGCTAGAAATATGGAATTCTTCTTTGCAATCGGGCCTTTTCCCCTCCTTGTGGAAACAGGCACTGTTGTTACCAATTTTAAAAAAAAACAGGTGCTGACCCACTATGCTTCAGCAATTACCGGCCCATTGCACTTCCCCCCAAGCCAGCAAAAGTGTTAGAGAAGGCGGTACAAGAGCAACTGTCCGAATACCTAGAAACTAATCACCTGCTTCATGACACCCAGTCAGGATTCAGGCCTGATTTTAGTACGGAATCAGCCCTGTTGGAAGTGTCTGAATCAATTCGCGAATGTGTGGATAGGGGAGAGGAGGCCTTGTTGGTCCTCCTCGACCTAGCCGCAGCATTTGATACCATCTCGCATGACACTTTACTGAATCGCCTTCATCAGGTGGGCATTGGAGGAATTCCCCTGGCCTGGGTGAAATCTTTCCTGACAAACAGGTATCAACAGGTCTCCCTCGGACCCTTTGTTTCCACAGAGAAACCACAGAGATGGGGGGTTCCGCAGGGATCTGCTCTTAGTCCTCTCTTATTTAATGTGTACCTAATGCCACTGGCGAAGGTGGTTGAATCTTGGGGCGTCAGAGTGATTTTTTACTCTGATGACACTCAGCTTGTGTTTTCTTTTAAAGATCACTCTGAAAGCTCTTTGGCTCACTTTCGCCACTGTCTGGTAAACATCGCCTCCTGGATGTCCGCCAACAATTTAAAATTGAACACTGACAAGACGGAAGTCTTATTTTTTAATCAGAAATCCATTATTCCCTCCAACATTTGGTGGCCATCTCACTTCAACCCCCCCCCCCCCGGTGCCAGTTCAAGTTGCCCGTAATCTGGGCTTTCAATTTGACACAGCTCTTTCCTGCAAGACTCAAATTACTAAGGTTTCTTCATCTTGCTTTAGAAAACTCCGAATGATTAAAAAAATCATTCCTTTTCTGCCTCTTGAGTCCCGCAGAACAGTAGTCCATGCCCTAATCACGTCCCATTTGGACTACTCAAATAGTTTGTATGTTGGAGCCCCTGCGTATCTCATTAACCGTTTGCAAACAGTGCAGAATTCGGCGGCCCGGCTGATTTGTAACATTCCTTATCGCCACTCGATCTCACCTCATCTGGCCAAACTACACTGGTTACCAGTGAGATATCGCATTCAGTTCAAGGCTTTGGTCCTTGCCTTTAGAGCCCTCAATGGCCGCGGCCCAGCATACTTAAGGCATAGAATCAGGCTGACTCATGCAACACGGGATCTTAGATCCAACCATCTTCGCCTAATGTTCTGCCCACGTTTCCGTCTGGCTCGTACAGGTGGTAGGGCTTTTGGCGTGGCCACCTCCAGATTGTGGAATTTACTTCCAGTGGAACTTAGATTCCTGACATCAGAGCCTTTGTTCCGAAGGAAACTTAAGACCTGGTTCTTCTCTCTGATCTAGCTTTGTGGAACTTTTCTGGCCGACCCTCTCTGACCTCACATGTTTTCAGCGCCGGGACACCCCCGTTGAGGATAGCTGTCGCGCTTTACAAACTTCTAAAATAATAATAAAATAATAATAACTACGGCCACACTCCAGAAGAGACTCCAACGCATACCAAGCACCTCCGCAAGCCTCATCTTTGGACTCCCTCGCCACACCCACAACACCACCCACCTGAGAGACCTGCACTGGCTCCCGGTCAACAAGCGGATCACCTTCAAGGGCCTCACCCATGCTCACAAAGCCCTCCACAACGCCGGACCAGCATACCTTAACGAACGACTTTCCTTCTACACCCAGAACCACCAGCTTCTCTCTGCCGACCTCTCACTCGCCACCGTCCCACGCATCTGCCGAACGACAACCGGCAGTAGATCTTTCACCCACCTCGCCGCCAAGACATGGAACACCCTCCCCATCCACTTGCGTCAGACCCAGGACCTGCTGACCTTCAGAAGACATCTCAAGACCTTGCTGTTTGACCAGTAGCTGCTCCCACCCTCCCCTCAGCGCCTTGAGACCCTCAAGGGTGAGTAGCGCGCTTTACAAATGATTGATTAATTGATTGATTGAATACACCAAAAATGTAGAATGATAATAAAAATAGTGGCAATTGCCTTAGTTTTACTAATTATTGTTTTACTAGTGAGTACTAAGTTGGGTATGCTGCACCTGAAACTGCACTTGATTCTCCATGTTTAGAAGAGCAACATAGATTTAACATGAACATTTTACAAAGGGATGGGTCTGAGGAAATTACACCAATAACATATCATTCAAATTATTGCATGAGTATTGTATGGATATGAACTCACACAATTGCTACATCTGCACATACTTACCTGCCTTCGCAACAGCTGGTGTGACATACCAGCACTTACCTGTCCCCTACTCACTGATGTTTAGTATAACTAGGAGTTTGTTTTATCAACAAGGTCGCTGTGAATAATATTTTTCTAACTTTGACTTGCTTTTAGATTATGTGCCTATGCATGAACATTTAAATCTGAATACTGGAGCAGTCTGTGGAAATGATGGGTCTTTATTTAAAGTGTGTGACAGTAATTGATATCCCTAAATGTATTAAAGCTAGAGCTACGTATAAATCGACTAGGCCTTGGAAGGATTTTACTGATGAGTCAGGCAAAAGGAGGAAAGAGATTGGCAGAAGGTCTGGTAGTAATCTTCATTACACCAGAGTATTCATAGTAATTTTGGTAATTCCCTATTTCTCCTTGATGGAGTATCATCAATATTATGTGAATAGGCTCACATGTGTAATGAAGTGTAATTTGCGGAGAAGGGGGAAATTAAGGCAGAAACAATTAATTTAGCGAGTGTGGGGGGACTGCTCACCGGTGCTGTTTGTGTAGTTTTACAATTACCGCTATTTCATTTAATTTTCAAATGGCTGTTTTGATCTAAGAAAATAGTGCTCAATGCAGAATTGTTCTTCTCGTGCAATTCTGTAGAATCTGTGGAATTGTTAGGAAATTCCATGTAATTACACTGCACTAAATTTACGCGAGTTAAGCCACCCCTAATTGAGAGGAAATCAAGGAGAGAAGCAAAGATGGATTGGGAGAAGGAAGAGAAAAAGATTAAAGAAGCAGGAATACATCCAAAGTAAAATTTGGATTTGCATTGTGAGAAAGTTTAGTTTCAGGCGACAAAGGGAACAGGTTAAAAACCTCAGATTGTAGGTTGGAGTAAATGTGTACAGATATTAGAGCAAGGGTCTCCAATCAATGGTATGTGAGCTACTGGTAGTTCGTCAGCTCCCTGAGGTAGCTCTTGGAAGGGTAGTCCAGCCCAGTAGGTCATGGAAAGGGTCTGAGCACATTGAAGGGGGTAGGTAGTGAAGCTCATTTTCATACCCTGGCAGTAGCAGGCAGGCAAGCAAATGGCATATATCCACACTAACAGATAAGCACACACTATGACAGCCCTTGGTAGTGGAACAGCCTGCAGCCTGCATGACCATCTATCTTTGATCTCAGTCTTGTAAAGTTGTATGGAGTCTGGTCATGTTGCAGGCCTCTTTTTATTAATCACACTGTGCAAATGAATACACGGCAATGAAAGAATAACAGTAGTAAGACAGGAGTGTAATGCAGGCACCCAAAGCCACTGTGGTGCAGGGGGACCCCCAACCCTTCCAAGTTCAATGAATGAATGAATATCTGTGAGATATGGGAGACTCAGTGGTGCCTCATCACATTCTGGAGGAGGACCCCATAATTTAGCATTTTCCTCTGTAGTAAAAGTAGAAGGAAGAGTAGAATGGCTTGAGTGTGTGCCTACAGGGGTGGTCAATATCGATAATCGTATAAGAACTGGAATCTTATTGGAGGTGGTCATATTGTAACAGTAATAATATTCATGAGTAGCTAAAGGTGATATTCACTGATTAGAAGTAGCTTCTATCATAGACCAGGTTGGAGAGCCCAGGATGAAAGGTTATGTGTAACCAAATATTTTCAGGAAAAGATCTTGTTTTTCCTGGTGTTTATTATAAATGTGGGACAAACTCTTGTTTTCAACGTCCTGTGAACTGGATTGGCAGTTGCTATGGAGATTTAGGGCCGGATTATGAGTTTGGCGGTCCAACTGAAAGACTGCTGTTGTGGTGGTCAGGAGAACGCCACCAAGCCAGCGGCATCCCAAATTCTGTATTCTGATTACACCGCCGAGCTGGCCGTGTTGTGTCGGAGGTGCCAAAGCGGCGGTCTGCTTTGGCTCATAGAGAGCCTATTACATACGCCACTGCCTTGCAGTGCCACGTGCAGGTCATGTGCACTGTGCACCATGTCGTGCATGACACACATTGCATGTACAACAGTGCAATAAGAGGGGCGCACATTATGTGCTGCCATGTATTTTTTACCCAATTAGCAAAATTGCCCTGGGGGCATGTTTGGGGCCGCTTCCCTGCCTTTCCACCAAGCTTTTCATGGCAGGGACCTTGCCATGAAAAGGTCTGCGGAAAGGCAGGTTGTGATTGGGACGACAGTGCCAGCATCATCACCAGCCACTTTCCCCACCACTGCAGCCGCGGGATCCAGATCCTTATGGCGATGGTATGACCACCATAGTCATAATCAGGTGGTTGGACCACCACCGCCGTACTCATGATCAGGCCTTTAGTGTTTCCTAAGGTGTATCAGGCAGATGAGCTAGATGGTAAAGGACTAGTAACTCATGGAGGACCTGTATGTAGTGCTTCAAAAGTAGTAGGTGATATTTTTGGTGCTATGATTTCTTCTGTAGGTATAGTTTTGAACAAGTGAAGATTAGACAGCTGTCTACTTTGGGGGATTGCCTTGCTTCTAACACTGCTGGTTTTTTAAATGCTATTAAGACTAAGCTTATAGCAAAATTGGCAATGTTTTTTGTAAGAACATGTCTCCATTTGCATGGTTCCCCCAGAGGCTAGTATAGATGCTGCTGGTTTTTCAACTCTGAAATGGCACTGAGACCTGCTAACGAGACCTCAATTCCCGTGCCCTGACATTAAAACTGTATCCTGACTTAAACCTATAAATTACAGAGACACCCTAGGGATTGCAGCGCCGGCTCTGCCACAATGGGTGTGAAATAGATAAAACATGGATCCCAGCCTCTCACTGGACACTGGAAGAGCAGTTTTAAACTGCTTACTTTGACTTTGCCATTTAAAGCAATGGCAAAGCCGAATCTTTCCTTTTAATCTTTGTAAGTCACCCCTAAGGTAGGCCTAACGGGCCCTAAGGCACGGAGCTATATATTAGACAGTGGAACAGGTACTTTTTCATGCTCCAACAGTAAAAATGGTAATTTCTACTATGGAAAAAGCTAGTAGCCCCATTGGCGAGTGCAGAGTTACAAGCTGAAGGCTCAGCTTTACTAGTTTCTTACTGGGGCTGCTGAAGTTGATGCTGTAAGTTATCTATCAACTCACTGCATAAAACCTGACTTGATGCTCCAATCTCAGAATTAATGTAACTTTTTGCAGTATGCAACGTTTATAAAATTGCCACTGTGTCGCCCTAAACCCACCTGCCCAGCCTAGGTTGCGCCTGGGGTTTGTTTCTGATACAGCTTTCTGCCCTTCTGAGGAGATGTACAAACAATTCGCAGGAAAAGGCACAATAGTAGCCTGCGTGAGGGAGAAGAGTTACTTCTCACTGGCATGAAGCCACATGGGTGTAAGCCCAAAAGGTGAGCTTTCAAGGAGAAACCGCCTTTAAAGAGCAAATGGTTAACACTTGGGAGAGGGGCTGCTCTCTTTTTTAGGTAGACTGGCAGGCACTCGGAAAGGAGGGGAGAAACTAGTTGTCAAACTGATTGTTCAGGGGCGTGCAGCCTCTTTGGTAGCCGCACCTCTGGGTTGGGCTAGGGAGCTATGCACACCGAGGGAGGGGCTCTGCCATTTTAAGTGTGGGCAGAATAGAGAATTCTGAGATAGCCAAATGCCACACTTTGCAGGAAGTGGTCATCAGGAGGAAGGGAACCTAGTAGCCCATTGGCTACTGACCTCATCCACCCTGAAGAACTTTTCTAGGCATAAGAAGGGTCTCATGGTACTCAGAACTGAGGTATTGTGGAAATGTAGAAGAGGACCGAAAAAGGACTGCCATGCTGCACCAAGGACCCGACAAAGAGAGGCTGCACTGATGTGGATTGCACCTTCTGAACCTAGTGGCTAGCCAAGGGGAAGGGACTGTGTCTGTTGTGTCCTTCTCATGGACAAGTCGTCTCCAGAGCCGAGCCAAAGCAAGAGACCTCAAGGGTCAGTTGGATGAACTCCTATTCTGAGCACAGGGTCACACCAGCTGAAGAAGCCTGCTGGGGGAGCTGGTAGCCCTAATCTTCCTAAGATGCTTCCTTAATACAGATTTTTGTGTTGTCCTCATTTGCCTCTTAACACCATTCCACTTCCTTAAATGGGGTATCCTGCCCTTCTTTGCTGGAAAGAAGAAGATTTTTGGGTGGTTTCACACTTTGCCGCCCTCGGTTATAGCCTCCCTCTTCTTCAATTTCACTCTTTGTCCCTCCACTCTCTCCCATTTATTTAGAGAAGAGACGAAGAAGAATCAAAAGTGCTAGACAAGTCAGGGTAGGCTTAATCATTGGACACCTGGGGGCATATTAGCAAGAACCTCGTTAAAATTATCGCTGTTGTAGCGG
Source organism: Lissotriton helveticus (assembly GCF_964261635.1). Classification (NCBI taxonomy): domain Eukaryota; kingdom Metazoa; phylum Chordata; class Amphibia; order Caudata; family Salamandridae; genus Lissotriton; species Lissotriton helveticus. The sequence continues at coordinate 247,872,944 of NC_136065.1, read as the reverse complement.
CAGTAAACTGCCTCTAAAACGGCGATAATGGGTTTGCTATTATGCGTTATAGAATTCCAATAGAAGCCCAGGTTAGATGTGCAGGACATGTTGTTGCTCACACCAAATAATCATGGGAAGCCAGAAATCATGCTTTCTAAACCCTGACATGTCCAGACTGGCTATATGCTTCACAGAAAGTATCCCGTCATCAAATCTAGGAGGAGCCGAGGTCACCCATTGCTTACATATCTCTCTACGCGCCAATGGTATGTAGTAGAACATCAACCTTGCCTGGTTCTTTGTACTTTTTACCAGAGAGTCTACACATCCAAAGATAACAAGCAAGATGCTTACCTTGATGTTGATCTCCAACATACTAGACAGAGCCTTACACACATCCTTCCAGAATGTCTGGCTCTCTGGGCAATCCACAAACGTGTGTTCATCGTCCTCCCTCTTGCTACCAAATTTCGGGCATGCTACTTCTCCTTTCCCAAACTTCGATAATCTCTGTGGGGTCCAGTAGGCTCTGTGAATGGTGAAAAAATGATTTCTCCTCAGGTATGGTGGTTTGGCTATGTTGGCAACATAGACATAGATACACGCAATTGATGTTCTAGAAATGTCTCCGACAATCATCTTCCCCACAATTCCATTGGCAGAGTAAAGGCTCCAACCTCCAGTTCAACCATCGACCAGTAGATAACCCCAAGTTTATTCTTGACTACTGTCCCTAGCATGGTACGGTATTTAAGCTAGTTTCGTTCCCCATTGTTGTACCAGAAGCTTGATACCAACTCTGAATTTGTAGGTATTTGAATCTGGATACCCTATAATATGATCCTATCTGGGACTCTCCTGGTTCCCCAGAATGGACAAAAGACGCTCTGGCTGTGCCATTACTAGAGGCAGGTTTTGTACTCTAGGAGGATATAATCCAGGATGGACTCCTTAACTCGGAGTGCTAGTTTATCCGTCAGACATTCTGGGGTTCCCAGGGAATCCCAGATTGGTGCATACTTGCTGTAATATGACCCTTTAGTGGCTCTCCTAATCTGTGCCCAATTGTAAACCATGGCTTGGAGCACATTTAAACTTACTTTTTTGTAGAACTTTGTGTCCCCAAACTTGTACAAAAAGTGAGATTCATCCCCCTTTACATCTTTGAGCATTGCTTCATATAAGCTCCCACTCGCTATTGATTTTTAGGTCGAGTAATTTTAATTACTCGAAACCTATTACATCTGAACCAAAGTCTCTTGAACCAGCCGGATTTCCTACAATGCATGTTAACTTTTCAACCGTGACGGTTCTCCAGCGTGCGCTTGGCCCGTTCCCTCCCACTCGCTCGCATCCCGCCCCCCCACCAGGCTTCGACTCTGTGATGCATGCAACGTGACGCTTCTCCAGCGCGCGATTGGCCCGTTCCCTCCCACTCGCTCGCATCCCGCCCCCCCACCAGGCTTCGACTTTGTGATGCATGCAACCGTGACGCTTCTCCAGCGCGCGATTGGCCCGTTCCCTTCCACTCGCTCGCATCCCGACCAGGCTTCGACTCTGTGATGCATGCAACCATGACGCTTCTCCAGCACGCGCTTGGCCCGTTCCCTCCCACTCGCTCGCAACCCGCCCCCACACCAGGCAGCGACTCCGTGATGGACGCTATATAAATGACAGCGCTCATCCCCTTACTCAAAGTTTCTTTATTTACATTCGCTCTGTCTCGCTTCTCCAGCGTGCGCCTGGCCCGTTCCCTCCCACTCACTCGCATCCCGCCCCCCCACCAGGCTTCGACTCTGTGATGGACTCTATATAAATGACAGCGCTCACCCCCTTACTCAAAGTTTCTTTATTTACATTCGCTCTGTCTCTTCTTAATTCTCATTGCACACTCACTACCTACTTCTCGTTCGCAGTGTCTCTTTTTCCCTCTGCCATTTCTCACTTACACTCTTTCTTCTCACCACATCAAAGGCTACTGCTGCTCCCCCCCCCCCCCACAGCAATGCCAACATCTCTTTCTCCCTCTTTCTATGTATGTTTTCAGACATATTTCATCTTCAACTGTTGATTTGTTTGCATATTTTGGGGCAAAAGAGCTTCGACTCTGTGATGGACGCTATATAAATGACAGCGCTCACCCCCTTACTCAAAGTTTCTTTATTTACATTTGCTCTGTCTCTTCTTAACTCTCATTGCGCACTCACTACCTACTTCTCGTTCGCAGTGGCTCTTTTTCCCTCTGCCATTTCTCACTTACACTCTTTCTTCTCACCACATCAAAGGCTACTGCTGCTCCCCCGCCCACCCACACCCCCCCCAGCAATGCCGAAAGCTTGTTTTGGTACTTCCCCATAGTCACTCCTCGTCTCCTGCTGTGTCCGTCCTGAATGCCAAGCCTGTATGGAGTTTGCCTGTAGTAGCGCTGCGCTATGTTACCCTATTTTAAGCAAGCAGTGTCCCTACTTCAATGTTAAACGTTTGGACTGGTGAAAGGCTTATGTTAAAATTGTTTACATTTATTTATGTGGGGACGGTGTGGGAATGTACACTGCCAATGGTAAAGTCTAGATTCACCACATTTGCCTTGGAAAACACAACAAATAAGAGACATGTGTGTAAATATTTGTGGCGACCTCCAGGGCAGGTTTAAACTGGAGACCGCAGGTCTGCCAGCCTCTGGTAATCTGACTCCAAACATATTTTAAACCACCTCAGAATGCAAATGTGTTTGGATACACTATATATATATTTAGTTTTATAGCATTTTTAAACACTATCGGCCGCCGAGAGCCACTCGGGCTGTACTAGAGTCTCAGAAACGTCATTAACAGTTGCCCTCTTACTCCAGGTGTATGATTTGTGGATGTATTGTATACAGACAACAATCTTTTTTCAGAAGGATTTAAATATATTCTAGCTGGGACACTAAATTTAACCTAGACTTCTAGGAAATGTGTTTGTTTTACTATTATTTTGTGCAAGAGGTGAACGTTTTTTCAGCGTGCCAGCGCTACATCTTTGGCCTGACCTTTGTTTCCGCTACTATTCGCTGCTGACATGATTCCAAACCTAACCATACTATGCTGTTAGCTCCCTATGCCTCTCACTCCAGCATGTATATTGTTAATGTATCCTCCTCTGACCATACCCTCCATCTCCAACTCCACCCTCCAACTCCACCCTCCAAATGCATCCTCCAACTGCACCCTCCAACTCCAACTCCACCCTCCAACTTCACCCTCCAACTCCACCCTCCAACTCCACCCTCCAACTCCAACTCCACCCTCCAACTCCACCCTTCAACTCCACCCTCCAACTCCACCCTCCACACTCCAACTCCACCCTCCAACTCCACCCTCCAACTCCACCCTCCAACTCCACCCTCCAACTTCAACTCCACCCTCCAACTTCAACTCCAACTTCACCCTCCAACTCCACTCTCCAACACCAACTCCACACTCCACCACGTCACTCGGGGACACCAACACGTTACTCGGGGACACCACAACATCACTCGGGGACACCACCACGTCACTCGGCAACACCAGCACATCACTCAGGGACACCACCACATCACTCGGGGACACCACCACATCACTCGGGGACACCACCACATCACTCGGGGAACACCACCACATTACTCGGGGAACACCCCCACATCACTCGGGAACACCACCACATCACTCGGGAACACCAACACATCACTCGGGGACACCACCACATCACTCGGGGACACCACCACATCTCTCAGGGGCACCACCACATCACTCAGGGGCACCACCACATCACTCAGGGACATCACCACATCACTCCGGGACACTACCACATCACTCAGGGGCACCACCACATCACTCAGGGGCACCACTCAGGGGCACCAACACATCATTTGGGGAAACCACCACATCACTCGGGGACAACACTACATCATTCAGGGACACCACCACATCACTCAGGAACACCACCACATCACTCGGGGACACCACCACATCACTCGGGGACACCACCACATCACTCAGGGATACCACCACATCACTCGGTGACACCACCACATCACTCTGGGAACACCACCACATCACTCAGGAACACCACCACATCACTCAGGGACACCACCACATCACTCGGGGACACCACCACATTACTCTGGGACACCACCACATCACTCTGGAACACCACCAAATCACTCTAATACACAACCACATCATCACTCAGCACCACAACAGCACTGTCCTTGCTTGCTACCAACAAGCATTGCCATAGCCAATAGGACTCGCATTAGGAAAGTGTAAGCAATTGGCTTTGTGAATAACGATGCTATTAATTTATATATTTTCAAAGCCAACACATATTAAAAAAATGTGTCATTTACAATACCAATAGCTCACACTTTCCTAATGCGAGACCTATTGCATTGCAAATGCTTGTTTTAGGAGGTGTTTACAATTTTTCATTTGGAAAACCCATGCATACACCAGTGGCGGCTCCTCAGTTAAGGTGGAGGAGTGTTGCCCCACTGCTAAAGCCGTTATAATCATTTTATTTTTCTGCGAGGGACCGGAGACAGGTCGGGCGGGGCTGAGCACAGCGAGGAAGGTAAATTAAAAAAAAAATTATCCATACCTGAAGGTGCGGGAATGCAATACCTCCCTTCTTGTGTCTCCTTTCAGTTTCTTCCATGAAATGCGCGAGCGCTTGGATGCCCATAGAAATAAACTAATGCTACCCTAAAGATTGGTTAACCACTCTTTTCTAAACACTAAGGGGCTTGTGTTGAACAAGAAAGTGCTTTTCGGCTGAATAATCATTTTTGTTATATTTGCTCTTTCAAAAATAGTTAGAGCAAGTTGTACCTCCTTTATAGCATTTTTAAAATTGAGCTCTAGTATTTTGTCCACTTCATGTATGATTTTAATACCCAAGTGTCTCATCTCCTTCTTATTTCAGTATGAGGGTCCCCCATATTTCAGCTCATTATCTGTCTTGGAGGTGTTAACAGCATAAACTGATATCTTCTGAAAGTCCAGCACGAGTTGCTCTACTACTGATAAAGACTCCTATAAGTTGGCAGTGAATATCATCCAGTCGTCCGCGTACAGGGTGATATTTTATTCCCACCGCTCGCACCTAAATGGGGCTATAATCCTTTCCTTTCTGAGTTTCTCCACCAGTGTTTCAATATATAGATTACAAAGCAAATGGAAAAGGGGGCAGCCCAGTCCAGCCCCCCTCAAGATCTTAAAATCTGTTGTCGTACCACGATTACTCAGAATTTTAGCTGAAGGCGTGCAATATATTCTTTGGATCAGCCTTATAAATTTCTCTCCCATGTTGTTGATTTTTAGAATGACGTTCCAATAGGACCAGTTCACTCTATCAAACACCTTTGTTGCGTCGAAGGTGACAACCGCTAGGGGCACCCCGAAGGTAGTTGCAAGATACTTGCGCTAATTAACTCATGCTTGAGCTTGTGGAGAAATCTTCCCTTCAAAAGCCCTTCTGATTCTTGTGAATCAAAGTCCCCACCACCAAACGTAATCTTTTGACTTTAATATTATTAAACAGCTTGCAGTCGTTATTTAAAAGTGAAATGGGTCTATATGATTCACACAATTTGGAGTCTTTTTCTAGCTGCAGAATTAAGGTGATGACCGCTTCTCAACATGACTGTGGAAGTGATACCTACTCCTCAAATATTTCACTTACTAGTTGAGTCAAAAAGGGGTAATCACCTTTCCTAGAACAGGATAAAACTCATTTGGGAAGCCATCTGGTCCCACTGCTTTCTCTCTCTTTCTTGATTTCACTTCTTTCTTCACCTCTTCTATTTCTATATCTTGGTGTAACTGAGCTCTCTGCTCCTCTGACAATTTTTTAAGTGGATGCCCCGCTAACCAGTCCTCCACCTCTTTATTGGTTACCATTAAGCTATCCACATATAGCTCAGAGACAATTCTTAGAAAAGCTGATTCTATATATAAAGTGTTTGACGAGACTTGACCAGTTACTTTGTCTTTTATTTCATGTACCGCGTTTCTAGCATGATCTGATTTGACTATCCAAGCCAGCATTTTTCCTGCGTTCTCTCCCTACTCAAAATTAAGCAACTTACTTGCCTCCCTCCTAGCCTTAATGCGGGTCTTCACATCTAACAAGAGCTGTTTCCTCTTTAATAGCATTTCTTTTACCACAGCCTCTCTATCCTCCACTGACAACGTCTTATCCAGGAGATGCTTTTCCACAGCCAGTTTAATAAAGTTAGATCAAGCCTTTATTGGCAACCAATCATAAATACTTCTGTATGTTAGGACTGGTCCAGGTTGAGTGTGTCAAAGATTCCAATGATAACATACAAATAACATAGCCTAGAATATAGAGTGTAGGTAGAGTTCCAAGTTCTATTAACGTGGTGAAGGAAATAAATAATTAACTAAAACTTACCAAATACGCCATGTACTACACATCCTCCCCTTTGAAGAAAAAAGAAAAGCAATCTTTGGTGAGTGGCGCGAGCGTTACTGAAGTAAAAAGATTTCTAATGAATAGGAATAAAAGGAAATCACAAAAAAAAACTTGTACAAACTTACTTTATGCAGTAAATAGAGTAAGGACTCACCAAGTATAAGTATGTGAGATCCAATTCACGAATCACTGAGTCAGCTCTTTGAAGTGAGATTCTTCGATTCTTTGATGAAATGCGTAAAAGACAACAGCGCAAGTTTAATCGGGTAGCAGATGATGGAGGATAGCTTGTAGAGAAATTCGTAAACATTTTGATGATCTTCGGATAATGATGATTTTCCGTTGCATTTCTCTATTATTATCATTTTTTTCAAATCGCAAAAATCGAACAATGTTGATCCCTAGTCGTCGCCAAAACGATATAGTAACATCGAATAAACAGCCAGTTTAGTAAAGTTAGATTAAGCCTTTATTGGCAACCAATCAAAAAATACTTCTGAATGAAAGGACTGGTCCAGGTTGAGTGTGTCAAGGATTCCAATGCTAACATACAAATAACATAGCCTAGAATACAGAATGTAGGTAGAGTTCCAAGTTCTATTAACGTGGTGAAGGAAATAAATAATTAACTAAAACTTAACAAATACGCCATGTACCACACCTCCTCCACTAATTAAACCTCTCTTTTATTTTAGTATTAACAATCAATCAAATTTCAATTAACCGTAATGGTGAGGGAGAACATGGAGGCTAGCTAGGACGCAGGTCGTTGGTTGGTTCCTGATGGAGGGCTCAGTTAGGAACCGGAACTAGTCATTTTAGTTAGTAGATGAACTTACCTTAATGTGTCATGTTTCTAGAGGTATTTTCCCAGTCCTCTCAAGTAGTGTTTCCAAGGGTCGGCGACAATAGACAAAATGGCAGGAGCGGGTGAAGCCGATGCAGATCACTGGCTACGTGTAGCGTTGGAACTCAGGAAGAGCAGGCGCGCCTCAGTGCGAATTCCCCTCCAGGGTTAAAAAGGCAGAGGCAGCACTGGTGGGTTGCCGACCTGCTGGATGGAGTTCAATTTCTAGGACACCGAGAGTCAGAGGCCACACAGAGTTCCTGAAAAGGTTTCAGTCAAGGGAGAGTGTGGTGAGGAGGGAGGTAGGCGACAAGCTTTTTCTGAAAATGAGAATATTCAGAGAGGAAGGTACTCGCTGAAAAGTGCGTCTAGGCTGTGCTTGCCTATGTCCCCAGTAGGCAGGGGAGAAGGGGTTAAAATAATAAGGGTGGTCTCAGGGGAAAAATTAGGGGAGTGGATGAGCCAGAAAAATACTGAGCTCCACTTGGAGGATAAACGCATACAAAAAATAACACTGCCTGGGTGGAGAGCTTGGGGTAGCACTCCAAAGAAGCCCCCTCTAAAAATAACCCCCTCTTTGAGGACCATTTTCAAAATGCAGCCGAAAGACATCAGAGGGGTGGGAATAGTAGGGCTGGGTCCTCTAAGCCCTGAAGTGAGGGAGAAGGAGTTGGTGGAGGTCCCAACCAAGCTTAAGTTTATTTCTACATCCTGCTGCAATGGTTAGCAGCAGTGGATATGCAGGACACCTCTAAAGTCTGGATGCAAAAATTAGCCCGTAAGAACATGTTACAATCCCTTGTTAATGTAGGGAGAAACTCCCATGAAGGAACAGAAGAAATAGGAACTGGGGAAGGATCAGATGAAGGACGAGTGGAGGAGGAAGATCAGAGACCAGTAATAATCCCATCAGTTCCTTCCACAGATGCAAAAAATCAAACCCATGAAGGGGACACAGTGGAGAAAATGTTGAAAACCCTGGCTATGGAAGTGAAGAATGGATTTGCCACCTCACTTACTACCTAGAAAGAAATTTGAGGTGTGTGTGATAAGTTGGCAGTAAAGTTGCACTCACTGATCAAAAAATCTTTAGCACTCGAGAGCACAGTCTCAGAGTTAAATGATGAGCCCACTAAAGACAGATAAGAGATTAAGGAGCTGAAGCTCAGGGAGAGAGAGATTCAGAATAAGCTTGAATCCCTAGAAAATAGTGCTAGAAGGAATAACTTAAGAGTACTAAATATCCTATAGGGGTCGAAAGGCAAGGATATAAGAGGTTTTTTTTTGTTTTGCTAATTAACGAAACTGGATTATCATGTATCCCAGAGGTAGATTTGGAAAGAGAAATCCAAAGGATACACAGAGACCCATTCAGGAGGCAACCGGGCACTTCTAAACCTTTGAGCATATTGGTGAACTTTCTGACTTAAGCCATAAAAGAGCAGATTTTGGCAGGTGCTCTAAAACAGAAATCGTTGAAAGGCAGGGTCTTTTTCTTTGATATTAGGTCAAACTTATCTCGGGCAACACTAAATAAGCATTGGGAACTAGGGAAGATAATAGAGGAGTTTAAGGCCCTTGGAGATAACGCACAATTTAAATTTCCCATCATGCTGAAAGTTATATACATTAACAAAATGCATAACCTGATGGACCTTAAGGAAGATAACAGTTTATTCGCTGAAATTAAGGGGAGGCAAAGGATCAGTGAGTTTGGATGGACCGGGAGGTAGAGGTAGAGCAGAGGTGTTATTTTCTCTTTCCCATTTCTTTTCTAAATTTTGGATAGACGTTCTGATTGTGGACTTCCATCACAGGCACCCAAAGGCTAGGATAGCCAGGAAGACACAGGTTTGCCCACTCCAGGGAGGGTGGGCGGCAAGGTTAAGGGTGAATGGTGCACTGGGTGGGGAGAAAATTGGGGAAAAAGATTTGAAAAAGCATAAAATGTCCTCAGAAGCTTTGGTGAGCTATTTTGTAAGAGAAACCCCAGTAGGTGACACCGCATGCAGCAGGTTAAACCCAGGTCTCAGTAGATGGAAGTAAGGGCTTAAATTCTTTCATGGAATGTTAGTGGGCTTAGAACATCTAGATGACACAATAAGCTGGGGTCGGACACACACTCGACCCCATCCTCTCCACTAGCAACCACGTCTCCTTCAGCCACACCACCAATCTCAACTGGACCGACTACCACTGCGTTTACTTCACCTTCAAGAAATCCACCTTGCACCACCACCCGCAAGGTCACCGAAGACCAGCTCATCACCACCCTCGCCCGAGACCCACCAACGGACACCACAGACACAGCCACCCGTAACCTCAGGCAAAAGATCGATGACTGCGCCAACACCCTCGCCCCGACCAAAAAACACTCAAACAGACACACCGACAGAAAAGCCAGCTGGTTCAACATCGACCTCCAGGAATCCAAGCGGACCTGTCAAAGAATCGAGAAAAAGTGGCGCCACAAACTGACTCCAGACAACAACGCTGCCCTAAAGAACGTCAACCGCAAGCACCACCACCTCATTAGAGCCACCAAAAAGACCTCCTTCATGGATTGCACCGACAACAACGCACACAACAGCAAAGAGCTCTTCAAAATTGTGAAGGAACTCTCCAACCCCAGCTCCAGCTCCAACGACATCCCGCCGTCACAAGACCTATGCGACTCCCTAGCCACCTTCTTTCACCGCAAGATTGCTGACATCCACGACAGCTTCAATGCCCAAACCCCCCCTACAACCACCGACACAGCAGACTCACCATCCGCGAGCGTCACCAGCCGCCTGCTCTCCTGGGCCAACGTCAACGACGATGACACCATCAAGATCATGAACACATCCAATCAGGCTCACTATCCAACCCATGCCCTCACCACATCTTCAACAAAGCAGACCGCATCATAACACCCCAACTCCAGAAGATCATCAACAACTCCTTCAAGACGCCACCTTCCTGGAAAGCTGGAAGCACGCCGAGATCAACGCCCTACTCAAAAACCCACAGCGGACCCAATGGACCTCAAGAATTTCCGGCCCCTCTCCCTACTCCCGTTCCCTGTGAAAGTCATCGAAAAGATCGTCAACAGGCAACTGACCCACTACCTCGAGAAGAATAACATCCTGGACCCGTCCCAATTGGGATTTTGCAGAAAGCACAGCACCGACACCGCCCTCATCGCTGCCACAGATGACATCAGGACCCTACTGGACAGCGGCAAAACCGTGGCCCTCATCCTCCTGGACCTCTCATCCGCCTTTGACACCGTCTGCCACCACACCCTATGCACACGCCTTCATGACGCAGGAATACACGACAAAGCCCTGGACTGGACCACCTCCTTCCTCACTGACAGAACCCAGAGGGTACACCTCCCCCATTCCCTTCTAAAGCCACCAAGATCATCTGCAGCGTGCTCCAAGAATCTTCCCTCAGCCCTACCATTTTCAACATCTACGTGGCTCCGCTTGCCAACATCTTCCGCGCACACAACCTCAACATTGTCTTCTACACTGACGGCACTCAGCTGATCCTCTCACTCACACTCATTTCACGAAGGAATGAGGGCCGTCTCTGACTGGATGCAGAACAGCCACCTGAAACTTAACTCAGACAAGACAGAGGTCCTCATCCTGGGCTCCTCCCCCTACGCCTGGGACGACTTCTGGTGGGCAGCTGCCCTGGGAGCGGCACCAACACCCACCAACCACGCATGCAACCTGGGGATCATCCTGGACTCGTCACTCTCTATGACCCAGCAAGTCAACGTCATCTTCTCCTCCTGCTTCAACACCCTCCGCATGCTCTGTAAGATCTACAGGTGGATCCCCACCGGAATCAGAAGGACGGTCACTCAGGCCCTCTCAGTTGCAGACTGGACTAAGGCAACGCCCTCTACGCAGGAACCACGGTCAAACTCCTGAAAAGACTCCAGCGAATACAGAATGCCTCAGCACAACTCATCTTTGACATACCCCGCCACTCCCACATCACCGCCCACCTGAGAGACCTGCACTGGCTCCCAGTCAACTAAAGGATCACCTTCAAACTACTCAACTACGCTCACAAAGCACTCCACAACACTGGACCAGCATACCTCAACAAACGCCTCACCGTCTACACCCTGAACCGCCATCTTCGTTCCGCGACCTCGGTCTCGCCGCCATCTCACGCATCTGCAGGACCACCACCGGTGGCAGATCCTTCTCCTACCTCGCCGCCAAGACCTGGAACACCCTTCCCTCACAGCTGCACCAGACCCAGGACCTGCTGACCTTCAGGAGACTCCTCAAGACCTGGCTGTTCGAGCAGTAGCTGCCACCCCCTCAGCGCCTTGAGACCCTCCCGGGTGAGTAGTGCGCTTTACAAATGACTGATTGATGATTTATTTAATAGCAGTAGCAGAAGGAACATCACAAGATCTGTAATATATACAGGACAGGTACAACACAGGTAGCTAACACTTTAAAGAAAGAGTGAGAGGCATTGAAGGGCTGTTGTATGATTTCCATAAACTGACATAAACACACAATAAGTAAAGAAACCCCTGAAAGAAATAGCCAAACTACTTATGGAATTACTACACAGTCATCTATTCAAATAGGATAAAGAACCCTCAACTATCTTGTGTGGTATGCTATTAGTACATTCCACATCCTAAACTGGAAAGTGCCCAATAGCACGGCTGTTCACTGGTTGTGCGATGCCCTAGTAATAGGTTCCATAGATTGGGATGGTTATGACATTTATGTCGAAAATTATGTTCTTTCATTGTTAAACTTTCCGATTTCTATTAAAATTATATGTGGGTGAGCAAAAAATGTTTTTTCACTAGTGTCTCTCGCAAGATTAAAAACACGAGGCCCAAGCATTTCACCCTACTTCTCCTTTTTATCTATGTTTTATCACTCAAATATTGCCTCTGTGGGTTCAGGCGTCCTCCACAGGAATATAGCTATCGTACATGAATGAAACGATCGCTGGTTCATAGACAGGGCCACTGGAATTATGCAGCCGTGAGGACCAAATTATGCGGCATGTTTGATTAAATTATGCAGCAACAAAAGGCAAATTATGCAGCATAATGCAACATATTTTATGGCAGTATTGCTTGATAATTTAACCATTTTACACGTTAACACGGTTTTAGCAAATATGTCATCAACTTAGTACCAGTTTAACACCCAAATACAGCAATAAGAAACAGAAAATTAACCAGTGTATCTTTGAGAAGGACCATCAACTGCGATGCACCAAACATCAACATTTTTTAAGAAACTTTCAGTCCGTTTAAGTTAGAAACATTTTTCTGTGAAAATCTCCAAAATATGCAGCAGATGACAGATTATGTGGTAAATGCAGCAAATCCATACATAAGCGGAAAACGCCGCAGTTGTAAAATTGAATAATTCCAGTGGCCCTGCTCATAGGGCATGTTCACCAGCCTCAGAAGGGGAGGAAGGCAGATGGGGCAAATTTCCTCAGGCCCCACTCCTTGAAGATGCCCCATGATGAGTTATTGGCGAGACTGTAGGCACGTGAGGCATCTTTCACAAGGCGAGTCACTGTAATCATACCCTTCACTGCGAAACAGGCCATGCCCATTCTTTCAAGCCACACCCGAAGCTGATTGGGTGGAGGCACCGGGTGTGCAAAGGTCTTGGGACTGCAGATATGCACCCAACACTCATGCATCTCCTGCCTTGCTATCAGTTCCAATGAGGCAGTGGTAGTGAGGAGGTGGCAGTCGATCCTATAATTCTCCAAGGCCCCGCCTACTTTCCCAGACCTATGTCTAGAAAGCAGCACAGTGGAGGCTGAGGAGAACAGCTCTTAGTTCAGCCTGGTCCTTCCACTCTGCTGCAAGTGTTGCTGCCTGCCAATGTATTTATAGCTGAGGTACAAACTTTTAAATAAAAAATGCATTTTGGATTGTTTCACTTTAGGACATTAGGTTATATCACTACACTGAGTGACCTTTATTAGAACTAGTGAATTAGTGAACCACACCCTTTATGCTGTGACAATTTTATTAATGACTCAAGGCAAGCCCATTGTCTTGTTTCTATTATTTAAACCTTTAATTGCACAGATGGAGCAATGTTATGGTCTATCGAACCATATACCAGATAGATTTTTCTACGGTGAGCACCCTGAACTCAATTTCTTCAAGTTGGTCTCAAATGTGATGATCAGGGAAAACGGGCTCAGTGAAGAAAGGTAATTGTCTAGGGTCACAATGTTTGGTCAAGCTGGAAAGCCAGGATTGAAACCAGGTTTCCTGATTAGGAATTGTGCCAGCGAGATCATTGGCGGATATGCCATTCTTCCCCTTCTAACCTGATGACAATTTTATTAGTGACCCAAGAGGCAAGTTAGTTGTCTTGTGCCTTCTATACATGAACTTCATTGTTGTTATAATTACAGCCTACGAAGCCATACAACAAGGAGGTTTTTGTACGGTGCACTTTCTGAACTTCATCATTTCAAGGTTCTCTCAAATGTGATGACCACAGAAAAGGAGGCATATAGAAGAAAAATAATTGCCCTGGGTCACACAGATTGGTTAAGCTGAGAATAAAACCAGGCTCTCTGGGCCAGAACCCCAATCTAGTAACTGCCCTCGTTCTCACAAAACTCCCTGACTGACCTGGGTATTTTATGCAAGTACATTCAAAATAACTTGTTTTTTTCCAAAGAAGGCAGAAAATCAGTGCAAACACCCCGTCTTCAAAGAACAACTGCATCTTGTGCAGAAACAGTACGAGTTTCCATCTTTCACAGGATTGGTAGCTAAGGTAGCAGCAGGTCAAGCTTTCCCAATCACTGGACAGGTACAAACTGGGAAGCAGCAGTGCAACTGTACTTCCTCTTAGAGCAAAAACAGCACAGAAGTGGCCAAGCAAGCTTCTCTCTCTCTCACATAAGGCAATTGGAGCAATCTTCCACTTAGCAGAGAACAGATTTAGCAGAGCAGAGTAGTAAAAACTTTCATCGCTCATAGACCATGCACAGTTAAAGCATGAGTGACATGTAGGTTACAGACAGATCTCTGGAGTGGGTGTTTAAGCACCGAGAGGAATGCATAGGTGGATGAGTAATTGAATATGCAAGATCTGACATCTTTCTCAGGTGGCATGTTATATTCCATATCAGCATCCTGATAATCTTGGTGCTGTCACTTGGTGATCTGATGTTTGTGTTGATTCTTTGGTGTTCCACGTACTGAGAAGTAGGTGTTACCTAGAAGGTAATGTTCTGGAGAATCTTCGTTCCACTGTAAGTAAATAGGACCTTCGAAAAAAAAGAGTTTAAATCTGAGTGCAATCCCAACATCGGTGCTGCACCTGTTCAAAATGTTGAGGACCGCCAGTGGATCTCCTGATTTCTTCCTGAATGGAATGAGGGCATACATTGACTACATACGATATGGATATGTATACGCAGGAGCGACCCGTGGAGGGAGTTCCGTGGGGCAGAAAGGCGGGGCGAGGGAGGGGCAGGGTGGGAGGTAGTAAACTCCAGAATATGGATGATTGGCGGTAAGTAAACAATTAAATAAATAAAACAAATTTTGTAGCACGAGCTGCATCGCAGGGCGCACAATGAAATTTAATTATTTAATTGTTTACTAACCTCCAATCATCCTTATTCCGGTGTTTACTACGCCCCACCCTGCCCTTCCCCCACCCCGCCTATCCGCCCCACAGAACTCCCTCCACGGGCTGCTCCTGTGTATATGTATATGTTACATATACTGAGAATAGGTGTAGAATACATCAAAGCTCATGTTTTCAATCTAACATCTAGCAGAATGTAAGCCATGTCGATGCAAAGTCAATGTGCTGATATTGAGGTAGATTAATATAGGCCGTGCTTATATTCTTTTTAATGTGTGGGGCACTGTAGCCTCACTTTCACAGGCAGTAAACATCTCCACCCTGAACACACATAAGATAAAAGTGCGCCATGCCGACATGCATCATAAACAACTTGTAGTAAGAGCTGAAGCACGGAAGCATTCTTTTTTTTGTGAAATTTTTTTATTGAGAAAGAAACAAACAAACATCAGCAACAGCATGACAGTTCAGAGGGAGCAACTCAATCGGCCTCGTTGGTACAGTAGGTGAGTTTACAAAAAATACATTTACACTTGACAGAAAGTCTAGGGTGACGGGGGTCATCCATTGCTGGGGCCAAGGGAGGCTGACATATTTCTCCACGGTAGGAATTCTAAGGGCCCCACACCCAAGACCATTTCTTAGGGCATCCACGTGCTACATACATGGTCTTTTCTCTAAACATTGCCCAGTCCATGTCCTTTTCCCAATCCTGGGCCGTGGGCGAGGTCAGTGCACCCCACCGCCGGGAGATATTCCTCTTAGCCAGCATTAGCCCCAACAATACCCACTGCATCATGCAACCATTTAAATCAGTTGGCTCCCAAATGTTCAGGAGACACCTACAGGCCTTCACTCGAAGCTGCACAGACAGAACAGTGTTAATAATGTCGTGAATTTCGCGCCAGAAGGGTTGGATGTGTGTGCACTCCCAAACTATGTGAAAAAAGGTTCCCTGCTGGCCACAACCCTGCCTGCAGGCGCCTTCATCTACCTTTCCCATTCGTACTAGTTGGGGCCCGTTACATAAATACGGTGGAGAAGTTTTAGCGGGACAAGGCGGAGAAGTGCTGGTACTGCTACAACTCTGGGGGAGGAGACTGCCTCCTGCTATTCCTCATCGTCCATTTCTATACCATCCCTGGTCCATTTCTCTCGGAGAACCTTGAGAGGGTCCGAGATGTTGTTGACCAACTTTTTGTATATCAGGGAGATGGTGCTATCAGGGAGATGACCATCCAGTACTCTATCTTCCAATGGGGATGATTCCAGCAGTGTGGTCCCAGGCTTAAGGTGTGAAGTGCTCCGATTCAGCCATGTGATATTGTTTCTATAGCGCTGCAAAGGGCTTAATATCAGTTTTGTCCCACATATCCCCTATGCAGGTAATACCTATGAGATCCCATCTGTCGAAACCCTTACTCTTCCACAGGTCACCCAGTTGCTCGGAATCCCATTATGGCGTTGCGAGCGTTAGCTTCCATATGGAAGCATTCTTGATAACATTCTATGATCAAAACCAGGTAGGACTTTTCATTAGCATATGGATAATGTATAGGGGGACGACATCACACAACCTTTGTCTTGAGGATCACATAGCAGGGGTGCCGCTCGAGATTGGAGATAGAACCTGTGACTTTTGCCCTTGAACGCGAGGAGTGCGTGGAGGTCCCTGCCCTTCCAGGACCCCGTTTCTTGCTGCCAAATTGACCGGACTGACGTGGCCACAGAGATGAGAGGCGCGGAGACTGGGACTGCGAGGACCAGCATTCCGGGAAACATCTACAGCTGGTTCCTCTTCCCGGCCGAGCCGCGCCCCCTCCCAGTGCCGCGCCCCCTGCTCACTTCTTCATTACCTCTCGCGGCCCCCGCTTCGCGGGAGCCGCTCGAGATTGGAGATAGAACCTGTGACTTTTGTCCTTGAACGCGAGGAGTGCGTGGAGGTCCCTGCCCTTCCAGGACCCCGTTTCTTGCTGCCAGATTGACCGGACTGACGTGGCCACAGAGGTGAGAGGCGTGGAGACCGGGACTGCGAGGACCAGCATTCCGGGAAACATCTACAGCTGGTTCCTCTTCCCGGCCGAGCAGCGCCCCCTCCCAGTGCCGCGCCCCCTGCTCACTGCTTCATTACCTATCGTGGCCCCCGCTTCGCGGGAGCCGCTCGAGATTGGAGATAGAACCTGTGACTTTTGCCCTTGAACGCGAGGAGTGCGTGGAGGTCCCTGCCCTTCCAGGACCCCGTTTCTTGCTGCCAGATTGACCGGACTGACGTGGCCACAGAGGTGAGAGGCGTGGAGACCGGGACTGCGAGGACCAGCATTCCGGGAAACATCTACAGCTGGTTCCTCTTCCCGGCCGAGCCGCGCCCCCTCCCAGTGCCATGCCCTCTTATATATCAAAGGTAGACCTGCAAACGCGCATCGCGGGACGCGCGCGGGACGTAGCCCGGGGCGAAGCCCGGGCAAAGGGCGGGCCGTTTGAGGCCGTTAGAGAACGTTAGAGACCGGACCGGGCCTCTCCCCTTGGCTCTATCATTGTTTGCCTAACCCTCGCTTTTGTTTGTTTCCTACTTGCTCTCGAGGAACTTTAAGTATAGTCATAATGTCTGTGCGTGAGTGCCGAAATAGGGCAGCTAAAGGGAGGAAGCTGAATGGGACTCTTGATGACTTTATAACTAGAACCAACACTGCCATTGATGTGGAAATTAATAAAAGGCAGCAGAGAGTCTCTATGGACCTTGATGTAGCTAGACGAATATCTCAGGAACTGACTTTAGTGAGGAAGTCATCCTTAGGTCATCTTGCCTTAGCCAAAACTCCTGAACGTCGGGTAGGCATTGCCCCTACCATGACGCATGCAGATGTTCACCAGATACCGGTTTCCCCACTTCCCGCTCCTATGGGGGGGCTATCATTCTCACCAACCCCCAATCTCACCCCCTCTATGGGTGTGATGGAGCTGGCAAAGGGATCCCCTATAGACACATCATCTAACCCCAAGGGGGAGGGAGGGAGGAATCCTTTTACAATCAAAGAGGGTACTGTCCAAAAACGTAAACGCCAAACTACATCTGCCTACTCTAGGAAGAAGGCGAAGGTAGCAAAGGCTCAGATCCTCATGAGTGCTAATCCTATAGCAGGAGGGGTGTCCACTATACCGCTCCACCTTCCTCCACAATTCTCACCACCTACGGCCCATAACTCCTCAATCATTGCAGAAACTAGTCGGGCGGGTATAGAGGGGGAGCAGGATCTAGTAATAGAGGGCGAAAATGAGGGGGTCCCTGTGTGTGTCATAGGGGGAGAGATGTGGAATTCTTAACGATTGTCTGGGAAACACTAAAGAAACTTCTAACCCCCCTGGAAGTTAGACTATCGCGCATAGAAAATCAACTGCTAGAGACGGAAAAGAGCATACTAACTTTAGCAACTCTTAGCATAACTGAGCATAAACCAACTAGCACATCTGGCCCAACCTATCATACACCAACATCTACAGTCCCTACTCCTGTGGTCCCTGTAACCAAACCCATTCCTAAACCCCGTCTCAAGGCTGCTATAAGTAATAATATAAATGGCACAAAGGAGTTACCAAAACAATCGCTTTTACAACCTGCACCAGTTACAAAGGCCACAGTACCCACAAGGACTAAAGAACAAAAGTCTTATTATCCAAAGACACAGGGGGTGAAACATAAGGAGAAACTTCGTGGGGGATATATCGACCTCCCCCCGGATGCTAGACCTTATGTTGTGGTGCTAACAGGTGTCCCGGAGATTGTATACCACCAGCAGGAAACTTTGGGTCACTAAGAAACAAGGTAACACACTGGCTAAACGAAAACAGGCCGTTACCCGCCCATCTGAGAAGTAAAATTCTCATGGTGCATAGGGTACCATGGATAGGCACCTCCTTTAAATCAATTCCAGGTGACTGTATAATTGTTTCTTTCGATGACCCTAATACAGCACACTACATATGCACATGGAATGATTGCGGGGGAAATTCGTCCATAGTAGCTAGACCACTAACCTATTTTTATCCCCCGCCCTCACGTCCTAAAAACGGGGGGAATTGGCCTTTGTCTAGAAATCATGCATGGGGTGATCCAGTAGATTGCTGGCTGGGCACACAAGGGAGGTGGGATGGGGCACCCACCTACAATAGATTTGGTTGTCTCGAAGATGTCGATTGACTCACTAACAACGCGCCTTCCCCAGTTTTTTCTGAAGACTTACCTCCCTCCCCACAGCTTCCTACTGTTATGCAATCTCGATGCATCCCTGTAAAATACAATGTGCCAGAAAATAGGGTCATGCTTAATGAGGGTAGACTTGCCGAATCTCGGCTCGCTGATATAATCCCTGAGCCCCTTAACAACAAACTAAGCCTGGTAGCTCCACCTCATGATAATGCTAAGGGTTACCTCCACCCCGAGGTGCTGTTTGTAACAGGCCGGCCACAGCTGGAGGGATCTATTCCCCCAGAACTTCCCCCATTCGAACTGGCCGCTAGTAGTGGAGGATCTCAGCCCAGTGGCAGTCTTATTCCACCATCGCTGCCGACCACGGGGGGAGAGCTACTTCCCTCTCGGGCAGCGACGCCTGGAATTGAGACTGTTGTACTGACCTCAGTTGAGTCCTCTAGTACTGTTCCTAGCATAACCCCTAATATTGTTTTGGTTCACCCCGTAAATGACCAGGTACAGGGTCCAAAGAGATCCGAGGGGGAGGTTCTGAAAGTACTCAGTTGGAATATAGCAGGCCTGGCCCGGAATATAGACCTCCCCGATTGGAATTCTTTTATCGAAGATTTCGGGTGTGCCTATTCCAGGAAACCTGGTGTCTACAACCACATCATAAGGTGGGTTTTACCACCTATTTTGTTCCCGCAACACAGTCACAGGGAGGGAAAGGCCGTCCTTCTGGCGGCCTCCTTATTTGGGCAAATATCTCGTTGGGTCTTTCTATTAGGCAGTCTGCTAATAAATCACCGGATCTACAGAGAATTTCTGTCAGAAGGCCACAGGGGGGGAACAGGCTCGAAGTTTTTAACATTTATGTTAGGGGAGCACGGGGGGAACATCAAAACTGTCATCTACGGGTATTGAAGAGGGTCTTAGTTCCTGTGCGCCCGATGCATTAGTGATACTTGCAGGGGATTTCAACTGCACATTCAAACCCCTGGCCAGTGAAGACATATTGGGCACCTGGGAGGATGACGCCAGGAGAGGTATCCCACCCCTCTCACTGGCCCCTATCAGAAGCTGGTCTCAAAATGCTATCGATCTTAACGCACTCTGCCTGGAACATGGCCTTAGGGCCACCAATGGCAGAACTAAGTCAGACCAGTCAGGAGCTCACACGTACAATAGAGTGGGTCATTCCACGCGTATTGACTTCATTCTATTGAACTATAGCCTCTGGGCACACTTAACTGATATGGAAGTTGTGCAGTCTCCGGTCAGTGACCACAATCCCCTATCCCTGTCCTTGTCCTCCCTTATTATGGGTGCTCCCTCAGCCCTAACCCCTCACGCCTGGAAAACAACACAAGAAGTAATTCCTTCTAATTGGGCCAGACGGCTAAAATGGAATACCTTTGTGGCGAATGATGCCAAGATCGGGGAGGCTAAATCTATAATGTCTAACATCGCATCGCGGTTAGACCTATTAGGACCCATTGATCATGATCTTGAGGGTCCCAAATTGTTTCTTGAAGCATCCACTGCGCTGGGGGAACTTTTTGTGGCTTACCCCCCGGGCTCAAGGCGCACCGCAAACGGTAGACCGATGCGCTGCACGGGCTGGTTCTCGCACGCCTGTAGTGTCGCCAAAAAAGAACTGATCAGGGCGGTAAAAGCCAAGGATGGGGCCCAGATCAGCTCCGCTAGGCGTCACTATAGAAAGATTCTAGCAAAGGCCAAGGCTGACCATGAGAACTTGTTTTGGCAGGATCTTTTGGCAGCTAGCCTTAGAAAGGATTCCAAAGGCTTTTGGAAACTAATAAGAGATAAGGACAAACCCACGGACTCGCTCATAACGTGTAACATAACTGAGGGAGCATGGCTTGACCACTTTTCCAAGCTTTATGCAGTGAGCGAGGCCCACGAGCTTACCGAGGTGGGCCAGTATGCCTTGTGCAAACCGGAGCCCACTGAGGACTCCCACTTCACATGCAAAGAAGTAGAATGGGCGATTAAGTGCCAGGTCCCGAATAAGGAGGCAGGCCCGGATGGCCTACCAGGGGATCTACTCCGTGTCAATTTGGTCGAGTGGGGGAGACTTATTGCTTCCGTCATGAACGCTGGTTTGGCTGGTGCGGCCCTACCAGACTCTTGGAGG
This sequence comes from Lissotriton helveticus, assembly GCF_964261635.1. Taxonomy (NCBI): domain Eukaryota; kingdom Metazoa; phylum Chordata; class Amphibia; order Caudata; family Salamandridae; genus Lissotriton; species Lissotriton helveticus. Next base: position 247,851,687 of record NC_136065.1, on the reverse strand, counting down.
GGAGCAGAGGTTGTCCCTGTCTTTAAGAAAGGAGACAGGGACGACCCTGCCAATTATCGCTCCATAAGCCTCCTTGATAGTTCGCAGAAGGTGGCGGGCAAAGTTGTCTTAGCAAGAATCACGCAGTGGGTTGAAGAGAACAACATCTTGTCAGATTTCCAAGCCGTTTTTAGAACCGGCACGGGGACGATCGTACAAGCACTCCGGCTGCTGATGCTATACTGGAAAGTGGTTGTACTGGGCAAAGGCAGCCTGTACCTGGCATTTATAGATCTAAGGACTGCCTTTGACCTGGTCCCACGTGAGCAGCTCTGGAGTGTTCTCGACGCACCGGGCATTCCCCCTTACCTGTTGGATATGCTGGTAAAGTTCCACGTAGACAATTTTGCCCAGATCAGGTGGGGCGTCCAGGGACAAAAAACATCACGAATCCCTGTAAATAGAGGTGTCCGCCAGGGTTGTGTTTTGGCCCCAACTCTGTTTTCATTATATGTCAACGGAGTGGTGGAACATCTGCTACAACATCCAGCAGATGCCCCTTCCCTGGCGGGTAAGAAAATACCTACCCTCTTATTTGCAGATGACACCCTCCTGATCTCTAAGACACCAGTGGGGCTACAGAGCCTGCTAAATAGTTTTAAGACCTTCTGCGATTTGAGAGGACTGGTCATAAACACGGGGAAGACGAAGTTCCTGGTCTTAAATCCCCCAAAGAAAACAGTTATACCACCTACACTTGATCAAGTCCCACTCGAGAGGGTCAAGGAGTTCGACTATCTTGGCATCCGTCTCTGCGACTCCATGAGTTGGAAAAATCACCTCCAAAAGATGTTGCTGTCTCATAAGAGAGTGACAGGTGCCCTTCTTAAGAAACATCGTGGCTCCTCCTACAAACCAATAGCACGGCCCTGGACATCTATAGGGCGCGGGGTGTTAGTGCAGCTCTCTATGGTGCTGAATTATGGGGTGTACAGAACGTGGACCAGCTGGCCCGCTCCAAAAATAAATTTCTTAAAGATCTAATGGCCCTTCCCCATAGTACCCCAACTCTCCCTCTTCTACTAGATATGGGCATTTGTTCGATTAGTGATCAAGCAAGGTTGCGCCCGCTTCTCCTATGGGCCCGTATCTGGAGAGTCCCTGAATTGTCCAGCTATGCAGATGGTTTAAAAGAGATCCTTGCATCGCCCAGCTGGGCCAAGATCCAGTGGCTAAGGGAAGTTAAACATCTCCTAATTAATTTGAGCCTGGAGGACGATTGGGATAATAGATCTGCCCCGCCAAAGCTAATACTAAAAAAGTTATTCTGGTCCTGGGTGGCTGAGGGCAGAAAAAATGATGATAACTTGTGTAGGTCATCGACTGAATTCCTTTTGGTTAAAGAAGTGCACTTTCGGGAGCCATATTTGGACTCCATTACAGTTCCTTGGGATAGGGCCCTCTATTACAAATTCAGGGTAGGTGTCCTCCCAGTGGGTACTGTGACTGCCAACTGGAAGGTCCCGGCACAGACCTCCCCTATTTGCCCTTGCTGTTCATATAGATTAGAGACAGTTCCCCATCTGCTGTTTGAATGCTTGGCCTATGCAGCCCCCCGTAGTAGATGGCTGAAGCCCCTTTGTAGAGTCCTTGGGACTAGGTCGCATAGGGAGGCCTTAAGGATTCTAAAAACGGACCCTCGTCCCCTGTTCGCTATTGCAATAGCTAAGTTTCTGGGCTGGGCATGGCGTATTAGACTGAATAGATTATCCTACCTTAGTTGAGTACATTTTATACTGTTTTATTGAGCTAAATATGTAAAGTGTTGTACATAAATATGTATTCTTTATGTCCACTTTTTAACTGTTTTAATGTATTTGCAATGCTTTTATGATATCAATTATATCGAATAAAGCTATATTTCATTTCATTTCACATAGCAGCAAATCACATTATACATCTCAGTTGAGCAAGTGTGTGTGTGCTTACAGCTGAGAGAAGTTCACACACAGGCAGTGCTTAATTTGAGCCAGTGGTAGCCAGGGGAGCCCACCGGCGTTCATTTTTTAAGGTTCTGGCACCTATTTTTCCTCACCAGACATTTCGCAAGAGCAAGAGAGAAAAATAAAGTGGGAAGAAAGAAAAAGAGAATGACGGAAAACCGTCACAAACGGAGTAAGGAGGAACCTGCATGAGTGAGATAAAGGGGCAGGGCAGGGCCGGATTTAGGGCGGTGCGACTGGTGCGACTGGTGCACCTGCACTGGGCGCTTACCTGGAGGGGGACTGACCTTAGGGGAGATCATGTGTTTAGCAATAACTTAAGAATTAAAAGCACCTGCTGCAGAGTTCTTTCTGCATCCTGCTTTCAGGCAGCAATACAAATGTCAATATAACTCTTGAGATAAATATTCTGCTAGAGCGAGAGTTTGAAGTTTTGTTCAGTGGAAGTTTTGACTCGCCATATACAGAGGGTTCATATGCCTGCTGCAAAGGACAGGTGAGTGGATTAGTATAGCCAGCCCTTAACAGCGCTTTAAAACAAAAGACATGTATTAGAGAGAGGGGCTCCGGAGAGATGAGGGGCACTTTCTCCGGGTGGAAGTGAGGGAAATCCGAGAAGGTGGTCTAGGGGTGGGGGTGGGGCACCAAAAAAGTTTGTGGCACCAGGTGCCACCAGCGCAAAGCCGGTCCTGGGGCAGGGAGTGTCTGGTGATGGATTAAAGATTCACTTGGTGGATTCCAGACAACGCAGTCGTGGTATGGGTGCGTACATGGGCTTCTTCGCAGTGTTTTGGGCACCGGCAGTCATTATTTTACAAATTAAGCACTGCTCACAGCCTGCGCACCTGCTCTCATGGTGCATACCTGCTATCAGGGCTGTGTTATCCTTATCAGAGCCTATTGAAGGCCTGCGAGAAGCCTGGTAAAAGCCATCGGGATGTGATGCACATACTGTGGGCGTCACCGAAGAGTGGTACCCTACCGTCGGAATCGGTAGGGCTAGTAGTATGTGTGATACAAGTCAGGCAGCGGATGACATGCTGACGTCATGGCTCACTGCAGTGCGACGGGGCTTGGGACATGACCTCGAAACTCCTACTTGGATCTTATCTCGAAGGAATGCACATAAATCCTTAAAACACGGAGTCTATGGACCCATCAACATTCCTATAGAAACAAAATAACCTGAAAAAAGCTGGATGACTGCTCTTGGTGACAAGAGCTGACAGGAGAGTGATAATAATGAGTCTGTAATGTATTCTTCTAATCCTGCCCCCTCCCCACTTCCCACACCTCCACCCCCAATATTTCTACCTTGGCACCGTCCTCCTTTTCAATTAAACACCAGGAGAGTGTGCAAAGCTCACCTATTTATTCATAACGTGTCAGGTCTCGTAGCTGCGAGGTGCGCACTAGGTGTTGTGGCGACGAGGTGCGCAGGTGCTAATAAAGCTCGGATGTTTCTGCACACAGGTCGTCGGAGGAGACGGCTTGGAAAGGGAGCGACGCGGCACTTTTTCCGCGCCAAAGAGAGCAGCCATGTGCACGTGGTGCAAAGAGAGGCACGTGCGCGCCCGTGAGCTCCTCCAAGAAAGCAAGGGGTCAAGACAACATCCACTGGAGGTCAACATCGGACTGCAGACACGAAGAGATTCATTTGTGCAGGTTGTGGTTGTACTGCAGGTACTCCTTTTGACTCCAAGGAAGAGAGACTTTAGGAAAAGGGAGTAAAAGAAATACAGAGACAAAGGGAAGAAGCAGGGATGAAAAAGGGCGTACAAAAATGAGATAACGAGAATGAAGTGTAGGCTGGTGGAAGCAAGAACCAGGATACAAGTCCTTAAAAAAGAAGTGGAGGGACTAAACATATTAGGCAGTATGGCGCGTGACATCCACAGCGTGTGACATCACAGAAAAGTGACATCACAAGAACAGACATCAGATCTTAAGAACTTGTGCATATGTTTAGCAGGTCTATCATGAGTACCTTTGAGCAGAGGACAATAATAAACACATGAGATTTTGTGTTGGAGTTGTCCCAAAAAGTAACTCAACTCTGACACAAAATCAGGGGCCCATCTTGTGCATTTTTTTACAATTCTGCCACAAAGAAATTGGCAAGAAGGAGAAACGTGGCAGTAAATCTGTTCTGCTTGGTAGGTTACAAAGTCTGCATTTTAAAATCTCTTATGGGGTTAGGCGTCTGCTGCATAGTTTTTCCAGGGAATAATAATAATGGTAAAATAATTCTGGAGATTATTGCACTTGCTAGAGAGTCTTTGAATTGCAGAGTCCCAATTTTGATTCAAAGTAGCACAGAGGGTTAACATGGGTCCTGCAAAGCACATCATGTGATACGTAGATGACAGATTTCTATTTTATGTAAATGGCTAAGTGGGTTACTGCTTTTAACATAGAGATCCTTTTGTTACTTCGAGTTCATAAATTGTAAAACTCCTAATATAGCAGACTGAGCTATAAAGGATGAAATGTGACTCCTACACCTTGTAACCCTCACTGTCCTATGTAACACATCCTGTATATTGATATACACCTATATGATTTATTGTCAATGTATAATGTGTATGTGTGATGTGAGGCGCTCTGTCAACTTGAATGGGGATAGCAGCACTATACAAAAAATAAAACAAAATAGTGGTATTTAAATTATCTGAATAAATGCTGAGACAGACCAACACATCTGGCATTCTTACAGTGAATGCATTTGTCTTATATACAGGAACTGGACAAAGATAAAAGCATACTTCGTTTATGTACCAGTGAAGTAATATGCTGTGACCCTTTATTTCCCCTCCTTTGCATTTGAAACTGGGGTGAAGTTCCAGCCAGGATTCTAAATCTAAATGAGCCCTGAAGGCCCATTAACTTCAGTCTTTGTTTTGGACTGACCTGGAATTTATAATGACAAAGCCCCCTCACTTGCACATTGCCTGCACGTTGCTACTCGGAATGAAACCAGACAAAGTGCAGGAACTGCCGAATGTGTCCCGATGTCTGAAAATTACACCATGACGAGTTCAGCATTTTTCTGTAGGATAAAACTTCTTGGAAGGGGCCATGGAATCTACAACTCCATATGCTAAGAGAGCAAATGTGGCTTCCCTGCCAGACTTTGTGGCAGGTGATGATGAGCAATCTCAAAGTAGGACACACAGACAACGTAGAGTCCAAAAAGCAACATTCCACAATTATAATATTTCCTTTGTTTAGCAGCCTGAACAAACTGGCCAAACAGATTAGAACAGTAAATAGGCATCTGCAAAGCATGACAAGGTCAATGCTGCCATTGTGGAAAGGACAAGACCATTGGTTTGCTGCCATGAAGAAGCAGCACCATCTGCAAAGACACAGGCAGCATATGACACACTATGATGCCTTCACTCACTCAATCAATCAATCGATTGGAAGTAGCCACAACCACTCTTACAAGGATAACTGTCAATGTACAAAATTACATGGGGCACTGCTACCAAGATGGTGTATGTGGGCTAGTACAAGTAACCACAGCCCTTGAAAACATACAGACACACAACCTCTATGTCCCTAACATTTTGCTGCCACCTTAGAGTGCAGACAGCTCTAGCATCAGTACCACATCTGTGAAAGAAGGAGGCTGTACCAGGCGGACACGCCAAAACACATCTGGAACACACTTTTCCCCACCGCCACAGCCAAGTCCTGCTGAGAAGGCAACCAGCCCTAGAGGCGGAAAAAATGAATTTTGTGAACACTCAGGGTTATGAGAATACTTTGGGGCATATTTACAAGGAAATGACGGAACATGGTATTAAGCACAAAATGCTAACGCCACACTTCGCCATTCTGACAACACAGGGATGTGCCGTATTTACATTGATACAGTGCACCCCTGCATTTTCCTTAGCACAGGCGCTAAATTAACTTGTCTAGCGCCAATGTAGGCACCCTTGCACAATAGTGCAAGGGTGACTGCGTTGAGAGAATAATTGATTATGTGCAGTAAGGTGTCCCTTACTGCACATAAACAATCACAAATGGTGATTTGTAACTTCTATCTGTCCTGCATTGTGCAGCACACATAGAAGTTGCAAAGCATGATTTAATTTTTTTTTAATCATTTATGGAGTTTTGCTGTTTCAATGTGTGCCTAACAATGCAGCAGCCATAGAAACAGCACAAAACGAGGAGAAAGTAAGCATTTCTCCTCATCGTGCCATGTTAAGACAAGGTTTTCCTTGGCGCTGCCTACTATTCAAGCCGTGCTTGTAAATTGGGGCAGCGTGAAACTGAATGGGTGTTGCGGCAGAACACCCACAGCAACACCCATTGTCTACCCCTTTCATGCTACGTTTAGCGTGAAGGGTGCCTTTTTTACAAGAGATATCAGAAAAAGTGATGTTCCTGTGGCGATAGGGGCTTGCAAATGTGCCCCTTTGTTTTTTATTGTGTTTTCATACTTTGTTGCTTTTTTGATACAGTATTATATCATCTATGGATACAGTTGATACTGGAGATATACATTGCCGCAACCTGAATACAAGGTGATCATTCAATAATGCACAAAACATTACCATTGTGTGTTATTTCTTTTTCTTAGATGTGGCCATCGTTCTTACCTCAAAAATAGTTGTTGGTGATCTCTGTCCGTCGAGCACGACCCCCTGCTGCAGGTGTCCTGTCCTGCTGGATTTGTAGTAGTGGCAGTTCCTCATCTGAGTCAGATTCTGGCACTATGTTGATGTTGTGCAGACTCTTCCCCATGGCAATGTTTTATAGAATGGACCATGTGGCAATGACTTTACAACATGTCCCGAGTCTGTAAAGCAGTGCTCCACCAGTTTTGTGGAGTTATTTTAATATGGACTATGTTCTATGATTGAGCGTGTTATGTGCCCTTTTGTACTGCCTTTTACTTCTGGTTCTTGGAGTCCAGTATGGTGTCAGTATCCAAGGGTTCAAGGCATATGCACTTTCTCCTTTAAGAGTATGAGAAGGAGAAACAATTAGGTCATATTACAAAAATAGTTCTGGAGACTGTTTGAGATGAGTCAGCAATTCTCTAACCCGGTAAAAAGTCATGGCCAAATTCTCCATCAGACAGTCTGTTATGTATTTCACTGTAGCGGAAAATAAAAGAGTTATGTGTGCTGCTTGGAAATCTGGCTACAAGGTCAGTTATTATGCTTGGAGTATGACACACTGTTGTACGGCTTTTACCATCCTGGTAAAACTGTGCATTTGTTGGACAACATAATTATCAGGATTGTCCCAGACCGATTCTGTGCACACCCTCAGGATATGTTGGCATATAGTCTTCAACGCACCACCTGCACCCCTAACCTTATAGGGTAACAAATGTGTGTGCAACCTCAGAACATGACAACCCTGATCCTTCAAGGAAATTGTGGTAAAAGATCTGGGACTCTTTTGTTAGGGTTACTCATGCATACCCAAATACCAAAGAAATAATTAGCAAGGAGTTTCAATATTTATTGAAGTAATGTGATTCTTGTATAAAATAGAATTCAGTAGAATAAAACAGATTAGCGTAATTAGCATTATGAGAATAGTGCAGAAGATGAACAATAACATCATTGTGCTATAACACTGAATATATGCTAGCAAATAAGTACTGTGTTATAGTGTGCTCCTTCCTATCTAGCGCTTCCTAACCTAGTTTGCCTTGGGTGGGTGATCTGCCAAATCCCTGTCGGGTGGTCTAACTCCCCATTACCTGTGGGTTAGTGTCATCAGGCAGTCCGTCTTGGTCATAAGCCGGACATCTCTCTTCGCATGGGTAAACATGAATCAGCAATCTCACAGTGTCAGCAAAATGCTCCTTTCCATTAAACAAGTGTAAAGTCTTGAATCAAGCAATCCAAATTAAATCCTTTTAACATAAATCTGCTTTACCGTAAATCAGCGGCATGCACAGGAGTGAATCCTTTCTCAATGAAGATCAGGCTGCATCTGGCTGCAGTTGCATTCCTAACTTGTTGAGAAGGAACGGTCACACAGGCGCCTATTTGAGTACAAACATGTTGTTGATGGCGAGTGACATCCATGAGAACATCTCGTGGTACATAATATATAAACATGAAAAAAATACTACAAGTTGTATGCATGAGAACACTGCAACAAGGAAGCAATGCTGTATATACAATAACAATACCCATGCTGCCATGCTGAAGCCTTAGTCAGGACGCTATTGTTTATCGTATTGTGATAGCTTATTACCTACCGGACAATAATAAGCAACATACTTTGCGCAATGATCTTTATTCTTTGTAAGGAATGTTCAAGGTGTCGTGATAGTGTTCCTAAGAAGTGGGAATGTAAGCAAATTCAGTTTCAGAGAATATCATCCTGCTACACGCAAGTAATTTAAGAAACATGAGCACGTAAAAAGATAGTGTTTGTAACTGGACCTATACTAACCTCTTCACAACACTCCCTGTACATTGAGTGGATGTGAGCTTTTCCTATTTCTATAGACATATTTGTTTGCTGAGGGGGGCCATATGGCAATATGTATGCAATCAACACAACCAATTACATTGGGGAACTCTGCTACTGGATAAAACATTAATTTGGTCTGTTGCAAATAATGGGGGTATTTGGATTTCTTATGTATTGGTTCACTTTGCTCACAGTGATGTTCAGAAACCCGTGAAAAACCTGGAAACAGCACTTTGTTACACTCTACCTGCCCCAGCTATGACCCCCTGGTAACTGGCAGAAGCTAAAAGGTGTAAACAACACTATACCTGCACATGTGGTGGGATTGCATTGTTTCTGAGTGTTAGGGACTGAAGCTTTGGTTGTAAATCAGCAATTAATTCAACAATTACCTCACTACTCAGACTGTACTTCTTATATATGTCCTCCTCAGTCTGTTTAAATAGGGTGACTCGCACCCTAAATATCCTCCCCTGTCTCCTCTTCCTTCTCTGCCTACCAGACAAAATCTTCATCCTCCTCGCCAAGACATACAGCGCCGCCATTCTGAAAGAGCCAGATACTTTTTATAGTTTTTACCTGGTTACCACCTGATACAGATTGATGGTATTTGCATTCCAAAACGGCCATTTAACAACTATCCTTTGCACATGGTGTTAGCGATTTCTTATTTAGGGATTCCCAAAATGTGATTTCTACATGATGGAAATCACAGTTTGCACCCCTGAAAAATACTTTTCTTGCATTCCGAATGTCATTTTACTTTTCCTAGTAAGCCTGAAATTGTGACTTGCACTATCAGGAAATGCAAAGTGCCTTCTTATATATGGGCGCAAATGTACAGAAATATCCCACATTTTCAAACTTTCTAGATCATTATCATAACTACCTTAAACACAATTAAAAAACAAACAAAAAAATATCCACACTTTTCATTTGTGATTCAATGAGCCCCTAACTGGCTTTCAGTTAAGTGTATAATAAGGATATTTAGAGGATGTTTGTGCATTTATATATTTGTGCATCACTAACAATGTGCAGAATAACATTTTTTCACTGGATTATACATACACACACTGATATAGAACTGTTATCTTTAAAATGAATTTCCTATGTTGTGTAGAAGTGCATTTTACCGACCCATTGTTAAATATTTCTCAATTAAGGCCTAGCAGACATATTTTTTAAAATGGATGTCACCCTTGTCTTCCCCTTGCACATTTTTTTTCAGATGAGAAAATCTTTATTCAGTATACAAAAGTATGACCATAAAAGACAACATTTGTATATATTGAAAATCAGATAAAATCCATGTGGAATTATTATTATTATTATTATTATTTTTTATTATTGTTTGTTGTTTACAAACATGGAAAAAAAAGACAAAGAAAAAAAAGAAACAGCCAAAAACAAAACCACATTTCATATTAACACATTATGCCTGATTCCTGAATATGTACAAAAGGAGCCAGAAGCAAATCCACATTTCATATTGACACTTTGTGCCTAATTCCTTAATATGTATAAAAGAGCAGATACTACACTTAAATCATCTTTAAATACACCAGCACTTGATAATCAAAATAGAAACTGATCTCTCCTTATAGTTGATAACACATTAAATATCTAAAGATCAAAATCATAATCATATTCATGAGGACATAAGACACCAGACTGAAGGTATTATTATTATTATTATTATTATTATTATTCTGAGTTTTGTATAGCGCCTGGTTACCAATAGGCATCCCAGCGCTTACCAGAACATAACACTACTAAGAAGATGCAGGGATTAAACGGAAAACAAAGAAGTTTTTAAAAGCTTACGGAAACGAAGAAGACTAGCTTCCGAGCGCAGATGTAAGGGCAATGAGTTCCACAAGGAAGCCACATTTATTGAGAACCTTCTGCCACCAGTTCTTGCTTTGTCACCCTGCCAACCTGAAGGAGATGTTGGTGGTCAGAGCGAAGTGAACGAGAGGCCTTGTAAGGCTGGACCATCTCGTCCAGAATGGGTGGACCGACTCCGTGCAGAATTTTGTGGGCAATGCAGAGTGACTTGAATTTCACCCTGTCCCTCACAGGGAGCCAGTGCAATGCCCTCAACGCAGGACGGGCAGATTGACGCCTAGGGAGACCCGTCAGGAGCCTGGCAGCCGCGTTCTGCACCTGCTGCAGTCTGTTCAGGGTAGATTCGGGTGCGCCCAGGAATAGCGCATTGCTGAAATCCAGCCGCGAGATGATAAGTCCCTGGATGAGGAGCCTTCGGGTGGCCACTGGGAGCAAGGGCAAGATCTTCTGGGCTGAGCGGAGCAGGCCAAAGCACACGCCAGCGGTCTTTTTGGCGTGGGTTTTAAACGATAGGTCCTGCTCCAGCCATACCCCCAAGCTCTTGATCTCCTGCTTGGGGGGAGGCATCGGACCCAGACAGTCTGGCCAGCTGCTGGGGGACAAAGATGGAGAAGAGTTCCCCAGCAGCATCAGTTCCGTCTTGGAGCCATTTAACTTTAGGGCTGAGCTGCACATCCACGTGTAGATCTTTTCAAGACATGAGGGCAGCCGGTCGGGATGGTGCGCCGACTGGGAAAGGCCAACCACCAGCTGAGTATCATCAGCATAACTGATGATTTTAATACCCAGCGGCCGTACCACACTCTCCAGGGGGGCCATATAAACGTTGAATAAGGTAGGGCTCAATGAAGAGCCCTGTGGCACACCGCACTGGAGAGGGGTTGACGATGATTTTTCCTGGCCTTCCCACACCTCAAATGTACGACCTTCCAAGAAGGAAGCGAACCATCTGAGGGCCAGACCCGTGACCCCCACCCCCGACAGCCGTTGGAGAAGCACCAGATGGTCCACGGTATCAAAAGCAGCGCTGAGGTCCAGGAGGATCACTGCCACTGATCCCCCCGAATCCAGCATGCTCCTCGCACTCTCCACGACCGCCAGTAGGGCGGTGTCAGTCCCCTGACCGGGGCGAAAACCCGTTTGGGAATCGGCCAGGAGGGAATTGGCTTCCAAGAAGTTCGAAAGGCGACTGTTCACCAGCTTCTCCGCCACCTTACTGATACCCGGCAGCAAGGAGATTGGCCGAAAGTTGGCGAGATCGGCGGGGTCGAGGTTAGGCTTTTTCAAAAGAGCCTTAACCACCGCCCCTTTCCAACTAGGGGGAACTACCCCATGGGCGAGAGACAGGTTTATCAAGTCCGTCACAGGGCCGACGATGGTAGATGACACCTGTTTAGGTTATAGCATATTTACATATTTACACCTAAGGAAAATACCAACAGATGAAATCCCTCACTACTCATGTTACTGAAGCCATCTGTTATAGGGGCCCACAGTTTTTGTCCCTTTTCCCATCTCCTTTGTCTTTTTAGCCGGTAAACTGAGATTTCTATATTATATACAGCTAAAAGCCTGGAGCGCCAGTTACAGAAAGTAGGGGGGTCAGGGCTAATCCAGTTGGAGGTAATACACAATTGGACTATGGCCATTGACATAAAGACAAGCCCAGTAACAGCACGCGGCCAGCTCACATTCCTCACTACTCCCAAAATGACCATGTCTGGAGAGATAAATATAGGAAGCCCTAAAATCTTGGTCATTTTACAGTTTGTAATATCTGTTAAGTCAGCAAAGCCATATTTGTTTATTTCCATTGTCATTGGTCATGCTGTTCTCAATGAATCTTCCTGGCTCACTCACAAAACCGTAACTATAACTTCAAGGTCTTTCCATTAGCTCACAGTACCCTAGCCATTCACAGTATTTTACAGACGGTCCCTGATTACGTAAGCTACTATTGCTAACTGTTTTGATCAGTGAAGAGCGAGAGCCAGAGTGAGCGAACAAGCAGAATCGTGCCGGGCGGAATCAGGGAGCAGAGCGGAGTGTGGAGTGTGGGCTTGCAGCACTGCACATTGCTTTTCCTGTCTGCTACCCGCAGACAGAAAAATAGGGAATTGTTTCCCTCCTTTAATGGATGTCATGGTCACTGGCGCTCAACAGGGTGCTTGATTGCCCGCACCAAGTCATGTTGCATTGCAACAGACTGCATAGCGCTGATTATAGTTTGTTGACTACATCAAGCTCTATGGCTCCATGGCAGCGGCAGTGGCTTATTCTTCATTTGTCCCCACAGCCTCTTATGGCCATATTCAGGATTCAGTAGCCCGCTTCATTGCACAGCATAACAGATGGCTGCAACTTTCCCTTTGCAACTTTTTTGCTATTCTGATGCCATTGTTTCCATTATTGCACTAGAGGAGTACTGGAAGAGTAGCCCTAGATGAGTGGTAAACTACTCATTTGGAATGCCCAAGGGACTTTACATCATATCCTGCCATCACTGAGGAGGAATTAGCAAAATGAATAAGATACTCTAACCCTTTCCAAGCTGTTGTCCCAAATGGCATACCTATACATCTGGTCAATTAGATGTTCCTTTGTGGAGTACACTTCTAGAACAGCTATTCTCTTGTGTAACTATGGCCTGGCAGGTTCTGTCTTCAGGGAAAGGTGCAGTAGCTCATCCGATCAATAAAGGGGCCTCAAGCAGGGTCCATTCAGCTACAGACTAATAGCCCTCCTAGACTTCGAAGGGAAGCTATTTTCTAAGCACTTGTTAAACAAATTGAATAGTTGGGTAGTGGAACAACTTTTAAAACCACTAACACAAACCGGATTCCGAGTCGGCTGTTTAGCTGTTGATAGCATCATGTCCCTGATTGACCCTTCAAGAAAAACATCATAAAAAGACAAAACATTGCATGCCTGCTTTGTGGATCATTCCACCACGTTTGACAAACTAAATCAGCATAGATTGCGGGCAAAGCTTAATAAATGGAAAATTGACCCCTGTTTATTGCATTCCCTTGTGGAACTACATACTGACACATGGTTTCAGTTAAAGCTATCCCCCGACAATGTCTTGAAATCATAATTTCATTCTGAGAACAACTTCAAACAAGGTTTTGAATTCAGATCTTGGCATTCCACCAAAGTTGGGTGGTACCAGAATTTCACATCTTGCCTACGCCGACGATCTGATGATATTGTCACAAACTCCAAAATGCCTACAACAAACGAAAGTCATGATCTTTGGAAAGAAACCTAAGTCCATGACGTGGTCCTTGTTGATGCTTCGATTAGAATAGTCAATCAATACGATTATCTTGGAGCTTCATTTGACAGTAAGATATCATGGACTAATCATCTACCCATCAGAAAGCTCAAGTCAACCAAGATCACAAAATCTGTTATAAGATTTTGCAAACCTGTATGATGGCAGAGCAATTAAGCCATCATTGAGAGCATCAAACAAGAAACTTATACCATATCTAATTCCAGTCTAGTTCTAGTCTAATTACTTGATTTTCAGAAAATAACTTAAAAAGTATTTATTCCCGTAAGGCTGTCTATAGTTGGAATGCAATGCTATAAGCGCTGGGATGCTCCTGAGTAGCCATGCGCTCTATAAATGCCTTTCTATTCTATTCTATTCAATATCTACTTTGTGCATCTCCTGTGCTGAACCACAAGGCCATAGCCAGTCTCGACAAAATGTTTCTGCGATGTATACGTAATCTCCTCCATCTCTGCATAGCTACTCCACACTGTTTTATTAGGCTTGCACTAAGCCTAAAACCTTTAATATCACCTCACCGTAGAAGCACTTTGAATTATTAATGTGACTGCGCAAGAGCAGATCCATCAACTCTAAAATCCTTAATCCATCAAGAAGTAAGAAGAACAACATATAAATACTTAGAGTTGCAAGTCTTATCCCTAAACACAGAATTGGAAAATGTTACCCAATTTAGAGTCACTGGCAAAGTTAACTCGACCGGCCAGGAAAAAATGTACTCTATTGGATGTTAACTTGGAGACAGAGGGGTTCCGACTTGGATCAATCTAAACAATATATATCACATGAACTTAGTTGTTGACATTTTTTCCTTACAAAGTCAAGAGTATCTAGGGCTAAACCTGCCAGGCTTTGTGTGGATGCCATTTTTAAGATTCAGACTGCTTTATATCCCCATTTATAAATTTGAGGGGAAATGGAACCCAATATGCAAAGGAAAAACCTTTTGCCAACTTTGTGGCTCACAACAGAAACACTCCTGCACATTCTCTTTATTTGCCCCAAACTCCAAACTAAAGACTCCAATTCCCCCAGCTACACACAACCTCTCGAACGAGCACTGTAATGAATTAGCCACATTCTTTGATTTAAAAATTCAAAGCATTCTTCAACACCTCCCCCCTCTTCTACTAGTGGACCCCTTTCTCTCTCATTCTGCACAGTGCCAGAACAGGGATACAGATTTAAGCAGGTTCTCCCCAATCAGTGAGGAAACCCTAGGATCCATTCTCCAATCCCTCAAAAGCGGATCCCCGCATGACCCAGCCCCAGTCAGACACCTGAAACAGGTTGCTCCCACTATCTTAGCACCAATGGTCAACCTAATAAACGCTTCCATTGAAAATGGAACGGTTCCCACAAGCTGGAAGAAGACGCTGGTGAAAGCCCTTATCAAAAAACCCAACCTGGACCCGGGCAACCTAGCTAACTTCAGGCCGATCTCCCTCCTCCCTGGCATTAGTAAGATGGCTGAAAAATACATCAACTTCCAGCTATCTAATTATTTGGAGTCCAATGACCTGCTGAGAACTTCACAGACCGGTTTCCGACCGGGCCAGGGTACTGAAACAGCTATGGTGGCGGTTGTCGAAGAAGCTAGGAAGATCATTGATGCAGGAGGATCAGTGGCAGTGATCCTCCTGGATCTCAGCGCAGCATTCGACACCGTCAACCATAGCATCCTGGCTCAGCGACTGGAAAACCTTGGCATCTCTGGGCCTGCTCTTTCCTGGCTCAAATCTTATCTCCACAATCGTTCCTTCCAGGTGGCGGAGGGTGATTTCATTTCCAGGGAAACTCCTGTGCGTTGCGGAGTGCCTCAGGGCTCTTGATTGAGCCCTACGCTCTTCAACGTATATATGTCACCACTGGAAAAAATTGTCGTCCCGTATGGCATTAAACTTCTGACCTACGCGGACGACACTCAGTTGGTTGTCTCCCTCAGCCAGTCAAACAACTCCACCATTGACCTGTATTCTTGCCTGGGAGATATAGTCAGTTGGATGAGCGCCTCCCATTTAAAGCTCAATGGGGACAAAACTGAGCTTATGGTATTAGGCAATCAGTCCCATTTTCGTCCGGAGTCTCTATGGCCCCCAAGCATGGGCCCCCCCCCAATCCCCAAAACTGACATCAAAAGTTTGGGGATCTGGTTGGATCATAACCTAACCCTTAACACCCAGGCCAAGAAAACAGCGGGAACATGCTTTGGTCTACTACGCTCCACTCGTAAGATCCTCCCTTTACTTCCTTTCCAGTCAAAAAACTACTTATACAGGGTCTGATACTGTCGAGACTTGTAAATGTAAATGTAAATGTAGGTGTACTTATATAGCGCAAACCTGTCACCCAAAGGGCATCCTGGCGCTTGCTTAGGGAACCCGTCCTGGTATTCCCCTGTGAGAAACCCCGGCAGGGTGTCCACAAGGTGAAAGCCAGGCATCCCGCCGCGAGGGGCCGTAGTGGAGATTAAGCAAGCTATTGCCCAGAGTTGCAGAGTGTGACCCCGTGATTCGAGTAGGCACCGGAGCGAGAATTGTCGAGTCCGTGGAATTTTGAGCCCGAGACCCGCCGAGGCGGGGAATCGAACCCTGGTCCACGGTCGATCTCAGCTTCCGGGTCTGCCGCCTCTAACCACTGAGCCACGCTTCTCCACTTGATTACGGCAATGCCTTATACCTCGGCTCACCAAAAAAAGTTACTGCCAGGTTACAGGTGGTGCAAAACGCGGCCGCCCGGATTCTCATGGGCATAAAAAATCGTTGCTCTGCCAAACCAGCAATCAGAGCACTCCATTGGCTTCCGGTGGAGCAAAGGGTGCAGTTTAAGGCCATGTGCTTAACTCATAGAATCCTCCATGGAAACGCCCCTCCCGTCCTTAAAGATCTTGTGATTCCTTATATCACTAACAGAACCCTCCGATCCTCTAATATCCACCTCACTCAAATACCTAGGATTAAGAAAACACGCTCTGGTGGTCGGCGGTTCTCTTATCAGGCGTCCAAGATGTGGAACGCTCTCCCACTGGACCTCCGTGCCTAATCTAATCTTCTGTCCTTTCGCAAATCCTTGAAGACGTGTCTGTTCCCTTGACCTTCTCCTTGTTTCCGCCTGACCTGACGATTTGGATTTTCAGTCAGCGCTGGGACGCTCCTGGGCAGCCATGCGCTTTAAAAATCTCAAAAATAAATAAATAAATAAATAAACTATTGTATCTGAGGAAGCTATATCTGCGATCGATTTCTAATAAGGCAAAAATAAGATCTACTGTGGAGATCGTTAGAAGCAAACTGTTTACACATTGATTTTAATCAACTGTCTGGAACTTTTTAACCATCACTTGATACTTGTGCTGACCGATATGTTGTATACGTTTTTATTGAAACCTTTTGATTGATGCATTAAACTTTATTACTACTACTATTCATTCATAATAGGTTGCTGATGTTTATTTATCTAGTTTGTTCTACAATCTCCAGATGGCATTAGCTCAGAGGAGGTAGAATTTGTATTCATGTAGTGGGATAGTGCTTAGGTGTTATGGCAATATGACACATGCTGAAACTGTGCTCTGAATTGTTATGAATGTAACATATTTGATCATGTCACGATGCTTCTCGAGTTTTACTTACTTCATATGTGAAAATAATGTATAAAAACCCTCAATTTTGATGGTGAGACAGAGATCTTTCCTATATTACCATGCTGTCTGTTCCTCTCCTTATTTAGCTGCCTATTTGGGGCTTGAAACATTTTTGATTTTGCCCTTCTTTGTAATACCCTATTTGCTGACAGCCTTCAAGGTATTGACTGTGTACCACATTCCTTGTTTTGTAATAAATCCCATAAACTATTCCACTGATCTACAACTCAGTTACTGAGCGGGCCCATTTACTTAAGTGACTGTTTTTCTGATTTCTGGATGTGCCTTGCCTCGGGGACACATTAACTCATGAAATTGAGGTTTAACACCGCCGATGATTCATCACATTGTGGGTGTTCAGTTGAGGTATATTTTGGGGTATCAAAACTGCGGGGTTCCCCACACCCACATGTACAACAAGCTAATGTAATATTCACACTTCTTTGTTTGAGGTATTAATGACTTTTTAGCTTTCTTGATTTCTCTGTTTTCCTCATAAACTGTGTTACAGTCTGTTACTATTACACTATTTGTGATGTCACAGATGTGTATTATGGGCTTGGGGCCATCTACTCCTAGGTGCAGTGACCTGTCTCTGTGGTATAGTGATTTAGAACCAGTTAGACGAAACAGTTTATCGTACCTTGTCATGGCTGTGACCTTCAGATAGTCCTGAAATCTTTGCATAAAGCATTGTGATTGTGGGACCTGTAATTCCACTTTTCTGTTAGTATCACCGATACGTCATAGCAATTTTATTGACTGAAAAAAGAAATGACAGACTGGAGATCACCTCCATGATGGGAGTTGGGGGGGGGGGGGGGGGTAGGGCAGTTAACAACTATGTTTGAAACCCTAAAATAGTTTGCCTTTTCCATTCCATGTAATTTCTGCTTGCTTGTTTCCTAATTCTGTTTTCCTGGATAGAAGTTCCACATATCAAGAATATCTAATTTTCAACAAAGTCTTAATAATCACAAAAGCTCATTAGCCAGTCCAGAGGACTTCATTATTTGGCGGTAAAGGCACATTAGACACAACCCCATTATCTCCAGAGAGCTTCCTCCCAGGCAGCTGCTGCCGCTGCAGGTAAGAGCGGTAGGGCGGTAGGGCGGTGGGGCCGGCTGGGTGGGATTTCGAGAGACAACCACGAGGAGAAATGATTTATTTATTTAATTTTCCTTTGTGAACGCCTCTCGAAATCACCCCCCAACCGGCCCCACCGCTTTTACCTGCAGCAGCCGCAGCCCTCCTTCAGTATGTTATTTTGATACTTATTGCAAAGGTTGAGGCTCAGACACCCCTTTGGTATCTTAAAGTCCTGGGAAAGCTTATCTTAAGCTCGCCTTGAGGGCATTGTGGTTTCAGGATTGTAGGAAGGGCAGACACCTCTCTAACATTGTTACTGCAAACAAGTCTTAACACAGATGTCTGATAATGCAGCAGACAGCTTCTGGCTCAATCTCTGTGAGTTTCTTTCTTTTGCAATCAAGAGAGTGGAAAGCTTTGATTCTACAGAGAATGCATCTTAGAGTTGGAAGACACAAAAGAGCACAGAGGCTCGTTTGTGTGACCAAAGATACTTCACAGAGTTCAAGTTTACAAAAACACTGCGAACACCTGGCCTCATCTAATCCATCACCTCACAAACCAAATAGCTTCACTGGCTAAAAACACTGCTTGTCTACTTCCTTCCACTGATACATAAAACTAACCATCTGAGACAACACCCAGCTATTCTATCTTCTCCAATCATAGTCCAGAACCTACTCGATGACATTAGACTTCGAGTGTCAGGAGTCTATCCTCACCCCCAGTGGTTAGCAGTCGTGGACTGTCTGCCTTTGGTTAACCTGCCCTGTCCGCACTAGAGCATGGGTATCCCCCTAACTAGCAAGCTATGTTTCCCTTCACAAAATATAAACTGAACATCTGGTGAATTTGTGATTGATCCCTCGTACCTCAGCAATTACTACTACTTTCTAAATCTGCAGAATATCAATAAAGTCAACAGACTCAAACCTACCTCAAACTTGGCACACGTTGTAACATCCTAGACCTTTGTAGGTTCATTGCTTCATGAATCGATGAACTTGGCCAAGTCGCAGCACCTGTGCTCCCCTAAGTGCTTCCCAGCCTCAACGTTTCCTTGGCACTTGCTCCATTATCCCACAGTATTTATCATCAAGGTTGGGTTGGATGCATTGCTGGATTAGTGTGTCCTAAGTGCAGCATCAGGCTCACCATGATTGATTCCCTGGAAACTTCCTCCTTGACTCTTCTTGCGTAGTGTGGTGTTATGTAATGTAGTGTAGAGTAGTGTTATGTAGTATAATGTAATGTAGTGTAATGTACTATAGTGTAATGTAGTGTAGTGTTGTGTTGTGTTGTGTTATGGTGAAATTGTTCAGCACAATGCTCACCAGAGGTCTCTTGGCGCTTAAGAACGCATCAGCCCAATAGAGACAAGAATTGCACATCATGGAAAAATAACGTTGTTTAGTTTCTCCTAAAGAGATGTGGGAAGAGGGGATTTTTGGCCCTGTTGGCATGAGACGAGGTGCCATGATAGAAACTTTACCTCCAGTTATTCCATTGAGTTCTTTAGCAAAAGAGGGATGTTCTACATGGGTTCATGGGCATGGCTAAAATCAGTGGCGGTTGAAATTTTTGGTTATGAAAATTATGCAAACTTTAAAGCTTCTTGCAACATTGCACGAAGATTGAATACCGCAGCCTACCTTGGATTCAAAAGTTATGGAGAATATGTTGAGGGAAAAAATGCCTTTAGGCTGTGGGTTTACTGTTTATGCAAGACATTTCCTGTCTTTAACTAAATCTGCTTCCAAAAATTCTCACGAAATTCACGTAATGCAAAATTTGAAAGTTTCACAAGAAACACATTTTTACCAAGGCCTAGTCAAATTGCAGCACGAGTGTCCTTTACTATCCCTTCCGTGGCTCCTTTTCAGATACAGTGGCACCTCCTCTGTTAAGGCGGAGGAGCATCACCCCACTGCTTAAGAAATATAAACTGATAATAACAAGAAGTTATTTTCATTTTATTCTTCTTTGCAGGACTCTGACTCCAGCCAGGTGGGGCGGGGCAGGGCTAGGCTCCCCACCATCAGATGCAGCTGGAGTGGTTTGCACTCTCTCCCTAAGTGCGCATGACGGTTTGGTTGGCCCTCTGGGGCATCCAAACAGTTATGCCCTCTTGCCATGTTCTCCACTGGGCTGTTTTGCACAGCCCAGTGGAGAACATACCCTGCCTCCCAGTTACTGCCGCTCAGATCAATTGAGCAGCGTCGTGATTGGCTGGGAGAGTCCGGGAGACTGGGTGCTTCTGGTGCCTTGCGAGGACTGAGGAGAGATGTGCAACAGCGGCGACGAAGGCAAGTTATTTTTTTATTTTTATATCATGCCTTTCCTCCTTCCGCCCCCTCACCCCTCCACCCCCGTACAGTGGCAGCTGCCACTGTTCACATATGGCATACAAATCCGATAATGGGATGAATACACCCCAGGATGGAACCACTTCTGCCATTTACCACACATTTAGCAGGACCCCATGCTGTGGAAACATGCAGTTAAAGTTTTTTCTTAATTTTATCACTGAGAGTTGGCAAGGCAACTTTTCTTTTGAAGCCCACTTTTGTAAAAAAAAACACAACAGCCAATCCCTGGCATGTCAAAACGTAAACCTAAATTTTACAGCTAATACATTAGTCAAATTCTTCTACCTTCTCCTAGATAAAACATACTCTCTTTGACTTGTAGCCTACAAGGTCCTCTTCTTCCCCTTTGAGTACTTTTTCTCAGCTGAACAGACATTGTCTACCTGCTAAATGCCTTTACATAAACAAAGAGATTCTATCAATGTGTAGTGATATATTTGTATTATTTGTTTTTTAGTGGTGAAAGAATAGTGGAAATACTCTCTCTTAGGGTAGTAAAGATGAGAGCACAATGTGCTTTTTAAAATACCCCTCACACACTAAAAAAATCCAGTAGTGTCATGCTTCATCGTTGGGGTCTTCCCGTCCCTCTACGGGGCGGGGCGTGCTACGACCTGACCGACTACGCGGGAGCACTAATGTGGTGACAGGACTATGTGATGGTGCAAGGTGGGTGGTGTCAGTGAAGTGTAGGGACCTAACGATGTGTGGGAATAAAAAAGTTAAAAATCCTCTGGCTAGTGGAAAAAAACAATTTATTCACTTCCCTAGCTGGGGACGTTAAGAAGGGGGTTTTGGGGTTGAGCTGATCGCTACAACCTGGTCTACATGTTTCGTAGGCAGTCCCCTACTGCCTACTCATCAGGACCTTCTAATGGTCCCTACTGGAACAAAGCTCAGTTGCTAAGTGTTGTCAGCCTGTCTTCCTACAAACTAGCAGTAAAAATCCACTGTTAGTTTATGCTTCAGGGCATGAGCTGGCCCCAGGGAAGCAAAAATATCGAAAAATGTCAAAAAATGATGACCTGAATGCGGTCTTGCTGTGGCAAGCGTGATAAGCCCCATGAGCTGACAATCGGTAGGAAATCACCGCGGCGCTATTGTCCGCATAGTCCCTAAGTCTTACTTCTACCCGTGTTGCCGCTCTGTAGATTGCTAAGAGAGAGTATTTCCACTATTCTTTCACCACTAAAAAACAAATAATACAAATATATCACTACACATTGATAGAATCTCTTTGTTTATGTAAATCAGTTTGGAGGGTGATTCTGTCAACACCTCTGCACTTCCTCTATTGTTTTGGAATACCTGCTAAATGCCCCATGTTACGCATGATGACTTCAGTAAGGCCACGGTCAATCAACCAACTGCATATTGCATGGCTGAGGTTTGGCACCCAGACTCACAATGGGAAAAATAAAACTACAATTCTCAACTAGCTTTTCACTAAAAATCCAGGAATATCTGACGGTGTGACACATGAAGGAGACAGTGCAGTCCATACCGCACTCTCTGATTTCTTTAAAACTCCTCCTATTTCCTCAACCATAAGAAGGGCTACCTGAATTATGCAGCAAATGAGGTCCTAATTATACAGCAGTGTTGACTAAATTATGTGATAAGAAAGGCAAATTATGCAGCATGATGCAGCACATTCTGTGGCAGTATTATTTTACTATTTTGTCATTTTAACACTTTTTTTCAGTAACTGGAAGTTGACCAGTTAACCTTTCCAAAAGGTCTGACACTGCTCAACATCTTACATGTCAGTGCTTAACTTGTAAAAATAAATAAGTGCCAGGGCTATCGTCAGAAGGCCACTGCAGCTTGCACCACACATTGCCCCTGGCATGCTGCCAATTATAGTAACAACACAAATAACCATCACGCTACTACAAGTTTGACAATTTGGATTATTCCATGCCCGCAAAGCTATAAGAATGGCTTGTGTGGCAGGTAATAGTAATTTTAATGAATATTGAATTAATAATTAACTGTTTGTGTGGTCATCTCTAAATTAGGCAGGCAGTGCCACTAACTGGCAGACTGTCACAAGCGCTGGGGTTGACAGTTAAGTGCCAGTGCCGAGCACTGGAAACCACTGGCTCAAATTTAGCACTGGCACCACTTTTTTTGTAATGCATGATCTGAATGGAAAGAAACACAATTCTGATGAACCTGCAAACTATGAGCAGATTGATTATGTGAGAACAGTAAATCCATAATTGTGACAGAAACATCGTGGCCACAGATTCACATAATTCCAACAGCCCAGAACCTAGGTGGCCCTTATGGACGGCAGTGAACAGTTAGCAGAAGTGGTATCTTGCACCCATTGTTCTTTGATTGAATCACAGGACAACCATAGTCCTATCCTTAACCCTTCAACAGCTTCATATTTGGTGGCTAGCGGTCTGGTGAAGAGAAGTTGAAACTAAAGAAAGTAAGCAGGGGTATAAGAGGCTTGTTACTGCCACTGCCTTCATGGACTCCGATTCCGGCGTTAGGAGGCACGACTATACCAGAGTACCATAAGGTAAGCAGTCAGTAGTAACTTCTTCTCAAAGCCGCCCCTGCCTTAGGTTCTCATTTACCCACTTTCTAGACCCACACGCACATGCCTCCACAGAAGCCGGGTGATCATTGGTTTCTCATTTGAACACCCCCGTCCTCCTCATGATTACATTTCCACACTTTCAAATTTCATAAGATCTGTCCTCACTTACCCTATTGGTACCTGCAAAAGTGGAGAAATACCTTTACTAACGAGTGAGCACACCTTAGTGTTCTCGGATAAATCTGATATTGTCCTCACTTCAGCTTGTTAGTCAATTTTTTGAAACAGCCCATGACCCACCTTTTTGCTTTTTATAGATGCTCCTATTTTAAAAGAGTGTGTGCTGAAATCACAGTATTCGCACTACTACGTAAAGCTTAATTTTTATACATTACTTTATCATGCAACTCTATCAATTCTCAACCGCAGTTGCATTGAAGGCCCTGTTGGCTTTGCTGGGAATTGAGATCCTTTTAGGATCGCTGCAAGGAATGTTCAATGCACTGGTTCTCTTAATGACTCACTGCAGCAAGTGTTGAAATTGCTGGGATCCCGTAATGACTCACTGCAGCAAGTATTCAATGCAGTGGGTCTTCTTAATGTCTCACTGCAGCAAGTGTTCAATGCACTGGTTTCTCTTAATGACTAACCTTCCCTGTTTTTCAGAACGGGCACAACTTCATTTTTGCACTTCTTTAAATGTACAATTTCACTACAGCCTTTAGTTTGGTTAAAAATGTTCACTGTATGTCAGAATATCAAGCAAAAAAATAGCACGCTACTAAATATCATAGGCAAATTGTATATATACATAAACCTACTGGTGGTCGCCAGTTGATAGGTATAGTTAGGAAAAGCGTTTTTGTTTTGCCAATAACTTTGGCGCCGTTTGACAACACTTCCCGAAATTTTCAAAATTAGTATGCCGCTCAGATCAACTACTGTGTTGAAAGTTTCGGGGTGATCAGTCAAGCGTGAGCTGAGAAAAAGGGGGTGTCCCAAAACGCGTTTTCCCTATGTTAATTGACATTGAGATTTTACACACAGCTTCAGCCCGAACCGCGGAACGGAATTACATCAAATTTGATAGAAAGGTGGCTCTTCGTCCAGAAAGTGGCCTTTTGTGAATTGGTGTAAATCCATTCTGTAGTTTTTGAAATATTATTGGAAAAACAAATGAGTATATACAGGGACAAGGTTCCTCCCTGGATCCTTCTCCGAAGTGCCATCAGGAATGATTGGCTGGCTGCAACCTGAGTGGAAATTTGCGGCCGCCACTTTGGTCATTGAGACTCTGTTCCAAGCTGGGGAAATAAAATTAAAAAGTGATCAAAGGAGTCAGGGTAGAGGTACCCTGACCTCATGGGACTAATGGAGGGGTCTGTGAGGGGCCCTTATGGGCAAGAAAGTATCCAAGAACCTTTTTTAGTAACCACACAAGTAGCCACAGATCCTCCCCAGATCCTCACAGATTCAGGTGGATTCTGGTGGATCGGCAGATCCAGACCCCCAATAAAAAAACAGATCCACATACCTACTCACACAAACACAAACATACCACCACTCACTTACCCACTCACACAACCGTGCAGTCACTCACACACCCATTCACAGACTGTCAAAACCACTCACACACCCGCACAAGTTACGCACACCCACCCACTTACACAGCCACAAAACCACTCACACACCCATAGGGCCACTGACACACCCACTCATAGACCATCAAAATTACTCACACACCCACTCCCAGACTCACACAGCTTACACACATCCACTCACTCATCCATTTAAACATCCACACAACCATTCACACAGCCACTGAGGTTCCGTGATTTTCGGGGCCAGACTCCATTTTGTTTGAGTTGTTTGTGACGCCATTTTTGTGTTGCCCTCACGTAGGCCGTGGAGGTAACCGAACGAACAAAGTTGCGTGGGCTTCGTTGTTCATGTATGTATTAACTAGGCCTTTTCTGACTTGTGAGTGAACTGCAGGACGCTGACCCCGTCACCTGAAACTGACCCTTTTGCGAAGCCAATTTCTCTAGCTGATCGTTGTCTGAAATTGCCAATCAATGTTCAGGAGATCGTTAACTTTAGTTTCCTTGCACATATCTTATCCTATTCAGCATCTGAATTGTTTCTTTCCTTACGACTTTTCATTACATGGGTAGTACTTTCAATTATGGGTTTGTCCGGCTTGTGAAAATTGAATTTGGGACATTCCTAATAATTAACTTGTGGGTGGGTACAATGTAAACTGAGCTTTTTGCAATGTGATAATGTATGGGAAAATGTATTTCATTCGTCAGTATTTGTCGCAGTGGGTGTGCATTTATAATGGGTAAAATATGTATAAAAAGTAATTTTTTGCTCTACGAATTTGAGCAGTTTCCTGAGTTGTACACCGTGTTGTATTGCTGGGATTACTGTTACTAGCTGCAGCTAATAAATTTGATCTCTGACGCCACCTAGAAGTATTCCGTGTCTCTGTATACCAAGACAGGTGAATCCGAACACTTTGGGCGTGCCCCTGGCGCCGCTGGGTTCTGAAAACCCGGTTGTTCACCACTCCCACACCTACTCAGAGACCCACAAAACCACTCACACACCTACTCACACACCCACACTGCAACTACCACACTCACTCACAGACCAACACAGCCAGGCACACATGCACTCACACACCCACCACACACTCACACACCAACTTTCACGCTCACACACCCAGGTTGCAGGGAAATTATAGTTAAGAAATAGCACTAAAAAACTATAGAAAAAAAAAATAAAAAAAAGGTTACAGGAACATTATAGTTAGGAAATACAATTTTGAAAACCTTAGAAATTCCCCAAAAAGCAAAGGTTACTGGGACGTTATAGTTAGGTTCAGATTTTACACACACAAACTCAGAGAAATTCAGCAGTTATAGTTATACAATTATCTCAAGTAACTATACCTTGTGCCTCAAGGTTACTATAACTCACATCCTCGCCATGCACTGCTAATTACCCCACATGTTACATCACATCTGTTAGAAAAAAAGTATGACTTTCCAGTAACCAGACAGTGTATACACAAGAATTGTTCTTGCATCCTGTTTCTCTTCCGTTCAAGTGTGCCACCAGTGTTATATGTAAATTCCAGAGACAGAAGTTTGACTGGACAAAGTAGTTCCTTTAGCAACCCAACAGTGGGTACCTTCTAAAAAAGTGCACCTCTAGTAATTTATGTAAACACAGCAGACCTATTGAGCAAGCAGGATTTGGTACTGTAATGACAAAAAAGATGATCATAGCTCTCCTGCTTATTCTATAAGGTTTAGAAGTCATCTCTGCCCAATCAGGTCAGCGTATTGTTCGGTTCTCTGAAACATTTCACACCTTTTCCACACCTTTTCAAATACTACTTACTGGTTGGAACAGTGGGAGAGAAAATGCAAATTTAGGCTCCAAGAACCTCGGGCAGGGAAGAGGTAACTTTCTAAAAGTTAGTTTTCCTTAATATTTGTTAAAAATTCAACTTCACCATTGAATTGGATTGTAATAACTATTAAAAATAATTGTTTACATTTGTTTTCTAGTAACATCTATTCCCGAGATACAGTATTAGGTTTGGGTTTCACTACATAGGACAGCTAGGCCTCCAACAGTTATTGTGTTTGCCAAGCTCTAATAACTGTGTAACCTTTGTAATGATGTAACCTGCAACTATGGTCTGATACTCATGTAAAGCGCTCTGATACCTCCGGCTCTAGTCAGCGCTATATAAAACCTTTAAAATAAAAAATAAAAATAAAATACACAGTAAAAAATAACTTTTTGGTACTAGTCACTGTAAAGACATTATAACATTACATTTTTGCATGTCCTACCTTTAAATGCCATGTTCCCTTTCTTCTAGGCAACAAGCCCTACATATTACGATTTAAAAGGAAGGTTTAGCCTATTAAAAAGGTTTATTTTGACAGGGTGAACTGGCGTTTTTACACTACTACAGTCAGGATACATTTGTAGGCCAGAACGCATATGTCACACTGTCACTGTAGTGGGTGGCACAATAGGTACTGCAATCCTCTAGTGGTATTTAACTTCCAGGCCCTGGGTACACCGTGCACCATATTCTAGGGACTTATAAGTAAGCTAAATATTCTAATTGGGAGTATGCCAATTCAACCATGTTTAAAGGGGAAACACATGCACTTTAGCATTGGTTATCGGGGGGGTAAAGTGCACTGAGTTCCAAAGGCTACAAAAATATAAGGTCAAGCAAAAGGGGAAAAATATGTGGTCACCATGCAGAA
This sequence comes from Lissotriton helveticus, assembly GCF_964261635.1. NCBI lineage: Eukaryota > Metazoa > Chordata > Amphibia > Caudata > Salamandridae > Lissotriton > Lissotriton helveticus. The sequence continues at coordinate 247,824,135 of NC_136065.1, read as the reverse complement.
AAGATGGATTTCCTACAAATCCCATGTGTGCTTTGCTCTTTAATATGCATATAACAAAAACACACTGTTCCCTAGTAACAATACTTCAGATGCAAAGAACCAAACAGTAAATCAAATATTTTTAAAGGGGTTTATGTAAAACAATTTCAAGATGCAAAGCAGTGCAGTGAATATTAGTGCAAAATGAACGTGCTTGTCTCTCTCTTTAGAGGTGATATACTCAAGTAATAAATTGTGATCAACAAGTGTATTAACAAACAAAAGATCAGCACAGACCTTTACGGCGAATTCTCAACAATTAAATCATATAAGGTTTGTGTTTTTGGGGTATATGGCATTTGATCCCAATAAAAATGGCAGAATCATCATCAGGACTCAGGAGGATGCAACAATCCAGAAAGAGGGATTATGAAAGGTAATTAAGTTGCAAAAGGAGGGGGTCCCTGATGACAAGTCACAGGCACAGGGTGGCCGTTAATGACCTGAGCTGGAAATATGCTGGATACACATAGGGGAATCCAATCAGCCCGCAGCGGGAAGCACATGTGTGGTCTGGGCCTCAGGATCGAGTGTCAGATTCTTCACTAGGCTTGAATCACCCCAAAAATGGAAATTTGCTGCTAGCGCTGGCTGGCAGCATAGAGACCTTTCAGGACAATTAGTTCTCAAAAGGATCCCTAATAGTCCTGAAAGAAAGTTTATTTTGTACCAATATTTCCTGCATCACTATGTGTCTTCAAATACTTTTTCATAAACCTGTTTGAATACCTTGTATTAACCATTTGGTTCTTTGCATCTAAAGTATTTTTACTAGGGACCGGTGTGATTTTTATTATAGTTATAACCTTAGGTCCCCAGTGACCCTTAGGTCTCCCTTGTCGAAATATTATTGCTTTCAAAGGGTTATGGTTGATTCATTTAATTTTTAGTCCATAAAAATGTCTACAGTATAGTCAACTTTTAAAAATTATTTATTCAGTGTTTAGGTCATGCTAACATTTCTTTGTAGCCTTCATCAAGGACAAATTGTTTCCTCCAATATTAAACGACACAACCTGTCTATGTGAGATATATAAAGGAACAGTATGCTACTACCTGTAAATCAATCCTAATCCTTCAGTACTACTCTGTATATACATATTGTTTACTACTGAAATCATCAATATTCCATCTAACATTTATTGCATGTTTTTCTTTTACAGTGTATGAGCTTGAGTTGAGCAGCACAGGCGCAAAAAATTACCCTTTGTATTTTCTATTGCCTCAGATTATGTTACTCAATTTTATTTTTTAAACCTATATATTAATTATCTGTACTACCTGCCACAAACATGTAATCTCCCCTAGCTTCCTGTTACTGCAGATATTACCGTCTTAGCCTATCGTACAAAGGAGATGTCCGTAATTCTATGCCTTATTAACATTGTAAATGTATGACATAATACAATCAATCAAAACATATAGTAATTTTCTCAACGAAAATAATTATTTTCATTTGGACTCAAAAACATAACAATGTAAAAAAAAATATATAGGGATTTTTAAGTACAACTCTGTATTTATTCTGGATATTTACAGCAACAGACTGCAATGGGCATTAGACAAAATTAAACATTGTGGGGCATATTATCAACAACTAGCGATATTTATCGCTAAATAAGCTTAGCGACATTTTTTTATCGCCGCACATCGCCCGATTTTATCGCAGAGATAACGTGCTATTAGCAACGGTTATCTCCAAAGCGATAAAATATCCGGCGATAGCGACGAAATGCGTGAATATCGCTGGAAATTCAGCGATATTCAGGCATTATTGCTAATAGGGACTTAACCTGAATATCCACCTGCCATTGGATATACAGGCTAAGAAGTGTTCTGAGCAGGTGAATATTTTAATCGCTACACCTGCGTTGATAATAGGCGATAGCGATGCTAGCGACTGCTTTCAGTCGCTAACATGTTGGGTACGCCCGCTTTGCATGTCATTAGCGATAAATATCACTGACATGGAAAGCGGGTCCCAAACCGCTCTCTATCACCTAAAAGCTGACGCTAACTGATGTTAGCGACAGCTTGCTAATAGGACGATGAAATTATCGCCGCTTTGTGGCCGAAAACGGCCACAAAAGCGGCGATAATTTTATTTCGCCTGCCTTGGTAATATGCCCCTGTATTTTAAAAAGAGACTTTGGGCCTGATTATGATGTCGGGTGGACTTATGTCCGCCCGACACTGATGCAGAAGCAGAACCGTCCGACTAGGAGTCGGAGGTCCCGCCGGCCTCATTACGATGCGTCGCCTTCACGGTAGTCGCATTCCGCAGCACACGCTGCAATACAAAAAAACACATCTGACATATACCTGCACCATGTGGCAGGCACCGAATGGTGCCTGCCACATGGTGCAGGGATATGTGCTACAGTAGAATCATGTTGTAAATGTCTGTCATTATTTATTTATTTATTATTTATGTCGCAATTTTTGTTTGTCTAAAAAAGTCTTTTAAATATTCTTTGTTGTGAATATGATTGTATAGCAGCCATATGTAAGTTAATATGTTCATATAATATATAAATGTTGTATTAAGTATATCGTGTGGTGTATCTTTGATTCATTTTCTCTGATGTGACTAGATATGGATTATTATCATTGTAACTAAGCAATTGTGAAACCCAACAGAACCTGCTGTAGCACACATCTACTATACCCAGGTTCTGAGGGATACAGGGTTGCCCCATTGCATGTAGGGGATAAGCAGGAGGGCACAATTGCGGTCACAAAACACTCACAGTTAACACCTACTTCAAGTAGGTGGTAATGCATTTGCAAATGGGAAGGGGTCCGCAGGGAACCCCTTCCCCTTTGCAAATGCATGCAAAAAAAATGTTTTAAGGGCAGGCAGTGGTCCCAGGGAACACTCCCTGCCCTTAAAAAAACGAAACGGAAAAGTTTAATTTTAATTTTTTTCCTTTATGGAAAACGGGCTGCATTTAAAAAGAAACTGCCATACATACTGAATTTCATCTCGCAATTTGCGACTCACAAACGAGCACAAATTGCGACTTGCAATTTAGTATAATCGTACATCTGGCCCTAAGTCTTCTAGAATATATTAGTCATTAGCAGTGGCAACAGCTTTTCCATAGTGGAGCTTACTACTGTTTCTAGGAATGAAAAATAGAGGCTAATCATAAAATGTGTTAATGTAACACCACAACATTGGAGTTGTAAGAAGGTACCTGTGGTCTTTTCTAAGATTTCTAAGCAGTAAAATATGTAGCGGCAAATGGTAGGTCCAGCCCTGTGTTGGCCTTAGTTTAATCAAAAAATTATGTCGACTTGGTTTGTATTATATGCACTGCAAATAGATGAGTTGGCTTCCCTTTCCCTGTTTGTTGCAAAAACCTTATTGGGAATTGCTAGACTTAGGTCTCTTTCTTAACTAAGCGTATATCTGTGTTTATGCCACAGCAAATTATTATTTATGTGGCAATATAGCTTTTAAACACTTTTTTGTTTGTTTCTTATAGAACACTGATTTAGGAGGGTCCTTTACATGCTATGTGCCTTACCTTTCTCGAGCTCAAACAATGCTATAGTTGTGGCAGGTGGTAATTATGACCTCCGGCTAGACAGAACTAGTTGATAGAAGGCTCTCTACACACCAGTGGGTAATCTTTAAACAAGTTGCCTAGTAATGTCAGGCTGCCCAATTCTCATCCAAGGAAGCCTTTATCCATCATTCCTGGGGCAAAGTCCTGGTTGTGCATTATGTTCTATAAGGAGGACTGGAAAGCTGTGGCCCTTCCTTCAAATGAGGTAGCTTCAACAATCCAAAAGCATTGCCATTGACGATTAAAAGTCTGAATCTAATGGTCTGTATGCATAAGGCAACCATAAAAAGTGATTCGGCAGGACTGGGGAGTAATATTGTTCTAGGAATACCCAAACCATTATATATGGTCAGTAATGGCAAAATAAAGCCAGGCAAAATGTGGTCACAAAAATTTATTTTTCCATGTTGGGAAACTATAGGTCACCCTAAGATGGCCTTTTAAACAGTGTAGCCTTGGGCTTTGTTACCCCATACAAATGTAATCAGTTGTTGTAAAACAAATGAGGTCCATATGTAGTTGTGGAGTAGGTTACATGAGTATGTTTATTAAGTATTAGTTACAGGATATTCAGGTGGTAAATAGTAGATAGAAAGTTCAGCCCCACCAGGAGCACACTTATTGCTGCTCAGTCCACACACTTCAACTGACGGAGCAACCACACCGGGCACTCTAGCATTCCATTACCTCACCAAGCATTTTTTTTTTTTAGATTTGAGCTATAGTAAGTTTCGGGAACGTAAGTGTTGAAGTCTGTTTGACATATAGGATATGGGGCAAAATGTTCATCTTAATGTTCATGCTCCAGACTATAAAGCTTTTCCGTCCCCCCACCCCGATCTGTGTATATGTGTAGGTCTTTGTACAGAATTTTAAGAAGGGAGGAGATGTTGCATCCAAAGTATTGCTAGTTGAATTTGAAGGGTATAGTTCCAAGAATTTGACGGGACTCATTGTCCATTGCAGAACTTGATTTATTACGGGCATCTTTCTAGTAGTGTGTGGTTCACACCACCCTATACCAACGGACTTCGCATTGATCACCTGGAAGCCAAAAAAGTCGTAAAACCCTACCACATACTAATGCTGGGATAGGCATGCTGATATTGCTGTAAAAGCATCATATGCAAACATTGCTCGCTTGTATTCCTTTCAATTTACCAAAATTCCTGTAATGCCACAATTATCATTGATTATTTTAGCAAGGGTTTCATGGACGTGACAAAGAGGAGGTAGAGAGAGTGGACATCCCTGTCTTGTACCTCCTTGTACCTTAACCATCTTCTAACTTCTCTGTTTGTTTGTAGGGAGCAATTGGTTTCATAAAGAGATTCAAGTTGCTTTTTTCTGGGCCTCAAGATCTGTTCTCTTCTGTTTTATTGCCCATGCAGAGCTAGACATAAATGCAACAAAAATCCATTTGAACTACCTCTTTTGGTATATCTTGAATAATATCCTATTCCACTTCTACATTATAATTTTCCCTGACATATTGCTCCAAAGTTGTTTTAATTGATGCCCATAGGGAGGTATCCCTACTGGCAATCTCACTGGAAATCAATAGATTACAAAGAAGGGATTGATTGACTGGGATGGCAGTGGGCCAGGCAGGACTTGTAGATAGCACTAGAGATGTTGTGGGCCTGCTTATGAGGAAGAAAGCTAGTCTAGGCTCAGTTCTGTGTGCATTGCAAAAAAATGATTAAACATCCTCATGTTAGGTTGTACTCTCCATGCATCAATTAAGTCTTAGTCAGTCACACCCTGCAAGAAAGATGGTGGTAGCTGCTAGGCACCCGGGTAGGTTATTGATCTATCTTGCAAGAGCTATAATGTGGTTCATAAGTCACCTCCCACAAACAGATGACCATCCTGCTGCACTACTGCTAGAAAGAGATCTAAATAGGAACTGGTCCACCTCCCCAATTGTTGTGGGCCATAGATGAAAAACAATGTTCCGGGAATCCAGCCCACTGTGCCCACTTACCCCATCACCTGCCCCTCCTGGTCCATCAATCAATCAATCAGGTTTTGTTATCTAGTTAAAAGAGTAACCCCCTTCTCAACAATACTGCCCCACCTTTGTTTCATTAGAACATGAGGAACGAAAACTGGTAGAGTACCTGAGGAAGCTCAGCCTAGACGTGTCTCAGTAAGTGCATTTCTTGTAGTAATGTTAAACCAACTTCTTTAGTGTGAAGCCATTTTAGAAGAGAATTTCTTTTGAATGGGGAATTAAGCCTCTGCATATTGAGGTCACTATAAAGACTGGGTGCCTTGTAATAAGATATAGCTTATCGCTCTACATCCAGACCGATGATTAGATTTTTAAAGTATCTTATCTTTACCATTTGTTTCAGTTGCCGTTTTTTCAGTTGGGGTGTTTTTCCCTCCAGCCAAAAGAAACTGTCATAAGTGACCAGATATCTCTGAAATAGTTTAGAACAACAGAAACAACCAAATTGAATACACTAGCATAGTAAAACAATGGTATGACATCTTTGGCCACTGCATTGGAGCCTAGGCAGTATCTAGTAACCCTGGGCAAAGCACTACGCTACGCTCGCGTAGTTTGCAAAGTTTGCGCTACTTCACACTACGCGAATTGCACGTAGCACAGTGCAAACACGTGTAGCATAGCATAGCGTAGTGTAGTGCTGCAGTCATTTTTTGCTTGCTCGCAGTCCTAAACGTCAAGTTGGCAACCGTGAGCAAGCAAAATGACATCCCGGCGAGACTTTTCCTCGTTCACGATCAGCATCAAGTTGCCAATCGCGAGCGTGGAAAATAAGTGCAAACAGCATTTTGCACAGTGCACTACGCAGTTTGCATAGCTATGCATAGCTCATATAGTGCGAAGTGCACGTCGTGTAGCTACGCGTGGCGCTACTTCACAAACTACGCCCAGCCTTAGTATCTAGACCATCATTCAAAAGCATTATGGCAGATAATAGAAGGTCAGCAGCTCAGGAGTATGTGTGCCCTGTTATAGACCCTGCCCCATTAGTGGTGCAGTCTGCCACTATATTAGTAGCATAGGGGGCCCAACAATTAACCACATAGACAGGCTTCCAGACAGTAATTATGTGAGCATTATTAGGTTTGCTACATAATTCAGTTGGGGGAAATTGTCTGAGCAATGCTTGGACTTTATGTAGTCAGTTTGGGCACAATAGTGACAACAGATAAAACTAATTTAATATGATGCCCTTGTGGGATACTCCATCTTGGAGAAACCAAGAGAGTGTTACAAATTTGTATTTATAAACATCATTCGACATTAATGAAAAAATGATTTTACACCCCAATGGCTTGTTTGGGGACTTTAGGTTCCAATAACATCTCTTTTAAAGTATCTGGTATGCTTCACAGATTTTCTAATTACCGGATAGGGATATTTTCCATCAAGGATTTCGAAGCTAATGTTAATAGCATGAAAAACATATTCAATTTGGTTAGCACAATTTTGTAGTATTCTTAATAATGTGCCAAAAGGCAAGTGATCCTCCTGCCTCTTAGAATGACTAACGTGATAAGGATGGCAGGTATTTTTATCTGTTGTTTTGAAATTAGTTTATTAATCAATTTACCTTTGGCTTCTTCAATCCAAAGGTCCATAAAGGGGACCATCAATTGTGACTTTGTGGTTTAAAGCTCAACTTTTCATCACAAGCTATTACGCAATCAATGAAAGCTTCCAATTCCTCAATGCCACCTAAAATGAAGAAAGTGTCTTGTTCATTATCAAACTGGAAAAATGTTACTATGTAATAGAATTTCTCACAAGTTTAATAAGGAAACCAGATGGAACAGGAAGGTTATGTTGTTCTTTTAGGATTTTAGCTAGAAAACTAGTTAGTTCATTTTGGGGCTATCTGTATAAAGCACATCTATATCACTAAACACAGTTTTTTCACGTTGAAAGGGAAACCTTCCAAAAAAAACCCCATAAAATACATTAAAACCAACAATTGTATTTGGAGTCGCAAATACGATTGTTGGATTTAATGTATTTTATGTGTTTTTAAATATAGTGTTTGTATATATTCGTTTCACAGCCCTGATGATGCACTTGTTGAAGTGTGAAACGTGTTGGCTGGGCTGGATATTAAATATGTGAAGAATAAAGTGCTTTGAAGACTCACCTCTACGTCTATGCAGAAGAAATAATTGAAGGACAGAATGCTGGACAATGCATACATTCACCCCCAGTCACGAGGATCTATCTGGGTTAAATCCATCATTCTTTTGCTCACCACACCACCCCAGTTTGGACCCAACCATATGAAAATCAGTCTTGACCCTGTTCCTTGTGGGAACAGTCCAGCCCGAACTGCCAAGACAGGTCCTCCCTGGACCAGAAACAAGCATCCTGGGACCGCTTTCAGGGCATCACCCTTCATCAGCCAGGGTAGCTTGAATCCAGTAGTGTAGTGAGCATGAGACCCACTTCTGGGCATACACTACCCACTTAGGGCGACATATGCAAAAGAAACAATTGATGGACGGAATGCTGGACAATGCAAACATTCATCCCCAGTCACAAGGATCTGGGTCAAATGCATCATTCTTTTACTCACCACATCACCCCAGTTTGGACGCAGCCATATGCAAATCAGTCTTGACCCTGTTCCTTGTGGGAACAGTCCAGCCCGAACTGCCCAGCCAGGTTCTCCCTGGACCGGAAACAAGCATCCTGGGTTCCATTGGGCACATGGTTAAGACTGATTTGCAGATGGCTGGGTTCAAACTGGAATTTCATGGTGAGCAAAAAAACGATGGATTTAGGCTGTACTGGGGTGTATGTATGACATTGTTCTGCGTTTTTCACCCTGAGTGGGACGGGTATACCCAGATGTGGGTCCCGTCCTCTCCATGCCACTGGAGTCAAGCTATCCTGGCTGATTTGGGGTGAACCCTAATAACTGGTCCTAGGAAGACGTGGCCTGGCAGCTCGGGCTGGACTGTTCCCATTCGTCACAGGGTCAGGACTGATTTGCATATGGCTGGGTTCAAACTGGAATGGCATGGTGAGCAAAAAAACGATGGATTTAGGCCCAGATATCTGCCCTGGGGTGAATGTATGACATTGTTCTGCATTCTGTCCATCAATTGTTCTTTTTGCGTTTGTCACCTCTACGTCTAGTCGTGGCGTGGGGTCAGTGAACATTCCATGTTCCACTAAACTAATCCTTCTGTGAGGATGTCATATATTTGACTATACTGATTAGACTGACACTCATAAATGGTGATGCTCAACGTATATGATGAAGAAAATTCTACAAGAACTATTTTAAACTGGGTGAACAGACAGAGTGAATTTTCAGGACCGCACACAGAAATTACCAGAACCCTGATGAAATCCTTATAGATGAAGCACGTTGGCTGGGCTGACTGATCTAAGGCTTTAAACAAAAATAAAGGAAGAATTTACCACATGAACGTGTGACTCTGTTGCTATGTGTCTTGTTTTTGTCTCTTGTACTAAATTGGCATTGAAAAGAGAATACACCACTATCATTGCTTCCTTAATATCCCTAAATTGGGGCTGATATATTTGTAATACACGCGCTTCTGCTCCTATCTTATACGCCTAGTTGTGTTTTTACAAACTAAATGCAAGAATCTCTGTACCGATCTGGATGGATTTTAGGATGATTAAATTATCTTTCTCTCATTAATATGGATACTATTCCAATGCCCCAGTGATTATTTGGAGAGCTTTCCCTATGCTGTCTTATTGTCAAATGTGTCATGATATCACTTGAGGTCGAAAAGTCTAGAGCTACATGATGTTATTTCTGATGATGTCACCAGAAGGATGTTTTTGTGCATAAGGCACATTTGCTAACTCTTGGCATTTCGGTTAACTGACGTCCAGGAGGGCATTTCATATTTTTTCTTGGCTGGGTCCATCTTGAATTGCACGCCTATCGTAGGCAGAGAAAATATATGTCTGCCTTTTTAGTACATTGAAGTCAGCAGCCCATTGGCAGATTTGTTACTACTCATAGGTTTCCAGCAGCCGAATCAGGTAAGGCTCTTCTATCGAAAACCTAGTATATCCTCCATCTCTAAATTAGGCTGTGGAAATGTGAGTGTCATGGGGTGGTGTGGTTAAATTTCCCATTATCTCTATTTTTTCTTACAGGTCTTCTCTCTTTTTTTGCCTTTCTGCTCTCTTTTTTGTACCTCTGCCACAGCTTTCAATATTCTCTGGTTGCTTTTAGCAGTTTTCCCTGTTTTTGTTTTGTTCCTTGCTTCATAACACATTCCCGCTTCTTTCCTACCATCCCAATAACAAAGCAGCCTCCCCCTGTGGGAAAGTCAATGGCAAACACATTCCCGATAGACACGCACTTCCCTTACGTCACTGACTACATCAACACATCAACTTCCGCAGGTTATGAAGCAAGTTATCTTTGTTTACACACCATACCTTTTTTAATGACTCAGACTCTTTGGAAAATATAAGTCTACTTACAAACTCATTTTAAATTACATTTTCCTAGTATATAGTCTAAAAGTTGCTACTTTCAGACAATTGATGAGAAGGAGGCGAAAAAGCAATCTAATGTTTTAAGGCCCGCATAATAGAGTAGTAGTGTTGCTATAATATATATATGCCCTTCAGAAAAATGTGGGTGTCACACTAGAAATAGGGATCAGCTGATTTCTTCAGTTTGTGTAGGGGTTGTGGGATGATGCAAAAAAGCATTCTCATCTTTGCTCCTGCTGTGACTAGAGACATTGAACTAAGTTTCACTGACAGTTTGCGTACTAATTAGGGTGATCAGATGTACTGGATCTGCTTTGGCAGCTCCCGTTTGGGAGCTATTGCCACTGCCCTCATACTTTCTTGTACATAATGCCCCGGTTTGATTAGAAAGGGTGGTGGAGCATGTGTGATTTAGCAAAAAATTGCTATCTGCACTCTTCATGTCCTTCATGACATCTCCAAGTAGGTTGGGAGACAGGCAGGGGTCTGTCTAAAAAGTTGGGGCACCCTTTTGAGGATGGCGGACAGTATGATGTTCACCATGGGAGCAGAGGCATTTGTCACTGCTGCCCCAGTGTACTACCACCCGCTGGATTTTGAGATCTCTGCCGACCTGCCAGAGACCTCCATGACTTCAGAGGTCGAAGTCACTGCATGTTTACTGAGTGTCTGCCATATTTCATATGACTGCACAGCAGATGTTTTTTGTTTTACAGAAACAAACTCCCAAAGTGGAAGAAAGTTTCTGCAACAAAAAAAAAAACTAATGCTCTTCACACACTGGGAGGTTCTTTTTGTAGGATGTGTGGGATAATTTTTCATTTTTTTCCTCTTTGAGACATCCAGGCTTTTACTGGCAGTCTCAACCATCAGATTGTCTGCTCTAAATTGGGGGATGGTAGGATTTACTTAGACCGACGGCCTGTGGAGCTGTCAGTGTATATATCACAATACACCCAACTCTGAATAGAACAGTCTGTCAGTTTGGTGCACAGGGTGCTCTGCCACATTTGTGGCACAACACTGCGTTTACCAAACTCTCAATCAGGCCCAAGGTGTACGCAGAGGTGCCTTGATTATGGTCGGTGCTAGTCTAGGCGCTCGTGTCAGCGCAGGTTCTAGTTCTGTGGTCTTCTTAAGTGCCCAAGATCTAGGCCCAACTGTAGCCCCTATTTTGATTTCCGTGGCCTGTCCCCGTTTTTTAGTTTTAACAATCTGTAGATGAAGAAATATTTGCACACTGAACTGAAAATGACCCAATTAGTGACTTCTAATGACTTTTTCTTTTTAGAACGATTTTTATTACATTTCATTACATTTTAACAATAGCCTTTTTATGTTTGTTGATCCTGAAGGGTAAGAAAATAGATTACTGTGGAATGTTTTAACAGAATTGGTGGGAAGCTGGCCCGGCAGTGTATGTAAGCAACATTTCACGCTGAGCTTTGGAAAGGCCACGACTTTCCAAATGTGAGCGAAATTATTAATAATAATGCAGTCATAAAAAGCCAGTTCTTGGACAAAGTACAACTATTCAAAGGCACCAATCTTTTTGGCAGATGCTCTTAAAATGAGTGCGTCTATTTGCAGATTGTAAGTGTCTGCAGGAATAAACATCTGCCTGCAATCTTTTCATTTTCACCGATAACTACCTACAGTTCCGATTATTCTGTGGGGAAATAATGTAATGAAAGGAACGCCTCCCAATTTACCTTGTACTGGGCAGCTCTGGGGCCTGTGAAACTCTATACACATAAATCTGTAACAACTGGTGAGAGCTCAGAAAGTCCTTTCTGGGTTTAACCATCCTGAAATCCATGAAAATCTAGCACCATTGATTTTCTGTGCAACCTGATAGTCCACACCTTTTAAGTTGAAGTTTGTAGTAAGTTTTCATACAAAGATAGAAGAAGCATGTCTGAGAAAAAGTGCAAAAGTGTCATGAAAGTCAGACATAGCTCACAAACCACCAACCTCGGCCTTGTTGCCTTGCTTGAGCCCTCTAGGCAAAAGATCTGGAGGTGTCCGTCCATCCAGGCCCGTGCCTGGATTCGGCTCTGGCCCATTTCAAGGGATGCAGGCAGGAAATGGGCCTTCAGAAGAACAGGAGCATTCAAACACTCTACCCACCAAAACCTGAACCAATGCTATTTCACCTCACTGTGGAGCGATGGTCTGATGCTTGTTGGCCTGACACAGTGGGCGATTGTCTGACTCCCACTAATCAGGTGTGGGACTTGGCGGTCATTATTGACACCCAGAGGTTTAAGGCCTCCGATGGGTGCAGACTTACTCATTTTAGGAATTTACTAAACTCTTTCAGGTTATGCTGGAAAACCTGTCCCAGTCACAAAGCTTTCCATGCAACATCCAGGCAAAGTTTTGCAAATTCTATTTTTGCATGTGCGGATATACACACATGGTGTCTCACAGCCACGAATCATCACAGAAGGTTCAAAATGGACTTGTTAACTTTCTTCTGCCACAGAGGAAACTTTTTTCCTACTGGAGAAAGTCTTTATTATGCATTTTTACTGTTTTGATGTCTATTGCCTTGCCTCTCACACCCCTAAAGGACTAAGGGCCATATGTATCAACATACCCTTTTGCGATTTCTAAATAGCGATTTTTAAGAAATCGCTATTTAGAAATCGCAAAATGGTATGTATGAAGAAATTCGCTAGTTTTTAGCAATTCCTTAAAATTCCTTAATTGCGATTAGCAAATTGCTAATCGCAATTAAGGAATAATTTCCCATTCATTTCTTTGGGCCAGGAGGCCCATAGGAATGAATGTGAAATTATTCTCAATTTGCGATTCGCAATTTGCTAATCGTAAACTGAGAATAATTTCAAGGGTGCAGGGGTGTCTCAAGAACACCCTGCTGCACCCCTGAAAATGACATGTGTGCGCATATGGCGCACATACATGCCCTAAGGGCATGTATGAGCGTCACATGGCACCTTTTGATTTTTAAAAAAATGCTTTTTTAAAAGAATTCGCAACTTACCACCAGCTAGAAGTTGGTGGTAATTTGCGATTCCTTAAGGGCATTTTGGATTTTTTTTCCCTTGATACATCGCATTTAAGTAATCGCAAAATTTGCGATTCCTTAAATGCAATCGCAAAATATGGAATGGCAAATTTTGCGATTCCTTATTTTGCACCCAAATTGTTTCATACATACCATTTAGCGGAAATGGGTTCGCAAACAGCGAAATTCTGTGAATTTCGGCGTTTGCGAACCCATTTGGCCTTGATACATATGGCCCATAATCTCCAACCTTTTCCCAGGTGAGAAAGCGCATTAAATGGTTTTGCCTACCTGTGTTATGTGTAAGCACGTGCCTATCTGTAAATTGTTAGGGCACTGAAAGCTCGCTCCTCACTTACACAACTAGACTTACACAGAAATCTTTGTGCTAAAAAATACATTTACAAATACAAAACCAGCTAATCTGAATTTGAATTATTGCAATCGAAAATTAAACTGTAAACATGGGCAACCCTGATTTAAAGGACAAGGGACAAGGAAGATGGTGGTAACAGCCTTATTTCAGCGTGAATGTTTATCTCTGATCCCATTTTCCTGAACCCCTTCGCCTTTGCCCTATCCTTGCCTTGTCTTTACTTCCCACTACTTGGCTATGCTACAGGCTCATTGCACACTCTCTGTTTAATCTCTCTCTTTGTTATAACAGGAAGATCTCTGTAGGGGCCATTTCCTTACCCACCCAATACTGCCAATCACCTGCCAGAGTGCCCTGATGCGTAAGAGGACCATAGGACCTCCTCCAATGCTCCTGCCTGAGACATTCCCCTTTGTGAAGAGTGGGAAGCATGAAATTCTTGTACCATCATGACTTTTCATAGTCATACCTGTGCGGATACAGATCAGTGACTTTATCTCAAACGCCATTGCAACCTGCTGAACCACCTGCAAGCACTCTCTTCGTTCTTCACAACCCCTGGTAGACCCAGATATTCACACTAAAGCTTCACCCATAATGCCCTTCCTCATGCCACTCAACCAGTGCACCTCGATTACGAACTCAAGACATCTTAAGTGTTGTTGGGAACCGGGCAAAACTTATTAAGGGACCATTGCTCGGAACAACTTTGAAATTGTTAGCCATTTTCAGCTAATTCAAACCATTGTAATGCTAAAAATATAGAATTACAACCTGAACCTCCAGAAATGGGGGTATTCAAGAACAACAGAGAGCTCAACTGCTTGGTATCACCAAACCAGTGCCAAAGGAAAACTTGAGCAAACATGGATAAAGACATTTCTTTTCTGCATGGAGCTATATTATTTTTGTCTTGCAACTATTATCTTTATTTGCAAATTCAGTGTCTAACCACGTTGCTACTTCCATTGTAGGAAACTTACTGTAAGGATGAGTTGGTAGATGTTTAGTCGACTAGGGCATAAGAGTAAAATAAGACATACGAACGTAGTAATTGAAATTGTAGCTTTGTTGGATATTCGTGAACACAGATACATCCTACTTCTCAAATTACATTCTTGCAGTAGCAGTGAAATTTAAATCACTATTGCAAGAATTTTCATCATTATATTGGGTGAAATTTGATAACTTCCTTCTTAATTCTCTATCCCTGCTTTGTCCCTCCTCTCTACTTTCTTTGTATATACTCCTCTGGGTAGACAGGGACCTCTCATTCTCCTGGGGTAGCGAAATGGGAGGGGCTGGGAGGAAGAAGAAGGACAGAGAGGTAAAGAGATAGTATAGCAAGAGAGGTAAAGTAGAGCATAAAGGTAGGTAGAGACAGGAAAGAGGAAGAGAGAGAAGTGAGATAGGGAGAGATGTAATGTGAAGAGATAAAGGTACGGTAAGTAAAAAAATTTAATCAAAAAGGAAGAAAAAGGAAGCAGTAGATAGGGAAAGATAGACGGATGGATGGATGGATAGATAGATAGATAGATAGATAGATAGATAGATAGATAGATAGATAGATAGATAGATAGATAGATAGATAGATAGATAGATACAAATGGTACAAATGATACATCCACTCGCTCATTTATCCCAAACCCCATACCACTACTGTGATCCCCAAAATAACCCTTTCTAGACTCTACCCTAATCTTCCTCTTCTTGCAACATCTGACACCTCTTTTACTATACCGATCCCCCAAAACAAGCCTTTCTAAACTCTTCACTCTGACTCTTCCCCTCCACATCCCCTTTATACTCATCCCAAGCCTCCTTCTACTGCTATGACCTCCAAAACAAACAACAAAGTCTAAATCCTTCACCCTTCTATCCCTCCACTATCCTTTTCAATCAAGATAACAGACTAACATGTTCACTTCTCAAATTTCATATTTCACTATACTAATTCACCACTAATCATTTATGGGTTCCAGAGTAGCGTGCTACTTGCCAAAAAAGTGTTCAACACCTCATCAGAGGTAACAAGCGCTATATAAATGCAAACGTTGTTTCCCTCCTCTATCCCTCCGCTATCCTTCACACTCCAAATAACTGACTAATATCCACCACTCAAATTACTTTCATATTTCACTATACTAATTCACCACTAATCCATTACGGGTTTCCAGAGTGGTGTTCTACTCGCCCCACAAAAAGCGCTTTAACACCGCATCAGGGGTAGCAAGCTCTATATAAATACAAACCTTTTTACCCTCTTCTATCCTTCTGCTTTTCTTCTGAATCTAAATATTTAACTAACCTATCCACCAATTGAATCACTTTCATATTTCACTATACTAACTCAACCCTAATCCTTCAGCCGAAATGAGTATCATTTATTTTGCATTCATAGTATCCATAGTACACAAAACAAGAATTATCAGAGATATTTGATCATGTGTTTACACTATGTACATTTTCATATTTCAACGTGGTTTGTGAACCCCATAGAGGTGACCATAACCAACAGTAATATAAATATAGTGCTAAGAAGGGGGAGGTAGTGGTTATTGCTATTTACACATAGAGGAGCTCTTAGCAATTATAATACACTCAATGGTGATAGGTGTTTTGAATTCTTTAGGCTCTCTCTTTCTACTATCCGACGACGTTTCGACCCTCTCTTGTTACGGGGTCTCTTCAGGAGAGGAATTCTCTGGGGACTAAATGGAGGACAAATTTCAGATAAGACCAAAGCGAGTACAGGGTGTGGGCTTGGTCAGCAGGCAATAAGCTTACCAGTTAGCACACAGGGTGCTGGAAGTAGAGTCCTTCCTAGTTAATGTCTGGGTAATGTTCAGTGATGTCCAGAGGTAGTATTCCTGGGAGATTACCATCTCATTGACAAAAATTATACTAATTTCGGCTGAAGTGAGTACAGTATTGATAATTGTTCTGTGGGCTTCTACTTCTGTAAATCCATACAATATTGTTTGACTAAATTGAATTAAGCACCAAACCCTAAATGTTTTTTTAGCCTCTGATTTATTCACTCACGTCATACCAAATCTTGTAGAAACTCTATTTACCAGATAAATGAGTTCCTTGTGAACATTGTTTTTTGCTAATTAAAACGTCGCTGGGCAGGTACACAGAGATGTGGAAAGGCATGTGAGAGAGGTACAGAGAGAGTGATGTGGTAGAAGAGGTTAACTAATAGGAAGACATGAGATATAGATAGGGTGCCGCTCGTCTTGAGGTTTTCCAGCGTTTGAACTTTGCCTAGCGCTACAGGAGTAGCCTTACTGTTTCCCAGCTCTTTGTGCCTGCAAGGGAGGAGAAAGTCACATGCGAGGCCGCAGAGGAGGCGAGAGGCGCGGCCCCGGGACTGCGAGGTACAGCGTCCAATACCACCAGCTGTTTCCTCTTCCCGCGTGAGCCGCGCCCCCTCCCAGTGCCCGCCCCCATCAAGGTCTTCATAACCTCTCGCGGCCCCCGCTTCGCGGGAGCCTCTCGTCTTGAGGTTTTCCAGCGTTAGAACTTTGCCTAGCGCTACAGGAGTAGCCTTACTGTTTCCCAGCTCTTTGTGCCTGCAAGGGAGGAGAAAGTCACCTGCGAGGCCGCAGAGGAGGCGAGAGGCGCGGCCCCGGGACTGCGAGGTACAGCGTCCAATACCACCAGCTGTTTCCTCTTCCCGCGTGAGCCGCGCCCCCTCCCAGTGCCACGCCCCCTTTCCCTCTTTACAAACTTAAGCAAGGCCTTTAACGCGCATCGCGGGACGCGCGCGGGTCGCAGCCCGGGGCGAAGCCCGGGCAAAGGGCGGGCCCGTTGTTGCCCATAAGTGCCCGGGAGTGACCGGACCGGGCCACCCCCCTTGGTCTTCATTTTTAACCCACAACTCTTCCAATTGCTGCTACTGTCAACTTCTAGAACCCAGGCCTTCTAAAATATGTCCACCATGCCTGGCAGAACTAGAAGTAACACCAAAAAAGCAATGGCTGTAGCACAGGTCATTGGGCCTATAGACCAGTTCATCTCCCGGGTCAATGAGACTATTGACCACAGCATTATTCTATTGGAGAAACGGGTATCTTTGGACCTTATGAATGCTAAACGCTCGTCTCTGGGTCATTTAGCAACTGTAAGCTCACCTTCTCAGCATCCCCTATTTAATCGCTCCCTCCCTTTACCTTCGCCTGCTGTGGGCTTGCATACTGTCCCTAACGCAGTCGACCTATCGGTCACCCACTCAGATTCTGACCCGTCATATGTCGACCTTGAGGCCACTCCCGACCTAGAAGCCTGCCAATCATCTGAAAAGCCAGAGCCAATCGCAGATGAACTTCCCCAAGTATCAAGGCCAGGTGCTAGTCCTGTATCCTTAGAACCAGGGAATTCTGGCTCTGCTAATAAGGCCTCTAAAACCAAGGGAAAGAATAAAACTAACACCAGGAACCACAACCTTGTTTCACCTACCCCTAATTCTGCAACAGGGGTACCTTGTTGGGTCGAAAACATGGTAATTGATCTGAAATCGGACCTCGAAGCAACGATAGCGGCTCAAATCAAGCCTCTTATATCTAAAATTGATAGACTGACGTCGCTAATTAACACAAAATGGGCTAACATGGCAAGCGGGAATGTGCTTATCCAGACGCACGGGAAAACCAAGGAAGTGCCTCTGGCTAACACATCTGGCAGTAAGCCTCTGAGAGATTCTTCCACTAAGGCCAAAATTCCATCAGATAACCGAGGAAAAATACAGCATTCGATCCAACCAGGGGGTAAATCTGTGGTATCTCCCCCAACCCTTAGTGTGACTGGTCCCTTCCCGGAGACGCAGACATCAACCGGTCCAAAAAAAGTGAGCAATCAGCCAACAAAGGGTCCCACTGGCTTAAATGCAAACCCAACTTCAACTTCCCCCTCAAATAAGTCTCAGGATCCAGGGGCAAGGCCGGCCCGTTTCAAAACAATCAATTTACCACCGGAAGTCTCCCCCTTTGTGGTTGTCTTGACGGGCGTACCCCCACTGAAGGAGGGAAGAAGAGAAACCTACACTGAATTGAGAAACAAGTGTGCCCAGTGGCTCCAGTTACACAAACCTTTACCCATTCATATGAGTGGTGAAATTCTCACGGTGCGCAGAGGCGAGTGGGTGGGTAGAAATACTAAGACCATAGCAGGGGATGTAATTACTGTTAAATTCAGGGACACAGGGGCGGTGAACTATATATGTAGTGCACCCTCTTGTGGACCTGCTACCCAAATTAATCCTCTTCCCCTGTCCTACTTTCTACCTATGCCCCCAAGACAGAACCCACCTAGATTTAGCTTCCCATCTAACAGAGGGTACATGCACGCCCCACATCATATTACTCACCAGTGGCAGCAACCATGGCACGGTCCAGCTCCTCTGTTCGACCCTTTTGTTTCCCAGTTTGCCCACTGGAATAGATTCTGCGCACTAGATGAAGTCGATTGACTTAATCCTGGTGAAGCTCCCTCCACCCACCTTGATATTAATAGGGGAGAGGGGGAGGCCCCCTTGGTCACATCCTACCCCCTACGCCCCAACCTTCCAACTGTGATGGCTACCAGTATGACCATGTTAACGCCCTTAGCTCTAGATGCAATTAGTAAAGCTTCCTGTAACCCTAGAGACACCCATGGTACTGGAGGAGAGACCTTTAAGGATACAATAAAAATTCTTAGTTGGAACCTCGCGGGGATCCACAGGAAATTAGGTCTGCCTGAGTGGAGCGATCTGGTTGAAGCTCACAAGATATGTGTGTTCCAGGAGACCTGGAGCATTGAACCACTCTATCGAGTTGGGTTTGTCACCCACTTTGTTCCAGCAGAAAAGCCCAGGCAAGGGAAGGGGCGTCCCTCGGGGGGGCTGATTATTTGGGTAAGTGTCTCCCTTAATTGCCGGATTACCCCTAAGCAGTCAAATAACCCAGATCTCTTGGGTATTTCTCTGTCTAATCACCGCAGAGGGCTGACCCTAGATCTCTACAATGTTTATGCTAGAGGCACTAAGAATGGGTGCACTTCGTCTGTAATTTCTGACCTCGAAGCGCAACTTAGGGATTACAAAGAAGCTGACCACACCATTGTAGCAGGCGATTTTAATTGCACATACGAGCCACTACCCCTGGATGGAATTCCTGACCTAGGCGAGGAAGACAGCAGATGGGGTATCCCTGCACTCTCCATCCCACCGATCAAACGATGGACCCGTAGTGCAGTCCAGTTAAATGCACTGACCCTGGAGTTTGGGCTAAGAGCCACCAATGGCCGTACATCTTCTGATCGGATGGGTGCCCCAACGTTCAACAGGGTTGGCCATACCTCGAGGATTGACTACATCCTGTTGAGCTTGGGGCTCTGGAGATCGGTCGATGATATGGGTAATCACACCAACTGTGGAGAGTGACCACAATTCGCTCTCCTTAACCATCATGAACCCTTGGTCTAACGGATTACCCTTAGTCCCATCTAAATGCAGCCAAAGGGACACTGTCTCCTCTTGTGGGAGACGCCTAAAGTGGAGCAAAGTTGCCAGCAACGCTGACAAACTTTCTACTATAGAAGAGGTCCTTATAGCTTCACAAGCAGAGATCAATACTATTGATCTAGCCACGGTAGCTGATAGGGCTACACCCATTTTCGAGGAAGCTGTCAAGGTTATAGGAGAAGTCTTTTGGGTAAAGAGCACCAAGGGTCAGAATATGCCCCAGAACAAACCCAAAGGGACACACGACTGGTACACCGCAGCATGCAGGAAAGCCAAGACTAGATTAATTGAGGCCGTTAAGGGCAAGTCCCAAACCCTTATACAGACAGCCAGGAAAGCACACAAGAGAACACTGGGGCTAGCAAAAAAGGAGTGGGAAGAGGCCTACTGGTCTACTCTCAAAGAAGCCAGCATTAAGAAAGACTCTAGATGGTTCTGGGATACTATAAGAGCCCACAACAGGCCTGATAGCGACCTGATAACTTGCAGTATCCCTAGTCAAGCGTGGGTCCAACACTTCTCAAAGCTATATACCCGTCAAGATGACCATATTACCTCTACTGTCTCTTGTGATCCTGATGGAGGGCTGGAGGTTCCACTGTTGTCCACCCTAACCTGGGCCATCCAGCCTAATGACTTTGACTTCTCAATTAAGGAAGTGGACTATGCAATAAGTACCATCATCCCCCAAAAGGCGGCTGGCCTGGATGGCATCCCCGGTGACCTTCTGAAATCTGACACCACGAAATGGGGGAAACTGATCCACTCCCTGCTTGTTGCCATCTGTAGGGGCGCCCACATACCCTCCTCATGGAAAGGGGCTGAGGTGGTCCCTATTTATAAAAAAGGCCCCAGAGATGACCCATCTAATTATAGGCCTATCAGTTTGTTAGATACTACCCAAAAAGTAGTGGGTAAAGTCTTGTTGGTCAGAATCTTAAATTGGATTGAGGAAAACAAAATCCTCTCTGACTATCAGGCGGGCTTTAGAGTGGGTACCGGGACAGTAGAACAAGCTTTTAGGCTCATGATGGTGTACTGGAAAGTTGTGGTCATAGGCAAGGGCAGTTTCTATCTCGCGTTCATCGACTTAAAGACTGCCTTTGACCTTGTACCCAGGGAGACCCTTTGGATTGTACTGGCTGATATGGGGTTCCCCCACTACTTGTTATCCCTACTTGTGAGGCTGCATCAAGATAACTTTGCCCAGGTTAGGTGGGGCCCCGGGGGGGAAAAAACAAGTAGCATCCCGGTTGAGATAGGCGTCCGCCAGGGATGCGTTTTAGCTCCCACCCTGTTTTCCCTCTACATCAACGGGGTGGTTGAGCATCTTCGGAAACATCCTTCTGACGAACCATCCCTGGCTGGTGAGCGCATACCAACCCTCCTCTTCGCGGATGATACTCTTTTAACTTCTAAAACCCCCACAGGACTCCAAAGGCTCCTTGACAACTTCCAATCCTTTTGCACCAAACGTGGCCTGGTAATCAACACCAGCAAGACCAAATACCTTGTGTTGAACCCTCCAAAAAAACAAGCCCGTCCTCCTATCCTAAATGCTGAACTCTTGGAGAGGGTAGAAGTGTTCGACTACCTTGGGATACGCCTCTCTCACAAAATGGATTGGACCCCCCACCTGGACAAAATGTTGCTATCACACAAAAGGGTTACAGGAGCTCTCCTGAAAGAACAACGCTCCTGTGCTATAAGACCAATAGCTACTGTTCTTGAGATCTACTCGGCTAAAGGTGTCAGCTCTGCCCTTTATGGGGCTGAACTTTGGGGGTCATCTGTCACCGACGCCTTGCCTACATCAGAGAGGAAATTTTGTAGAGCGATCATGTCTCTCCCGCAAGGCACCCCCACAGTTCCTTTAATGTTGGATCTAGGTTGTCGCCCAATTGATGACCTTGCTAAATTTCGTCCACTGCTGCTTTGGGCACGCCTGTGGCGTGTGGAGGAACTCAGTAGATATGCGCAAGGCCTAGCAGAAATCATGGCACTACCAGGGTGGCACAAAATAAAATGGCTTAGAGACATGAAGCAGCTGCTAGTAAATCTGGGTTTGAACGAAGCATGGGTAAACAGAACTTCACCCCCGAAGCTAGCTCTCAAGAAACTCTATTGGGACTGGGTCCTATCTCAGAGGAATACCAGATCCACTATGGGCAGACTTACGGAGGACTTCTTGAAGTTTAAAGATCAACCTAAACTGGAAGTGTACCTTGACATCATTGAAAAACCCTTTGATAGGGCTTTGTATTTTAAATTCAGAACAGGCACTCTCCCCCTCTATTCTTTTACTTCACGCTGGAAATCTCGTGCACAAATTACAGAGCTTTGCCCCGCATGCCTAGGCAAACCTGAGTCACTGGCACATCTTATGTTCGAGTGCAGCGAATACGCGAGACCAAGGAGGATCTGGCTTAAAAACCTATGCCGGCAGCTGGACACCAGGAGTCACGCGGCCGCAATCAGGATACTAATCTCTGATAGCCGTGCATCCTATGTTTGTGCTATAGCCAAATTTTTATCATGGGCTTGGTCCATTCGAGCTAAAAGGCTAAAATTGTCTGTTTAATTCTATTTTTAACCTACTGACTGATCGAATTTTTATATCCACTACCTGTAAATTGGAAAAATCAAAACACCAAAATGGTCTAAAAATTGCCATTATTGTTTGTTTAAACTTTCTAACATATTGATTACCTATTGCATTGTTTTGATAAACCACTAACGAGCTCATTTTCTTATCGAATGCTCATGCTTCCTTTTACATTTTAAATTGTTTTTAATTGTTTTAATTGTTGCATTGTGATTTTTTGCCCTGCTTTTATGATAATGTTTTATCGAAATAAAGCCTTTTTGACTTTGACTTTGATATTTTCTCTTTAATTAAATTACCACTGACTGTTAGACTAGGTATGTAGGTACCAAGCGTCTGTGAAACACATGCCCATCTGCTAAATAAATACTTCTTTTATGCATACTGTTAATATGTCATCAAACTTGAAAATAATCTTTTATGCACACTGTTATTATGTTATTACTGCAGAACTTCTGTCTGCCCTGATCAATTTACCACTGAGGGAGTACTTGGGCCTTATCCCTTAAAACAGCTCTCCATCAGCAAACATTGAACACTGACTTCCGGAAGATTTTCATACACATGCAATGTCTGAACTGAACACAGCATCCCTTTATAGCAAGAAATAGGATATTTAGGAATAGATTAAAATTCTTATTGAAAGTGAGCAAGCAGAGATATCTCCTTCTGCGAAACCAATTTTCCACGGCCCCAAAGCTCTTAAATTATGCATGAGTTAAAACCACAAAAACACTCAAAACCAGATTACCCGCTCAGGTTCGCGTGCAGAAGGCCAGATTCCTGATGTGCTTAATTGTTCTTGTGTGAGGGAGCGCATCACAATACCACCTTTATCTGAAAAAACACGAACCGCCACCTTATCATTTTTTTACCAGGAGAGATGTCTAATTTTGCAAAAACAACATCTCCTGGTCCTGTGTGTGAGATAAAGCCATTGGCACCGGTGTTCTGCAACAGCTGTGCTGGGAGATTACAGCCTTGGCCTTGCATTAGAGGCAGAGCAAAAACAAGGCCCACTGCAGCTCAGAACAGGACCTCAAAAGACTGATTGCTGGCAGGCCCTGGGCTCTTCATGGCTGCACGGATAAGTACTTTGTTGGAAAGCCTTTTTGATGCTCGAGTTGCATTTTTTTCTTTCTTTTTGTTGTTGTTCATGTGTAAATATAGTGCTTGTGAAAGCAGTGGTAGTTTATCGTGCATGGCGTGTGATTTGCCAGAAAGTAGCTCTTGTGTTGCCGTCCTAGCGAGGTAGAGGGAAGGGCAGAGCTCTCTCCCAGATTACAGAGCATCGGCCTTGCAATCACAAAGAGTGAGTCCTAAAAAAAGTGCGTTATTTTTCTTTGATTCAAACTCTGCGCATCACAGAGAAGAAGATGCCGATGAGGCAGGTGAGTGGGTGTTGTCGGTGGAGATGGAGTAGCGAGTCTTCACTGGTGATTTCTCACACTGTTATGCAGTGTATACAGTAGAAATGTTATACCTGCCCTCGTACACTGCAATGCAAGGCGTTTCTCACTGGCACCATCAACTGCAGCTAGGACATCCCTTGAAAACCGAGGGACAGGCTCGCCTGGAGCCTGTACCATCCTCTGGGGCGAGGTGGGCGGTCAAGAAAGATCACCTTGCAATTGGGAAGGACGTCACTGGATGTTGTGAAACCTGTATTGCTTTTTGCTTGAAGAATCTTCCAGAAAAAAAAAAACCTGAATACCTGTGGCTACAGTCCTGTACCTTCAGACCACGACACAGTCCTATTCACTCACCAGGAAAACTTACACACATGTGCACTCAGGAAGCCTCAGCCACCCGCACTCAAGAGGGATGCCAACTGCTATCCAATCTCTGGCTGGATAGTTCCTGGTCCTGAAGAACTGCACAGTGGTCCGAAGGAAGACGTGCAGAACGTTCACCGTTCCTTGTGAGACATTCTATGAAATGGTACAGCAAAAACACAATACATACTAACAAAAGAGTTTTTCAATAAGGAGCCCTTGCCGCTTATTTTGTGTGGCGTGTCACCTGTGCTTGCAACAAGATACAAACATTTATGTTTGATCAGTATATAAAGCACCCTCCTAATTTATCACATACTGGTGCTTGTGTCTGAATGGCTCAATTTCACTTGATTTTTAACAGGCAGCCTGTAAAGCCTATGAAATATTGAAGAGATGTGTCACGCTCTGCAGGTTCTGGTACAGGGCTTTAAGGAATAGTGACCTAAAACTTCTGTTGAAAGCATGGCCCACACCAGGATCTGATTAGAGTGACTATGTTGATGGTGCCAAATGTAGCTGATGGATCTAAAAAAAAAAAACCACCAAAGTGGGCAGCCAGAATGGTACTTTCAAGGACAGGATCCAAGGTTGACTCTGTTACTCTAAATGCACTACACGCTCGGTGGTTGTTCTAGTGGGGTAATGGCATTCTTAGGCAGTGCGCACATATCATCGTGTGTAAAAGCACCAGCTGATGACCAGATCGGGTGACCAGCGGCCACAGAACTAGTGCCCGGAGGAGGGGTGGGATTTATGTGAAATCAGCAAATTGAATTTTAGTCTCTGGCATTGATGAGACCATTTATATACCTTCGGGACAGAATTACAACCGATAATAAGGATCACAATCATAGGTTTTTAGCCCTGAAGAAGTCACTGTGTACTGAGTGGTAGCGACAAAACAAGTGTTGGCTAGGCTATGGCTTCGAACGAAGGAATGCACAACAAGGAAAATAAATCCTGGAACCAGACAAAGCAATTGATGATGAGTGTTTCTTCCTCTTTTCTCTCATATTTGTACTAACTAAGGGGCCTATTATGATTGCGGTTTTCCCGCATCCTCCGGGCCAGCGGAAGCCACCGCCGGCCCGCAGGATGCGGGAAAACCGCCTCGAAAGACCCACCGCCATATTAGGATGGCTGGTGGGTCTGGCATTCCGTCCGCAGCTTTTCCGCCTTTCGACCGCGGCGGAAAAGCTTTAACATGGCTGGCGGTGTCTATCAGACACCGCCAGCCATATTAGGATGGTGTGAAAGGCATGCTTTTCCGCAGCGGCTTTTCCGCCGTGGAAAAGCATACAGACTTTCACTTCGGGGGCCCGTTGCGGGCCCCCTGGGTGAAGGTGGGGTGGGGGGTGCACATGGGGGGCACCTATGGTACCCCCCTGCATTTGCGTGCACAAAGCAGCAGGCACTGCGCGGTGCCTGCCGCTTTGTGCATGCAAATGCGATGCATGTATTTTTAACCTTGCGGCGGGTGCAGCTTGAAGCTGCACCCGCCGCAATGTTAAAGATAGAGGATGTGACCGCCACCCTGGCGGTCACATCCTAATCTGCTCGGCGGGAACGCCGCAGCCCTTGCGGACGTTCCCTCCTGCTCAGGGGTCGCGGACGGACTCAAGTCCGTCCGCGATCATTATCGGCCCCATAGTTTGTTTACTACGAGCGTGTGCAGGGGACTTTTGAGCTCTCTGTTACTCTAAATGGGTTGAATCACACAGACTGATCATTTGGACAACTCAATGATTTTAATAAGTGATTTCCGATGGCTTGAAGAAATTTGGAATAATATGACTACCCTGGCAGTGGGAACCTTAGAAATTAAATGGAGATTTGCTGATGTATGGGAGATCAAATAGCTGTACAAATTAATTTATTACAAGAACTGATATGTTCAAACATGTAACAAACTGGTTAGACAAGAAACCAAGGTATAACTTGACTAGTATGGGTGGTGATCTGACAAACCAATAGTGTTTAAATAGATTTTAGGTAAATATAAGAGATTGCAAAGATTGGGTCCTCAAAGTACAAAAAGGGTTGATTAAATACTGTTCCTAATATCCAAATCATCGTCCAAAAATGAGCCACAGAATGGGAAGGCTCTTGCCATGATGAAATAATGTTGGCAATGGAAATAGGTTATTGGTTCAAAATGCATATTCAATCTAAAAATCAGAATATATAAAGTGCAGCTCTGTCACCACTAGGGGTATCTGGGCACTGTGTCTCCGTCAAAGAGCCAGGTCTTGAGTCTCTTTCTGAAGTCCGCCAGCAAGGGGGCCATACGGAGCTGGATGGGTGGTTGTTCCAGGTCTTAGCTGCAATGTAGTCAAAGCAGCTGGTGACGAGGACCTGAGTGACAGTCTTTCTTGGTGTTGGTGGGGATCCATCTCAAGATTCTGCAAAGTTTGTGGAAGCAAGAGGAGGTGACTATGCAATGTTGTTCCAAGTCTTGGCTGCAATGTAGGAGAAGGAGCGGCCACTGCTGTGGGTGTGGCGGATGCGGGTGTGTGCACGAGTGAAGAGGAGTGTATGTGTCTAGCGGGTTGGTGGAAGTTAGTCGATGGTTGAGGTAGGCAGGTCCTAGGTCATGGAAGGCTTTTTAGGCATGCATGAGGATCTTGAACTGGCATCTTTTCTGAATAGGGAGCCAGTGGAGGTCTCTCAGTTGGGGGCAATGCAAGTTTGTTTGGGGAGGTCCAGGAAGAGTGTTGCCACAGCGTTCTGTATGGTTCGGAGTCCTCTGAGGAGCTGAATGGAGATGCCAGCATAGAAGACGTTGCCATAGTTAATACTTCTGGTAACAAGGGCCTGAGTGACGGTCTTTCTGGTGTTGGTTGGGATCCATCGCAAGATTCTGCGAAGTGTGTGGAAGCAGGAGGAGGCGACTGTGTTAATTTGTCATTTCATAGTCAGTTGTCTGTCAAGAATGACGTTGAGGTGGAGTGCATGGTGGGTCGGTGTGGGTCCATAATCTGCAGGCCACCAGCTGTGGTTCCATGCAGGAGTGTTCTTACCGAATATCAGTACTTCAGTTTTTGTCAGAGTTGAGTTGGAGGCAGTTGTCTCTCATCCATTAGGCTATGTTGGTCATGACATTGCAGAAGTTGCTTTTGGCGTTGGCGTGGTCCTCGGTGAGTGAAAGGATCAGTTGAGTGTGCTCTGTGTAGGAGATTATATTGAGTCCGTGTGATCTGACGACGTCTGCGAGGGGGGCCTATTGATGTTGGACAGGGTGAGGCTGCGTGATGATCCTTGTGGTACGCTGCATATAATATCTTTGGTTGAAGGTCAAAGGAGGCATTCAAATGATCTGTGTGCATCCTGTGAGGAAGGAGGCAAACTACTTGAGGGCGGTTTGGGGTATACCTTTGTTGCAGAGTCTGTTGATGAGAGTGCTGTGGGAGACTGTGTCGAATGCCGCGGAGAGGTCGAGGAGGATCAGGGCCACTGTTACTCCATAGTCGAGGAGTGTTCTGATGTCGTCTGCGGTGGTAATCAGTACGGTCTCAGTGATGTGGTTGGCACGAAATCCTGATTGAGAGGCATCCAATAGGTGGCATTGTTACAGGAATTTGGTGAGCTGCTGGTTGATGGCTTTCTAAAGAACTTTGGCCGGGTAGGAGAGCAGGGAGATCGGACTATAATTTTTGAGATTGTTTGGGTCAGCAGAAATTCCTTTAGGTGTGGTCTGACGTCTGCGTGTTTCCAACTGTCCAGGAAAGTTGCTGTTGAGATGGAGGTGTCAAGGATGCTGGTGAGTTGCATGCTGATTGTATATGTTGTGAGGTTGTAGAGGTGGTGGGGCATGGGCAGTGGTCACCCCAGAGTGGATGGAATACATGATGACCCAAGGGGAGGATCTGATAATGGACACCTTGAGAACCCTAAGTGCTTCAGGGACCATTATAGACCAGAAAATGGTCACGGTGGCATCATATTTGTAACAACTGTCTAAAAGATCTGCACCAATTCTTTTAAAATGTCCAGGACCTACATAAGGCTAAGAGATGGTGGGTCTGTAGGAAGAAACAGCTGGGTAATAGGAGGTGTGATTTGATAGCTCTAATGCTGTGCTTTGTGAAAGACGATGTGTTACATGTGACAGCAGAACCTGTGGTATCTACACATATTAGAGTAGAGAGGCTAACTACGAGCGGCACAGGAACAAACACATATGAAACAGTGGGAGTGAACACCATTGTAGTGGAGTTAGGCAGTCGTGGCCAAAAGTAATCAGTCACAAGGGGAGAGTTCAAAGCGGAGAAATCTTCAATTCCAAGCAATTAAATATGTGTTTTCCCTGACTTTAGCAGGACAACAATTCACAATGCTGAAAGTTTCAGAAGGAGATAAAATACAAGTCTTCACGTAGCTGCCAAAGACTTCTTGGAGACAAGACGATATAATATGATATATTATGGAATTCTTTTTTTTGTAAATGAAGAACTCAAACTTTGCCCTTAACAGTTGGGAAAACACTGTGAGTTAATTTAATTCTGCAATGTTCAAGCCCCTGGGGACGGGTTAATTCTGTTGCATAAGACAGTTTTGAAACTCTTGAGTGTCCGGTCCCTGAAAATGAGCAGTTACTGCACTGTGTGAATGTATCTGGCCGTTCAAATTACTCTCAGCAATCTCCCAGAAGCATAATAAATAAGTATTGACGGGGTGCTCTTTTGCATTTGCTTCTTTTTCATTGGATTGCCTTATATGGGGAGTGAACCAAAACTTGCAAATGGCCCATAGTCTGAAGGAATGTCCTTCAGCTATGCTATGTCTTCCAACTATTGTGCAATAAGCAGTAGCGGCCCGTGGTGGAAATGCTGCTGGGCGCTAACATGGGGAGGGGCAGGGTGGGGGGTAGTAAACTATGGATTACGGCCGATTAGAGGTAAGTAAACATATAAATAAATTAAACGAATTTCTTTGCGCACGCTGCATCGCATTTGGCGATGCAGCACACGCAACGAAATTCGTTTCCTTTACTTATATGTTTACTTCCCTCTAATCGGCCGTAATCCATAGTTTACTAACCCCCACCCTGCCCCTCCCCTTTCCCCGCCCCACTCCCACCACGGGCCGCTGCAGATAATAAGTCTTTAAGACATAGGATCTGATTTATATTTTGACAGACAGAATACTCTGTCACAAACGTGATGAATATCCCACTCGCCATATAGCAAGGGCATTATATCCAATGGCACCTGTAATACGATGGACAGGATATCCATCACATTTAAGGCGGAGTATCCCGCCTGCCAAAATATAAATATGGCCCATAGTTGCTATACTGTATGCACAGCTTTGCATGCTTCACCTTACAGAGTGGGCTAGTGAGAAAAAAAATCCAGTTGAACCAGGGAGGTTCAGAGATGGCCATTCAACAATGAATTACTGCTTTTCCCTCTGGTCGACTACAAAGAAGTCAGTCACAGTCATAGACTATTTACATTCCTGCTATGTCGATTCTGCACAGCTATTGACCTGGTGGATATAGAGAGAATATTGTGCTACCTGTATGATTGTGATATTCCAGGTGAGATGCTCTCAATCCTGAGAATGTTGCATTCTGACCGCCAGGCAATCAATGAGATTGACATGAAAAGTGGTCGTTCTAGTCAGATAGCAGGGTCTAATGGCATTACACCTGGTTGTATATTTGCCTTGCTGTTTTGGTGCTCTACCTAGACGTCCTTCCAAATGTCCTGCAGTCATCTCACTCCTTCCTACCTAGAACTAAAGGATCTCACATGTCCTATTTACTCAATGCAGACAACTTACATTTCTTCGAGATGATAATACTATACTACAACATAACCTGCATATCTTGGGCAAGTATTGTGCCCAAAAGGATCATGTCACATTATTAACGTAGAGGGAACAAAGAAACTACTATTTGTGAATCTATAGAAAACTAAGGTTGTTTTTACAACCAAATGGAGGTAATTCGAAATGTTCTGGTGTAAAATATTTGGATTTAACATTTATGCTTAACTTAAGCTATAAAGAGCATTTTCTATCTTTCAAGAAGCAAACTTTGTCCTCAATTGCAGTGCAGAAGAAGTTTGCCCATATGTATGTTAGTAACTCCATTACTCCTCCACGTAAATCTTTTTCGGATGAACTACTAGATGAGAGCACCTTGTGTGGCGCACTGCAAGGCTGTTGACTAAAATGCTTTTACAGTGCACCATCAGGGTCCACGATCAAAGCTGTCCATAGAGAACTGATTAGCACCACCTGGGCACTACCTACAGGTATACTTGCCTTGAAGTTTTTCTCTCGATTCGAATTTCTCCTCTGGAGTAGCTATTTCTCCCATGTTGACTTGATCGCAACAATAGTGAATTATGTTGGACATGTGCTGTTGTTGGTAGGATTCACGCTATAAAACACATGCATGGCAAATATGGGTCAAAAACTGACAGATCTCTACAATACAGCACTATTCTTAGAAATTATGCAAGTATCATGTCTTTAAGAACAGACACTTTCTTAAGTAAATAACAAATCAGCAAGTGTTCCTAAAGGAATAATTTTACGCTATTTATAATTTTGAACTTGTCACAATAGTGAGCTTGAAATTGCAATACTCAGGAGACAGTTGTATCAAACCAAATATTTTTTCTTTATATATAAATTCTTCAAACCATATACTTTTTTATATTGTATAGGTATTATTCCACATATCCATTCATGTACGGCAACAAAAAATTGTACTGCATTTTTCTCTGCATATGCAGTACGTTCTTGACACTTTTTAGACGTTATATGGGCAGTATTTACAAATCAGCCATATATACATAAATTTACAACTTTATACATTATTGGCATTCATCAAATGAACAAACAATATATACAAAGAAGCGTCAATAGCGTCGACGTTTCGGTCTCACATAGTTATTCCACAAGAACATCATCAGGACGTGCGTTGCGCCATGAATCTAAAACAATATAGATGTAGTCAGTGGTATATATACAATCTCCTGAGTACATGATATGAACCGTCTGCTTACATTTAAACCGATATCCAAAACCAGTGTTAAAATCTATATACAAAAGTCTATATACAACTATATGAACCCTATACACCATCACCACACCAATAGTGTCAGCAAATCCAAAAGCTCTCTCCTACATCAAAGTATCACATTACTATATATATACAGTGGTCATGTCCCCCAGTGTCATGCACCCACTGAGTAATCTTAGTGTTATTACAAGCTCCACTATTTTAAGTAATACTCACTGTGACGTGTTACTGTCACTGATTCTGTAAGTCAAACCAAAGAAATGGGTTGTCACATCCCTATATTGTAAAAACACTGATTTATACTGACCATGTAGAACTAAATGGTCTTACCTTCTGCCTCAGTAGTAGTTCTAAATAAAGTGAACACAAGTATCAGCCCAACGTTCTAATTGGGACCTAAATAGTTCAAAATGTAATCTTAGGGAACGTAAAAGTACTCACAAACTCAGCAGTACCGAAAGCCTCAAAGTTGCCCTCCCGATGTCTGAAACATGAGTTAAACGCAAATTAAAACGTAGCTATGTAAATAATTTGACTCCATTAATCTACCGGGCTATACACTTACTTGTGCACACACTAGAACACACCTCGTCAGCCCTCTTTCGTTAACGGGACATCGGAACCTGCTCGGCGTCTTCCTCGTATTTCAAAGACACCGGCGTCCGATCACGTGACCAGTAGCGACCACAATGCATTCGCCTGTCCGCAAAACTGCTGCCATCTTAGAATGGTCAGAGAAGTATCGTATTGGGTGTATAGTAAAGAATCGTAATACTTATAAACCATTATTAAGGGTACTGATTCAAGACAGTTTTTTATTCGCCAATCTTTTACTTATGGCAAGCCGGATCAGTCTTCAAAAAGTGCGGACATTTAGGATAGTCAGATCCGCCTCATAATGGAACCTGATGGCTGTTCACGGTATACAATAATTAATCTCTGATATCTGGTAGGAGTATGGCATAACAAACAATGTTATACTAAGATAACCGGACCTTATGACCTATCGAATAAACGTTCGAACAAGACTTAAAACAAAGCAGCCATGGTTGAATGGGCAATGTACCTTGTACTTAAACATAACCTAATAGTAAGAGGCTATCAACTTGTATAAATATATGCATCTACACCAGCAATTCAATAAGATTGAGAGGGTCTGTACATATATCAGCGCAAGGTGGCTAACACTTGCCATTCCACAAAGGAATTCACCCCTTTCTTCACTGTATTCGCCGACCAAATCCATCTGTTCTCCTTTTGAGTAAGCAGACGATCCATATCATGTCTCCTTTTTCACTGTTTCACAGTTTCCAACACAAACCATTTCATATCACTAGGGGAATGCTGTTTTTTAATGTAGTGTTCAACCATAGGAGCCGTTTCAACTTTGCATCTTATCCGGGACTGGTGTTGCATGATTCTTTTCTTTACCTCTTGGGTTGTTTTTCCTATATAGAAAAGGGCACAAGGGCATTCTACACAATAAATCACATTCCTTGTTAGGCAATTGGTGTGTTGTCGCATTACCCACTTTTTACCATTGATACAACAGGATTTGGTCACTACAGTTGTGTGGCAAGCAACACATGATCCACAAGGTAAATGTCCCACTACAGGTGCCATTCTCCATAGATTCTGAATTGAGCTCACTACTGGTTCTTTGTACACTTTTACAAGATGGTCCCTAAGGTTGTGTGACCTTTTAAAGGCGAACCGGGGTATTGGGAGTTGTGGTTCCAGTTTTGCATTCAGATGCCAGTTCTTAGTTATGATCTTTTTTATTGTGTTCGATTCAGATCCAAAAGTAGTAACACAGGTAACTGAATCAAGGCTGCTGTCCTCTTTTTGTTTTGGTTCCAGTAGAGCCTGTCTGTCATAGTACCAAGCTCTTTTCATACACCGTTTCACCATTCTATATGGATACCCTCTCATTGAAAGTTTCATTTGCAAGATTTTGGCTTCTCTAAAATAATCTTCCCTTTTGGTACAGTTACGTCTGAGACGTAGAAACTGTCCAAAAGGGAGATTATCACGTAAATTACGTGGGTGATGACTCGTATATTTCAGAAGGGTATTCCGAGCCGTCGGCTTTGTGAGCAAACTAATTGAGAGTGTGCCATCATCATTCCATATTTTAAGGTCCAGAAAATTTACACTTTCCTTATCAAATTCCATGGTAAATTGTAAGTTGGTATCCTGGGCATTCAACTACTCATGGAATTCTTGAAGTTGTGCTATGGGACCTTCCCAAATCAAACACACGTCATCGATGTAACGTAGATATTCCTTAATGTAGTTCTCAAAGGGATTGTTGGCATAGATGACTCTATCCTCTAATGCTGCTACAAACAAATTTGCTATATCAGGCGCAAAAATTGCCCCCATTGCCACCCCTTTTATTTGGCCATAGTATTCGTTGTTGAAGATAAAATAATTATCATTTAAAGCAATTTTTGCGCAGTCTACAATAAAGTTAGTTGGAACTTGATGTGGTGATGGTCTCTTGTCTAGTACACTCTTGATTACCTCCAATGCCTCCTCTTGGGGGATACTAGTGTATAGGCTTTCAATGTCCATCGTTACAAGGACATTATCTTGGTTGTTAAATTGTTTGCCTTCCAAACGATTGATCACACTGGTTCTATCTCTGGTATATGATTTCGTGAGTGCCACAGGATTTCTTCAAGCTTGTAATCCTTGATGAGTCCTATGAACCTTCCATACCAAATGGATGGCACTCTCCCATTTAAAACTGAATGGGGAAAAAACGGAACTGATGTGCCTGGGAAAATCCGTTTCACCTAGAGCCACCATTGACTGGCCGACCTGCATGGGTGCCCCTCCAGAACCTAAAGACCAGATCAAAAGTCTGGGAATATGGCTTGATAACAACTTAAGCTTTAATCAGCAAGCTACCAAACTCTCTGCCACATGCTTCGTCCTGATGAGGATGCTGAGAAAAATCTTGCCTCTCCTCCCTTTTCAGGCCCGGAGGATAAGGGTGTAGGCAATTATCCTGTCCCGCCTTGACTACGGGAACGCCCTCTATCTGGGCGCTCCGGTAAGCTCTGTCAAAAAGCTCCAGGTCACCCAGAATGCGGCGGCACGGCTCCTCCTCGGACTTCCCCGAAGACATTCAGGCACTGCCGCCATGAGAAAACTGCACTGGCTGCCCATACAGGCCAGGATGAAATTCAAGGCGAGGTGCATAACGCACAAAGCTATGTGGCAAAAAGGTCCTGCAATGATTTGCTCCTTAGTCACTCTGTACCACCCTCCTAGATCACTACGTTCCAGTACAACGTTTCTAGCTTCAACTAGAAAAAAATCAAACGAGCTAAGTGGGGAGGCCGTTCCTTTTCGTGGAACGCTGCCTCCGACTGGAACTCCCTGCCTCTCACTTTGCGCAGCGAACCGGTTCTTCTTAAGTTCCGCAAAAACCTGAAAACATTCCTCTTTCAGTAACACTCAGTCTGGCGTCATTCCCCCCTCCCGTCCGCAGCGCTACCAGGCCTCCGGGTAGAAATGCGCTTTATAAAACTCCATTTCATTTCATTTCACTTACTAAATTGCTATCGAAGCAATTAAGAGGGATTGAATTACTGTTTAAGATTGATGTTTGATTTCTCAACCCTAGGATCAAATATTGCATTTTGATTGCAAATTCCATCTGTGATCTGTATAGGAAATGTGATTGGATGCATGAACTGATTGACTGTTTATTGTTCTTAAATCAAAGACATTTGTATTATTGTCCTCTTTGTTATGAAAGATTGCGCTTGCATCTGCTCTGCTACGTAGGACTTACTTCTGTTAACGTGATCTCTAGATGTTTTAACACCTATTTAAATTATTGTTCATGCTGTAATTTGTGTTTAAATGTTTGATAGAAAAGTAAGTCTGATAAGCGTACTTAAAAAAAACACATTGAATAAATAACTAATTTGGCTTTTGTGTATGTTGGGCGAGATGGCGGCCGCAATCGTGGCCGTGTGAGGTGCTATCCCGTTGCTCCTAATCAGCTTCCTTACCTGCGGTGGTCACCCGCCAGGCACGCCGGACTCAAGGCGCTCTTTCATCCGTATTCCATCGGCGCATTGAGTGGTGTTCCTTTGGAGGTGAAGGGCTCACGGAGTCAATGGCGAGCTGAGGGGGAAAAATTGAGGTGAACGCGGCTCTTGCTTCGGCCCGCGGTGTGCTTTGAAGCCAACACTGACGTTCCTTCCTTTGGAGACCGGCATCCAGGCGGGGGAGAGATTGACTGCAGCTGTACCTGTGTAGGACGGGTGCGCGGGAAGGAGCACAGTGGCGGCTCTAGATCCCGCTACATTTCTGGCTGCTTGGTTTGCACTCTGATCGTCAGGGTTGGCGTTCATTGACTACGGGGGGTCCCGGGCCTCTGACTTTAACCCCTGAATTCTGCAGTCTCGGCTGTGCATCGGACGGTCGAGTAAAGGCGCGTTGCTCTGTGACAAGGTAATGGGTAAAAGCAAGTGAAAACGAGTAAGCGAGTTTGGTGGATTCTGGGACTGGTAATTTTTTAAAGGCGCATATAAATTCAATAAGACATTGTTGGCAGCCTGTCTCAGAGAGAATTGTTTCAGAGACTTGTGCTCTATAATCTGCAATTGGAGGAGGGAAATCTTGGTTCTGATTTATTCTCCCGTTCTAAGGATGGCACCGAAGGGCAGGGGCACTGCCAGGAATAAGGGAGGTGCGGCGGCTGAAACGCTAGCTGGGGCTCTAGTTGCTGGAGAACTGAATTTGGGGACTACTAGTGCTATTGATAACGACTATAAGGCTAAGGGGAATGCCATAAAGATTAAGGCTGGAGGGGCCAGCAATAACCAAGCTGAGAGCGTAGCGCTGAAGTAGTTGCAGTGGCTGCAGTGGGTGGCAGAAACCACAGCGTGCAGCTAGTAGATACTCCTCAGTTAGTTTCATCTAGTCAAGCACTGGCGGCGCAAGGTGCGCTTGGAGACACACAAAGTCAGTACCGTGACTCAGCAGTCGACCAGCCTCAGGTACAAGAGACACCCATTAAGCAAAAGACCGCAGCAATCTTTGATAAAAGGCGAACAGTGAAGGCAAAAGAGCCCATAGTGGCTACAATAGTGCCATTAAGCGAAGCCAATGGTCTTTCACAAGCAGGAATGATGCTGGAACCGGCTATCTTGTGTCTGGACAAAGCTGTCGAACTCGAATCTGATGGGCAATTCTACTCTATGTCTGACTTAACGACCTTGTCAGACAAGGAGCATGAGTTGGACAGCTCCAGCAACTTGGGGGACTGGGGGGGATCTACCAGATGATCTTGAAGGAGATGAGTTTGATCAGTCTGCTTCATTATCTACAGTGAGGAAAATAACGGATCCCACGGAGGGAGTGCAGCCGGATCAAATCCAGCAGGTTACGCAGCTTAACCTGGATGAGGAGCTGGAAGAGGGCTCAATTACTCTTGGCCTAATCTACAAGACTATCATGGCTCATCGGAGCGAGACGAAAGCGGAGGGCTTACGCACGCAAGGAGCAGTTAGGAAACTCCAGAATACGGTGAGACGGCTGGTTAAAACTTGCGCTGAAGTAACCACGAGGGTGGTCGAAGTCGAGGAGAGAGTCTCGTCGGTTGAAGATACCTTAGTGAAGCAACAGAGGGCTGTGGAGTCCCTACAAAGATCAGAGTCTGATGTAGAATGGAAGCTCACGGACTTGGAGAATCGGGCACGTCGCAATAATTTACGTGTGCTAGGAATAGCAGAATCAAAGGAGGGGGCAGATCCTCGCAAATTCGTTATTCAGCTGTTCATGGAAGCCTTTCCAGAATTAAGTGCTTGGAATTGGGAAGTTGAAGTAATTCGTGCCCATAGATTTCCTTTTGTGCTGAGACAGCGAGGTAAAGAAGGACAAACTGGTCAGAATGTCTACCCAAGGGCGATATTGATTTGCTTGAATAATTTCTTGCTGCGGGAAGCCCTGTATGACTTAGCAAGGCCGGAGAAGAAAAGAGCTGGTATGGGATGTGAGTTCTTTGTTCGCCCAGACTTTTGCCCAACGACTGTTAAAGAACGCTGGCAAATGCGAAAATTAATCGCTCCCTTCCAAGAAGCCGGAGCCCAGGTGTTCTTGCTTAACCCTTCAAAGTTAAAAGTTATTATGAATGGGCAAGTGCAGTTCTTTACATCGTGTAGTGCAGCACAGGACTACTTAAAGGAGTTGGATAATCATACCAAAAGAAAGACATTGTAATATGCAGCACTTGTTCCGTTTAGAGGGAATCTTCTTTGCTGACTTGGTTGGATTTGCTGTAGTTTGCGGGTTGGATTTGGTTGGGGTGATCAACGCTTAGAATTTGTCGTTGCTGTATATCAATGAGTGCCTATCTTCTTTCCCGAGAACTTTGTTTTTGCTATTTGTATACTCAAATTTTCGGTTTTGATATAATCGAGTACTCCAGAATTGCTATCTTCATGACTAAGACCTTAGTTGGGGCAATGAGGTTAGTTGCAATGTTCAGGCTATGAAGCTCAATAGTGTATAACAGTCTGGGGTTTATTTTTCTTTTTTTAGGTCCCGATAACTTCCTGTGGTACCTATAACTTAGTTAGATGACCTAGGAAAGGAAACATGGTGTAAAGAGTAGTGGGGAAAAGGAATGGCACAGTGTTGGTAGGGAAGCTGATGGGGGGGGGCACGGTTATAGCATCGCAACATCACTGAGGACATGGTCCTTAAGCCTCACTGTGGGTGGTGGGGGTGTGGGGGGGAAGGAAAGGGGGGAGGGGGGCAGGTTAGGGGACAGGGTAAAGGGCAGGGTAAAGGGGGGGGCCAGGGGGTAAAAAAACCAAAAAGAGTGTTGGTTTGCATTGCAGAAATGGTATTACAGTATGAATATATCCTCAGCGACCGACATCGCCATCGCCATCCCAGAGGGCTACAAGATCACCCGGAGGGACCGCTCCGCCAACCAGATGGGAGGAGGCATCGCCATCATCCACAGGGACACCATCCACATCTCGACCAACACCGATGACACCCTGACAACCGCCGAACACCTGCACTTCCAGATCCACACCGACCCGAGCACCACCCTCAGAGGCACCCTGATCTACCGACCCCCGGGACCACGCACACAATTCAGCGAGGACATCGCCGACTTCGTCAGCCCGCATGCCCTCCTCTCCGCTGACTACATCCTCCTGGGGGACCTCAACTTCCACCTGGAGAACAACAACGACCGCAACACCATCACCCTGCTCGACAACCTCACCACCCTCGGACTCAAGAAGCTGGTGTCCACCCCCACCCACCTCGCAGGACACACACTCGACGCCGTCTTCTCGTCCAGCAAACACATCGCCTTCAGCCACGCCACTGGACTCCACTGGACGGACGACAGCTGCGTCCACTTCACCTTCAGAAAAACGACGATCCACCACCACCAGCAACAGGTTGCTCGAAGAAGCTGGAACAAGATCACAGCCGACCAGCTCGCCGCTTCCCTGAGCCAGCACCCTCCCGCCAGCTCAGCGAACCCCAGCCAGGCCGCCGACAACCTCACGAAGTGGATCAGCAGCTGCGCGGACGAACTCGCCCCACTAAAGACCCCGCCCAGCAGACCCGGCAGCAAGAAGGCCCCTTGGTTCACCGACGAACTCAAGAGCTCCAAGAAGAACTGCCGGGCCCTCGAGAAAGCCTGGAGAAGGGAACCAACACCGGACAACATGACCACCCTCAAGCTCACCACCCGGAAGCACCATCAACTGATCCGCGCCACCAAGAGAACTGCATTCAAGGACCGGCTGGACAACAACGCACACAACTGCAAGGAACTCTTCAACATCGTGAAAGAGCTCTCCAACCCTAACGCCGGAAACAACGACATCACCCCATCGCAGGACCTCTGCAACTCCCTCGCCTCCTACTTCCACAACAAGATCGCGGACATACACAACATCTTCAGCACGCAACCGACGCTAGCCACGACCGAACCACCGCCCCCCACCACCATCATCCACGCCTGGGCTCCGATCAGCACCGAAGACACCGTCCGCATGATGAACTCCATCCACTCCGGATCTCCAACCGACCCCTGCCCTCACCACGTCTTCAACAAGGCCGACGCTATCATCGCACCCCACCTACGGGACATCATAAACGCCTCCTTCGACACCGCCACCTTCCCGGAGAGCTGGAAGCACGCCGAACTCAGCGCCCTGCTGAAGAAACCTACAGCGGACCCCACCGAACTCAAGAATTACCGCCCCATCTCGCTCCTCCCGTTCCCAGCCAAAGTCATCGAGAAGACCGTCAACAAACAGCTGGCCGCCTTCCTCGAGACGAATGGATCCCTCGACCCCTCACAGTCTGGCTTCCGAGCCAACCACAGCACCGAGACCGCCCTCATCGCTGCCACCGATGACATCCGAGCCCTGATGGACAACGGAGAAACAGCGTCCCTCATCCTCCTAGACCTCTCCGCGGCATTTGACACGGTCTGCCACCGCACCCTAGTACAGCGCCTCAGCAACGTCGGAATCCAGGAGAAGGCTCTGGAATGGATCATCTCCTTCCTCGCCGGTAGAACACAGAGAGTCCGCCTACCACCGTACAAGTCATCTGCGGCGTCCCTCAAGGATCGTCGCTGAGCCCCACCCTCTTCAACGTCTACATGAGCCCCCTCACGGCCATCGCACGCCAACACAACCTCAACATCATCTCCTACGCTGACGACACCCAGCTGATCCTCTCCCTGACCAACGACCCCGCCGCCGCCAGAGCCAACCTTCTCGAAGGGATGAAAGACGTAGCCGAGTGGATGACGACCAGCCGCCTGAAACTGAACTCAGACAAGACGGAAGTCCTCATCCTGGGTTCCTCGCCCTCCGCCTGGGACGACTCCTGGTGGCCCCCCGCCCTGGGCACCGCACCCAAACCGACAGACCACGCACGCAACCTGGGCTTCATCCTGGACTCCTCCCTCTCCATGACCAGACAAGTCAACACCGTCTCCTCGTCCTGTTTCAACATCCTGCGCATGCTACGGAAGATCTTCCGGTGGATCCCCACCGAGACCAGAAAGACGGTCACCCAGGCCCTCGTCACCAGCCGACTGGACTACGGCAACGCCCTCTACGCCGGAACCACCGCGAAGCTCCAGAAGAGACTCCAGCGGATCCAGAACGCCTCAGCCAGACTCATCCTCGACATCCCACGACACAGCCACATCTCCGGACATCTGAGAGACCTGCATTGGCTCCCCGTCAACAAAAGAATCACCTTCCGTCTCCTCACCCACGCACACAAAGCCCTACACGATCAAGGCCCAAGCTACCTCAACAGTCGCGTCAACTTCTACGCTCCCAAACGCCAGCTCCGATCAGCCAGTCACGCCCTCGCCGCCGTCCCCCGCATCCGAAGAACGACAACAGGAGGAAGGTCCTTCTCCTACCTGGCCGCCAAGACCTGGAACTCCCGACCGACCGACCTGCGCCTGACCCAAGACCACCTCTCCTTCAGGAGGAAGCTCAAGACCTGGCTCTTCGAGCAGTAGCAGCACAACCCCCCCCCCCTCAAGCGTCTTGAGACCCTCCGGGTAAGTAGTGCGCTTTATAAATATCTCTGATTGATTGATTGATTGATTGACATTATGTACTTATGTTTGACTCTTTTTTTCCATTCTGATGGGGCCGGATAAATTGGCTGTATGTACATGGAATGTATGCGGCCTAAACGATGGTAAAAAGCGGGCTCTCTTTGCTAAAATTGTTCATTTTCTGCGGGCAGATATTCTTTGTATACAGGAGACTCATGTACCCTGGGGGAAGCGGGATTCTCTCAGGCTGGCTGGCTATGAGCTCCTTATTTGTTCTAAAGAGACCTCTATGATTAGAGGGGTCGCTATACTTATGAAGCGGGGTTTAGGCTCTTGCAAAAGGGCATTGGGAGATAGAATGGCCATAGTCGAAGTCTGCATAGGTGGTAAACATTTAACGATTTGCAATGTGTACGGGTCGAATTTAGACGATCCGGAGGTGGTTCAACAGCTGGATGTGGAATTGGCAGGCTGGCCTACTCCACTTCTGGTGTGTGCTGATATGAACATTAATACCCTAAGCAATTTCGATTTAGCTAGAGATCCAAATTATGTGGGCAGAAAGCCAAAAGTATTTAAAGCGCTCCAGGCTCTTCTACAGGAGCATGGTCTGGTAGATCTATGGTTCCTACATAATAAAATGGAAGATGGGTTTACGCATCATTCTATCCCTCATAACAAAAATGTTAGGTTAGACTATGTTTTCCTTACAGAGCAGGTGGCAATTGTTTCTTCCATTACTTGTTCTCCACGACTTATATCGGACCATAATCCATTGATTGCAGAGTGCCAATGGCCCCGAATTAGGAAACCCCCTAGGGAGTGGACGTTTGAAAGGAAGCTGCTATGTGAAGAAGAGTACAGGGCCCATATTAAAAAGTGGATAGTACAGTTTTTAAATATAAACATTGGGTCGGCATCCGACCAAGTGGTATGGGACACGCTGAAAGCTGGACTACGGGGGGAGACCAAAAGCTTCTCTTCATATAGGTGGAAGTCTGAACAAGAGCAGACGCGTAGTCGGGTTAAGGATTTAAGGGAGGCAGAGATCGAACTTACTTTGCATATCAAGAATGGCCACGAAACTCTGTTGAGTCAACAAAAAGTAGCAATTTTGAAAGCCCAATTATTGGAGTCCTTCGGAAAAGATCTCGCATCAAAGTACTTGCAATATCGTACAGAGATGTTTGAGTTTGGGGAGAATTCCGGTAGGGTTCTAGCCAAGAGACTTTGCCAGCGCAGTATACAGAACCAGGTAGTAACAATCCAAGATCAATATGGAACAATACATGATACACAGGAGGCAGTTAATAGAGTTTTCTTGGATTTTTACTCCTCTTTGTATAGGCAAGATATTCATATGCTCGATATCGAGAGGGCCATGGCGGAGTTTCTAATTGATATGGAGACAACTAAAATCTCCCAAGAACAGGCTGAATTTCTGGGGTCACCTATTCAAATGGAGGAATTGGAGCTGGCCGTTAAATCTTTAGCCAATGGCAAAGCCTGATGCTGTTCTACTGGAATTCTATAAAATCTTTTTAGATGATATTAAATTGCTTTTTCTTGAGGTCCTTAGAGCAGCGCAGAAGAGCATAGTGCCGGGATCATGGCAAAATGCAACTATAGTTTTGTTCAGGAAAAAAGGGAAACCAGAGTTGCTCTCATCATCATTTAGGCCGATTTCACTAATTAATGGTGTTTCAAAAGTCTATTCAAAAATTTTGGCTTGTCGACTTGCGCAAGTGATTACTCCATTGGTCTCCATATATCAGCATGGATTTATTCCAGGCAGGGACACAGCGGATCATGTCAGGCGCTCCATAGCTTTGCTAGACTGGACTCATGTCACGAAATCTCCCCTCTAGTTGATCCTGTTGGACGCCGAGAAGGCGTTCGACAGGGTCTCCTGGGGGTTCCTGTGGGTGGTACTCAGATGGAAGGGGTTTCCAGATGAATTTTTACATGCAGTCTCTGCTATGTATCTTTCCCCAAGAGCTCAATTGCGTATCTCAGGGCAGCAGACTAGCTTCTTTCCTATTACTAGGGGCACACGGCAGGGGTGTCCTTGCTCACCCCTGCTGTTTGCCCTATACATAGATCCGTTTCTTTCTAAAATCGTGGCTAATCAGGCTATAGTTCCAATAAGAGCTGGTGATATTTCCTATAATCTGTTAGCCTACGCAGATGATATAGTTGTTATAACATCTGATGTTTCATCTGCATTCCCTGCATTGAAGGAACTAGCAAAACAGTTCGGAGCAGTGTCGGGTTATAAGCTCAATGTCTCAAAAACTCAGGTGGTTCAGACTTCGGATATGCTCATATCCGACGCTCCTGTTGTCCCAGAAGCTATGTATTTAGGGGTGTGGATAAGTCCCGCAGTGGATAGGATCCCGGACTTAAATATTCTTCCAGGGATAGAGGCAGTCAATACTAAATTGGAGAGATTCGATAATTTACACTTATCCTTGTATGCTCGCTGCAGCGTCCTTAAAATGATAGTCCTCCCGAAATTTTTATATTTGTTTAGAACTATTCCTTTGTTATTTTCTCAAAATAGCTTGATCAAGGCAGAGAGAGTGTGTAGTAGGTTTTTGTGGGGTTATAGGCGCCCACGACGAGCAGCTAAGTGGTTGTGCCTTCCTCGAGATCGGGGGGGCTGGGCGGTCCCCAGCCTTGATATATACTATTCGGCAGCAATGCTACAAGTTATGGGAGTGCTGATATGTGGAGATAG
This sequence comes from Lissotriton helveticus, assembly GCF_964261635.1. Taxonomy (NCBI): domain Eukaryota; kingdom Metazoa; phylum Chordata; class Amphibia; order Caudata; family Salamandridae; genus Lissotriton; species Lissotriton helveticus. The sequence goes on along the minus strand of NC_136065.1, from coordinate 247,780,350 downwards.
GGCGAACGTACCGATATCCAACCAACCTACTATTTATGAGATAGGGATGGGTGAAGCTGTCAAGGGTATATTGCTGAAGGTTCTGGAGCCTAGTTATTATAAAAGGACACATTTCAAAGTTTTGATCGCTGCATGTACTATCTGGCGGAAAATCAGGAAGAAATTAGCCATTCCTAATTTGAATCTCTACACGCCATTTAAAAGCAGCCGAGTGTTTCCGAGTGTTTTTCAAGATTACTTAACGTTTGGCTGGCAAAGGCAGGGTGCCTATATGTTGGGTGACTTAGCAGAGGATGGGCAAATGTTAGCATACAGCGATATCAGGAATAAATACAAACTATCCCCGCGTGATTTTTTCAAATATCTGCAAATACAAAGTTTTGTGTATAAACAATTGAAGACTTCACCAGGTATATTGGATAAGATACCAATCATTGAGATGATTTGGAAAAGAAGTAGAATAGGGGTACTTTATCAATATATAGTATCAACCTTCCCGGATGATATGTCAGCCCAAAGTGCTAAGTGGGAATCTAAATTAGGAAGTACAGGTATTGACCTAGCCCCGGTAATGGACTTTGCCAGCAATGTCATTGTCTTAGGATCGTTGAAGACTCAAAGCTATATGGCAATGTTAGATCTTTACTATACACCAATGAAAATTGTCAAATGGGGAGCTAGGAAGGGTCATACCTGTGCTCGCTGTGATTCACTGACGGCGGATTTAACACATATGCTCTACGCTTGTCCAGCACTAGTAGGGTTTTTTGATGATATTGAGCGCTTTATCAATTCTACACTCAAGATAAGCTGTTTATTGACTCCAGCATTAGTGATATTTGGGGTTGACGTGGGCAATAGCTTCGCCTGTACTCACTCCTTTTACAAATCAGCTTTTCTATTCATCGCTATGTCTCAGGCACGTCTGTGCATTACATCTCAGTGGTTATCTGCGGAAGCCCCAACTTTCGCACAATGGCGAGCAAGACTGTTAGCCCTCCATAAGTTAGAATTTTCTGTTTTTTCTTGTATAGGGGGGAGGAGCCGACAATTGGCAACTAGGATCTGGGCGCCGGTGTCCGAATGGGTTGGCTAAAGACTTAATGTGTTACGGGGCACTGATTGATCTGCTTTTTTTCTTTTTTTTTCTCTGATTGTTGCCTATTTTGTCTTTGCCGCTATTGTTTTCTTTTCTTTTTTTGTCAACTGCTCCACAAGTGCCTAACATTAGATTATTTACATTGATGTGCAATGTTATTTTGTTGAAATGTTTCTTGGGTCTAAAAACCAATTCTGTAGTGTGTATCGTAATGTGTTTTTGCAAATCAAAAATAAAAAAAATAAAAAAAATACAATAATAAATAACTAATTTATTCTTGTTGAGAGAGAAATATAATTCCTCAACACTTGTCTTTATTCCAATGTATGTTTTTTAAACATGAGCTTGATTATTAAAAGTGGTCCATTTGTTTCTATGAAAGTATTTATTTATATTTAGAAGTGTTTGTGGGGGTTGTTAGATCAGTAAATCATGCCCACTCAAACTATTTTTATTTTCCCAATGTTTGAGAAGCTCGAGTTACATCATTGGTGGGACTTGAGATAGAAAAGTAAATCTGACCTCACCCCAAATGCACTTTCCCCAATGTTTTTAAGACTAGAATTAGAATAGTGAATCTGACCTTTCCCTAGATACATGCATTTCCCCACTATTAGTGGGACTGGAGTAAGAACAGTAAATGTGTTCCCTTAATAAATAAAAACACTTTTAAAATGTTTATTTACCTGGAGTTAGACTAGTAAATATTATCTGTCATGCAAATATGAGCATTTTATATAATGTTTACGGTCTAGGATTCGGAATAAGATCCCTTCACATTATATGTATACATTTTTTATTTAAAGGATTTTCAAATAGAGATACTATCAGTAAATATGTATGAAAATAGCATATCAATAGATCACAAAGTTTGAATTTAATTACATTTTATTTACAAAAAGAAAAATGTATACTTAGCAAGAACATAAACAGATTAGGGTCATTTGTATATTTAAAGACAATTGGGATTCCTTCCAAACAAATAAATCATACTGTGTATTCACAATATAAAATATTACGGTAGCACAGTACAAATATGTGCACATTTTATAAACCAGAATATTCACATGTACTGCATATTAGGAAAAAATAAGGCTCCATTGAATACTTGTGCAGTACTGTAAAGAAAGTGTATAGTTATTTATTTTATGATACTTGTTTTTACATTAAATCTTTCAAAACTAAATTCAAATTAGAAAAATAATGTTGATTTTCAAATGCGATGCTAGATTTATAATATATACAAATATTTTTGCAATACATAAATAAATAATAACTTTCTTTTTAAAGTAACATTGTTTGGTACTTTTTTGCATCCACAAATATTATGCCATTATGTATATATTTACAGGTTTGTCTGACTGAATTTTTTTTAAATAATATATTTTTGGGTTTCTCAGAGCATCTCTGGATTTGATGGAGTACTTTTTTCTTTGATTATTATTCTTTGTAGAAGATTGTTTGGATTGCCAATCTCCAATGTGTATAATTTCTTAGGGTTATCTTCAGCTACAGAATTGGGATTGCATCTAAAACATTTTATTGTGATATTTGGTTGGTTAATTTACACAATTTTGATTGCTCATATGGTTAATAGTGGAAAAGAGTGTTATATTAAATATGCATTATGTTTAATCTTTATTATATTTAATAAAATGCATTCTGGGAGTATTTATTTGATGTTTAATTTTTAATGCTACTATGATTAGGGGTCAGATGTAGGTATCCAAATACCGGTCGGTAACGGCCGATAATACCGATTTTCGGCCGTTACCGACCGGTATTTGGATACTGAGATGTAGGGCATGAAAAAATACAGATTCGGTAATTTTACCGAATCGGTAATTTTACCGAATCGGTAAAATTACCGAATCTGTATTTTGAAATGTAGGTAGTACTGTAAACAGTGCTACAGGGCTTTAAGGATTCGTTATTTACCACCAACTATTAGTTGGTGGTAAATAACGAATTCCTATGTAAATGCAAATATGTGCATTTACACCTGTGCCATGTGGCACACATAAGTGCCCTTAGGGCATGTATGTGTGTCACATGGCACACAAGCACTAATCGGGGGTGCAACAGGGTGTCAAAGTGACACCCTGCCACCCTTGACTATTTCACAATTTTACCGAATCGGTATTTACCGATTTGGTAACTGACATTCATTCCTATGGGCCTCCAGGCCCATAGGAATGAATGGCAATTACCGAATCGGTAAATACCGATTCGGTAATTACTGAATCTTAACGATTCAGTAAAAAATACCGAATAATTACCTACATAGGATTTGCCAATTCTAATGTACCGAATCGGTAAAAATTGGTATTTTAGAATCGGTAAAACCTTTTTACCTACATATAGCCCTAAATGTTTTATTTTACTTTGTGAATACTGTCTATGAAATATGTTTCTTTTTTGTTTCTTATAAGTTTTTTATATTTATTTGTATATCATTTTTATGTGAAATAGTTTTACTTCAGGGCATGCTAGAACTGGTAAGGCACACTTATTCCAAAAAATAAGAAGTATATAAAGACTACAGATATAAGTTTTATTTCTAACGTAAAAGCAAATTGGCTATTTGTAGTATACTCTGTTTGGAGTGGATTTTACAGATTCCTGGTTAAAACGAAAATATAAGCCTTGTATTAGCAAGGCAATTATTTGTAACAGTAATGATCATTCATTGTTTAAACTCCCCTCTGATTTTTGTAGGGCCTTAATTGTTCTTTTTGGATACATTGCAGGTATACATTTTTGATAGGTGTTACTTTTTTATTTGGGAGAAGGACATAAACTAAAGGTATATTATTAGTTCGGTACTGGCCATTGATTGGCAAAAGGATTCTGGGCATGACTTATATGTACTATGCATTAACCAAATATTACAGTGTGTCAAGGTTAGTAGTTGGATAGTTGTACAAAAATAATTACAATTATTCTGTCATCATTAATTTGTAAAAAATAATTAATTATTCTTTTATGTGTGTTTCTCTAAGGTGAAGTGGAATGCTGGTATCTAAGAATGTTTTAGGTGCAGGTGTATCTTGTAGCTTTCTCCTTTCTGCTTATTTTCCTCTTTACATTTGTGACAGAAAGCATCTGTCCTGTAACTTGCCATGCGATATTTGGGACACAGCATTTAATTATTATCCCAGTAGTTACAGAAGAAATTGTGAACACATCTCTCAAGTCCTTGTATTCCTTCTTTCAATGTCAGCCTTGGAAGTCAAGTTGTGTTCTTTAATCTTTAACTCATTGTCCTTCACTGTTGTGGCAATGTTATCCATTCAAGTAATATTTTGTATGTTTCCAATGGGTGGCTTTCATTGTTGTGCTTTCCCTTGTATAGATATACCCAATATATGTTAATAAGGACCTTATGGGTTCTGCAAATGACACAGAGGAAAAATAATCGTTTTTATGTTATTTTTTGAATAATGTGACTACTTATTTTTTTAATGTAATCATTCATTAAAGAACTGAACCTGATTTAGAGTATGGTGAAACTTGTGACGGAGTACCCTCCCAGCCAAACCCTAGATCTGCATGCCTGATTTACAGGTGGGTGGACCTATATTATGTCAGTCAGTGATGGAGCCTACTCAGATTCCATCACTGACATATGACTCTGATGGCCCATTAAATACAGATCATCTGAGGTTTATATATAACTTCTCTCAACCGATTAAGGACATATTTACGACTTTTGTCGGTGCTGATGGTACTCCACCGCCACGCCCCTCCAAGAGAAGCTGATGTCCACCCACCAGATTACAACTTAAAAGTGGTCCAGTGGGTGGGCGGGAGGTGAGGCGGCCCCACGGTAGTGCTGTTTGAAGGCTCATTTGAGCCTTAATCAGCACTGCCTCAGTACCGCAAGTGCACATTCCTGCACAGGAAGAAATGCACCATTTCATGCTTTTCTTCCTGTGCAGGAACTGGTGGTGCAAAACTACATGTACCCACTTTGCAAAGAGGCAAGAGGGTGCCCTGTAGAGTCTGCTTTCTTTCCTCGCCGACAGCAGTTTCATGGAGGAAGAACATCCATGACACCGCTGGCGGTGAGGAAAGTTGTAATATGCTTGATGATGCCTCAGTGCACCATGAAGTATATTTCGGGCCTCAGGCCACCGCAGGACAGCCAGGGAACGGCAGGCTGTGGTGGTGCAATGGCAGTCTGATCACCAAAGCTCTAATTGGGTGGTTGGATCGCCGGTGCTGCAATGGTTGGACCTCCACCACGAGTCTGGCGGTCCTCGAACCGCCAGACTCATAATCAAACCCTTAGAGTGGACAGTATTATCTATTTTTTTGCTGTTAGTTACTGCTAGTGAAACCTGGCAGTGAGGGGCAGTTGAACAAAATAATGACCCCAACATGGGACACAGCTCCCATGGTGTGACGGTCTAAATCAAGCCCATAGTTTCATGCATCTTTTTCAGGCCTGAAAAGTTGTCTCTTTGTCAGTGCTAGGATAATTGTATTAATTCTTTAGGTGTCTGCTAGGATACTCTTTCAGGAGCCTGAATTGAGACTATAATAAGGTAATTAAATTACAGATTTATGTGTTCTTTTGCATTTAATGTGTCTATTTTAGTTTTGTCTTTTAAGAATATATTTAACATTTATTTAGAAATTGTTATTCTGATTGCTAAATGTGCATTATTTTTTACATGATTAATTGGTTTACTTTTGAGTTTTAATATTTTTGAAAGAATTTAAATATATTTTTGTAAACATATATTTGTTGTCAATATTTTTTCTATTTGAATTTTTTTCAGGTTACTCAGCATTTTTAGATTATATATTTTTTAGGTCCATTTTGTTCTAGCTATATTTTTTCAATATCTTTGCTGTTGATATAATAATCTATATAGGGCACTTAGAAAGTCAATATAATATTTTTATAGCCCGGATTTGACAGTGCTAGTTTTTTATCAATATATTTTGGATGTATGACGTTACAACACATGCTTTTACCACGCATGCTGTTACAATGCAGTTTTTACAATGCATACCATTACAATGCATAGCGCTTTGGGGTGCTGGATAGTGAATAGTTTAATTTACTATTTCAACTCCAGTCCCCGTGGACACTAGGGAAGGTGTTGGATAGTAAATTAAATCTATTCCCTATCCTAGAGCGCCCCCCAGCGCAATGCGTTGTAATGGTTTTCGTTGTAAAACCTGCGTTGTAATAGCACTGCGTGGTAAAAGTTGCGTTGTAAAGGATGTTTCCCATATATTTTTGTTGTTAATGTTTTGACATTTGACCAGACTCTTACGTACATCTTGTTTATATGTTTAGCTACTGCTGTTTCTATTACACAAACAATCCCTTTGTACAGCACCTAGGGCATGGAAAATTGTGTTATATTTCCTCACGAAAAATTGCATACATTTAGTGAAATCCTACATAGTGCATGAAATATGGTTCGCTGGAATATTACAAGAAAATTTCACAGGAAAGTATACCTTGTATAAAAACACCATATGAGATACAAGCACAAGATGGATTCACACGCAAAATGTCTCTCAGCAATACATTTTCTTCTTAAAGCAGTATCCCTTGAGCAAAGATTATGTGAAATCGCATGCTGAAGTTTTTCAAGAAATGTTAAAAATGTAATGTAAAGAATGACTCCCATTCTTTGCATCATAATTTGGGTCATGTGAACAACATTTCTCATCAAAATGTTTCTTGCTGTATGTCGTATCCTGTGGCTACCGTCGGCACATTAATCACAGGACAGCAGGTGAGTGTAGGTACATCTTTTATTGGTATTGCAGGAGCGCGGCACAGCACGTCTGTCCTCTGGTCAGTCCTGGGCTTCTCTGTCCACTTCCTGTCCCTACAGGATGTGGTGTCCAGTGACCTGGTCACTGCCCTATCGTCAGTTGTCGCCCTGAGGTCACGCTACTACATCTCCCCCTTTGTCACAAACAAAGGTTCTTGATGCATTTGTGTTCGTCACTGTCGCCACAAACAAAAGTTCTTGATGCATTTGTGTTCGTCACTGTCACCCCCTTTGTGTTGACATTGTTTGCTGATAGCTGGAGAGAGAGAGAGAGAGAGAGAGAGAAAGAAAGAGAGAGAGAGAAGGAGAGAGAGAGAGATAGAGAGATAGGTCTTCGTTCTACATTTCTTCAATGAGTCTTAGTGGTTCCTTGCACGTTCTTCTTGGTCTTGTCTCTCCACTGATTTCTTGCTCTCTGTCTTCCACTTTCGGTGGTGTTGCTGCTGATTCTTCTTTTTCCGCCTTGAGCTCCTTGAAATGGGAACTGTTTCTCGTTATTCTTTGGTGGTCAGAGACTGCTGTCACCATTGATCCCTTCACTTTGGTCACTACCAGTGGATCTTTGGAGAATGGGCTGTCCGACCTCCGTTGTTGTCTCTGTCTCACCACCACCAGGTCTCTTTCGTTCAATTGTGATTCCAATGCGTGTCTCTGCTTCTCGGCATATTCTTTCATTCTCCTCTTGGCTTCATGATCCCTTTCCACGATGTCATTTCGGTCTATGCTCACTGTGGCATCTATTTGGGGCAGTCTTGTCTTGCTCGATCGCCCCAACACCAGTTCCGCTGGGCATCGACCTGTGGAGCTATGAGGGGTGTTTCTGTAATCTCTCAGCACCTGGCACAGTGCTTGTCCAATCCATATTTGTGTCAGTTTTGCTCGCTGGATGGCTTTCTTTATAGTCTCCATAAATCGTTCTGCCATTCCATTGGCTTGTGGCCACAGAGGTGTTATCTTCCGATGCTTGATCCCCAGATATTCCATGAATCGACGGAATTCTTCTCCAGAAAATGGAGGACCGTTGTCTGTTTTCAAGGTTTGTGGGGAGCCCCAGGCCGCGAAAATGTCATCTAGCACTGGTAATGTGGCGCTTGCTGATGTCGACGATATCTGTCTTACAATCGGGAACCTTGAGAACTCGTCAATGACCACTAGCAAGTAGTTTTCGGTCTCTAGTGGTCCATAAAAATCTGCTGCCAGCTCAGTCCATACTGCCTGTGGCAGTTCTGACATTTGTAGCGGTGCTGGTTTCGATGGCGGTCCCGTTACTTGACAGACGTGACAGTGTGCTATTGCTTCTTCTACCATGCCATCCAATCCTGGGAACCATACTTTTTCCCTCAACATCTTCTTTGTCGCTACAATGCCTCGATGAGATTCATGAGCTAGTTCAATTGTTCTCTTCCTCAGCCGGTAAGGTATCACTATTCGGGATCCTCTCATTAGAATTCCGTTCTCTGTTTCAGATAGTTCCTCACTTATCTTCTTGAAAGCTAGCATTTCTTCTTTTATTACTCCTTCCTCGTTCGGGCTGTCATTGTTGATGTGCCTCCATCTCTGTTGCCGCACTATTTTCCCTATTGCCGGCATAGTCGGATCTCTCTTCGTTTCTTGCTCCAGTTCGGCAATCGTTATTGACGTTGGAGTGTTTTGTTTGAGGATGAAGTTTAGGTATTCTTCTGCCATGGTGCTGCCATCTTCCCTATGGGGGAGCGGGTGTCGTGACATGTAGTCTGCCGGGTTTTGCTCCTTTCCAGGTTTGTGAACTATTTTAAAATTGTAGTCCATCAATCTTTTTCCCCACCGCTCAATCCTTGGTGGTATCTTGGCGCTTGGGTTGCCATATATGGTTACTAGGGCCTGGTGGTCTGTTACAATCGTGAACGGCTTTCCATAGATAAACATGTGGTAGTACTCACATGCCCATACCACAGCCAGACTCTCTTTTTCTGGTTGAGAGAAGGCTCTCTCAACGCCTGACAGACTTTTGCTTCCATAGGCTACGACCTGTCTTGGTGAGTCTTTTCCATGCTTGTGTTGTGCCAGTATTGCGCCCAGGCCTACTGGGCTGGCATCCACGGTTAGTTCGGGGCATAGGCTCGGGTCAAAGTATGCCAGGTGGTCAACTGCCGTCACTGATGCCCTTATCTCTTCGAATGCCTTGCTGCATTCTGTGGTCCAGTCGAACGCTTGACCCTGCTTTGTGAGTTCTCGCAGTGGTGTGCTCACTGTTGCGAAGTCCTTGATATAGCGGGCACAATAACTGGCAAGGCCAAGGAACGATCGTACCTCAGCTACATCCTTTGGTTGTTTTGCCTTCTCTAGGGTGTCCACTTTGCTGCGATCCGGCCTCATTCCTTTTTTCGAGAAGATGTGTCCAAAGAACTCCAGTTCTTCTCTTCCCAATTTGCACTTCTTTTCATTTACCGTCAGGCCCACTTCTTCAAGTTTTGAGCAAACTTCTCTCAGTGCCTTGTCATGTTCCTCATCTGACTTGCCAAATACCAGGATGTCATCACTGTAGTTGAGGCTGTTCTTGATTGGTCTTATTATTTGTCTGATTGTTTCCTGGAAGATCTCAGCTGCTGATGATATTCCGAAGCTTAGTCGTTTGTAGCGAAACAGACCTAGGTGTGTCGAGAATCTTGTTATATACCTTGATTGTTGGTCCAGTTCTAGTTGGTGGTACCCTTTACATAAGTCTAGTTTGGAGAATCGTCTCGTTCCCGTCAAACATCTAATCATGTCGTCTAGATGTGGCCCCGGATGTCGTTCTCTTTCAATGGCCGTGTTGGGAATTCTCATGTCTACACATATTCTGATTTGTGCTGTGTCCTTTTTTGGTACGGCAACTATTCGAGACACCCATGGCGTTGGCCCTTCAGCCGGTTCGATGATATCTTGATCCAGCAGTGCCTTTATTTCTTCTTCCACTTGCGGCTGTAGGTGGAACGGTACCCTTCTGTGATGCTGAGCGACAGGTCTGACTGATTCGTTGATGTGTAGTGTGATCTGCCGCCGTCCCCCGCATCCAAAGAGCCACCACTGGAGGAAGGTGCTCCTACCTGGCCGCCAAGACCTGGAACTCCCTCCCTACCCACCTCCGACTGACCCAGGACCACCTCGCCTTCAGGAAGCAGCTCAAGACCTGGCTGTTCGAGCAGTAGCAGACCCCCCCCCCACCCCAAGCGCCTTGAGACCCTCCAGTTGAGTAGTGCGCTATATAAATGCTTTGATTTGATTAGATTTCAGCTTTCCAAGTCCTTTTGTTAGCTTCGGATACTCTTGTAGGAAGCTTCTTTTGTCAGACACGTGATATGTCATCTGTAGTAGGCCCATGACCTTCGCCGTGACATTGCTTAATAAGCATGGTGCGGGGATGTCTCCTCGTAGTACATGAATCTCTTCTTTGACAGTTTTACCTTTGTGTGTCATGGTGAATTTGCCCAAATTTGTTACTGGCCTTTTCACGCCCCAGGTAAATACTGGTACACTTGATGGTTGTAGGTGTGGTTTTCTCTTCATAGTTTCATATTCGGTGGCGCACATGATGTTGCACGTGGTCCCACTGTCTAACACAAATTCTGCTTGGTGCGGCCCTACATCGATGGTCACCCAGTCTGTTGTTTCTATTGACTGCTTGTCTACCAGTCTGATGTTTTCTTCCTCATGTCCCTCTTCTGTGGACATGAGATATAGGCGTTCCACTTTCTCTTCTGCTTCTTCCTCTTCTCCTGACTCCAGCGAAGAGCTCCTTGCTGTCGCTTCCATGTGTCGCACATGTCGGTTTGTCGTTGTTCTTGGTTTCCCTGGCCTTCCTCTTTCATTCTTGAAGTGCATTCCTTGGCACATGGTGGCAAAATGGTTGCTTCTGTTGCATTTTCGACATGTCTGACCAAATGCTGGGCACGCTCCTCGATGTGGAAATTCCAGCCCGCATCTGTAACATTGTGACCCTTGTTGTTTTCTTGTCACCTGGTCCTTCGACCCCTTCTTCCAGTTCCCAGTTGGACCCGTGTCTGTTATTCTGTGAACTTGCTCCTCTCGTCGGTTCATTTGTCTTGCATGCGCTATCGCCCTTGCCTCTGCTCTCGCTAGATCTAAAATTCTTTCTAGCGTGGTCGGTTCCTTTAGTATTCTCGTACGAAAGTCTGTGTCACGACATCCTTCTATCAGTCTTAGGCGGATGGCCTGCTCATTGTCGTACTTTTCAAATTCACAATGGGCCACTAATTTCCTTAGCCTCGTTGCAAAGTCATCCATTGACTCCTCCGGTTGTTGAAAAGCTATGTTGAAGCTGTATCTTTCAAAATCAATGTTTCTTTGAGGATCGAATTTGGTTGTCAGACACTTTATTAGTCCTTTGTATGTGCTTGTTTCGCTCTTTGGGAGCGTTATTAGAAGGTCATCTACTTCATCTCCCACCAGATTCAGGAATAATCCTAGTTTTTTGCCTTCTACTATATCTGTTGCTTCTACGTATCGCTCAAATTTTACGATCCACTTCTCCCATTTTATTCCCACCTGTGGCTCTGATATGCTGAATGGCAGTGGTGTGCGATATTTATTGAAATGATCTTGTCACTTTTCCTTTCTTATTCCTTTGTTCTTACTGGTTGTTATTTGTTGTGGGGATCTTTTTGTCCCTTTTCTCCTTTTTTCTACCAGTTTCTCATTGTTTCTCACTTTTTCTATGCTTGCCTGTCCTTAAGATGGCTGCCTTGCACTTCTTTGTTGTTTCTATGCCTTTTTTGTCACACACAAAATGGCCGCCGGCACTCACGCGAGATTTCGCGATCGAAATCTCGCGTTGCCTGTCCTTAAAATGGCCGCCTTGATGTTTCTCTGTTGTGATTGGCTCCTTTCGCCTGATTCCACTATGGCGCCGAGATTTTCAAGCGCGAGGACCTCACGCTTTTATTGTCGGGCACTCGCGCTGGTACGCTGCTTTCCTTACCCCAAATTTGCTGCGCTTTGTTGGACGCTGTCGGGGTGGGCTCCCGTGTAGCTCCCGTGTAGCTCCGTGCGTCTTTCCTTCGCTGCTGCTGCGATGCTCATTTTGAATACGCGGTGTTTCAGGCGTGTGTCCGTTTCGCCCTCGTCGCCAGATGTCGTATCCTGTGGCTACCATCGGCACATTAATCACAGGACAGCAGGCGAGTGTAGGTACATCTTTTATTGCTATCGCAGGCGCGCGGCGCAGCGCGTCTGTCCTCTGGTCAGTCCTGAGCTTCTCATTCCACTTCCTGTCCCTACAGGATGTGGTGTCCAGTGACCTGGTCACTGCCCTATGACCCACAGGGTCCTAGTGCCCTATCGTCAGTTGTCGCCCTGAGGTCACGCTACTACACTGTATAAACACAGAAATAATTAAACAGATAAATACATAAATAAGCAAACCAACAAACAAATACATTATTATTGAAAACGATGACAGGCATTGTTGTCTCTGAGTGCGAGGTCTTGGAGATCCAGAGATTAATAAAGGTAAAATGATGTTTCATCGTAGGCAACAGGTTCAATTGATCAAATTCATAAGCCTGAAAAAGGGTACTATGACGTTGCCAAGTGGGGATGAGGGGCCCATTACTTGTCGCTGGTATTCAACTCAGAAACCTCCTGCTCAAGAATTACAGATACTGCAGGCATGAGTAATTCTGGGGTAGGGTGAATTACTCCAAATGATTGGATAGAGGGGAATTCCAGGTGAGAAGTGGTGTTTCCGCACCGATTCCCACATTTTGTCCTATATTTTCTATTCAGCTTTTTACCTGGACTATCTTTCTGGACCCAGTGACACATTGCAAACAGCAGCTTGGCTATCACAGTCATGGTACGAGAAACCTTTACTTGCATGTCATGTAAGAGCTTGATAAAGTGTAGAAAAAGTTTAATTGTGTCTTTAGTTAGTTTGTAATAATTCCTCCTGGGTGCAGCCCTGGAGTGTCGTAGTTTGCCACAACCTCTCTTTCCTAAGTGCTTCCCTCTTTCGACTATGATTTTGCATGATTCGTTATTAGGAGAAGCCTGTGCAGGTTAGAGAGGTGGGGAGGGGTGAAGGGGCACTCGGCAGACGACCACAAGGGAAAAAATAGTATTTATTTAACTTTCCCTCGTCATCACCTGTCAAGTCCCCCTGCACCCCACCCCACCACCCCATCACCCCACTGCATTTACCTTCATGGGCCGCTCCTGGTAATTATGCTAAGTGGAAGTCCATTTGAATTTTGATACGTTGTGGTCTACATCAGCGCGGTCTTTGTTGTTCAGATTCATTGTGCTTTGGGGTTGTGAGCTGTAGTTATAGTTGTGGATGTGCTTTTATAGTTGTTGCTGCTAAGTATCCTCAGGTGCTTTTCATCATCTGAGTGCCGTTTAGGACGAGCCTGTGCAGTGTTCTGTGAGGCATGCTGTATTCGAGTAAGGATGTGAAACTCCGCACACTCTCCACCCATATTTTTCATTGGCTTGTGTCATTGTCCTTTGTAAATGCTTGCTTTTGATTCGGTAATAGGCTTGTTAGTCCCTCCTTAGTACCGCCTTGTCTTCATTTGTAACCTCCCATTAGGACTGGCTTTTTTAATACTGTTGTTACACAGTATGTCTTATTTAGTCTGTAAGCACTATTTTCCCTAATGAGTTTCTCCTACTGAAGGCATGACATGCTTTCTGGCAACATTCAGTGCGCCATGCGCAGTAGCGGTTGGTGGTGGGAGCAGCTGCCGGGCGGTGATGTGGGGAGAGGGAGGGGCAGGGTGAGGGGTAGTAATCTATGGATTACGGAGGATTACAGGTAAGTAAACATATAAATAAATAAAACGAATTTCGTTGCGTGCACTGCATTGCAATTGGGGATGCAGTGCGCACAACGAAATTAGTTTTATTTATTTGGGTTATCTGTCTGGGTGCGGAATCTTTGCACTCGTAAACTTGCTATTAAAATGCAGTTTTGTGAATTACAAAACAAACGTAAACTTGATTGAGCGAGGTGGCAAACGCAAAATTTTGTGTACCCCTCGTAAAGTTAATGTCCCATAGCATTAATATTTACTGATTGCATGTTTTGTGGAATTAACCAACCATAGAGTAAAGTGCACACATTATTTTTATTATTACACACAGGGAGAACTAACTTGCTTGCATGATACAAATAAACCCAGCTAATATGTTTTGTTATTGTGTTGTGAATTAATGCACAGCTTGGAAAAATAATCAAAACGCAATTTAAATGTGTTTATTGTATTCGTCTATGTGGTGGAGAGGTAGAAATGTAAGTATAAAATGCACTTATGTGGCTTATTTGCTAGGTAACAACTAACTGGGAAACATTAGTTAGGTGGGAGGTAAACAGAATGGGTTTAAATTCAATAATTAACATAAATCTGTGTTTGTTTTCAGGAAAGTTTCAAAAGTGGCCTCTGAGGCCTGAGCAAAGATGGCTTCTGGGCTGAACTGTGAACAAGAGCTGAACTGCGCAGGCGCGCCTAAACCTGCAAGTCAGAGTGAACTGCCTGTGCTCGAGGAGGTTCAAGGCTGATGTGGCCCGGGACCTAGGATGGGTGCCAAACCTGGGCGACTGAACGTTGAGATCATGAGAATTTTGCTTGATGTTGCGACTCAAGGAAATGGCTAGGCCAAGGACTGTCATAAACAAAGACTCTTTATTCCTTACTGAACCATCGAGAAAATGATGTCGTAAGGGTGAGATGATGTTCACCCACCCCGAAATTGTCCAATGAAATTTTGAATAAGAGATGTTAGATACAATTGGAGAAATAAGGTATAAAAACTCCTGGTTTTGTCTAGTTGTTCTATCGGAGATGCTGCCCGATTGCTGACCGATTCTTGGATGTAAGAACTTTAACGTTTCCTTTACTTGTTTGCTTTGTAGGACTGAAGGATAAGATGAGGGCGTTAGTTAGGGATGTTAGGAGAGACTGAAATTGGAACTATCTGTTCTTGGCTAATCTTTAACTGTTTTTCTATAATAAAGCGATTTTCCTTGAGCTCTAAATAAAATGATCATTTTGAAATAAAGTTTAAGATTTTACTGAATAAAGATTTACTAATGCTTAAATGTCAGACATGATAAACTTTTGCTGAATCAAAATTAGATCAATGAAGAAGTAAGAGCTGGTCTCTGAATTCTTCCTACACCTAATTTTCATTCTAGTAGATTAATTGTCATTATGGTGGTGTGTCTGAATAATTTAAGTCTGAATAAAACCATGGTAAAATGTTTTTAAATCTGCAGGTGTAAATAATGAATAGTTAAATAGGTTTAGACGCTCCACCTAAATGTTACAGCGTATCTCTGTTGCGATTCACCAGAGCCTTGAAGCCGAGTGTAAGTGAACAGGGTAAATGTGCAGTGTTATGGGCCCAACTGATACATGATTTGTGTGTTTTAAGGTTTCAGGGTAATGGTGAGTGTTAATTAGAAATGATTTTTGGAGCCGCGCTGTATCAGTAATAACTTGGTAGCAGAGTAGTGGTTACTAAGGAAATTAGCTAGGGTCATGGTAAAGTACTATATAGAGTTTTATGTACAGAATTATGACTAACATCTGTTGAGTTTGTATTACGTTACATGTAGTCCTGGAAATGTAATGTAATGTAATGTAAGCACACATTTTTATAGCGCGGCTATCGCTCCGAGGAGCATCTTGGCGCTCCACACCCAACCCTGATGGAGATGAGTTGGTAGACAGAAGGCAGTGACACACTGTACAATTATTACACCAAAGCTCTGCAGGCTGCGTCAGAGAGCGAAAAGATCCATGTTTTCAATGATCTTCTGAAGTCAACCTCCTTGACTATACAACGGAGCTGAGCTGGCAGTTTATTCCAGGCTTTTGAACCCAGCACGAAGAGGGACTTCCCTCCCTTAGTGGCTAATCTAAATCTAGGGACAACTAAAAGGTTTTGATTGGCAGACCTCAAAGGCTTCATAGAGTAGGGTGAAGCCAGTGCCTCTGTCTGCAGGTGGAGGAAGTGTGGCAAGGTAGTCGCACAGTGAATTAGTCTGTTTCAAAGAAGGAGTAATGCCGAATACTGCAGTGGTAGTGTCGCATATCACTGTTTAGGGACCTTAGGTGTGAAAGGATAAATGTATAGTGAGGACAGTCTATGAAATTTCAGCCTTCAAGTATAGGGATCATTCCGTGCTTCCGACTAAAACTTACTGCTGGGAGAGTAATAGGTCTTAACCCGAGCTTAATTGAAGGGTAAAGGGAGTGGCGTCTCTCTTTTGCTAACAAAAGAGGAATTCTGTGGTGGGTTAGTGGACGCGCTGCCTACTGGAAACACAGAGTTCATGTATATAAGAATAGGGTTTTCCGTATGAATGTGTGTAAATGAAATTGCAATACGCGTTCAAGTGAAACTCTGGGATTGTCTCTAAGGAGGTGAAAAAGATCTCTGTATGTGCTTTCCTAGAGAAGCGAGATCGTTATTGCCTGATAGAAGGGTAAAGCCAATAGTGTTGCTTTATCGGCGAGTCTAAAAATTCTGAGGAGATAAGCGTCGTCTACTCCGGTTACAGAATACTTGTGCGATTGAAAATTCTATCACTTTATTAGCGAAACAGATTAGTGGATTTGTTTTGTGTAAGTTATTAACTGATTTTGTAAAATATCTGGTAAATACGACTTCTTGGAAAAAAAACCCTGTAAGGGAGGGGTCAGTCGGCGCTGCAGAAGCCGGAGCGCTGGTGACATCAAAAGTGTCCCGCTGGGATTGGTCCGTGCGTCCGAGACCGAGTAAGAGTTGATTGTTTCATCACAGAAAGCAGCAAAGGCTATTGGTTAAGCACTATAGTGACGTATCGTGTTCTAATTGGTGCATTAGTGAGAACCGCGCTGTGATAGGTTGGTGTTACGGAATCAACAATAGAATAGTACGCGACCTTTTGAAAGCAGGAAAGTTTACCGAAAATGTCATACTACTATTATGATGATGACAGGAAGAAATCTTCATGGTTTAAAAAGCTGAAAAACATGTTCGTAAAAGACAAAGAGGTAGTTACGAGAGAGGGAAAAATACTTCCTTCACCGAAAACTCCTGCTTCCTATATGTTGACGAAATATGGTTACCATACGTGTGTTTGGTTGGAAAATTGGGTACATTATACCAAGGATGATGGTGTGTTAGCTTTTCCGGAAGGAGGATCATTTGATTTGGCTATTCTGAGAAATTTGAGAGACAAAATGATGAAACTTGAACCGAGACCCAGACCAACTCAATTTGAAGCGTTAGTTGAGTGGGAAGATGAGATGCATCAAATGGAAAGTGAGAGGTTGAGTAGGCATCTTAGACCGAGAGGTAGAGGCAGAGATTTATAGGGAGAAACACATGAGTCTAGAATGCGAAGATGGAGTGATGGAAGTATGTGCGATGGCATGTATCCCGTCAGATTGGTTGAGGAATATGAGGGACGAAAAAGTACAGAAAAGAAAAAGAATACAGAAGTGGGAAATCAAAGCTATGGTGAAAGCGAATCAGAGGACGCTGTTTTAGAAGAAATATTAAATAGGAGACCACTCTCATATCAACCAAGTTCTTTATGGACTACCCCAAATGCCCCAATGACAGAAGAAAGAGTTAATGAATCACCAAGACAACCATCAAATTTTAGAGATATTCCTGAAAGAGTAGAAACAAGATATGTCCCAAGTACTCCGATAGGAGAAGCTAGAATTACAGGAACCTCTGTACAAAGTAATGATTCACACAGAATTGTACTAAGTGCGGAAAGACAAAGTAATGAACAGCCAAATATGTCTGATTATGAACGTTCTGCACATGAATTGATTCAGAACCTTACTAGGAATATGGAAGCTGTAACTGTACCAGTAACAATAGGACCTGTGATACCGGTATTCGAAGATCAGAAAATAAAAGAGCCTAGATTAACCATTCCATTACAACAAAGTTTACAAAGAGCAAAAGAGAGTACTTGTCCTGATCTATCAGAAATAAGGCAGAATATAAGTGTAAATCCACCAGAGTTAACTTTTAATCAAAATTTGTCATGCGGATACCCAACAGGAGCAGAATCTGATTCTGCTACTCCAGAGAAAAGTGCAGATAAAATAGATTTAACGCAGACACCCATGGGACCATCAGAAAAAGCGTTGAGTGAATGGATAAAATCATTAAAATTAAAAGAGCAGGAATTAAAAGGGTTGGATGTGTCAAAATTAAAGATAGATATGGAAGAATTAATAATTGGAACAATTGGGACTGACAGATTAAAAACTTATCAGGATGATGAGCTCATTTTTTTATGTAAAAGCATAACATGGAGAGCAAAGACAATGTACAATCAATTAGAAGAAGTGGCAAGTGAATGTGGAATAGACTTTTCCAAAATAAAGTCATTGCAGAAATCTTATCGAGTAGATTTTGCAGAAAGAGACATTGAAAATATGAACACTGCAGGGAGACAAGTTCAGATAAAAGATTTGGAGAGTCAAGTGGGCAAAGAAGAAAGAAGAAAATAGTGATAAGTCTACTTTAGCCTTCCCCATTAGAGAAAAGGGAAAAGTGGCAACTGAATTCCCTATGAGAGAAATTCCTGGAGGAGGATATGTGCATGTGCCTTGGAGCAGACAAGATATATTGTCATTTACGAATGATTTCCCCAGATTGAGAGAGAAGCCAGTAGAATGGTATCGACAAGTTGACAGATTTGTAAAGGTGTCAAAAGTACTGTGGATTGATTTAGATGGATTATTTGACATAGTGGTACCAACAGATTTATGGACAGAATGTAAAATCTCTGTGGATTGCCCTAGGGAGGAGTATCCCAGAGATGAGAAAACGGGAGCTCCTTCACCAGACGTGATGAGGAAATATGAGCAAGTGATAGTATGGTTGAAAAACAAAATACCTCCAAAAGAAACTGATTGGGTAAAGATAGACAGAACAACACAAGAGCCGAAAGAAACTGTGCATTCATTTTATGAAAGGTTGTTGTTAGTTTTCAAACAGTACAGTGGTTATGAGGAATTAAATGAGAAATATATAAGTCACTTTGTTTATAGATTCGTATATGGATTAAGACCAGAAATCTCAGACATGATTAGACATAGCATGATGGATTGGCAGTCGAGTTCAGTAGATAAGGTTTTGAGACAAGCAAAATATTGTAGTGAGGAGATTGATGCAAAACAAAAGAAGCTGAAAGAGAAAGCCATGTGGGCACAAGTAAAAGTAGCCGAACAACAAGTAGCACAGATGGAGAGTAAAGCTGCAGGGAATCAAGGTGGAATTAAAGGTAAACCTAAATTGGTGGGAAATATGGATGAATTTAGAAAGAAAATGCCATGTTTCAACTGCGGCCAGATAGGGCATTGGAAACGAGAGTGTAAATGTCCGCCTAGAGTTAATGGGGAACATACATCATTGAATCCGCAGGTGCAGTTTGAGGTAAATCAGCAGCAACCGCAGCAACAGCAGATAGCAAATCAGCAAAGTCAGGTGCCGCAACTGCCACTGCCATACAGTGGGAATCAGCAAAGATACAGTGCAGAGACAGGATTCAGCGGGGGTGAGCAGGTAAAAAGACCGCAAAGAATAAACGCGTGTCCTCAATATTGGTTGCAAGAAGAGAATGGCAGTGAGCCGGATGAAAGTTTCTGACGGTGCCTGAGGGAGGAAGAAGAGTGTGTGCTTGGAGCCACTCTTGAGGTAGATCAGTCAGGCCCATTTGTGAGCGGAAAGGTGAATGATGTGGAGATAACTTTTCTAGTGAACACTGGTGCTACCCGTTCTACTGTTAGATCAGTGGAAATTCAAAATCTTCCTCTCTCGGGTGAGACAATCCAGGTTGTAGGTGTAGCTAACAGACCGATAAATACTCCTTTGACAAAACCAGTTGAAATAGAGATTGGGACGTATAAAGATATGCATCGGTTTGTGGTATGTGACAGCAGTCCTGTTAATTTGTTAGGCAGGGATATATTGTGTAAAATGAACTGTGTCATATACTGTTCACCAGATGGCATAGAATTGCAGACTCCAGACGAAGATAGTTTGTATAAACTGACAATGCTCATGATTGAGGCAGAACAAGACAAACTGTTTCCTGTTTTAGATAAAGAGAAAATTCCTGTTGAACTGAAAGAGGCAGTGAAAGAAAGTGTGTGGGATTTCACTGGAAAAGATATAGGTTTGATGAAAGGAGTTGATCCTGTGAAAGTATCCATAAAAGAAGGTGCAAATTATCCGAATATACCCCAGTATAAAATGACTGCAGAAGTAATTGAAGGAATTACTCCAGTGATCGACAAAATGATTGAGCAGGGAATCTTGAGAGAAATCGAGAGTAGTCCTTGTAATTGGCCAATTATGGGATTGAAGAAGAAAAATGGAACATTTAGAATTGTGCAGGATCTGAGAAAAGTCAATAAAATTGTTGTCCCATGTTGTCCAATTGTCCCGATTCCAGCAGTAATTTTGTACCAAATACCTCATGATGCAGAATGGTACACAGTGATTGATTTATGCAATGCGTTCTTTACTATTCCATTGCATCCAGAAAGCCAACCAATTTTTGCGTTTTGTTTCCAAAATCGTATCCTAGTATGGTGTAGAATTCCACAAGGGTACACTGAGAGTCCATCGATTTTTAATCAGCTGTTAAAGAAATCGTTGGAAAATTTGAGCATGCCTGGAGAATCTGTGTTAGTACAGTATATTGATGATCTTTTGGTTGCATCAAAAACAAAGGATGCCTGTATAACTGATACAGTGGCATTATTGAATCATTTGGCTGAGGAGAGACATATAGTGTCTCCATCAAAATTGCAGTTTTGCCAGAAAGAAGTACAGTATTTAGGCCACAAGATTGCAAAGGGAATCAGACAGGTCACAATTGAGAGAATTAAAATGATACAAGGAATGTAGCCCTCTAAAACTCAAAGACAGGTAAGAATGTTCCTAGGAATGGTGGGTTACTGCAGACAGTGGATAAGTGGATTTTCATTGATTGCAAAACCATTGCAGAGACTGACAAAGGCAGGCATCAGAGAACCAATTGTTTTGACCAAAACAGAGATGAAGCATTCGAACAGCTCAAAACTAAATTGTGTGAAGCACCAGCTTTAGGAATGCCTGATTATGAAAAAGAATTTGAACTGTACTGTAGTGAGCGAGAAGGATGTGCTCTGTCAGTATTAATTCAGAGGCATGGGAGAATGAGAAAACCAATTGCGTATTTCCCAGCTGTTTTGGACCCTGTTGCAAAAGCTTTGCCAGGTTGTCTGAAAGCAGTAGCAGCAACCAGTGTAAGTCTGGAGCAAAGTAAAGGAATTGTGATGGGATTTCCTGTGAGAGTCTATATACCTCATTCAATGGAGATCCTCCTCACAAGAGCAAAGACTCAGTACTGACTAACAGCAGAATGACACGTTATGAGAAAATAATTTTGGGAGCTGAGAATGTGACAATTGCAAGATGTGTGAATGTCAACCCATCAACATTGTTAGCTGATACGATTGAGGCAGAAGTAAAAGGTGAGCTTGATCACAAGTGTTTGGATTTTCTGGAGTATTGCACAAAGCCTCGTCCAGACATTAAAGATGAACCTTTGCTTGAATCAGATTTTGTAATGTTTGTGGATGGATCATGCTTGAGAACAGAGAGTGGTGTTCTAAGTGCTGCTTATGCTGTCTGTACAGTAGCAGAAGTGCTGGAAGCATCTTGTCTAAAAGGATTTCATTCTGCTCAAATAGCGGAGTTGATTGCTTTGATACGAGCATGTGAGTTGGGCAAAGAGGTGAAAGTAACCATAGTGACTGATAGTCAATATGGTTATGGAGTTGTTAATGATTATGGACAACTTTGGTCCCAAAGAGGTTATTTGATCTCTGCAGGAACACGTATTCGGAATGCAGAGTTTGTAAAGACATTGATTGATGTGATACAGTTGCCTGAAAAATTGGCTGTGGTAAAATGTTCTGCCCATAAAAAAGGTGAGGATTATATCACAAGAGGAAACAGTTATGCTGATGCAATTGCAAAACATTGTGCCAAAAATAAAATTTCAATCAATCGGGAGAAAACTGAAGAACATGTTCCAAGTCCTTTAATGCTAACCACTGTAGTAGAAACTTGGCAGGAAGTGAAGCAGATGCAGGAAGAGGCAGGAACAGAAGAAAAAGATATGTGGTTAAAATCAGGTTGCAGACAAAGGGAATTATTTAGTGAATTTAAATTTTATTGTTCAGTTAATTAAAACCATAACAAACATTTCCATTATCGGTCTCAAGCGTGATTAAAAATATGATCAATAAGTAAGGTCAGCCACAACAAAATTTCCATTATCATCTCAACCTTAGATTGAAATTTGATCATTGAGTGTAGTCATCTATTTAAAACCTAATAGTTATAGTTGGACAAATAACTGAAATTAATAAAAGAATAAAACAGGAACTAAGTGAGGAAAAACAGCCCAAATTACAACCGATGCCCAGGCTGCTGGCACAAGACGCCTCTTAGTTCCCATTTTGATCAGTTACCGAATAAAGAGACGGGCGCTGGAAGCGGGAGTGCAAGAACAGATTTTTATTTCTCATGAGGAGAGCCTGTCATTTCGGACACGCACAATGTCTTCAAGAGGTGCTCTAACAAGTTTCTCTGAGGCTCCGTCTTTTATACACAGGTTTACGATGCACAAACATTCCTTACTGCAATAAAGAAACTTTGAAGTACGAAAAGGCACGTTTGGAATCCCAGCTTCAGGCCTATTCCCATACCTGCCGCTCGGATGTCGTTTCCCCTCCCAAATGTAACATGTGATTGTAATCTTGCAGCCGGACATTCCAACAGGACTAGAGGGCAAGAGGGGGTGGTCAGATCTAAGGTTGGGCAGGCGATAAGATCGGGCACTTCAGTTGGTGTATCACGTTTTGCTATGCGGGGCCAGGGGGGGTACATCCATGAGGCTTTGTTTTATGACTTGGGACCGGGTCAAGAGGCCAGGTGTAGCCGGGGGGGTGGGGGTCATCAGAAGAGGGGAAGGGTGTTCCTGGGAGGAATGCAGGGGGTGTCGGTCAGGCAGGGGTGTCACTTTTAGAGCAGGGTCGCGCAGAGGGAGAGGGTTTTATGGCCTATGCATGAGAGAGCGGGGGTGTTCAACGGGGGGGGGGCGTGCTGGGGATTTAACAAACGGGCAGAGAGGCCTTGGTGCCTACAATGGCTGTCGTGTACGTGCGCGCATGGGCCTATGCTGGCGGGATGATGCAGTCAATGCTTCGCGGTATTCGTTCTGCTTACAGCGAGGGGTATGGTGAACACAAATGAACGCCGCTTATGTACATATACATTGTCATTTTCCACAGTCGCCGCTTTTTAACATAAGTTAGTTCATTTCCGTGTTTATCATAACTGACGGGGTGTACATATAGCCATGTGCGGTCAATGAAATAGCGTTTGTCAATACTGGCGGATTGCATATAACCATGTGCAGTCGATGCGATAGACGAGGTGCAATACAGATGAATTTACATTTGTTGTGTTATATATACGAGTCTAGAGATTGGTATACTACTCAGTCGGAGTCAATCAAGGAAATGTTCCGACACATTATGGAACCATGTTCTGACTCTCTCTCCGGCGGTATCAATGTACAGCCAAGAGTGACCGATGAAACATTTTGAAAGCAATACAAAGTGGTTGAGGGAGGGATTCAGTTCAATACAAGCAAGTAGTCAAGGGGGGGGGGTAGAAAGTTCAGAAAGGGGAGGGGGGGGTCTTCGCCACAGTGTCTTTTTAGCAGCGAGCCATCACTGGTAGGCTCTAGTAGTTCGTTTTCTTCCGTTGGCGCTGTTGAGCACCGGCGGTGGAGCTATAGGTCCAGCTCGGAGCCATCCTTACACGTCGCAGGGTGCCATCTGTCCTCTGCTGTTAGACCACAGTCCTGTTTCCTAACTAATCTTTTTAAGGGTGCCTCATGCTGGGCACCTGCATTTCTTTCTCCTTCCGTGGCAAACCCTATTCTACCTAAATGCTGTTCTTCTTCTCTGAGTCAAAATCCATGTGAAAAAAAGGGGGGGTTGTCGGATAATCGAGGGAAGAGAGGGCGGAGTGGGATCAGATCTTTGAAACAAACCAAGGGAGCAAAGGATAACGAGCAGGCAGGCCCATCAATCGGGCTCAAAAGGGGCGGGGACTTCTGGCACGCGTGGGTCAGGAAGCAGAGGGCTTCAAGGCAGCCCTCCATCCTTTCATTTTCCGTGTTTGAGAGTGGTGCCTCGTCCCGCGTCTCGTTGCTCTGCGGCTCCACCTTTGGTCGAGGTCACATGTGCTTCATGATCTGCGGCTAGGCTGTGCGTCACGTCCGGCCCCTCTCCTCCGGTGATTGTGTATCTTTGAATGGGTACAAAACAAGCTTTAGAGAACTGGCAGGAGAAGACATTTATACATTTCAATTCCGTCCCCAATCTTAAGTAGTTGGGGATACGTTCATCGGTCACGGTCAGAAGTTATCACTATGGAGTATGTATGCGGGCATTTCTACTGAGTTTGTACTAAGTCTATTTGGCGTTCATTCATGATGTATATGGAGAGAAGTCAGACTTTTATCAACTGCGTATTCCATCAAACTCAAAATCGGATCCTTCGGTAGAGACTCGTCTTTCTAACCCAAGCCCTGGCAGTCTTCTATCATCATGAGAGAGGGACAGAGGCTAAACATTCTTTTCTCGGGGAGCAACGGTTAATCAGGGTCATCAGTTATACTTCGGGGTATGGAGCTGGGGTCAATCGGGAGAAACGAGGACGCTTTGGACATCCGTACTTGGGTGCAGAGAGGTGGGGCAATCTGGGCATTGGGGATTGTGTTTCTAACGAACTGAGAACAGAAGGCCACTGACATATAGTCCCCCTATAAAAAAAGGCCAGATTAGGGGACATCAGTCGTCTTACCTGTCCTTTCCTTCTTAGCCAATTCAAGTTCCATCATTTTACAGAAAGGAGAGGTAGTAATATGGCAAATTACAATTGTTTTAGTTTCTGTCAATTTTGCCGAACACCTTTGTGTTCAAAAACCAATTAGGCTTGTGCCGGCGGGGCACAACGTTACCACACAAAGGAAGAGGGAACAGGGGGACCCTCAGAGAGAGAGAGTCGTCCGCATTTTAAACGAACTATTCGGTACACGTACGACATGGAGAGAGAGAGAAAGAGAGAGAGAGAAACGTGTACAATAATAGGCCATTTAGTGCGCACACAACACAGAACAGCAGGGGTCAAGTTATATAGAAACACAGGTTGAGGGACGACGTAGATCCATACATTACGTACACATGAATTCAGGCGGGGGGGGAATAGTACATGTATTATATACAAAAATCCAAGACAAAACATAGAACAGTACTTGGCCAAAAAGATTTCTTCCTGCATGCTGCGCATCCTTAGTATCCTACTTAATTCATCTGGCTGCCTTTGCTGGTGGCCTCGGTTGCAAATACTTACACCTTTGTCAATTGTTCGGGAACTAACCTGGTCGGGCTAATACTCACGGTGGGATCTTTCGAATCATTTTTAGCGAATGGGTATCCAGGCTGAGGCAACGGAGGGTGTCAATCGGGAGAACAATGGGGCAGCTTTGAGTTTCATGTCTATGAGGGTGCAAGAAGGAGGTGGTAAATCTTAAACATTGACAATATTCCTAGTCTTCCAGGAGGAGGGTACTTGGGTAAACCTCACCCCGGAATATTCCTGAACCTTTCCCTATTTAGTTACCGTATGAATTTACTCATGGGTGCACGTCATTCTTGGTTGCTTATTTGGGGTGCTGGTTGGAGTCATATTTTGTACCCGCCAAGTTTCTGCTTCAGGCCACCCTCCCAGTCGCTGGGTTCAGAGAGAGAGAGACAGTCGTTTCTAAGTAAGGGAGTGCTATATCTTTGTTTGTTTGTCGTGTATAGGCACCATGTTCAGACCCCTTTTCCCCATTCCATCGGCCGTTCGATCATCACTTAAGTCATACATAAAACATTTCTCTTATCAATCCAAACGTGTGCAACGTGTATTCAGTCGAGCTATACACATCAGGGCATACACGCGTGCATTCATATCACACAAATTCGTCACGTTCTCAGGGGCAGTCCCCATAGACAATATACAATTTTTCCGTGCGGAACCATGGCGTGTTGCTTAGGTCTTCTCCATACCCTAGTCGACGTTCCGATGTGACCTGCAGAAAAGAAGGGAAAAAGAAGGGGTGGGGGCAGCGTTTTAAAACACATCAGCGCGCATAAACCCGAAAATGCTTTTACTTACCACATACTCGACCTATCTCCGCGGGATGCAGTCCCTTTCATCTCGGCGTTTAAGCCCAGAGGGACCGGTCGTGCGGGAGAGATAATCATTGATGGACTGTGTATTGCATAGATCGCCCAAGTGTGGTATTACGGATCGTGTGTAGGGAAGGGTCAAAACAAAGGGCAGTCAGTGTAAAGTGGGGGGTGAACTCGTGCTCTCCTTCGAGGAGGAGGGATGGTCTACAGTGGTACAGGGTCGTTTTTGTTCATCAGGCACGGAAACTAGAGGGGCTAGGTGGCATTCCTTCGGAGTGGCTTAAGGGCATCTGAAACTACTTCCCTGATACATGTGGCACATAAAGTAAAGGCTAAATACCGGGACCTTTATCGATTGCTTTTACGTTACACAAAAATAAAAATATATATATGTAAAAAATACACACACACACAACAAACCTGGACTATTCACATTTGCAATATTTCTGTGTACTTTGCTTTTTAACCTTTAAGTAATCGAGTTGCTTCATTTCACCTGTATTTTACTTATATCGGAAACAGTGGCCATTTATTCGAAACTTACCAATCTAAGCGCTACAACTATGTTTGTTTTAAAAAAAAAACCTTTATTTAAAAATGTTGGCGCACAATTACGGGCCTACAACCACGTGGGCCGGCCACGGAGCAGACTGGAACTGTACATGAGGGGATATTTATTTGAGGAAAACGTAACGGAGTCGGTGACCGTTGATTTCATAAAGGTGCGACAAGTGCAATAAAATCATATCGAAAATTCATTGTGGGCAAGTACCATAAGTGTCGAAAATTCGAACTTTCAATAATACGGTAATCAATGACGCGTCAGAACTTAATATCAATTCATTGTCCGAATGTTCAATCAGCACCCATCCCCTCCCGCCATGCGATCAAGGCTGAGCAACCGGAACACAACAGGGAGTTGCGAGTTTCATTTGTACCGGCGCCATTTTGGGTGAGGTCAGGTAGGTCCAAGTATAGTCGAAATGTCTCCACCAACTTGTGGTTGGACCAGAGCCTCTTTCGGCAGTCCAAAAGTTTCGTTAAAGGGCAACAGAAGGGGCCGTCGATATGAACCATCAGTCAAAGGGGGGAGGGAGGCAACAATCTTTCCTACCGGGTCATACTGGTGTTCCACCGGAACTGATCAAATTGGTAATCTGCAGGATTTTGGTCATTCAAACTGAGGCTGGCGCCAGCATGAGAGCGCCAACGTCTCTTGGCTACGTCTTGGTCGTTCCGCGGGCAATCATGGCAGTCATTCCCCATCGGGGGGGCCCGCGGGGGTCGGGGGGCCCTGCAGTTCTCTTAGAATCTTCAAAACTGAGGAGAACGCTTCTGGACGGGGGACTCATTTTCTAGCTGACAAGCGACCAGGCCATCTTTGCACGCCAGGCCCAATCCTGCAGAGTCGACCGTTATTTTATGAGTTCCGCGGCAACCGGCAGTCGCTGGATCGCAAGAGCAGACGGACTCCAGCCTGTCAGGCGTGGCGTTGCACCGCAAGAGTGGACGAACCCTTGTCGGGTGAGTGGAGCATTGGGGGTGCACCTGAGGGGCCTCCACCTGGGAAGGTGGGAGAGGCTCGTCCGCGCCGCCTCTCCCTCCCAGTGCACCCCACGCCGTCTCCTGGTGCTGACATTCGTGATGGCCGGACCAGGCGATGAGAGAGGGGGGGGGTCGGAGGCATAAGCAAGACATCCCCCCCCCCCGTGGCCTGCAAGGCGCCAGAAGAGGAGGATGGAAAGACCAGTATATTCCGGGCCATCCACCCCACGACCTCTCCGGCCGATGGCGGCCAGCCGGGCCCCGCCCTGCACGTGTCGAGGCCTCGTCTTCCGGATGGGCGTAACCGTGGACCTGTTGCACTTCGGGAGCTTCCGGAATGGGGGTAGGTATCTGCTGACCTGTATCTATCTTATGTTACCGTTATTGGGCGTGGCGGGCGGTGGGACAGACATGTTTGGAGCAGTGAGGGGCGGCGGAGCCTAGCTACCTCGTGGCTGCCGTGATGTCAAGCTTGGCTTCTCTCACCACTTTCATGTTTCTTATTGCGGGCTATTTCTAACGTTTCTTATTTCTAGCGAAGTCAAAAAAACTCATCAGTGGCCTACTGATTTTGCTCGATTTCTTTTTCCTTCCTTTTCTAGTGTGTTTCGTGCTAAAGTTTCTGTTAACAGGATACGGTGATCACTTCGTATTTTACATATGTCCTTTTTATTAGGGGCGCCCTCCGGTTGAGCCAGATGATCTACCTCTAATAAATGGTCCGGGTGGAACTAGTTTACCAATCAGTGGGGAGTAGATAGGCATGACAGATTACACCGATGGACAAAGGTCCGCATTACCTACCCTTCACTACTTGCAAAGACTAGACAGAATATTTCTATTCCACGTTATTTGCAAACAGAGAATACCTCAAAAGAACTATTCCTTGAACAATAAATGTCCAGACAATCAATCAATCAGTGGGGAGAAAAACAGGCATGACGGATTACAACGGGGGACAAAAGTCCGCATTACCTATCCTTCGCTATCTGCAAAGGGAGATAGAATATTCCTATTCTTCTCTGTTTGTAGACAGGGAACATCTCAAAAGAGCGATAATCGATAAAAATCGATAACAAACAATCAGTGGGGAGAAAGATAGGCATGACGGATTACAACGGGGGACAAAAGTCTGCATTACCTATCCTTCACTATTTGCAAAGAGAGAGGAACGTTCCTATTCGTCGCTGTTTGCAAACAGAGAATGTCTCAAAGAGAACCAATACTTCAAGTAGCAACCAAGGCTAAATGAACCAATCAATGAACAATACCAGTATTTAAATACCGATTCCAATATAAACAAACAATCACTCAATCAATCAGATGGATAAAGTCATCCTATCAATCAGACGTAAAGACGTCCTACTTAACCTTACCCGGACCGGACCGTGTGGACAGTTCTTCGCCTTCCCTTTCCAGCGCCCGATCGTTCTCTTACTCCATGTTTTTACCGCAGCATTCCTGTGGGATCCCAGTCAGGACAGTAGGTCGCTTGAGAGAGGTCCGTTCGGAATCGGTGAAGTTCATTCAATCGGCAGCCGGACGAGGGCCCTCTCAAGGCAGGTATACTCCAATCGTTCAGATGTTCACCCCATCGTCTGGACCTCTCTTACCGGACCTTATGTCGCTGATGGGCCCCGCATTGGGACGCCAATTGAGGAAAAACAGCCCAAATTACAACCGATGCCCAGGCTGCTGGCACAAGACGCCTCTTAGTTCCCATTTTGATCAGTTACCAAATAAAGAGACGGGCGCTGGAAGCGGGAGTGCAAGAACAGATTTTTATTTCTCATGAGGAGAGCCTGTCATTTCGGACACGCACAATGTCTTCAAGAGGTGCTCTAACAAGTTTCTCTGAGGCTCCGTCTTTTATACACAGGTTTATGATGCACAAACATTCCTTACTGCAATAAAGAAACTTTGAAGTACGAAAAGGCACGTTTGGAATCCCAGCTTCAGGCCTATTCCCATACCTGCCGCTCGGATGTCGTTTCCCCTCCCAAATGTAACATGTGATTGTAATCTTGCAGCCGGACATTCCAACATGACACGAGGGCAAGAGGGGGTGATCAGATCTAAGGTTGGGCAGGCGATAAGATCGGGCACTTCAGTTGGTGTATCACGTTTTGCTATGCGGGGCCAGGGGGGGTACATCCATGAGGCTTTGTTTTATGACTTGGGACCGGGTCGAGAGGCCAGGTGTAGCCGGGGGGGGGGGGTCATCAGAAGAGGGGAAGGGTGTTCCTGGGAGGAATGCAGGGGGTGTCGGTCAGGCAGGGGTGTCACTTTTAGAGCAGGGTCACGCAGAGGGAGCGGGTTTTATGGCCTATGCATGAGAGAGCGGGGGTGTTCAACGGGGGGGGGGGCGTGCTGGGGATTTAACAAACGGGCAGAGAGGCCTTGGCGCCTAAAATGGCTGTCGTGTACGTGCGCGCATGGGCCTATGCTGGCGGGATGATGCAGTCAATGCTTCGCGGTATTCGTTCTGCTTACAGCGAGGGGTATGGTGAACACAAATGAACGCCGCTTATGTACATATACATTGTCATTTTCCACATAAGTATTTACATTGCATTCACAAGTTTTTCGAAAGTCAGCAAGAACTTTACAATCTTGCAGTTTATTTGTGGTGACGTTGTGTCCAGGCATCCAATTACTGCAGTCCTGCAAGTGCGTAGATTCCTTATCAGGAATATATTCCTTAGAAAGAGCCTTCGCTCCGTTGTCAGCTGTTTACAGAGAAATATTATGTGAATAAGATCTTCTTTTACATACCCACACAGGCGGCAAGAGACGTATTCTGTATGTTTCCAGGCTGGCTCATCGGCCAAGGTTGGGAATTTACCGAACCTCAGTGCCATCAGCTTTCTTTTAATAAAGACAGGGTATGTTGCGTCCAGGTAAGCCGCTGGGGTTAGAGATCTATAGCTATTAATCAAAGCCCAGGAGTGTGAGCGGTGTGAAAAAATGTCTTTGTCCATGATCAGAGAATGAAATTTTGCAGCCTTGTTTAGTACCAGTTTGAATGATGAAAATGGCAAGTTTTTGTCCCAAAGATTAGAGGTGCATGTTATATCCAATGCACTAGTCAGATATTTATTTGCCTCTGATTTTTTTTGAGTTTCCAATTCCTGCCATAGGTATTTGTTCAAATTGTTATCCGTGCTCTCCTTTTGATCTGATACCACTCCTTTAGGCATGAATAAAGCCGCCCCAAGCTTTCATTCTTTAGTCCAAACTCTAGGCGAATTTGCGCTGGTGAAGCAGAGTTCGGCAGTTGTAGTACCTGTTTATAAATTTTGGTAATGAAACTGTTTAGGAGAACGGAGTCCTTACCATTCATTGCTACGCTGGCCTAGGCTAGGGTTGGAAGAGCTTTGTTGGCAATCACCGTGAGTAAAGGTTTTAAAGAAGGACCATCCAGCTTTTTCGATAGAGTGCTAAGTGCAAACGATAGTGCTCTTGATCTGTGAGTTAAATAAGTTTTCTGGGCCTTTAAGGTGAGCTTGTCATCGATGTAATATCCCAAAGTATGTATAACTTGTTACCCTTTCCAGCTGTTGTCCTTCTAGCCAGACATTGTGTGATGTTATGTGCCGATTGGTAGTTAACATTGTTTTAGATTTTGAGAAGTTAAGAACCAAGTTGTTTGCAGACAAAAAAGCTAAAGCAAAGGGAGGAAGATGAAATTTGGGTTTACAAAGTTAAAAGACCAGTAATGCCCGATAGCATGATTTCAGATATGGCCCGAATGTACCAGGGTCAAGCACATATTGGCAGAGACGCTATGATTCGTCTCTTTAGGCAGACTTGGTATAATCCAAAGTTTAGAATGATTGCGGAAAGTTTGTGT
Source organism: Lissotriton helveticus (assembly GCF_964261635.1). NCBI lineage: Eukaryota > Metazoa > Chordata > Amphibia > Caudata > Salamandridae > Lissotriton > Lissotriton helveticus. The sequence continues at coordinate 247,748,742 of NC_136065.1, read as the reverse complement.
CAAAGATGTTTGGTCTGCCAGCAATTTAATCCAAACAGAAAAACTGTTGTAAATTTGGGAACCATAGGACGGGAGGGTGGACCATTTACAAGAGTTCAGATGGATTTTGTTGAATTACCTCCATGCAACAAACTCAGATATGTTCTTGTGATAATCTGTTTGTTCCCTCGATGGGTGGAAGCTTTCCCCACGAGAAGAAATGATGGAATAACTGTTGCTAAACTGTTCTTGCGTGAGATAATACCACGTTTCGGGTTCCCGGTTACGATTGAATCAGACAGAGGCCCGCATTTCCAAAATGATTTAATGCAGATGATTTGTGAAGCTCTGGACATTCGCCAGAGACTACATTGTGCATATAGACCTGAGGCTTTAGGAGTAGTTGAACAGGTGAATGGAACAATTTAAAATAGAATTGCAAAGATGTGTTTGACAACAGGAATGAAGTGGCCAGATGCTTTGCCACTTGTGTTAATGACATTAAGAAGCATACCTGACAGAAAAACTGGATTAAGTCCTCACGAAATTTTGATGGGAAGGGCGATGAGACAGGATTATGTACCAGTTAATAAGTTACTAACTATAAGTGATGACATCATTCTGGATTACTGCAAAAATCTATCTGATGTAGTAACTTCTGTGCTTCACCAGGTGGGAACTGAATCAAATACCAAAGAGAAAACTCCATCTCATGATCTAGTCCCTGGGGACTGGGTACGAGTGAAAGTTCATCGCAGAAGGAATTGTTTGGTACCAAGGTGGCAAAACCACGTCAAGTGATCTTGGTCAGTACTACTGCAGTTAAGTGTGCTGGACTGAAAAGGTGGGTTCATGCTAGTCACACCATCCGTGTGCCTGAACCTGAATACCCATACGACGGTGAAAGTACAACTGACTCTGATTCTGAAGGTGAACCAGAAAAGGATCCAGATACTGAAGATCGACAAGAACGTCGATATCTGGAAGTATCAGAAGCCAGTTCTGCGTCTGAAGGTGAAGGTGAAAGGGAGATTGTTGAAATACCAGATTCAGAAGATCAACTTGAAGGTCGAGAATCGGTAAAGACAAGCACCAGTAAAGAAGCAAAAGAAAGTAAAGAGAGAGCTGTTGAAAAGGAGAAAACTAAAACGCAAACTGAAAACACTGGAAGTAGGAACGTAAAACTGGGGAAGAGGAAGTAACTCGCGACAAGGATGAGATTCCAAGTACCAGTTATGAAAGAGTTCCTGACAGAGTAACAGTAGAGAAAACTAAAACTGATGAAGACAAAGACATTGTGAAAATCATAATAAATGATACAGTAGAAGACACTGAAAGTAAAACTGATGACAGTACAGATGAGACTCCATTAAGAAAAAGCACAAGAAAAAGAGCTTGGATAGTGGAGCATAACACTGTAGAGCAGAAGACTAAGAAAGTCTGCAAAGGAGACAATTGGCCTAAAGGAGCTTAAGGATTAAAATTCTAAATAGTAAACAAAGCAAAAGAGCAGGAAGACCAAGTGAATGACATCTCTAGCCAGAAAGAAACATTGGGAAAGAAAATAGAGATTATCCAAAGGCCTAAAAGAGTAAGACATCCAAATCAGAGGTACAAGTCACCTGAGTGGACATATATTGTTCTTCCACCAATTGTTGAAGTAAATAGCAGTCAAGAAAATCTGTATGACCCAAAATCAATTGGGAAAAGTGAGTAAAAAGGTCATCTAAGGGAAAAGATAAGTGTTCAAAGTATATGATATTAAAGTAAAGAGTCTGAAGTCCTGTGAGACGGTTTTTGTAAGAGGTCGGAGTTGACACAAGGTCGAAGAAAACTTGTTAGAAAATCTAATTATAGCATTATTTAGAATAGAAATTGACACAAGGTCGAAGAAAACTTGTTAGAGTGCTGAGTGGTGTGAAATCTATAGGTGACACAAGGTCGAAGAAACGGTGTTAGGGAAAATGACAATGAATAATCACAGAACAAAATGTTCTATTTTTAGAAAATGGTGCAGGTGTTTTACTATATGTATGGGGTTGATGACTATATTATGGATAATTTTAGTTATTGTGATTCCTTTCCAAACTAATTTAACAAAATTAAAACCGAATGTGAGTTCAAGTAAGCCAAATGAGAAAGAAAAAGTGCATGAAACTTATGTGTACAAGCCAGAGTTGCATCAAGATAGGTCCATTAGTGACTACACTAAAACTACCTTTTCAAAGTTATTGCTGGAGTACATCAAAACAATGAATGTTGATGACTGTTATGTTTGTGTAAAGTTGCCAGCATCAGTGTCAGAAGGGGTGACCTATCACCACCTTCCTCTTACATATGGAGTAACTTGTAGTGTAATTCCAAGTTTGTTTTAGAAGACTGGGAAACTGGAGTATCATTATTCCAATGTAGATGAAATATTTGCTAAATTAAAGATTGACAATGCACTGAATAAAAGGAAACATGCGGAAGTGATGGGAGAATATTTTTTAGAAGTAGATGAGTTAACACATGAGTATGCATTTAATAATAATTTGACATGTAAAATGAGAGTTGAAGAGAAGGCATTCTTAAATATGGTTGAGGAAAGGAGAATTGCTTACAAACAAAAGGAGAAAATGAAGCATACAAAGTCGAAATATTACACATTTGATGATGAGAACATTGAGGATAAAAATGTGAATGTAGCAATCAATATAGACGCACCAATGTTGGGAAACGTGTGTATTAGGAGAGACAATTCGATGTATGACAATTATTTTGTGGGTGCAAGTCAATGTGAAGATACCTATAGAATTATAGGGGAGGGGGTTTGGGATTTAAAGGAGGAAATGATCCTGTTTTCCCGGGAATTTACTTTATATGTGGGAATAGAGCCTATTATAGACTGCCAGACCATTGGTATGGGACATGTTATGTGGGTCTGGTCTTTCCTAAAATGTTCCATGTAGATAGAGGTACTAATGGAAAGCATGAGATAGGTAAAGTTTTAAGTAGAAAAAGAAGAGAAACTGTGTTAGAAATGATAGGTGATGTATTTGGAGCACTGATACCAGCAGTGGGAATTTCGTTTAATACAAATAGAATCAGAAAATTGTCTACAATAGTTGATAAATTATCAACAGATACAGCAGGAGGATTCCTAATGGTGGATACTGAAATGATTGCTATGAGAGCTATGGTTATGCAAAACCGACTTGCTCTTGATATCATTTTAGCAAAAGAGGGAGGAGTCTGTGGAATATTGAAAGTTCAACACTGTTGTACTTATATTCCAGATAAAAGTCAAACCAATGAAAAGTATATTATAAATATTACAGATTTGCATAAAGAAATTGAACCACTGGAGGTTGAAGGTGTCCTTGAACGACTGGGTAAAAGTTTTTCAGCAATTAAGCACTGGTTTCAAGAAATAGGTAGTTCAATTATAGGTAAAATACTAATACCGATAACTGTCTTAGTGGTAGTAATCCTTATGATAAGGTTATGCTGTATATATAAAGGTAGAAGAGATTTCAGAAACTTGATAAAGAAAAGGAATGAAGAACCATTAGCAAGAATGAGAGAAAAGAATGAGATAGAAATGGAGGAAGTAAAAGAAAAGGTTTTCAAAAATTCGAAAGAGAGAGAGACAAAATTATAGATGACATTAACAAAAAGAAGTTGGAACATGTTCTGCTAAATTTTCCAAAATTTTGAGGGTTATTTGGTGATAGAATCACCAGATGAGGGAATTGATGGAGCGAGGTGGCAAACGCTAAATTGTGTGTACCCCTCGTAAAGTTAATGTCCCATAACATTAATATTTACTGATTGCATGTTTTGTGGAATTAACCAACCACAGAGTAAAGTGCACACGTTATTTTTATTATTACACACGGGCAGAACTAACTTGCTTGCATGATACAAATAAACCCAGTTAATATGTTTTGTTATTGTGTTGTGAATTAAGGCACAGCTTGGAAAAATAATTAAAACGCAATTTAAATGTGTTTATTGTATTCGTCTATGTGGTGGAGAGGTCGAAATGTAAGTATAAAATGCATTTATGTGGCTTATTTGCTAGGTAACAACTAACTGGGAAACATTAGTTAGGTGGGAGGTAAACAGAATGGGTTTAAATTCAATAATTAACATAAATCTGTGTTTGTTTTCACGATAGTTTCAAAAGTGGCCTCTGAGGCCTTAGCAAAGATGGCTTCTGGGGTAAACTGTGAACAAGAGCTGAACTGCGCAGGCGCGCCAAAACCTGCAAGTCAGAGTGAACTGCCTGTGCTCGAGGAGGTTTAAGGCTGATGTGGCCCGGAACCTAGGATGGGTGCCAAACCTGGGCGACTGAACGTTGACATCATGAGAATTTTGCTTGATGTTGCCACTCAAGGAAATGGCTAGGCCAAAGACTGTCATAAACAAAGACTCTTTATTCCTTACTGAACCATCGAGAAAATGATGTCCTAAGGGTGAGATGATGTTCACACACCCCGAAATTGTCCAATGAAATTTTGAATAAGAGATGTTAGATACAATTTAGATAGATTAAGTTGGAGAAATAAGGTATAAAAAACCCTGGTTTTGTCTAGTTGGGATCGCCTTTTCAATTTCTATCGGAGATGCTGCCCGATTGCTGACCGATTCTTGGATGTAAGAACTTTAACGTTTCCTTTACTTGTTTGCTTTGTAGGACTGAAGGATAAGATGAGGGCGTTAGTTAGGGATGTTAGGAGAGACTGAAATTGGAACTATCTGTTCTTTGCTAATCTTTAACTGTTTTTCTATAATAAAGTGATTTTCCTTGAGCTCTAAATAAAATGATCATTTTTAAATACAGTTTAAGATTTTACTGAATAAAGATTTACTAATGCTTAAATGTCAGACATGATAAAGTTTTGCTGAATAAAAATTAGATAAATGAAGAAGTAAGAGCTGGTCTTTGAATTCTTCCTACGCCTAATTTTCATTCTAGTAGATCCATTGCCATTATGGTGGTGTGCCTGAATAATTTAAGTCTGAATAAAACCATGGTAAAATGTTTTTAAATCTGCAGGTGTAAATAATGAATAGTTAAATAGGTTTAGACGCTCCACCTAAATGTTACAGCGTATCTCTGTTGCGATTCACCAGAGCCTTGAAGCCGAGTGTAAGTGAACAGGGTAAATGCGCAGCGTTATGGGCCCCACTGATGCATGATTTGTGTGTTTTAAGGTTTCAGGGTAATGGTGAGTGTTAATTAGAAATTATTTTTGGAGCCGCGCTGTATCAAACTTACATAGAAATGTAAGTTTACCTTTGTGAATCAGGCCCTGAGTAGGCCCCAGACTTGTCAGTGACATCCCAGATGGAGTGGTGCGTAGTGGCAGATGTCTCATTGTAGGGCGAGGAGAGTTGATCTCTTACCAGACCCCATTCAGCAGAGCAGAAGCAATCTCCGTGAGATGCTCGCTGACTAGGAGATGGAGGGTCCGTAGATAAGCTACACTTGTTGCCTTCTCAAACTCATTACTCTGATGTAGTCACATCTACCCATTCCTCCCTAAAGAGGGGTGACATGAAGTCAGGGATGTTCACACCATATGCACATGCCAAAAGTATTGCAAAGTAGCATGATGATAAGGATTCATCACATAAAAGACATGGACCTAAATGGGATGATAAAACATGGCCAGGCAGCTGCCAAAGCAGCTGCATCCACACAAACAGACTGGACCTGCGCGCCGATATTGGACAAAATAGCACCTGCCCAACCCTGCTAGACGGCCTAATAAGGGACCAAAAACAAATGTTCGGCTGCAGAAATGCCACTGTTGCCCTGCTTCAGACAGAGGAAACAAGGGTAGATGCACTTAAGCCGAACAACATGACAAGAAGGCCCTACCCAAATGGCAGTCTCGTATTATGGGAAACTAGCGAACAAGAATTACCCACCACAGTGGCAGTAGTAGCTCCGGTCTCCTCATCCACGCGAGAAACCGACAACGCAAGCCCAAACAACAAACAAACCTGCCACAAACAAAGAAGGAAAGGCAGAAACAAGAAAAGCAAGATATTTTGCTTCCTTGAAGGGGACCCAAACAACCATAAGGACATCAACATATCAACTCATCGTTGACCAACAACAGTCACTCCTGCATCGACCTGTAAAATCAAAAGTAATAGAAGAGAAATCAACTCAGGCAACAGCAGCACAACCTGGAAAAATAATTCACAGCGGCCCACCTGCCCCACTAACAACAATGAAAGAGGTTCTAAACCAGGCTACAACGACGCCAGTGGAAAAAACAGAAGGCCTACCTTTTAGAGGGCAATCTGAAATACACTGACTAGGCAAGAAAAAGTGCACATGCCAACTCCAGCCCTGGGACACCAAGACAGCATGCCAAAAACCATCCTCGCCATACTGCACCAGAACCTTAGAACATAAGTCCCAACCTGATGCAGAGCTAACCTTGGCCCAAAACGAGTTGGCAGAAAACCGCCCAAAATTCTGCCTACAGATTATGGAGCCAGGAAAGCCCTTAGAAAGTAGGCAGTATGACACAAACTTGAACACTAACGCTGCACTACAATCACAAACTAGAGGGATGAGAGCACAGCACAAAAGGGGCTTAAAAAACCAACAACTTTTAACAAACTCCATAATATTTCAGCCAGAATACAATTCCATGGGCAGAGGAGATATTTTAAACAGAGGAGACATAATGTGCCTCCTTCATTCCACAAAGAACTTGGAAGACGTGAATTCAGGATACCTAGTTTCCATAGAATTCCTGAGCACAAAAAAAATATCAAAGAATATAATGAACTAATCGCCCATATTCCAAAAATGGGGGATGAGGATATATCCCTATCACAAACCGGGCTACCCTACACCTCTACTACCTGAAAAACTATCAGCAATTGGATCTCAGGAGTAATACACCACCCAGTCCGTACCAAGGGCCGCAAGAAGTACATCCCTGGCTATGATTCTCCCGAGCCACTCAAGTGAGAAGAATGAAACAAGGAAAAGAAATGAGCCACTGGATGAAACTAACAGGGATAATTGGAGTTGGGTAACTCGCACATTTGATGCGTTCAACAGCCAATGACAGGAAACCCACCACAACCATCATAATTCAGCAAAGCTTAGATCAATCAGCAAGTGCACATGGAACATCAGTGGCCTATCAAACAAAGAAAGAGACCCACAACTAATGATCTATCGTCAATCCTTCCATCTTGTACTTCTTCAAGAAATCAGGGCTGATAAATCAATACATCTACAGGGGCACAACTCACAACATATCCTCGCCCAGAAAGAAGCCAGATTTGGCCACAGGAAAGGAGGCTTGTTATCTTACATAGCAATTACAACACTTGAAGGCTACTATATCGGCACCCAATGAATTATTAGCAGTGAGAACAACAATCAGAAGCAATAAAGACGATCGCCTGATTATAATTATAAATGTCTACCTACATCCTAGACATATATCTAAGGGTATTAAACAATTAATCGAGGAGCTGCTAAGAATCATTGAAGAGAAAGAGACCGATAATATCATAGTCGCAGGAGACTTCAACTTACACTTTATGGAAACTCCCATTGAAGATGCTCTGCTGTAAGACGTAAACAGGGTGTGGAAAATCCCAATGTGGTGGAAATGCACCACATATAGGCAGACTGGATTAGGTACACACCTTCTAAGGGAACTTGAACATCTCAACCTTAGAGCCCAGAATGGACACTTCCAGGAAGATAACCCGCTAGCTCCTACGTTTTATTCAACATCTGCCACTTCACACATTGACTGCACATTTGCGTCACTCTCACTATTTCACAAAATGTCTTCTTATAGACTGGGAGAACCGACTGATAGAGATCACTCAACGCAAGAAGTCATTTTCAAAGGTGTCGCTCCTCATTACATACACCAATCAAAGCAATAGCTACAGAATATACCACTAACAATTAAAGGATCAAGTGCAACCCTGAATCAGTGAAGAAGCTTCTAGAGTCAGCCAAATCTGTCATTCTTAATAACTAAAAAGGGAGTGCCTTAGTAATGTGGGAGAACGTACCTCTCACCCTCAGGGAGAAGTTTACAACTAACGCAGGAGCCAGAAAAGGAACTCTAAGCAAGATACAATCAGGTAATAACAACACGCTTCAAATGACCTTAATCTGTCATTAATCAAACCGTAAGGAAGCCCTGTTGGAACCCACAGGGGAACGCCCTTCGGGGAGAACTGATAAAACTCAAGGCAAGTCTCAAAACGAAAAAATGGGCCATGAAGAGGCAAGAAAATGAAACGATGTGGGCAAGGCTTCTCCACGATTCAAAAAGCAAAAACAGTGTAAAGTTTTGGCAAATAATCGATTCTTTACAATGCCATTCCCATCTTGGAAAGACTCCTACCTTCCAGAGGAAGACTGGGCCATATTTCTTCACGACCACTTCAACAGTTGCGGCCCAGACAGAAACGGGTATGAGGAAGATTTTGAGGCAAATTCGGGCGATGAGAGAGAATTGGAACCCAAAAAACTGCAAAAATGATCCTGAAGAAGAAAAAGAACTTCTAGGAAACGGAGCACTACACAATCTGCAAGAAGAACTATTCAAGATAACTAAACCACAGATAATGAGGTAAATTGGAAAAGGGAGGCTTGTAGGAGCCCCGGGACCAAATAGGAAACCACCAATATTATAAAAACACGATCCACAGTACTGGTTCCATATCCTGGTACCAGTACACAACCGGATCATGGCCAATGGAAAAATCCCAGAATCGTGGAAAGGATCAATAATCTCACTAATCTACAAGTAGGGAGGGCGACAAAGGCATGGTGAAAAACTAGCGGCTTGTTGCCTTTATCAACAACGATGCCAAATACTACGCAGGAATAATCTTGGAAGAACTGACAACCTGGGCCGCCTCCTCCTCTATCATATCAATAAACCAGACTGGCTTCTGCTTACACATGGGAACAATCACCAACATCATGGCCCTAACTCTTATGGCTGATGCCGCAAAGGAAGCCAGGCAACCACTATACCTGTGTTTCATTGACTATAATTCGGCTTTTGACCACATTGATCGAAACAAGACTGTGGCAGAAGCTGGAAAGAAGGGGCATACTACCAGCCTTACTAAAAAAACTAGTCCTACTACACACTGACTCATGGGTAAAAGTCAAATTGGGAACTGCTACACACCTTTACAGACGCATCACTACCACCAAAGGGCTAAAACTAGGGTGTGTCCTAGCTCCCATGTTATTCAACCTCTTCATTTCAGACCTACCTGCAAGGCTGGACAATTGTAAATTGCAAGCCCCTAAGATTGACAAGACAACCATCTCCAACCTTCTATACGCCGATGACTTAGTCCTAGTAAGTCGAAAACCATTTGGACTCCAACACTTACTCGACGTAACTCAAGAATACTCTCACAAGAATACTTTGAAGATCAACTTAAGCAAACCAAAAACAATGGCCATAAACCTCACCAAAAAGAAAAAACCCTGCTGGCATCTGGATATACACAGACTAGAAACGGTAAAGGAATACAAATATTTATGAGTCCTGCTAGACAACAAATGTTCCTTCAACCCTCAAATAGGAGCACTAAGACGGAAAGGCAACACAATAACCTTTTCCATGAAGGCACTAAAAATAGCACTTTCAGGGCCTTCCCTGGAGCCCCTACTCTAGGTCATTCAAACAAAACTCCTTCAAACGGTAACATATGGGAGTGAGGCAATATAAGGAAGAGATGCCATCACTGTGGCAAAAGTAATCACCAGGTCATATAGAAAGATTTTTCATCTTCCAAACTATGCCTCTCCTGCACAAATAAGGCTAGAGTTTGGACTACAGAAACAGTCCTTGGCTAGAAGGGGTGCATTTGTAAAATGTTGGCACAAGATCAGTGGAGCAGAACAAGCTACATTAAACTTGCATCTCTGGGCTGAACTGTCACTAAGAGGGAATTCACTGGCCGGAGCGTATTTCAGAGACTCCCTATACCAACTAGGCCTGACTAGTCTATGGGAGACATCAGCGACCCACACTAGCTCTAAGAAAGCTGTCACTAAATCCATCAAAGCACTGTCAATGGAAGAAGACAAGGCCGCACTTGCAAAGAGGGTACATGGCTGGCTCGTACTAAACAACTATGTCGTAGCCAAACCACAAATGTACCTGAGTGCAGGATTCAATACTCTTTTTTAAAAACACAATGTTTTAAATATCGGCTGGGCATAATACCAATTTTACCCCACCTCCCACCATGGAAGATGAAACCGGGAGATAACACGTATTGACAATTCAGCCACGTACTGGAAGATCTTGTCCACATAATCTGCAACTGCACAAGTTTAGGAACAGAACGACGCATACTCCTGCGTCCCCTCTTCAATCAAAATTGGATTCACTCTTGCAGACAGGCAGTAATGTCTTGCTTTAAATCCGCTTCCACACAACTGACCTGCTGTTTCACAAAATTCCTTAAATAGTAGAGAGGAGACTACAGACAGAACCATGCTAGCTTTGCACATTGGATAATTTCCACAAAGACATATCATCACTAATTCACAATAAAAGGACTGAACAGTAAACCTCAAGCCAAAAGAACAATGACTGAGGTTACAAGAAGGTCATGGGGATACCTGGACCTACATGTTTTTAAAAACCTATTTTGCACTGCGGCATCTTGCACAAGGCACTTTATTATACAAATTTCTAAAGGATTCCATCGCAGCCAAAACAAGACCTCTGGCTGGAAATAAGACAAACTGAACCCAGAGACACTCTCCTATGGGTCTAACCTTAAAGACCCACTTACTTGACATTACAGACTAAATAAGGATTTACATTTTATATTAACTTTGTATAAAACATTTTCACTATATGTGTTACGTATATGCAAGGGTTTTAATTAATCATGGATAATAAAATTACCTTTCCTTAAAAAAAGACATGGAGAAGACAGTGTCCCTGCTAGTCAAACCTGGACCAGGAGGCAACAAACTGCCAACAGCTACTTCTCAGACAAGGCCACATGCGGTGCATACTGGAAAGAATATCTTTATAATGTGCACTTAACATTTTCACTTGGCAGATTGAAAATCAGAAAAATGCATCTATTTGTCTGCTAGACCAGCGATCAACGTGAAATATGTGGCACCGCGATAAGAGCATGTACACCAAATAACATAATGGTTCTTGAAACACAAGCCAAACAATTACATCACACACCAGGATAATTGTACAATGTGTTCCTCATCTCTTCTGTCACATTCACTCATCAATGCACAGAGAAATTACTTACACCTCGGAAGTGCTGGCAATCTTTGCTCATAGAGCTTAGTTATAAACACATTGCAGAGAACGTGCCATTACAAGATATTTTTAATGTTCAATGTGACAGAAAACCCGGCAAAAAAATTCCCACTGTGAATGTGAGTGTTTTTCCACAAATAATTACATTTTAAATATGTTGGAAATCACAGATGTAGAAAATGTAATTTGATTTAAAAAAACAATCCCTCTGAGAACAGCAAGGCTGTCATGCTTAATATGACACGTGCAGATTGACTGTGTCCTCAATACTTCCTGGCTGTCTTGTAAACCATGACTACCCCATAGCCATTCCCTGCCCTAGATGCTGTGCTCCGCTACAGGGGCTGAAATACTGATGTCTGAAGTGTTGCAGTCTGGTGGGGCACTGGGGTTGGGCCGCTCCTCCTTCCATGGGCCCTTGGTAATTCCTCAGTGGAAGCAGCGACCACCGCAAGCCCCGACCCATGTTACTTGAGACATGCGCCATGTCATTGTAGAGGTCCATGGTGCACCCGCTTAGCAATAAGGCCAGGCCCAGACTGGGCAAGTGCAAAGTAGTAGGCACTGCACTATTACCCACATGGAAAGAGTCGAAACATGTCAGCTAACAATCCACAGTGTTGACCACTGTGTTAAGGCCATCTGCCCTTCATTACCTGATACAAACAATTTCATTATCGCTGCAGCTTAATGGTGGTGCGGTATGTGGCCTTTGGATGGCACTAATGCACAGGTGCCATGGTGCAGGCTAGCGCTCTAAAATATGACTTGGAGCAGTGGGGGGTTCGTAGTGTTCTACTGTTGTGTGTACGTATGCAGTCAACTTATGCCACATCAGACATGGGATTGGCAGCCAGCTGCTTCTTCAATGGCAAGGTCGCAGCATCTTCCCTGGCCTCTTGTTGCATGTTGATATCCACATCAACATCTGTATGTGCCACAGTGTCCCTGTGATGAGTAGCTTTTTTCTTTGTGTGGTGGGATAGAGCACCTGTATGAGAGGGTCAATCCATTGTGATGGTGGTGTAGGTGTCCTTGGGCCTGCTTTGTGTACTTGCATTAATGGACCATGCCCTGAGTTAAGTATTCTTGTTGGTTGAGGCGGATGCATTTTTAACACATTTTGAGTGTCAGTATCCAGCAAATCCTAGTCTTTTTTTAACTATGTTTATTCTTTTTTGCAGAGGAGGAGCACTCACATACCTGAATATGTACAAGCACGGGGTCACAAAACTGGATACACACAGGCAGGAGGTAACCCTTCCCAAACTCATTTTCGAGACACTTACCTGTATTCACCAGGAATTAGGTTACCTACCCCTCCTCTGGGGAAATCAATACTAGCTAGTACAGCAGGAAAGCTTTCAGGTAGGAAAACTAGTAGCCGCCGCTGATTATCTGTCTTCTGTCTCTCATCCCTAAAGAGTAGACCTTGACCTATGAAAGCTTCACAGAGATCATATCTACCTGATGGTCTCGTTAAAAGATATAAAGGTGATTGCACAGATCTCTGAGTCTAGAATAGAAACCATGTTGGAAATGCGAGTTATTCAAACATACACAGTCCTATTAATGAGGAAAGTCGGGGGAAAAAACAGGCGGAGATGTCCGTCTCTGTAGGAATATACTACTCTGACATTTTTTCTGTTCACCAAAATGTTCAGGAAATGCTTGAAAAACTGAATTAGTCCAGGTTTCCAGGCACATTCATAGTAGAGTCTGGGGATTTTCAATTTCTCGTCCCATCCTCGGCGATTAGTTATGCCAACCGAAGGTTGTTGGAGTAAAGCTACAATCCTTGCCATTGTGAAAGGCAAGGGTTTGGAATTTAGGATTGACGAATGCCTATGTTTGTGGGAGTTCCCACACTTCCAAGGTAGACCGCACCTTGAAACACACCTCTTCAGTGGGATTTACACATGCAGGGACATCTGCACTTGTGGCAGAGATGTTTGCCCTACTAAATGTGTTCACACCTGCCAAGAACCCCTTTGTGAATTGATGACAGGCATAGAAAAGGCAAATGTGGTTGTAAACTTACATTTGCAACCTAATTTACCTTTTATGAACAGGCCCATAGAGTCCAGAAGTACCTCCACTCATCCAGGCCACGGATAACCCATATTCCTTGACTATTTCCCCATGTAATATCTCAGATCCAAAATAATATATGTCTGTGCTTGTAGCTGCAAAATCTTTGTTTCTGAGGATAAGAACCAATTATCTGCAGCACTGTTCTCTAACTGTTAATACTCCTTGTGGAATCTCCACCCAGCCACTTGGTTTATCACTGGCAGCAGTTGTTGGTGTGGTACCAAACCACTCACAGGAAGAGCATTTACCCATGGTAGCAGACACAGTCTAGTCTAAGAGTTAGGTACTTGTACAGCACTCTAAACCTAAAAAGATATATGGGCTCTTGCACTCATCCCCATGGTAGGGCTAGATGAACTGCTAGACCTTAAAATCTTTTTAAATATTCTGGCTCCCTCAGTTTTTCGAATCTATTCAGGGGCCTGAAGCATAGATGTGTATCCTCTACTTAAAGTTCCCTTGTCCAAATGTACTTTTTATTGACCCTGGGGGTCCTAAGTGACACCCTCTCAAGAGATTGTTAAGCTCAACATGGGATATAGTCCACAATTCTGGTTTTCGAAAGTTCCTGCCACTCCATAAGCAGAGTCTCCACTTAAACCTAATGCTTGTCTTGTGGCCCTCCAAAAATTCTGTGCTGCAAAATAAAGTTTGACAGGAGGACACTTTACCTCTGTCTGGAAAACATCCACCATCAGTCAGTGAAGAACTAGGGACAATGCAGGAATTTACCAAACTCATTTTTAAATCCCCCTCTCCCCTCCCACACACGCTTAATTAGGCTTGCTCTGGGTTCCGAAAATGTACCAACAAATCTTTCAAATCAAATACAGCTGAATGTCTGTTAAAATGTAAGACAGGTTTCAGATAACATCTATTAGCAGTGTCTCATGGTAGAACCTGTATATATTGTAAGTTAAGATAAAGCTTGCATTCCATTTAAACACCCTGCCTTTGAGGCCTTTGCAGCAACCTGCTGCTTGTTTTCAGTGCTCCCATACATTTGTGCTGAAACCAACCCTCCTGTTATGTTATGTAGATTGGTATAGCGTACTAATCACCTTTGAGGGTATTCGGGTGCTGCTTGGGCAGGTGTGTAGGTGTGTGGTCCCAGTAGTGTTAATCGAAGAGCCAGGGTTTCAGCTTCTTGCAAAACTCTGCAAAAACCTGCAAAAATTGTCTCTTGAATAGTCTACTCCTGGGATGTTTTGGAGGCTTCTTATGCAATAGAGCAATAAGAAATGTATGATCATTGGGATTTTTGCCGCTTTTTAAATTTTCCGTTCAATTCAGTGGCACAGCTAGGGTTCCATGGGCACGGACGCAAGCTAGAAAAGTCAACGCCCTACCCCATAGTGAAAGGCAGTCATTGTTTTTTTGTTTTTTTACTTTTTTATTTGCATTTTGGTTATAACTCAACAGTACAGTCATGCAATTATCCATGCTCAACCCCCTACTCCCTTGCCCGCCCTTCCACAATCCAACTTTGCTGTTACGTTTCATATCACACTTGTTCAATGTCCGTAGATTCGATATGCAGAGATCTCTCAGCGTCTCCTCCCAGACCTCCCGTGAGGCATTTAAGCAGTTTTGCATATTAATGCTGAGCTCATCTCCCTCCCAGCCCCCCATCCAAACCATGATAATGGCGCCACCTGGCCCAGACCTTACGAAACTTCCTTGGACACCCTCTAGCTTTATAGGTCACTCTCTCGGCAGCCATGTAGAGATCTAACCCTCTTCTCCACTCCTCTAATTCCGGGGGAGTCGGTGACCCCCAGTACTTTGCTATATCCCTTTTGGCTACCACCAAGGCCAAAACCAAGAAGGTTAGGAGAGGGCGCGGTAGGTCCACGTTGTTAGTCATTCCCAGGAGGTCCAGCTTGGGCTCCCGGATAAGTGGGACCTCTAATACCTCTCTCAGCTCCACAAATATGTGGTTCCAATAGTTTTGAATCACGTCACATGCCCACAATATGTGATAAAAATCTCCTTCGTCCCTGTGGCATCGGAGGCATGTAGTGTCGTCTATTTTCCCCATTCTATGGAGTCTCACCCTGTCATAATAAGTCTTGTGTAGTACATTGTATTGAATGAGACGCAGCCTGGACTTGATCGCCACCTCCCTGGGATGCATCAACACTATGTCCCAAGCTAGGTCATCAAACTCTCCCACCTCCTCCTCCCATGTGTGTCTACATTTCGCCAGATCTAGCATATTGTTGGTTAAGGTTTTATAGGTAAGTGAGACCGCCTTCCCCTGAATCTGTTCCTGTAGGAGCCGACCCTCTAGTGGTGCATTTTCTGGGAGCCCAGGTAAGTGTATGTTCTGCATCCGCCAAGCATGACGCAGCTGTATTTATTTGTAGAGCTGTGAGTGTTGAAGCCCAAACTCCGATTTTAGGGTCAGAAAGGATTTTAATGCTCCCTTGGCGACCACTACTCCAATGGTGGAGATCCCGATGTCATCCCATCGTTTAAATCCCTTAAGTTTATGAAGTTCGGTTAGCCATTTACAGTGCCATCATGGCGTTTGCCGGGTGGGTTTCTTCTCCCAGCCAGTACGTTTCGTGGCCTTGTGCCATGCCAGTAATGTAAGAACCGTCTTTGGGAGGAGCTGCCCCCGTCCAGACCCCCCATACAGATAGTGCAGTATGTTGTGCGGGGACAGTTTGTGTCGTTCCAGGGCATATGTGGGATGGTCTGCCTGGGTATGTAGCCATTCGTTTATCGGGGTCATGTGTTCCACCCAATAGTAGGTTTCCAAATTAGGTAACGAGATTCCTCCACTGTATTGGTGTCTCTGGAGGGTAGTCAGTGCTATTCTAGGTTGTTTACCTAGCCAGAGAAAAGCCCTAAGATCTGAATGAATTTTAGGCAGCATTGTTTCCGGTAGCGGGTAATATTCATTTTGTAGAGCGTATAAATATTTGGGGAGGATGATCATTTTATACATAGCCGCTCGGCCTAAGAGCGTAAGCGGCAGCTGTCTCCAGCGGTCCATAGCCGCAGTGGAGTTCAGCATGATCCTCTGTAAATTTTTCTGAAGGGAGAGTTTCCTGTCAAGGGTGATGTAAATCCCGAGATACTGAAAGCCCTCCGTCGTCGTAATTAGTTGCCCTGGCAATGTCGTCCAGTTTTCCCTGCCCTGTGGGTCGTACAAGACCGATTTATGCCAGTTTATTTTGTACCCGGAGTGTCTACCATAGTATTCCAATTCCAGGAAGAGCTCCGGGACAGTGGTCTCTGGGTCGGTAATGTACAAGAGGACATCATCCGCATAGAGGGATAGCTTCTCTTGTGCAGGGTCAGTATCTGCTCTTCTGAATCTAGTAATCCGTGGGTTTTGTCGCACCCTAGCTGCTAGTATCTCGATGGTAAGTGTGAAGAGGAGGGGGGACAGAGGGCATCCCTGTCGGGTCCCCCTCTGAATCTGAAATTCACTGGACAGTCTACCATTCACCCTCACCCTAGCTCGTGGTGCGGTATGGAGGAGCCGGACCCAAGCCCGAAATTTTGAACCAAAGCCAAATTTATGCAAAACACCCTCCAGGAACGGCCAGTGGATCGCGTCGAAGGCTTTCTCCGCGGCCAGGAAGAGAAAACAGTGCGGTAACTCTCTGTCCCGCACCTCCTGCAGCCAATTGTGGGTGCGTCTAAGGTTCAGCTTGGTGGCCCTGTCTGGCAGAAAACCGGTTTGATCCAAGTGTATGAGGTCTGGGATCACCAACCTCAGTCGTAGCACCAAGATAGTTGCAAGGAGTTCAGGAGGGAAATGGGGCAGTAGGACGCACAGTCCTCTCGAGGTTTGCCCTCCTTGTGTATTGGAATGATCGTCGCCATGGAGAGGTCTGGCGGGAGCCTCCCGTCCTGATACACCCCCGTGAAAGAAGAATAGTGCGTGAGTGGCAGAAGAAGTGAGTGCTGAGCGTTGGAACGAGGCGGGAACAACAGTTGCGCGAGACGCTCAGGTAATCCAATGAACAATAAGTTGCCTACAACAATGAAGCCTTAATAGCTCCGTTTCAAGGAAGAGAATGATGAGCTGGCAGAACTAGCCGAGCATGTGCAGTTCATGGCAAATATGGTTCAGAGATTGACGGGGCAAGCACCTGACAGTATCGAAGCACTGAAGAATCTTGAATTTGAGAATGCCGATCAGGAAGAGGACGACGAGTCGAGTGATTTGGAAGAAACGCCACAAGATACTAGTGTAGTGCACACAGAAGTGCGTTCAAATGAGTCGCACTGAAGGACTAATTTTAAGACTTTAAAAGTGACCAGTATGCAATCCACTTGCATTATTTATTGCTGTGCCACTGCCGTAGCACCAGAAAAGCGACGCTGGACTGGTTGGATGTCAAACAGCTCTGGCATGTTTGTATAGGTATTGCCATACAGTTTTTTTTTTGGTTGATCATTATTTATGCTAAACTACTGCCATGGGACAATTTGAAATCCCTGCTGTTGCCTGACTCACATGGCCTCTGCACCACAGTGCCTTGCATCCTCATTCACAGGATCATGTGTAATAGGTGCCTCTGTGAAGTTCAAAGACTTGACTGAAGCTGTTGGGAGGGCGGGTTGGGTCTTAATTTCAGCTTGCATTTGGTTACTTTTTTAAGTGCAAATACTGTGTATTTACAAGTTATGTAAATAGTTTTTCTGGCCTTTTGAGGTACTTGTACATACTTGAATAAACGTCCTGTAACCGTGAAAGTTGGCGTTCCCATGAATGTACCATAAAGTAAGTTACAGGTCAGTATAGTTTCTCATTCGTGCAATCACGGTATCACAAATGGTGTCAGAGCAATAAATATCAAAGAGCTGCTGCTCCTCCTGTTGCAAATGAATTGTATGGGTATGCCCCCCCCCTCTCCTTCTGAGCTGTATTGCAGACAGGTGAGCTGGTGCCCACTCTGCATCTCTCTTGGAAGGGGGGGTCTAACTGATCCCAACATCTCTCTGCAGGTGGGTGGCGTTAACTACTTCCGGTCTCCGGTTCTCGCCACCTTTTTTAAATGCAAGGTGGGTTGTTGCCTTCAGTGATAGGTGGATGTGTGGCTCTAAACAGCCTGGCCAGCTCATCATTGATCTGAACAGGTCCACATTTGTGGCTGTGCTTTGGCTGCACGTTAACTGTAATAGCATGCACTGTCCCAGTCTGCACCGGGGCACACACTTCATGGTGCTAACTGGGGCTATAAGCCCTATATGTAATGTGCACCTGCATTGTAAATCCACCCAGGGTACCTTCTACGCACGTTCCTGATATTACCTGGGGCGTATTTGAGGGTCCTGCTGCTGTCCATGGCCAAGCACCTGAGGTGGCTCCACTTGTGCCTCTGTCATAATGTTCCTATTCTTTAATGTGTAATTCAAACAATGGATTCTTTGCTCCGAAACCGTTCTGTAGTCTTTACGTTCAGCTCTGACAGGCTGGTGCTCAATAGATCCACTTTCTGTTAACAACTGGTTCTTCTGCTGTGCCTTGCAAACCAAATGCTACAGAACTCTTCAGACTTTCTGAAATTCCGGTATCTTAACAGATTTGTTTCTGATCATTTACTCTTGTGATGCTAACCCACTTTAATTCCTACAGCCTGGGATTCCTGACTTGTGATCTGTCATTACTGCAGCAGCACGGTAGTGTAAATTGTCTGACACCTTTGACTCGGCTGGTTTAGTTTGCACTTGTTCCGATCTTATGCTGGGACAATCTGCGAAGGAGAAAGGAGCGGTCTATGGACTGCCGAATGAGTGGGCTACATCTCTACTTCCTAAAACTGTATATTGCTATTCAAACCCGATCCATGCTCTGCCACGCGCTTCTGCATAGCATTGTGATACTGCTTAGACCAGCAGTGTCGCATAAACGAGTCTATCCTGAGGCAAGGGTTTGACCTGTGAAATTGCGTGATATGTAAACTTGTTTTACTAAGACACTCCAGCGTAGGCTGGCCTATAACCTTCAGTAGTTAAGTGGCCTTATTTCCACACAAGGAGTAGCCAGCAACAGAGCTCCATCTAACTGCTTTTCTTGAATCCACCTGCCCCTCCCAGGTTCCAAGATGCAGGACATAACAAATAGCTTCTGCTGTAGCTCCTACTAAGGGCTGGTTGCTTCCAGTATTTGAAACTGATACTGTTAACTTGAGTTTGATAGTCTTGTATAAGGTGGGATAGAGATCGCTGTGTAGTTGGGATTTGTGTAAATCTAAGCCACGTCTCTTGGTAATAAGGTCCAGCTATTCCATAGGTGCTCTAACAATGTCAACGTTGCGATGGCTAGGGTGATGACTTTAACATTACCCCAAAAAATGTTTAATGTACTGATACTCTAAACTTGGGGGCTGAGAAGGAGGGTGGATCACTGAGGCAGGCTTCAAGGTGGCAATGAGGGCCAATCACTGAGGCAGGATTGGGGCGTTTCAATGTAAATTAACCTCTGCATCAGGATCTGTGTATGGGGGTCTGTAGGGCGGTAGGTTTGCATACTTTGGGTACAGTCGACCTAGTTATCCCAAACGTTTCCTTTGTACTTGAAGCTGTAAATCATTTTGAGGATAGAAGTTTGAAGATTTCTTAAGGTACTTGATCTGATCTCCACAATCCAAAGGTGCGGATTTCTGTGATCATGTTAAGTATGTCTTCAGAAGCCTGTGAAGTACTGTTGACTACTGACAAGCACTCTAGATAATCTGTGGTGGGATGAAAGGTGGTCTCTGTGGTCCAGTGTCACTAGCAAATGCCTTCTGATAGCAGAACGCTTGGTGATGGTGTTATAGCTGGGGGTTGTCATGGACTGTGGCAGCGCAAACTAGTAAAAGGTTTTTATTTATTTTTTAATTTATTTTACCCTTAGTTTCTACTATATTCCCAAACTTGCACGTGACAGGAGATTGGCATCCCGCTCATGCTGCAGCCATCCTCACTTTTAGTTCATGGGTGCACCTGTTTAGTGTCTCTGCATTGCTTTGGATATTGTGTCCTTGGACCCCCCTTATCTCCTGAATGCATAAATGTGCAATGGATGTTAACTTTGCATTTGATTTGGGGTGTCTTTCAGAGGAGGGCTCACTGCTCCAGGAGAATGGTAAACTGGTAACATCGTTCCGAATCCTTTTATCGCTGCTTACCACTGCAGCCATGCTTCAGACAGCGCTGCTTCCCGGCGCAGCCATGCTTCAGACAGCGCTGCCTCCCGGCGCAGCCAGTGCTTCAGACAGCACGGCTGCCCTGGCACCCCCATAATGAACTGTATCCCACGTGATACTGAGTGAGCAGGTGAGGCAGGCAAGACCAGCAGTTTAGCATTTGCGGTATCTTTTTGGGTGTTTCTGCCTCTTATCCTTCCTTCTTTCTTGATTTCCTTCCTTCTTTCCATTTTTTGCTGTACCGTTTTTATCCATTTATGCTTCCATTCTTCTTTCGTTTTTTTATGTCCATCCTTTTTATCAGTCCTTTTTTTCTCATTGCTTGTAGACTCCTTCGTCCACCCCTCCTTTATTTTGACCATCCATCCATCCTTCTGCGAGATATCCACACATCCCACCCTGCATGCATCATCTTTCATTCCTTCCATCATACTTTTATTTATCCATCCTTTTGCTCTGCATGCAACCATCCATCCATCTGCACCCCTCCTCTTCATCCATCCTTCCCTGCACCCCTCATTTTCTTCAGTTCTTCTCTGCACTCTTTTCCGTCCATCCTTCGCTTCGTCCCTCCCTTATGTCCCTCCTATCCTCCATCTAGCCTTTTCTGCCCCTCCCCTACTCTTTTCCATCCATCCTTCCCCACACTCCTCCTTTTGGCCCCTCCTCTCCTCCATCCACCCCTGCGCGCTGAAGCTGGGATTGAAGGGTTTCAGACCACTGTCTGCGGAGCCCCAAACCAGACTCGTTTCACCCCCCCCCCTCCTCTTTACAGTACTGGTGATGTGTGTCACGGCACTGCCTGGCATCGAGGCATGGTGCTTACAACATACATGTGCCAGGCATGCATGGTCGGGGGGTCATGCCAGCAGGAGAAGGACTGGTACCGCCTAGCCCTAGACACAACTCGCAGAGGTGGGTTCTGGGGTTCCTGGGGGAGGGAGGGAGGTCTTTCAAACCGATTCTGGGGAGTTCTGGACGGTTTTAGCCATCGCAATGATGGCTTGGTCTGTACTGTGACTGTCTGAGCTTGTGAGATTCTGAACTTGGGGTTCGAGATGCAGGAACGTCTGCTCCTAAGGCCTCTGCCCTCCCGAGAGGGTGAACAGCTCAGACAGATAAGTGCGGTGCCATCCTGTGGTAAAGGAAAATCCTTCCACAACTCTAGGCTCCTACACTGTCCAAAGACATGCCCCAGGGGTTGGTAACCCTGACGATGACTCACTTCACATTGGCCACTTAATGCCTACAGAAGGAATTCGGAGGTTAAGGTGTGGCAACCCCTCCCTGTCCTTAGCACTTTGGTGCAACTTGTGAGTTCTTGCTCGGTGACTGACATAGGCAACCTACGCTATATTCTACCAACTGATCACTACTCTGAGGCCCACGGTATCAATCTCAATTAAAGCTGCATCTCGCGACTAGGTGACCTCAGGAGAGGGGGTAAAATCATCACTTTTGCCCATTTACAAGAACATTACAAAATGGCGCCCACTGAACTGTTTCACTATATGCAGATTAAACACGCACTGGTGGCGGTCATTCCACGTGATACGACTCTCCCAGAGGCCTCCCCATTAGAGGACCGACGCCTGACGGAGTATATAGATAAACAAGCATTTGCAATGCAATAGGTCTCGCATTAGGAAAGTTTGAGCTATTGGTATTGTAAATGACAAATTTTTTATTTATGTGTTGGTTTTGAAAATAGCAAAATTAATAGCTTTGTCATTTACAATGCCAATAGTTTTAACTTTCGCAAATGTGACACCCATAGCATTTGTAATGCAATATGTGTTGTATTTACGTGACTTAGATGTATTGATATCACAAATAGCAATGGCTTTTAATTTTTTTTATAATTAATACGTTAATAAGTTATTGTAATTTATAATGGCAATAGCTTAAACTTTTGTAAATAACTTTTGTGAAGGTTATGTTCAGTGTATTTTATTGTGACACAAATCCAAGAACAGAAGTGAAATATTAACATCTTTTTTCGTTTTTTGGTCCAGTCTACAATTACAATACATAAATACAGATTTCTAAGTATGCTTTCACCAAATTAGCTTGTTGTTTTCACAAGGTTTAAAACACCTGCGCCCTGTAAATGGTTTGAAATAAAGGAGATGAAAGAAGTTAATTTGTTCGTTGTGTTTTGCTCGGCCCATCACTAAATAGGTTTTCCATGCGCTCTGCTCCCTTAATTATCACACTGAATGAGTTGCTATTTTCATCATGTGGCTGAACCTGTAATCTGTGTGTAGCAAAGGGGTGCTATGCTGTTGGACACCTTGCTGAAGCTGATAAGCTGGAGGGTACTTTTCATGCCAATATTGGAGTCTGTAATAGGACGGAATGTATGAAGCTCTGTGGTTATACTGAATAAGCAGCTACCTATGTTATGTCATCTATTAATGTAATAACTGCACTTTCACAATTGCTTTATTAACCTTCCTGCTTTCTCAAATTTGCTTGAACGTGCACGATTTTTTTTAACTAGCTGGGGACGCTTGTGGTTGTTTAAAGATTTAAGATCAGCCTGTAACTCAGTCTTGAGCTGGGTGGGTGACCTCGATTACAAAGTGGCTGTGCCAGATGTCCCATTATGACCCCTTTTGCCTGTCTCCCCTTCAGACGCAGAGGGCATAAAACTGGGGGGTGCTCAACCCTGCCAAAAAACTGAGGGGTGACCCTAAGAGCACAGCTGCCATCCAATCAGGGGTGGGATGCTTTGGTGTGCTGGTCTGGTTTTCTGGGTGCATTGGCTCAAGTTTTCCCATGTAATTGATTGGGTGTCTTGGTAAGTTGCTTTTATGTGAATGTCTGACTTATGACTGCGCATTCCTTTCAGTGTGCACTTGCTTCAGTTTACTTTTTGAGTCACTGTCTAGTTTGCTGGATGTATTGCTTTCATTTTTCTTTCATTAAACTGTTTGACTTGCTTGGTGCTTTTATGTTGGTGCCTGCATGCTGAAGTGTACTCTTCTTCAGTTTAAATGTATGTGACTGGCCTGTTGACTAGCACCCTGCTTTCAAAGTGAAGGTTCACAGGTTCACACTTGCTTTAGTTTACTTTTGTATGGTTGACTGCATGCACTGTTTTGCTGGATGCATTGCTTTAAGTTACTACTTGATGCATTGCTTTCAGTTTGCTTTCAAGTAATTGCCTCTCATTTTCCTAATGCTTTGTGAAGGCTGTTTCCCAACTGCTGTGCAACTTCTTCTACTCTTAGAGCTGAGATTTTCATGAAAGTCTTATAGTCTGAATTCAGCACCTGAGCGTAATAGGACGAAATGTATGAAGCTCTGTGGTTATACTGAATAAGCAGCTACCTATGTAATGCCATCTATTAATGTAATAACTGCACTTTCACAATTGCTTTATTAACCTCCCTGCTTTCTCAAATTTGCTTGAAAATGCACGATTTTTCTTCTTTTTTTTCAAAATTTTCTTGGGGGGGGTTATCCCCCCAAACCCCTCTTTGGGGGTTCGGGCTCGCGCGCTGCGCGCGCTCGCTACGGTGCTGTATGCAAATCACTTTGCGCCCCACCACTTTCAAATGTCACCCACCGCCCCTGTACACAAGGTCAGGAGGTATTTGTGCAGGGACCAAAATGTAAGGATCCCCTCTTAATCGAGACATAAGAGATGTAACGTGACAGTCAGGCTGGTAGAAAGCAATGTGGGCAAAGAATAAGCAGCAGAACAGAGACAGATGTGGTATGGCTGCAACTCTGAGAGAGCGACACACTGAATTTCGGTACAATCTTGAAAAAACTCATTCAAAATTACTATTACAGACTGACAAATACATACATACAATAATTGACACGCTGAATTACCTGTCATCATGTACCCAAAATCAGTTATAGTTTTTCGAGTCTACCCTCCAGTCTCTCTCGCTGTACAATCAGTCCCCAGGGAGCCCTTTTAGCTGAACTGACAGCCGGGTGCGGGCTTTGCTGCAGCTGCGCTGGGCACTTCCTGCCGTGTGCAGGTGTTTCTGATTCAGAACCTTTGGAAGAGCGTAAAACGTAGCAAACCCTCCAACCCCACGGCTTCCAGGTGCAGCTTCCTGCTGCGGCGCATGAGCAGTCAAGCGTCATGAGCCACGAGCCAAGAAGGTGCATCCACGTGCCTGTCAGCGGAATGGGATGACACAGAGCAAAGCCCACATCTCTGCGGGCCACGCGGCTTCCTTTTGCCAGGTAAGCCTTTATTCCCCTGAACGAACCATTGGGTTCTCAGTACTTACCACAATGATAAGATGACCCCCATGTTTTTATCAGATACATCTAGGACGCTGCACGCCTTCATGTTCCAGGCCACTGAGCACAGCAAGCAGACCACTCACTTTACAAGGAAGATTCGGAAGAAGGGTCTCCGCCATAATATAATTCACAAAACAGAGCGAACCCACACACTTATTCTCCAGCCTTTTGTTTAAGAAGAGCTGCTTTTGATTAACGAAGCTAAATTGGCATTACAATATTTTCAAGATTAGACATTAAGTGGCCACCTCATGCGGGATTAAAGTAATGACCACTACTGTGCACCAGGCAAGGTAACCATTAGCAATGTAATAAAACCTTATCAATAGGAAATGCCTCTACCTGAGTAAGGAAATAACAGCCAGCGCAGCAAGTCTCCTCTAGACATAAGAACATCACATGCTGTAAGTTAGTATGCCACTATGCCCATACCAGAAATATATTTTTTTAATGTTTTTTATTTATTGTACTTATAGAGCATACTATCACCTGACAGGCATCCTAGCGCTAGTAACTCGGCATGACATACATCCGCTGGACCCTACTGTAGCTAACCCCTACATTTTGGGAAACAACCATGTTTTTAACCTCCTTCTAAATGGAAGGAGATCACTAATTTGTCTCAGCTCCAAAGGTAAGGTGTTCCAGAGCTTTGCAGCCGCGACCCCAAAGGATCTACCACCTGCCTAACTTTTTTGAATCTAGGGATTTTTATCAGTTTTGCCCCAGATGAGCGCAAAGTTCGGGTAGGAACATACCACTCAAACTTGCTTTGAAGGGAGGTAGGACCCATTCCATACAGGGCCTTAAATACTAAACAAAGTGATTGGAACTTGATTCTTTGTTTCAGAGGGAGCCAGTGCAGCTCAGACAGGGCCAACGAGGTAGAGGACATTCTAGACCAACCTAATGCTAATTTAGCTGCAATTGACTGTATCCTCTGCATCCTGTCCAGAAGGAATTTTGGGGACTCGAGAAGCAGGGCATTGCAGTAATCAACTCTGCTAAGTATGGTACTCCGTGCTATCAATGAGCGGGAGAACATCCTTTACCACAAAACTTTTACAACGTGGTACCATTACCACGCAGGTTTTACAACGAAAGTCGTTACAACGGCTTTCGCTGGAGGGCGCTCTAGGATAGGGAATAGTTTAATTTACTATCCAACACCTTCCCTACTATCCACGGGGACTGGAGTTGGAATAGTATATTAAACTATTCACTATCCAGCGCCCCCCCAACGCAAGTCGTTGTAACGACTTGCGTTGTAAAACCTGCGTTGTAACGGTACGCGTGGTAATACCACGCGTTGTACCGTCATACAGCCAATGAGCGTGCCAAAAGGGGAAGCAGAGGAAAAATCTTTCGTAAGGAACGAATGATGGCCAGGCAGCAACCTACAACTTTTCTTACCTGCGCCTCCAGAGTGAGGTTACAATCAAATGTCACACCCAAGTTGCGAACTGTCTTTGCAGGCTGAACCAAATTGGGTGAGACAGATGGCCAAAAATTACTAGGCAACGCGGAAGGAATCCTTTCTGTGTCATAATAAAGCACTTCCGTTTTGGACGCATTAGATTGTAGTGCATTATTCCTCAACCATAATGTCGTGTCCCGCAGTCAGCTATGAAACCCATCTAAAGTGGTTGCCTGTGCTCCCTCCAAGGAGAGAATCAGTTGCGTATCATCCGCATAATTAAAAATCTTAATGTTGTGTTGCTTGATGACCGTCATCAGGCGTTTCATATAAATATTAAAAAGAATAGGGCTGATGGCCGAGCCCTGTGACACGCCATGCGAGACACTGGTAAAATCCGATTGATAGGGGGGTGAGGGACACTGCCTGCTGCCTACCTAACAGGAAAGACTGGTACCACCTGAAGGCACAGCCCTTCACTTCCGCCTCTTTAAGTCGTCTCAACAAGATTTCATGGTTAACCGTATCGAAGGCGGCAGACAGGTCAAGCAAAATAATACAGCTGCCTGACCCCTGTCTGCCCGCCCCGAAGTTCGTCCATCACGGTCACCAAGGCTGTCTCAGTGCCATGGGCCGGCCGGAACCCAAACTGCTCCTCCTCCAAGAGCTTAGGTTGTTCTACATATTTAGACAAGGTGCTACTCACCACCCGTTCCTCTATTTTAGCCGGGAAGGGAAGGAGGGAGATGGGCCTAAAGTTTTTAGGACACTCAGGGTCAAGGGAGGACTTCTTAAGCAAGGGTGTTACCACTGCCTGCTTCCACTGAGACGGAACCACTCCATCGGTTAGAGACTGATTACAAATCAGACGAAGCAAGGGGAACAGCTCAGCCCCAAATTCTCTCCAGATTTTACAGGGCATCGGATCTAAGGGAGACCCAGATGTAATACCATCAGCTAAACTACAGAAGTCCTCAAGCTCCAAAGGACAAGAACTCGGAGAGAGAGCCAGTAGGGCCCCCCTCCGAGTTAACACCTGCAGCCACAGTGCTAGTATCCTCCGTGTCATTGGGGATGAGCGGTAGAACATGTGAAGTGTATTTTAATATCTAAGGAGAGTTGTCCTTAGGCCCTCACAGATGACGTCTTTTCAGTGACTTATGCACACCTGTCAACTAATTGAACTAAAACTGTGGTTTATGTGAAGTCTTGAAGTGGGTAATCCCATTAAGGTGAATAGAAAATTGTCCTCAGGTGTAGAGTGATGAATCACCTCAAGTCCACAAATCCTGTGTGATGGTGTCACAACGATTGTATGATGACATCAGTAATGTTAGCAATGATGTCATTTAACATGTTATGAGTGGTGTGATATGTGAGATCAAAAGCAGTGCATAGCGAGGCAAAAGTTATAGTTTGCTCAGTGAACTTTAACCAGGGTCGGCTTTAGGGACCGGTATGGCTGCGCTGTGCGCTGACCTGGGGAGGCGGCGCTGACTTCCGGGGAGAGCTGTGCTTAGCAATAACTTACAATTTCAAAACACCTTCTGCAGAGTTCCTAGTGCATCCAGCTTTCAGGTAGCAATAAAAATGTCAAGATAACTCGTGATTAATGTTCCTGTTACAGAGAGAGATCGTAGTTTTGTCTAGCGGCATAAAGTAGCACAGATGGATACTTTGCCTGCTGCTAGGAACACATATCGCGCAGATCACAAATCTGTATTTTGTATGGAGAACTGAGAGGATTACTGTTTTTTCACAGAGACCCTTGTGTTACCGCAATTCATAAGAAACATCTGCAACATAGAACAGTGAACACGGCTGGACTGGGAAGAGAAATCAGCCCTGTCAATTCCACTCGACTGGCCCCGGGAGGGAGTCAGGGGGTTTGTGGCACTGAGAAGCTATAGTGGCGAGCACCGTTGCCGCTTTTATTTTGTTTCGGGGGGCCGATATTGCAGCACTGCTGCAAAATGGCCCCCCTGTGACAAAACTGTCCCTAACCCCTCCGGCCTCCCGCGGAAACACCCGTTGCCTGCTACGGTGAGTCCGGCCCTGACAGTGACTGTTACAAACTTTCATCAAAGAGCTGCATGCAAACTGCATAAAATAGGATGTTTTTTTCCCAGTTTTTCATTACCTATTTCTAATGTTACTAAACAAAGTTTGTTTCAGTAGCTATACATTCTTATTAGTAAAGCCAACCTTTACCAGTGCTTTAAAATGGATTAAATATATGTGAGAGACGGGATATGGACAGATGAGAAGTACTTTTGCCCGGTGGTAATCAGAGAATCTGAGGAGGAGGTCATGGGGAGGGGGCGCCAAAACTGATTGCCGCACTTGGTGCCACCAGCGCTAAAGCCGGCCCAGACTGTAACTGTTAGCATTCTGTGATTTTGGGGTTTTTGAACCTTAGTTTTCGTGTTATTTCAACTCTTAAATAAAAAGTCATTTTAACCTTTCTTTATTTTCATTGAATTTTCAAGGGTTTGTTGATCATATTCAAGCAACACCCTTGTGTGTATGCATTTCTATATATTTGTATTATCATCATCATAAACTTTATTTAGGTCCTCAGACCATTAAAGTGCAAGTGCAATACAGTTCATACAAGCGATTAAGAACAGGCAAAATACATTAATAACCTAATAAAAGATATCCTTCTGGCCATACTTTAAAATTTATCAGAGAAATGTATTAAGCATGAGTGCACTTAGAAGTCCAAGCCAACAGAAGTCTATGCCTGTTCCAAAATGGGCGACCTGGCCCACTATGCAGTCTTAGTATTCGAGTTGCACTATGCTCGAGACTGATTAGGTATTATCAATAAGACATGGTCCAACAAACTGTTAAAAGCAATATAAAGACTTCTTAAGAAAAAATACGTTAGCATGTACAACAGGCTCACTCTTTCACGTCAGTCCTTCTAATTGCCCACATATTTCCCCAAAACTTTGCAACTGAGCAGGCTTTCACCAGACTCGAGTCCGATTTTTGAGTACGGATGGCTTTGCCATGACTGCGCGTGCCCAAATGTTTGCAGATTGGTTTGAGCCATTTTTCTCGCAAGTAGGAGTACATTGGGCAAACAAAAAATACATTGGGCAATAGTTTCTGTTGCAAGGGCGTAACCTGGGCAAAACTGAGAAGTAGTGCAAGACTGTCACCAGGAAGCTGTAAAAGAGTTCAGGGGGAGGGAACCGAACCTGAACTGCATGTAGAGTTTCTTGTCCTGGGGTATCAGGGTAATCTCTAAGTACTGTTCGTATGTACTGGTCAATTTAAAATGCACGAACTCCGTGGTTAAGCGGCCCCAAGATGGATAGATAAGTGAAGCCTGTGTATATCTTTATCTATAGCTATAGCTCTCTCTATGTGTGTATATATACTCACACATGTATGCATAGATATCGATATAACACACAGTGGAAGGTCGCTCCTATGTAATCACATTTAGGTCAGGGTTTCCATTGGAAGATCATTTTTAGGTTTCGCCTCGCCGAAAGCTGCGCAGCAGACTTTCGCGCAGGCGAAATCTTATGAGTTACAGTATGGATGTTTGTGCCGCCTCTCTGTTCCATTGGCTAGCTCCATAAATGGAGGCTAGCCATTGGAACAGAGATCTGTCCGTCATGGCCGGACCAGATTCGTGGGCGTTCCTGACAGTTTTTCGCATTTTGCCCACGTCATGCGGCTGTGGGCGTGTTTTTTTTTTTGGGGAGGTTTTTTTTTGGTCATTCCGCCGAAAGACGCCGGAAGAAGTCGTCCTTGGTGAGTGCTTGCTGTCCGGTCTTCCCCCGCCCCCCCTCCTGCTGTCCGTGTGCCCGTTACCGACCCCCCTCCCGCTGTCCATGTGTGCCCGTTCCCGCCCCCCCTCCCGCTGTCCGTGTGCCCATTACCGACCCCCCTCCCGCTGTCCATGTGTGCCCGTTCCCACCCCCCCTCCCGCTGTCCGTGTCTCCGGCATTGTAAATGCTTGTTTCATTTTTTTGCTCTTTTATGTGTTTTTTTATTTTCACGTTTCTTCTTATTGCCCTTAACACTTTGTTAGGTTCTTTCACGATTTCATTTGTTTCTTTTGTGCTCTGAGTACGGCTAATGATTATTATGTACCTGTTTCAATTGCACGTTCATTCACTACATCTTCGATGTACATTTGTTTAGCAGTCTATTGTTTTTTCTTTATAACATTGTGCTTTCACACACATGTCATTTACATTTACCGAGTTTACTGGCTCACCCTTATTTGGAAAACTTTATTGACAATTGTATGTTTTCCGGCGCATCTAATCACGCCGCTTTCTATGTTTACCTTTTTGTACGGACACTACCCTTTCTCTACGTCTTTAATTGGGGCTTTAAACGGAGCATGCGCATAACACTTAGCGTCTTCCGACCTCGCCAGTACATGGTTCGGTCTTTACCTCTGAACACGGGGCTTCCCTTTCTACGTAGTTCGTAAGTGTTACTCGTTGAGGTTGACATCATGTTTAGTGTTTAACCACGTTTTTTGGTAAGCTATGTAATGTTTACACCCCAATATACTTGCTACCAGTGGTTCTTTAATTTCGATTCACACCTGAGGCTACCAGAGCACAACCGTTACTCACGTGCCCTCTTTGCATGAGTGGTTAATCGAGTCTCTTATACTCCTCACTACATGTTTTAACCGCTCCTACACATGCACCTTTCATATTTAAAGTGAGTCCACGTTTTCTTGCACATTTAGTATTACTTAGTGTTAGAAAGGCGACCCCGGGGGAGGCAGAAGATGTCTGACTGACCACCCCTAGGTCCACCTCTCCGTTAAGAAGTAGCCGAGCGTTATTGAGAGGCCTCCTGGGTGAGGGCCCTCTCCGAGGATCGCACAGCAGAGTAACCACACACCACAAATGGACACCACACCAGAGGTCGAGTTCGTAAGCTTTACCAGGAAGTAAAGGCCGCTGGTTCCCAGCGATATGTACAAGTAGACCGAGGGGTCTGTAAAGTCTTGAAAAAGGGGGGTCAGGGGAGCGGGACAGTCTCGGTTAGGGTGTATGAAGGGATACCCTGGGCACAGCTCTCAATCCTCGAGCCGGGGGTTCCGAGAGGTTGAGCCGCGGCAGCGCCAGCAGGCTCCCAAGATGGTTCGGCAAAAGGTGGGCCGCGGCAGCGCCAGCAGGCTCCCAAGATGGTTCGGCAAAAGGTGGGCCGCGGGAGCGCCAGCAGGCTCTCAAGATGGTTCGGCAAAAGGTGGGCCGCGGCAGCGCCAGCAGGCTCCCAAGATGGTTCGGCAAAAGGTGGGCCGCAGCAGCGCCAGCAGGCTCTCAAGATGGTTCGGCAAAAGGTGGGCCGCGGCAGCGCCAGCAGGCTCTCAAGATGGTTCGGCAAAAGGTGGGCCGCGGCAGCGCCAGCAGGCTCTCAAGATGGTTCAGCAAAGGTGGGCCGCGGCAGCGCGGTCTCTTCAGGTTACAGGCAATGAGTTCTTCTGGTGTCGGCCGTGACAGCGTCAGCAGGGCTTTCCAGTCCAGGATACAACTGACGTCCTAATCCAGGGCTGGCCCAGATATAGGACTGGAGTCCTTTGATGTCCGGACCCTCGCGCCTGGGGGTCAGAGGGGCCGGGATGATGGTGTCCAGACACCCAGCAGGGGGGTGGAGCCAGCGCCCAGGGAGGCCGGAGGGGGATCGAAACCAGGCATCCGGGGACGGCTGGAGGGCCATCGAAACACCCTTTCCTCCGGGATCTGTCGAGTGGCCACTCGACCACCTGGGTGGATCTTGGTGCCTCGATGTCTGGGCGGTGCTGAGGCCTGGGCCGGGACCGAGGCCACGTGGTCGTGGCGTGGTGGGCCCAAGATGGAGTCGGGCGCAGCCTCGTGCTTCGGTCGTGAGGGGCCCACGCTGGAGCCAGGTCGGTAGTGGGGGTCCGGGATGGTGGCCGGACCAGCAATGTTGGGGCGTGCAGTGTCGGGCAAAAGGGCTGCCCGATGCTGGGTGGAGGGCCGATGTCGTCCTGGACCCACCATGCGGGAGGGGTAGGACCACGCCATGAGGCCGGGTCCAACACACGTCCCCCCCAGCTGAAGGCAGGGGAGAGTCACCCATCTTTTTGGAGATTCTCCTCGCCGAGGCGGAAGAATCTGGAGAGGCCGTCAGCATTGGCGTGGTCGTTGCCGGGGCGATGCCCCACAGTGAAGTCCATCCCTTGCAGGGAGATGGACCATCGCAACAGTTTCGGGTTCTCACCCCGCATCTGCATCAACCACCGCAGGGGCCGGTGGTCGGTCTGGACCCGGAAGTGGGTGCCGAAGAGGTAGGGCCGGAGCTTCTTTAGGGCCCACACGACGGCGAAGGCTTCCCTCTCGATGGTGCTCCATCGTTGTTCTCTGGCCAGCAGCCGCCGGCTGATGAAGGCAACGGGAAGGTCGACTCCCTCAGGGTTTACTTGGGATAGGACCGCCCCAATGCCATGCTCCGAGGCATCGGTTTGGACCACAAACTCTCGGCTGTAGTCGGGGGCCTGGAGCACCGGGGCGGTGCACATGGCAGTTTTTAGAGTCTCGAAGGCTGCTTGGCACTCTGGGGTCCAGCACACCTTCTGGGGTAGCTTCTTGGAGGTCAGTTCTGTGA
The DNA here is from genome assembly GCF_964261635.1 of Lissotriton helveticus. NCBI lineage: Eukaryota > Metazoa > Chordata > Amphibia > Caudata > Salamandridae > Lissotriton > Lissotriton helveticus. Next base: position 247,715,881 of record NC_136065.1, on the reverse strand, counting down.
GGGGCCCCACAATGCTTCCATAGTCTTTGATGAAGCGCCAATAGTATCCTGTGAGCCCCAGGAAGGCTCGGACGGCTGTTTGGGTGATTGGGGGCTCCCAGGCCCGGATGGCGTCAATCTTTGGCTGGAGGGGAGCCACCCGGCCGCTTCCCACCTGGTGTCCCAGATACGTCACAGACCCTTGGCCGATCTGGCACTTGCTGGCCTTTATGGTTAGTCCGGCCCGTCGGAGGGCCGACAGGACCTCCCGGAGGTGGGTCAGGTGGGCATCCCAGCGGAGGCTGTACACTGCAATGTCATCTAGGTAGGCGGCACTGAACTCTTCTAGCCCGGTCAGCACTCTATTCACGAGTCTCTGGAAGGTGGCCGGGGCGTTTTTCATGCCGAAGGGCATCATCTTGAAGTGGTAGTGGCCATCAGGGGTCGAGAAGGCTGATCGCTCTTGCGCCCCAGGGGTGAGGCCAATCTGCCAATATCCGGCCGTGAGATCGAAGGTGCTGAGATACTTCGCGGCCCCCAGGCGACCGATCAGTTCATCCGCCCGGGGGATGGGATGGGCGTCGGTCCTGGTGACGGCATTCAGCCCCCGGTAGTCAACACAGAACCGGAGCTCCGGGGGCGTGCCAGGGGCGGCAGCTTTAGGGACCAGTACAACTGGGCTGGCCCACGGACTGTCGGAGGGTTCGACTACCCCCAGCGCTAGCATCTTGGCCACCTCGGACTGGATGCAGGCCCGAACTCGATCGGGCACTCGGAAAGCTCGGTGTCTTACAGGCGGGCTGTCTCCGGTGTCTACATCGTGGACACACCACCGGGTGACTCCAGGGGTGAGGGAAAACAGATCTGCGAACTGCCCCAGCAGCTGCCGGCAGTCATGGTGCTGCTCCGGGGTCAGGGTGGAGGAGAGCATGACCCCTTCGATGGAGCCGTCCTTCTCAGTGGTGCTCATGAGATCTGGCAGCGGTTCGGAGTCGTCTTCAGCTCCTTCATCGGTCGCTAACAGCAGGCTTAGTTCAGTGCGGGCAAAGTGCGGCTTGAGCCGGTTAGCGTGTACAACCCGGAGGGGGTTCCTGGGGGACTCCATGTCCACCAGATAGGTGACGGGACTCTTGCGCTCCACCACTCTGAAGGGCCCCGTCCACTTGTCTTGGAGGGCACAAGGTTCAACCGGGGACATGACCCAGACCTGCTGGCCCGGTTCGAATTCGATGGACGAGGCGTTCTGGTCATACCAGCGTTTCATCTCCTCCTGACTGGCTTCAAGGTTGGCTTCGGCAAGTTCCCGGAACTTCCGAGTCTAGTGGCGGAGGGTCAGGAGGTACTGGTAGACATCTGGTGGAGCACCTCGGGCAGCCGTCTCCCAGCCTTCTTTGACCAGGCTGAGGGGGCCCCGGACCGGGTGCCCATACAATAGTTCGAAGGGGCTGAACCCCAGGGACTTCTGGGGTACTTCGCGGTACGCAAACAGGAGGCAAGGCAGCAGAACATCCCATTTGCGTCGTAGGGGCTCCTCGAGGCCCTTGATCATTCCCTTCAATGTTCGGTTAAACCGCTCCACAAGTCTATTTCCTTGGGGGTGATACGGGGTGGTGAACTTATATGTGACCCCGCACTGTTGCCACAGGGATCGCATATACTTGGAAATAAAGTTTGTGCCCCGATCACTCACGACTTCTCGAGGGAAGCCGACTCTGGAGAAGATCCCCATTAGGGCTCGGCCTACTACTGGGGCCGTGATGGTTCGGAGGGGGATGGCTTCCGGATATCGGGTGGCATGGTCCACCAGCCCGAGGATGAAGCGGTGTCCTTGAAGGGTGCGGGGGTCCAGGGGCCCCACGATGTCTATCCCCACTCGCTCGAAGGGGGTGGTGACTACGGGAAACGGCTGGAGCGGGGCTTTGACTTTCCCCCCGCTCTTCCCGCTGGCTTGACAGGTCGGGCAGGATCTGCAGTGATTGTGCACATTGTTGCGCATTCTTGGCCAGTAGAAATGAGTCACCAGGCGGCTGTAAGTTTTGTCCTGCCCCAGGTGCCCGGCGAGGGGCACATCATGTGCTAAGTTCAAGAGGAAGTCTCGGAATCGGAGGGGGACGACCAGCACCCGGCTGGCCCCTAGTTCGGCAATCTTCTGTTCACTGTATAGAAGGTCGTTGTCCCAATAGACCCAGTGGGACCCCGCAGGGCCTCCAGCGGCTTGAGTGGCGGCTTGTCGTCGAATTCCCTCGAGGGAGGGACAGGTCTCTGTTCTTGTCGGAATTGTTCGCGGGTGGGGCCACCTTCTTGGCGCCATTGAGCTAGTTCTGGAAGGTGGCCGAGCTCGGTGATTTCCTCATGGCTGGGCCCCGGGGGGCCGGGTTCAGGGTCGGTATCCTCAGGGACGGTGGGCGGTGGAGGTGCGGGCCACTCCGGCTCCTCGATCAGGGCTTCCTCCGTGGGGGGGGAGGCCCGGGTGGACATGGAGCGGGTGGTCGCACAAACCCACTCGGGAAGGCCTAGCATACCCAGATGCTCTCTCCGCTCTACGCCGGCCCAGAGGGAACTCTCCAGGTCGTTCCCGAGGAGGCAGTCCACGGGGGAATCGTCTCGGACAGTCACTTTCAGCATGCCCGACACCCCTCCCCATTCGAAGGGGATGCGGGCCATCTGGCACAAACTTTCAGAGTTGTCAGCCGACCGCACTGGGCACAAGACGTTGGGGAGAATTTGTTCTGGTGTCACCAAGTGGCAGCGGACCGCCGTCACGCTGGCTCCAGTATCCCGGAGGGCTTCGGCCCGGCGTCCATTGATGGTGACCCATTGGCGGTATTTCTGGGTGTTACCTGGGATCGGGTCTCGGGGGATCATGTCTCGATCACCCAGGCATGCTAAGATCATGGCTGCGGGCTCCCACTCGGCCTGCTCGGTGTCTTCGCCCTCTTCTTCGCATCCCTCTGCACTCAGGGCGGCGGCCGCGATCTGGCGGCTCGGGGGACCGGTGGTGCCGGGTCGCTGGTTCATAGGGCAGAGAGGGTCGTTCGCATAATGGCCCTGTCGCTGGCATCTGTGGCACGTAACATTCGGGCGGGGCCCGGGCCTGGCTGGGGGGCCTCCCCTCCAACCCAGGGATGGCGACGGGGAGGTAGGGGATGACCCCACGGGGGTGTCTCGGCCCCTGCTCTGGCCTCCTCCGCCGCCTCGGGGTCAGTGGTTCCCAGGGGATCCCCGGCCGTAGTCTCCCATCGGACTCCGGGGAACTTGGTTGCTCACCCATCTATCCGCCTCGACAGCGAGTTTTCGTGGCTCTGTCAATTTGCTGTCGAGGAGGTGCTGCCGGAGTTCGACGAAGCAAATATTGGAAAGATGCTCCCATAGGATGAGGTCGACCAACTGCTGGTAGGTGGTGACCTGGCAGCCTCTGATCCACCCTTCGAAGGCTCTGCTGTAAAAGTTCACGTACTCCACCCAAGTGGTACCGGGGATTTTTTTACAGTCTCGAAATCGCTGCCGGTACATTTCGGGGGTGAGTCCGTAGCGAGTGAGGAGGGCGGTCTTCATGTGTTCGTATAAGGTCATCTCGGCGTCGGGGAGCTCTAGCAGGGCGTCTCTCCCCTCGTTGATGAACTTTCCCCATAAGCCGGCGCCCCAGTCTTTGAGGGGTACTCGATGGGCGGTCATGGCGACCTCGTAGGCTTTGAACCACTGTTGGATGTCGTCGTTCTTATAGTATTCTTTGACGACCTCCTTGGGTATGTGCACCTTTCGTGTCCCCCGGCGGGGGTGAGGCCTTACCCCCGGCGGTGCCGGTTTCTGTTGTCTTGGCCTAGATTTCCAGTTCTTTGAGGCCGCGCTCATGCTCGAGCACGAGTTTCTTTTCTTCGAGGTCTCGTTGTCTTCTCCTTTCCTCTAGGTCTCCTTCCAGCCGTAGGTGCTCGAGGGCTAATTTCCTTTCTGCCAGCTGTATCTCTCCTTCTTGTCGGAGTCGGGCGAGCTCCAACTCGTGGAGCCGGTTCCTCTCTCGTTCTCGGGCGTCTCCGTGGGGGAGGCCCGTGTCTAGGTCTGCGGTTCTTTCCCCCGCTGGGTTCGCGTCGGTCTCCGGGCGTCCATTCGGGCCCGGGTTATCTTCATTCTGGGGCGGCGCGTTATCGGCGTCCGCCCAGGCTTGCAGGGCTGATTTAAAATCTTCTTTGGTGTTGAGGCCCGTGGTAGCAATGCCTAGGTCCTTGCAAAATTGTTTTAATTCCTTGTGGCTGTAATCTTCCATCTTTTCTTTCTGGAATTCCGCTGTCGGTCTGGTTTCCTGAGTAGTCATGGTCGCGGTGTGTTTTTCTCGGTAGTGAGTGAATTACTCTCTGTACGATCTGCGTCGGCTCGGATCCCGTCGCCTGCCACCAATGTTAGAAAGGCGACCCCGGGGGAGGCAGAAGATGTCTGACTGACCACCCCTAGGTCCACCTCTCTGTTAAGAAGTAGCCGAGCGTTACTGAGAGGCCTCCTGGGTGAGGGCCCTCTCCGAGGATCGCACAGCAGACTAACCACACACCACAAATGGACACCACACCAGAGGTCGAGTTCGTAAGCTTTATCAGGAAGTAAAGGCCGCTGGTTCCCAGCGATATGTACAAGTAGACCGAGGGGTCTGTAAAGTCTTGAAAGGGGGGTCAGGGGAGCGGGACAGTCTCGGTTAGGGTGTATGAAGGGATACCCTGCGCACAGCTCTCAATCCTCGAGCCGGGGGTTCCGAGAGGTTGAGCCGCGGCAGCGCCAGCAGGCTCCCAAGATGGTTCGGCAAAAGGTGGGCCGCGGCAGCGCCAGCAGGCTCCCAAGATGGTTCGGCAAAAGGTGGGCCGCGGCAGCGCCAGCAGGCTCTCAAGATGGTTCGCAAAAGGTGGGCCGCGGCAGCGCCAGCAGGCTCCCAAGATGGTTCGGCAAAAGGTGGGCCGCGGCAGCGCCAGCAGGCTCTCAAGATGGTTCGGCAAAAGGTGGGCCGCGGCAGCGCCAGCAGGCTCTCAAGATGGTTCGGCAAAAGGTGGGCCGCGGCAGCGCCAGCAGGCTCTCAAGATGGTTCAGCAAAGGTGGGCCGTGGCAGCGCCAGCAGGCTCTCAAGGTCTCTTCAGGTTACAGGCAATGAGTTCTTCTGGTGTCGGCCGTGACAGCGTCAGCAGGGCTTTCCAGTCCAGGATACAACTGACGTCCTAATCCAGGGCTGGCCCAGATATAGGACTGGAGTCCTTTGATGTCCGGACCCTCGCGCCTGGGGGTCAGAGGGGCCGGGATGATGGTGTCCAGACACCCAGCAGGGGGGTGGAGCCAGCGCCCAGGGAGGCCGGAGGGCGATCGAAACCAGGCGTCCGGGGACGGCTGGAGGGCCATCGAAACACCCTTTCCTCCGGGATCTGTCGAGTGGCCACTCGACCGCCTGGGTGGATCTTGGTGCCTCGATGTCTGGGCGGTGCTGAGGCCTGGGCCGGGACCGAGGCCACGTGGTCGTGGAGTGGTGGGCCCAAGATGGAGTCGGGCGCAGCCTCGTGCTTCGGTCGTGAGGGGCCCACGCTGGAGCCAGGTCGGTAGTGGGGGTCCGGGATGGTGGCCGGACCAGCAATGTTGGGGCGTGCAGTGTCGGGCAAAAGGGCTGCCCGATGCTGGGTGGAGGGCCGATGTCGTCCTGGACCCACCATGCGGGAGGGGTAGGACCACGCCATGAGGCCGGGTCCAACACTTAGTATTCGTCACATGTCCTTCTTCTTCTTTTCCTTTCACAATCTTCAATGCTCTGATACAGGAAGTTGGCTACGCAAAGAGTTGGACATGCGAGTTAAATGGACCCTTGTGTGTACTTCTCTGCTTTTATTTTTTAATCGCGGGCTGCCTACTTTTGGAGGCAGTGTTATATTTGTGTGTCTAGTTTTGTGCGTTTTCTCTTCACCTGCGTATATTTCTACGCACGTATTTCTCTTTCCGTTTGTATTTCTGTATGCTTGGGTGTATATGCATCTGTGTGGTAAGGTGTCCATGCCAGTATTTATTTTTTGTGTTTTGTGTTTGGTGTGTTTCTCTGTGTTTGTGTGGGTTGGCGTGTACATATTGCTGCTTTTTTCATTTACGCACTGAGGGTCGAAGGGTATATATGTAATAATATTTTTCAGTGCGCTCAAAGTGGATTGGAAAAAATACATACAAAGTGTAATATTTGTGTGTGTGTGCGCAAGGGTGGAATGGGTAATCACACAAATTATAACATGTATGTGGGCGGGGGTGGAATGGGTAGTCACATAAGTGTACTATGTGTTTGTGTGGTAGTCACACAGATGTACTATATGTGTGTGGGCGGGGTGGAATGGGTAGTTACACAAAGTGTAAATGTGTGTGTGTGGGGCTCTGTTGGTGTGTGTGGGTCTGTGTGTGTGTGTGGGTCTGTGTATTTTTGTGTGGCATTTGGCAGAGATTAAACTATTGGCATTGTAAATGACAATGCCATTTATTTATCTGTTTTCAAAACCAACACATAAATACAAAGTTTGTCATTTACAATGCCAATAGCTCAAACTTTTCAAAAGGCGAAACCATTGCATTGTAAATGCTTGTTTGTTTTGCGAGTAACTTTGGTTCCTTTGGCAATGATTCATGAAACTACCAAAATAAAAGTTATTCCACCTTAGCATCTTCCTGTAAAGGTTTGGGCTGATCCGTCAATTGAGGCTGAGAAAAGGGTGGGTTCCAAAACATTGTTTACCCGTGCTAATTCCAATAGGAAATTTAGAAAGTGATACAGAAGGCTGAACAGAATTACACCAAAATTGCATTAATTTAGAACTATACTCAGAAAGCATACTTATTATTTCTTTAGGTAAATCCGTTCAGCCATTTTTAAGAAATATACATTTAAAAAGATGATCGGATGGGCTTGAAAGTGTAAAAAACATAGGTAAATTTGGACAGTTTGTCTTGCGGGAGTCTTGCAGGACCAAACTTAAAAAAATAGAGCAATCTGATTGGCCGAGGGAGCATTCTTTCGACCTCGGCCGCAACCTCAATAGAAATATTGCAGCCGCCCCTACAGGACAATGGGAATTGATCCCTCTCCTTTGAAGTTGATTTTAAAAAATCATACTTTTTTGAACCAGAGAGACCACCCTGCAGTAGTTCTGAGGGAGTAGTGATACAACAACATGCATCTTCACTTGGTGACGCGTGCACAGTCCTCCAGTACCATGGAGGCGAAATCCCACCCGGAGAACAATGATACAATGAAAACAGTGAAAAAGAATACAACAGGCCAAGCTATCTGACCAGCCACTGATCGTGCATGACCGAAGGCTGTGGGCACAGGAGGGGCTAGCTGCCCATTGGGGGAAGGGGGTTTGCTGTCCACAGAGGGTTGGGCATAGATCTGACCGCAAGACCCAGGTGCTGCAATGGTCGAAGACCATTGCAGCAATATGCTGGCCACATGCAGGGGTTGGCCGTAGGGCCCTTTCTGCCACTGCCCTTCATTGCTGTCCATGCTCTTTCCTCCCTCCACTCTCGTTTATGTGTTTGCTTTTACCAGCCCCCACAACTCCCCTGGTATGTTGTGTTGCCATTTCCCCTGTGATGCCACTGTCCTCTATTGCTATCCTTGACCATTTCTCCTCTGTCCTTATGGGGTACGTTGGGGGAGGTAATTACATTTTATTTTCGTCTATGATTGGAACCCCTGCCACTTGTGAAAATTGAATAAATAGGCATTTGCACAGAACAACTGTACCAATAAATGTCATTAAAAAAGATTTTAATTGAAGTTACATCTATAATAGTGAGACATATGTGCATGTTGCTAATCATATGCAAATGCTAGTGGTTTTCCACTTTTGAGCCAGACCCATAACTCAGTTTTAACTGGGCTTTTTCAATAAAGTTCATTTTTTTAATGATATACCTAATGTCTCACCTATATCGAATAATGGACTTAGGCTGTATTCCACTCAAGGGCTTGCACTTAACATACAAACCTACAGCTCATGTGTAGACGTCGAGTGGATGTCCTAGGAGAGATGGCATCCTTTATACAAAATAATATCAGTGCACCTTGCTAGCACCTGGTCCTGCACTCACCTCAGTAGGTGTCCTTCAGAAGTAGCTGACAGGGCAGAAATTAAGAACATTAAGATTAAATAATATCGTGTTGACTTGTATGCATGCTGGCTTGTTTTGGTGTAGAAGGATGCATAATGACTAGCGAATGAGAGAAAATGGTGTCTATATGTTAGTCAGCCAGATCTCCAAGGCGTTTATGAAAGGCAGGTGAATATGTTGTAGTCTGAGAAGTTTATTACAAAGTCTTGCAGCCTAAACTGAGGAGGCACATTGTCTACTCTTGGATTTCTTTCTCTGTGTTAAGTGCAGATTGGTTCGCCAAGGTCACAAGGGCTTGTTAATGGTGGGCAAAAAGTTTGGATGGATAGTGTGGAATGCGGTGGCAGCAACTGGACTGAAATTATACATTTTGCTGTTAAAGCTGCTTCACATTGGAAATTTAATTCTGTTTTATTTTTAAGAAGCTTTTAAAATTAATAATTATGAAGGAATGGTGTTTTTTATCTTTTGATAATGTTGGCATTTTTGCAACGGTTTTAATTAGCTATGCAAATAAACGTATACCCTAAGTGCAGTGTCATAGATGGGTTGTAGAATCGAACTCTGATTCTTAACAAGAAAGGCCCACATTGATAAAGTGTTCAATGCACCATGCAAGCCTCACTCTTCTTGTACTTTTAAAGTCTTTTTAAGGTTGGCTATGCTCTGTTTGTCTCCAATTTAGGCTGGTGAGAGAAGGGAAGTGATGAGATGTGTATTCCTGTTGAGGGGACAGTCAGCGGGCAGAGAGAAAGGGTGGCCTTATTGAAGAGGATTCAGGGAGGACAGGACTGAGGAAGGCGAGATTTTCCCATGCAGACAGATAAATAAGAAACGAGCTTACTTCTGAGCTATAGAAAGAAGAAGGTGGAGGGGAATGGAGCCTGGTTCGAGATGAACCATTAGAAGGGAGGAACATGCAGAGGACACGAGCCTTGTTCTGCAATTTAGTGGTGTCCGAGAGGGTTATAAGAAGAGGGTGGTCAGTTGTAAAGAGTTTGCTCACTACTAAAGGCATGGGATGCTCAGTCATGTAGGAATGAAGGCGAGGAGTGCATAGTGATGTAGGGAGGGGTGGTTCTTAGTTTAGGAAGGGTGGAGATTCAGTAAATAATGCAGTTGGGGTGGAGTGCACAGCTTTAGGGCGGTGCTCAGTGCTATAGGAAGGAGTGTATTTTAGTAGCACAGTGAAGAGTTCATTGTTATGAGGAACAAATGCTCACTGACAGGTGCTGAGTCATGCAGGGGTACAGGGTTAGAAGCCCTGAATACTGCTTTGTTTTAATGAAATAGCACATAGGTTCTCAGTGGTGCAGGGAGGGAGAAGAGGGGGTACACAGTGGTATACAGAGGAGCAGTGGAGATGCTGCTTATACGGCCCCCAGCCAGATGCAGAAAGACTACTGCCTGAATAGGGGACATTATCAATCAGGGAGGTTGGGGAAGGAGGGTTAAATGAAAACCCAGCAGGAAACAATATGAAGGCTGCTAATGTCACCCCGCGTGGGTCTCAGCAGCTGCCACCGCAGGCTGGCTGCCAGCCCAGCGTGTGGTCTTTTTTATCATCGAGGACATCTTTAATGCATTCTCACAAATTCTTTTTATTGTTTTTATTTTACATGCCTCTTTGCAAAAGGGGACTATAAATTACCGGTTTCTTCTGTTGGTATGCTAATGCATGAAATATTTTTGAGGAATCTTGGAAGGGTGGCCTGGCTCGGTTTGGATCTGGCGTCCAGCCTCGGAGACAGGCTGTGTTAGATTCAGCGCCTCCTCTTTATGGAGAAACATTTTATTTATTTTTATGATAATGATGAGGATGATGAAGCTTGATTTGTTGCTTGTGAAAAGATTATATTGTCAGCAGCAGAAATAGAATTGTGATGTTTGGATGGTAGGTATAGCAAAAACAGCTGGCCACACAATCCTACACCATCAGCCTTTCAGGGCGCTTGAGGCAGTTAATAGGGAAGAAGGGAACAAAATAGTGCCTGTCTTCATCTTTCACCTCCCCCTTGGAGTTGGTGTATACTGAAGCAGGCATCCCAGAGGAAGGAGAGTGCCCAGCAACTGTGCCAATTGCCCCTATAAATGAAGACTCTGTAAGGGGAGATGAGCCCCCAAGGAGTTATGTTCAGCCCCCTACTTGCGAGATCGCCATTCTCTTTGAGGGGGTACACACCAAAGGGAGAAAGCATTGAAGGGGGAAGAGCATTGAAGAAATGAGGCGATGGAGACACAGAAGAAAGACTGCTCAGTAACTGGTCTGTCACCTTTCGTCAAATAATGGATCCCTGAATGTGGGTAGGACGTGGATGGGGAAGTTTGGAGACCAAAAATGAGACATCTACACCCATTTACCTTCCTTGAGAGAAGCATACCTGCATGGGGAGTATTGGATCTGTGCACAACGGTGCACACACAGCACTAGCATACAACACAGACTCATGACTCATTGGTGGCAAACCTGCACCATTTAATTGGAAGAACCATAAACCTATTCCATGTAGGGAGAATGGCGGGTAAGCGCTGTACCATACAGAAGAGAACCCTCACCTTCTGTGAACATAATATACCTTCCTCAATCAACAGAGTCAAGATCAAGGATACTAAGGTCATGTCTATCATTTTAGCAAACAGTCTTTAAGGGCTGTTGGTGGTCGTAAAGTGTAGTGGGATGAGAGTGACAGTGTTGTGATGGTCATCAAGGGATGAGGGATCATTTGGTTCTGGACTGGGGAATTACTGTCCATTGAGGAAAATATTCTAGAAATTGTAGTTCATCATCTTCATTCAAAGTATCATTGCCTTTTATCGGAGATGAGGGTGCTTTATCGCGATGCTGCTCCTCTTCCGTGAGTTGGAAAGTCGTTATAAAGAAAGTAAGACTTCTGGATATTCTTTCCTGATTTCCATCTGACTTTGTCCATTTTACAGCTGTCACTCTCGCTTTCAAGGTGGTCTGTCTTTAATTGGTACTCAGTCACTAACTGAGATGTTGCCACAACGAGATCTTCATTTTAGACTCATTCTGCCCATCAGGAGGATGTAGTTTGGGGTGCTGGGGGATCTGAGATCCATGAAGCAGAATCAACGACTTTTCTTCCCATGAATATGGAAATACCATTTGTTTGTTAAATGAGGAGTGTTACAATACTGCATGCGAAAAGTGAGATTTACATCATCGTTGTGAAATATCCAGAACCCTTTTTAAAAAAAATATTCTTATGAAATGCTCGTCCTCTCCATTAATTTAAGACCATCTTGGGGGGGATCTTCATATGTTTTATCACCAGAGAATCAACATTTTCAAATGTTTTCCACTGAACAAGAGGACCTATAATATTATTTTCAAACTTTATCAGCAATGAATTTTAAGATTTTGACTACCAGATACTTAGACAAATTGTCGATGAAAACTAGCATATGTTTTCATTTGGAAGGCTTCAAAAACTGAGCGTGAGCCCAAGAGATGGACAGAATGTACCATGTGATGATTGGAGGAACATCTTCATTCGGGCCTGTTGATGCAGTCGTTGATTAGTTCCTATTTACAGGAACCAGACCTTGCCACGGATCCTGGTTTTTGCCTTTACTATCCCTTGATTCCTAGCATGGATTAGTTGTAGTGCTCGGTTTAAACGGAAAGAGACAAGGTCTATTCACAAGTATTAGCAACAGTTGTGGCTAATTTACACATGTAACTTTATTAGTACTTTTTGAGTAGCTTTACTACTTTTGGCTATTCACAAAATCCGAATGGAAAGTTAGTCAAATATGTAGACTTACATTCCTCAACCCCCTGAAAAGTGAGAGGGAGGGGGTGGGGCCAGGATGACAGTGGAGTAGGAGTGCCTCTCCTCTGCTCCGTGGCTGACCTCCCAATTGTTAACTATGGCTGCCTTTGCCTGATGGCCGGAGCCCTCACAGAAGTGGAGTGAGCCAATCTGGCACGGCTGACAGCCTCTGAGAAGCCGCTGGAGTGATTCCCCACATGTCTGCATCATGTCTCCCTCTGAGATTCAGCTGCTGGACCATGGACTTCAGCTTGGGGTATGCGGACAATGCCCGGAGGCAGATCTCCTACTGGGTACTCTCTTCCACCTGGGACCTGGAGGTGACCAAAAAACAGCCAGAGCTTTTGGTGGGAGTGGCCTGAACAAACGGAATGCATCAGTGAGCAGATGGGGGCCACCATTAGTGGCCCCCACATCCCACAGAACCCACATGTTGCCCCAGAACCCACATCCCTAAGGGCCACCCCGGGGTAAAGTGAAACTACCACCTCTGCTCCTGCCTCTCATCTGAACTGTCCCCAGATCGACCTTGAGGGCCACCAAAGACGTGGTAGAGCAGTTAGGACTCCTGGACTCTAGACACGGGTCTGCTCACTTGGACTGAGAGATACCCCACTGGGCCCCAGAGTGTGGAGGAACTCTGGAGGAATGTGGTCAGAGCAATGTGGAAGCATCTGGGACACCACCTTAGCCTAGCAGGGGCCGAGACTGGAGGAGACCTCACTGGGATTCGCACTGTCATCATCCTCCCTTTGGTGACGGGGTTGAGAACTGGCGACCGTCTGACTGTTGGGGAGTGTTGGACTTCGAGGAGAGACTGGTCCCCCTCTTTTGCAGCAGGTCCAGGCACCGGATGGAGACATCACTACCCAGTGGTGAGTCTACAGCCTTACCACACCTGGGTCTGCCCCACGTCCCAAGAGTTCTGCCATAATTGATGACCCGCTGCAGCAGCAACTGCACATCCTGAAGCGTGCAGGGTGGGGCAGAGACAGGCTCTGTCAGCCCAAGGAAAGGACACAGCAACTCCCTCCCAGGCCTAATCTGGGCGTTCAATGCAAGCAAAGCCCCGAAAAGGTATAGAGAAGAGAATCCACACCATGTAGCACCTATCTGGCAAGGATGATTCACCCACTAACTAGGACATTTATGGATGAACTCTTCGATAAACTTCGATAAACTTTGCTAAGATATTACCCTCCTTTGTACAGACTTCTCAGAAGACATGAAGATGCCAAGGTCCGTAGGAGGGAGAGCTAGATGTCTAGAGACAGGGACTAGTTGACTTGTGAGAACAAAACCTCATGCTGCAGGCTCACCTAGAGAACCTGGAGAACAGATCTAGATGATTCAACATCTTCATCCACCGAGTCCCATGGAGTAAGGGGACATTGAAATATATATGAAATGTCTATTTAATCAAGTCTTCCCCGATCTTGTGATAGCTGGCATACAACTTGATAGGATCCATAGGGTCAACAAAGCCTTGCGCACCGGCGTGGCCCCGTGGGATGTTTTGACCTAACTTCGCTACTACCATCAGAAACAAGCTACAATGGTATCCACTTGCCAGCTGACTTCTATTCAATCTGAAGATTATACCAAATACTTCTACCAAGACCTGGCTCTAAGCACTCTACAAGAGTTCGTCAACTCAAACCACCAACTAATTTTCTTCAAAGTAAATCAGTTAAGTACAGTTGGGCACACATCTTCCGACAGCTCTTTAACCTGAATGAGAGGCATGCAGGGCCTGCTCCCATGTATAGCGGCCACAGTCATTGACTTCAGAATTGACAAACAGCACAACCAGCCACATCACCCAAGACGGAACGCCTAAGGCATCAATGGCAAAACCCTCAGAGAAAGAGATACAGAGAAAACAACAAGTGTTCAAGAACAAGCTGCAGGCTAACAACCAGGATGCCGGACTGTGAGAACATGATTACCAGTTTGGCACCTCCCAGCTGAGTAGGCCAGGACACTGAACATAAACGTTATGCTATAGCTTACCGGGACCGGGCTGGAGAGGACCCAAATGACACACTGGTGACTGGTAAGATGGACTAAGGACTGTATTGGCATACTCTTGAGCCGCAATCCTTATTGATTGCTCCAGTTGGGTGGGAGTGATAGTTCGTTAATATTTGTTGTTTGTTACCATGGTAATTGGGTAACCACACCACAGTACCAAGTCACAACTCCTATACCATACTCACCCATGAACATGTGGCGCTAGCGACACATAAAAACAACCTCTCGCACAGATGGGGGCGCATCGCAATCCCACTCATGCCTAATGCTGCGGGTCCTTAGTTTGAATACTCAGAGAAGGTCGACTCAGTGTTACATATGCTTACAGACTCAGGGTGTGACATATCTATTGCAAGAAACCCACCTGCTTAAGAACTAATGGACGCAGCTTTATTCACACTAGTTTGCCTAACAGGTTCCGTCTTCTGGACCGGCCAAAAAGGTGGGGCTGGCCATTAAGCTAGTAAATACATTCAAAGGCAAATATGCTCTACTGTGGCTGAGATCACAGTCGGATTGCTAAAGATACACATATTTGCTCCATGCATGAACATTCACAACTTTCATTGTACATGCTCCGAATGATAACCAAGATGGCTTTCTCCATGAGGCACTGTTTCAAATTCTAGTAATCCCAGGTTTGGAGATACTCCTAGGTGGGGATTTCAACATGGTGATGGACACAGACCTTGACCGATTGGTATACAGAACAGGGCAAAAGGGAGTTTTCTTAGAGGCAACCCGTGAGCACCTCAAAGTCCTTGAGTTGGTTGATGGATGTTTGATTCATTCAGCATTCCGTCCATCATTTGTTGCCGCAGCACTTTTAGCCCTAAGTGAGAAGGGTATGCCCAGACATGGGTCCCTTGGCTCAGTTTGCATCTGGATTCAAGCTAGCCTGGCTGATGAGGGACGTTACCCTGAAACCGATACTTGTTTCCGGTCCAGGGAAGAGCTGGCTTAACAATTTGGGCTGGACTATTCCTGTGAGACTGACTGCATATGGATGGGTCTGAACTGGGGTGGCGAAGTGAGCTAAAGAACGATGATAGATTCAAACCAGATCTGTGACTGGGGGTGAGTGTCTGAAAAGTTTCAGCACTCCGTCCATCATCTCCTCGTTTTTCTATGTTCCACCCTTGGGGGTTGGTGCTGAGACAGAAAATAAATACCCTGACACTCATAGAGTTTTCTTCGTGTGCTTAGGGGCATTTTGCTCTTTTTATGCCTTATGCGCCATGCCTTATAAGGTGGTCCTAAAATTACAGAAACAAAGGGGTTTGCCCAAATCACCCTCCACCACCTGGGCTAAGAAACAACACTTTATACACAATGGTAATGTGGAGGAATGAATATCTAAATGCTACCCACAGGGTACATCAAATTGTCCTATATATGGTGCATCGTCCCGTCTCAAATTTTTAATGCACCAAAAACAACATACCACTATTACTTCCTTGTTAAAACAATTTTTCATTGCATTTTGTAGAAAAATTGGACATAGACAAAAAACATTTTACACAAATATGTACATTTAATCATATATATATATATATATATATATATATATATATATATATATTATTACCTAAGCCCCAGTTTTTTAATGTAAGTGTCCGCACCCTCATTAATGGCAATACACTGCAAGGTAATCCTGTATACACATGAGTCATCCGCTACACCTCCTAAAACATTTTGTACATGTATATTTCCACTTAAATGCAGTTATTATTCTTGATTTTAGTGGTATCCAGATGGGAACTGTCAAGCCGTTTCAGCCCCTATTCCTTCCGGGCCTCATCAGGACAAGGGTAAAGGGAACAACTGTGCCTCCCTCAGACGTCATGTCTCTGGGGTGTGGCCCCCTTGCTAAATGCAGTCCTCACAAATATATTGTGAATCCCACAGTATGATATCTGGTACACTATGTTGTTAAAGAAACCCCAAACCTTCACAATGTATGCTGGGCACCACCACGTTCAATACGATTATTTCCTCCATGGAATGAAAACTATAAGCCCTCAGCGTCTTCCCATGGGCATCGCACGGTTGTAGGTAAACCAGTCTGGCCGCTTCCTATCAGCTCTGTGGCAGACTCTTTCTTTTCTTTTTCTGTCATGAAGGGGGGACCCAGGGAGAGCTAGGCGCGAGCCAGTCTCTTCCTGGGTAGGTTCGCGCGAGAATCAGGGCACCAGGTGGGGGCTGATTAGGGGAGGTGATATAGGGGAGGCAGGCTGGCGGTTGGGAACTGCGTGGGTGGGAAGCTAGAAGGGAGGTTTTGTTTTGCGGCGCGCGTTTGTTTACCTCGTTTTCTGGCTTCATGGAGGAAGCAGCGGAGGTCCGGAGGGCCGTGCAGCTCCTGTGTGAGGCCGGGCGTGAGGACCTACTGCGGCCGGGTGTTCCGGCGGAGGCGTGGGTCGGAATGGCCCGCCCCCCGCGCAAGGCTTCGGAGTGTGTGTCCAGGGCAGTGACGGCGTGTTTATCCCCAGGCCCGGCGGAGGAGGAAGACGGCGAGGCGGCAATGCCGCGGACGGGCCGCTGCCTGTTTTGCACGCCGCAGAGGTGGAGCCCCCGCCGGGTGCCCCGGGCGCCCTCCAGCAGGTATGTGATTTACCGTTTTTCAGTGCTGGTCCCCGAGGGGCGCCCGGGGGGAGGCGGGGCGTTCTGCGGGCCGTCAGGCTCCGCGCTCAGGCGGCATGGCCCCGGGGAAGTCTGGGAAGCCGCAGGCGGGTCCGCAGCCGAAGCGGGGGCGGAGCCTGGATCTGCTCGGGCGCGCGCAGCCCCCTCTCCCGGATGCTGAACATGACGGCTCTCTGGCTCCACTCCCCCCCTTGCCGGAGGGGGTTTCCCCGTACCTCTGGCTGAATGGGCAATGTTTCCTGCTCTCCCCTGCCACGCCGGTGCCTGGCCCTGCCCCCACCCACGCTTTTGGCCCCCCACTACTGGCAGGTGCAGATGCTGGGCCACATTCTGTTGCACTGCCTGCATATTCCTCTTCTGAGACTCCTACTCAGGCTTCTGTTTCCACGCCAGAGGGTGCTGCGCCCCGCATGCTGCCCCCTTCGACCACAAAGTCTGCGGCTCGAGGTGCGCCGGGCCCCCACCCTGCCCCCCCCACGTCCTTGGCTCCTGGTGGGATGGGTTTGGTACGCAAGGGGGCGCCCCCGGTTCCTGGGCAAGCTCTGTTCCCGGTCCCTAGGGGTCGGCCGGGTGGCCTTCAGGGTGGTCCTTCGCATGGGTCGGGTGGTGCCAATGGTCTGGCGTCGGTGGGTCGTCCATCGGGGGGTGATTGCGATTCCGCTTTTAGGGTGGATGGTTTTGCGAACTCTTCCTTGTCTGGCTGGAGCGGCCGCATTTCTCAAGCTGAGCCTTCGGCTGGGCGGCTGTTGGCTGTTGCTACGGGCCCGGGAACTGACCACACGGCTGTTTCCAGTAGTGGGCTTACAGGGGAGTTATCTGGAGCGGATATCTCTTCTACAGCTTTCAGTGCACACAGCTTTCAGAACATTGACTGGCAGTTTTATGATGGGGGTATTGGTGATGGGGCTATGCCCAGTGGCAGTGCGCAAGTCGCATTTTCTGATGAAGCTTTCTGTGGGAATTTTCATGATGATGATTGGGAAGAAGGGGAATTGCGAGACACAAATGTTGGGCTTTTGGCAGCACGGGCCCAGGGGGGTGGGTTGGGGCAACCCACTGTTTCTCGTGTTTTGCAGGCGTCTCGTGCGGACCATGCAGCAGTACGAGGGGCAGTGAGGTCTGGACCTACTCAAGGGGTTCGAGTGGCTGTTCGACCGCAGTCGGAGCAGTTGCCAAGAGGTACGGATGGGTGGTGGTCTGTGTGGCAACCCAGGGAGAGTCTCCCTGTTAAGAGTACAAGATCTATTGGTACGGTGGTGGGGTTGTTGTTGAGCGAGTCGCTCTGGCACCGAGGCTTGAGCGGCCGGTGATTTCGAATGTTTCTAATGTGCCAGTTGCACGGGATGTTTCTGCGGCAGAGTCTGGGGGGGTGGCTGCCACACGGGTTACGGAGGATAGTATCCTACCTAAGAAACTGCCTTATTCTGGGGTGGGGATGCCGTTGGGGTCCCATTTGTCTGAAAAAACAAAGAATCTCATATGGTCTGGTGCATTTGTGGATGTTTTTCGGCTTCTACATAGAGATGTCCAAGCTAAAGAAGGGTCGAAGGAGGAGGAATTAGAATTGGCTCGGAGGCCTCGTGTTCCGAAGTCGATAGAGAATTGGACTTCGGCCTTTCTTATCTATGCTAGCGTTTATTGCCAGCGTCATCCGGACAAGGCGATAGACATGTTTAAATATGCAGATGTCATTCGCAAAGCTCACAGTTACTTTGGTGGCTTTGCCTGGTTGTCCTATGATGACGAATTCAGGGCGCGCATGAGCGTTTTTCCTGAGCGTTCGTGGGGTGAGGTTGATTCCGAATTATGGCTCCAGTGGATGGCATCGGCTCACCCGCCTGCTACGACCCACACGGCTAGCGGGCAGCCAGTGTATTATCGGCCCTTTCCAGCTCGCCCCGCTCAGTCTGGGGCGGGGGTTTGGGGCAGAGGTCAATCATCCTCCTCTGGCACATGCTGGCACTTTAACAGGGGTTCCTGTAACCGACCAGCTTGCAGGTATAAGCATGAGTGTTCGCAGTGTGGGGGGAAGCATGCGCTCACCCAGTGTTTTCCCGGCCAGCGCTTTGGTGATCAAGGACGGGGTTCAGGGGGCAGGGGACAGCCTCAGCACGCTGTTTACAAGGGCTCCTACTCCTATTAAACAAGATGTTCTGGATCTCTGGTTGGTGGATTATCCTGATGTTGAGGCGGCTAAGATTTTGTCTTGGGGTTTCAGACTTGGGTTTCGAATTGGGTATCAGGGACCCAGGGTGGGTAGGTGGTCTGACAATTTGAAGTCTGCGAAAGAGAGTCCCCATGTTGTGCGGAAAAAGCTGGATGCCGAGCTTGCCGCGGGTCGGATTGCTGGTCCTTTCTTGAATTGTCCTCTTCCTGACTTGATAGTATCGCCTCTGGGTGTGGTACCCAAGAAGGCGAAGGGGGAGTTTTGCCTTATCCATCACCTGTCATGGCCCGAGGGTGCATCCATTAACGATTTTATTGATCCAGCTGATTCAACTGTCAATTATGCTTCAGTGGACGATGCCTTACGGCTCGTGCGCACGGCTGGTGTGGGGGCTTTACTGGCAAAGAGCGACATTCAGTCGGCTTTCCGGCTATTGCCCATCCATCCTTGGGACTTCAGTCTTCTGGGAATGCATTTTGATGGTAGTTTCTACATTGACAGGGTGCTGCCCATGGGCTGTTCAGTGTCATGCTCTCTTTTTGAGACATTTAGTACATTTCTGCAGTGGCGCTTCACTTTTGTCAGTGGCCACGTCCTGGTCTGTCATTACCTTGATGATTTTCTTTTCATTGGTGAAGGTCACTCTGGGCAGTGTCAGTCGGCTTTGACCATCTTCCAGGCTCTGGCGGAGGAATTGGGCGTTCCCTTGGCGCCGGATAAGACAGAAGGTCCCTGTACGTCCCTGACGTTCTTAGGGATTGAACTTGATACCTTGTCTATGGTGGCGAGATTGCCTGAGGCTAAAGTGAGGGAAATGTCTGCCTTCATACATCTGGTGTTGGGGGAGCGAAAAGTTGTTTTGAGGACTGTCCAGAAACTTTTGGGGTACCTCAATTTTGCTTGCCGGGTTGTTCGGGCGGGCAGGACGTTCTGTAGACGTCTGGGTCTTTCAATGTCAGGCGCCAGCCTTCCCCACCATCGGGTGCGCATTACCACCGCTGTGCGTGCCGATTTGACGGTCTGGCTTCGTTTCCTGCAAGAGTTCAATGGCGTGTCCTTGTTTTTTGCGGATGAGGACATGGTGTGGCAAGTCCAGTTGTTCACGGATGCATCGGGAGCTCACGGATTCGGTGTATTTTGGGAGGGTCGATGGTGCGCGGCCGGCTGGCCGGTGCACTGGAAGGAACAGGGTCGCAGCATAGCGTTTCTGGAGCTCTTCCCGCTGCTGGTTGCTTTGTATCTCTGGGGGGAGGAGTTTCAGAATCGTTCCGTCTTGTTCCATGTGGACAATTTGGCAGTAGTACACCTTGTCAATCACCAAAAGGCTCGTGACTTGCGTGTTTTGCGGCTCCTGCGCGCATTCATGCTGCGGTGTCTGCAATTGAATATTGTCTTTAAAGCACGGCATGTTCCTGGTACTTCTAACTGCATCGCTGACTCTTTGTCTCGCTTTCAGTGGTCCGAATTCCGCAAGTTGGCTCCTGGGGCGGACCTGGAACCAACGGCGATCCCACAGTACGTATGGGACCTGGGGGATTGAGGGTACACCAATTGGTCGAAAATTCAGTAGCTGACTCCACAAGGCGGGGTTATGTGAAGTCCTGGCATGAGTTTCTGCAGTTTGGTAAGGATTTGACGGGGCCGATCAGGGCCGGGTTGTCAGATGAGCAATGCATCTTACAGTTTGTTTTACATTTAGCGGACAAGGGCCTATCGCCCACTACCATTTCTGGCAAGTTGGCTGGGGTTTCTTTTTATGGGCAGCTTTGGTGGGGGCGGGATCCTGTTGGGGGGGTTCTGGTTCGTAAAGTGTTGAAAGGTTTGGCTAGGCTTCGGGCTGGTGGTCAGCAGCTCCGGCAGCCGGTGACTTTTGAGTTGCTCCAGTTGCTGTTGCCGGTATTGGAGGAGTGTTGCCATGATGTTTTTGAGTGTGCCAAATTTCGTTTGTGTTTTGTCTGGTTGTTCTTTGGGGCATTTCGGGCTTCAGAGTTGCTGGGGTTGCGGGGTCGGGTTGGTATGACCAGCAGTGAGGTGGTGTTGGAAAGTGACAGAGTGAGGTTGTGGCTGCGGGCGTCCAAAACCGACCAGATGGGGAGGGGTAAGTGGGTGTTCCTTGGCAGGAGTGGTGTCTCTGCTTGTTGCCCGGTTGGTGAATGGGAAGTGTTTGTGTCCTCTCCACATTTTCTACAGGGGCCCATTTTTTGTCATGCTGATGGTAGTCTCATAGTTGCATCTCAATTGTTGGCTGTATTACGCAAGGTTTTGTTGCACCTGGGGAGGGATCCTGTTCAATTTGGTACCCACTCATTCAGAATTGGTGCGGCGACGGAGGCCGCTAGGTTGGGGTGGGACTGGTCCCAAATCCGTCGCATCGGTCGTTGGCGCTCCAAGTGCTGTGAAAAATATGTAAGAAAATAGTCCATTTTGCTTGTCTAACGTTTCTTTTTCTCCTAGGTCCTTGGCCCTCTGTCGCCGGATCCAAAAGGAGGGTGTGGATACTGGGGCACTCTTTTGTTAAACGGGCAGCTTTCGCCGCTGCCAGTCAGCTTTGTGGGAGATCACTTGGTTTAAACAGCATGACGCACGAAGTCTCCTGGCATGGAACAGGGGGCATGCGCTGGGGTGGGCTTTTTCCCGCCTTAGCTGCTTTGGTTTCAAAGTGTTTGGGGGGTCCTCCGGATCTCCTGGTCCTGCATTTGGGAGAAAATGACTTGGTTTCACTCTCTGGTTTGACTTTGCTAAAATTAATGAAGCAAGACCTGGAAATCATCAAGACCACATGGGTGAGCACCATGTTGATATGGACTGAGTTTGTACCTCGTTTGCAATGGCGTGGGGCGAGGAACCATTCCGCCCTGGAAAAGGCTCGTCGGAAAGTTAATAGAACAATGCGACTTTTTTGTCACCATTTGGGTATCTACAGTTTGGATCATTACCATTTAAAAGTCTCTGAACATCATTTATTCTGTGAGGATGGTGTACATCTGTCTTCTTTGGGCTTTTCTTTTTACCTTCTGGAACTCAGGGATTTGATTAGCAAAGTTCTTCAGGTGCAGTTGTGGTGTGCTCCTTCCTTTCCATTTTTGGGGGGGCAGGAAAACGCTAAAGGTTTTCCTGGGTGGCGGGTTTTGGCTAGTGGGGTGGGCAGCCTGGAGCGGGTTGGCCATCCTTAGGGTAGCTCGTTGGGTAGTACTAGGGGTAGTAGGCAAGAGTTAGTTCGGGGTTTTGGGATTTAGGTTTTGTAGGATCACTGTATAGTTGATTTATGATAAATAAATAAATAATGAATGTGTTCACGAAATTTATGATGCACCTGTCTTAAAATAAAGTGGCCTTTCTTGCTCCTAAAGAGGTGTGGACAGTGATTTCTTGCGCGAGGGGGGACCCAGGGAGAGCTAGGCGCGAGCCAGTCTCTTCCTGGGTAGGTTCGCGCGAGAATCAGGGCACCAGGTGGGGGCTGATTAGGGGAGGTGATATAGGGGAGGCAGGCTGGCGGTTGGGAACTGCGTGGGCGGGAAGCTAGAAGGGAGGTTTTGTTTTGCCCCACCCACCCTCCCTCTTTTTTATTTTATTTTTGGGGTTTTATTTTGTGGTATTCTAGGTGCTGCTTCGTTCGGTAGGTTTGCCACTGTTAGGACAGGTGTCTTTGTTCTTTTGGAGGCGGGTTTTGGCTAGTGGGGTGGGCAGCCTGGAGCGGGTTGGCCATCCTTAGGGTAGCTCGTTGGGTAGTACTAGGGGTAGTAGGCAAGAGTTAGTTCGGGGTTTTGGGATTTAGGTTTTGTAGGATCACTGTATAGTTGATTTATGATAAATAAATAAATAATGAATGTGTTCACGAAATTTATGATGCACCTGTCTTAAAATAAAGTGGCCTTTCTTGCTCCTAAAGAGGTGTGGACAGTGATTTCTTGCGCGAAGTTGCTGATGATGACAGAACGAGAAAACTGGTGAGACCCACCAGTAGCTCCATGGGTGGTGCTTACGTGAGGCACTGTCTGACTTTTCTCATTTTATTTCTTTGGTGGATGTGAGATTATTTGTGGTTGGTTGACAAACTAAAACTCTTGTAGAAAAGAACACTTGGGTGGGCATGACTGGTAAATGAGCATGGCCCTACCTAGGAGTATATAATACCTGTTTGATATAAACCAGAAAGAGTTATAGTGTTCTATGTAACCAGGTCATGTGTGTATGGATTTTGTGAAAGGAGGGCGACCTGGTTACATTCCCTCTGTTGCTCCAATTATTTTGTTGATTAATGACTGGCGGCTCAGCCGTAAGAGCTATTTTTAAAGGAAGGATTGATTGTGCCAGTTGACTATAAGTGTTGACAATCCAGTACATCAACTTTATTGAGTACTGAAACAGACGCTTTTTAAGCAGCCTTATTTTTTATCCTTCACCTGTGCAGTGACCTGTGAATGAATAAATGCTACAGACTTATAGACTTATATCTGTCACAGTCTGGTTTTTGAAGGCAAGCCTTGTTTTTTGCTATTGTTATGGATAAGAACTACTTGGCCTTCTCTGAGTAGCAAATTGCATTGATCTTCTCCGAGTCTTCCTTACTCCCTGATGCACCATTAATTAATAGTAACCCAGCCAGGGAGGAATAGAATACATTCACTAATATCAAAAAGCGCTAGATTCGTATTGCCCTTAATGGAGCACTAATGACTGAGGGCCAGATGTAGGAAGGCTATTACAGGTCGGTCAATCAATCAATCAATCAATCATGCCATTTGTATAGCGCACTACTCACCCGGGAGGGTCTCAAGGCGCTTGGGGGAGGGGTATGTTACTGCTCGAACAGCCAGGTCTTGAGTTGTTTCCTGAAGGCGAGATGGTCCTGGGTCAGCCGAAGGTGGATGGGGAGGGAGTTCCAAGTCTTGGCAGCCAGGTAAGAGAAGGATCTTCCTCCGGCGGTGGCTCTTTGGATGCGTGGTACGGCTGCGAGGGCGAGGCTGGTGGACCGTAGCTGGCGGGTGGGCGTGTAGAAGGTCAGGCGGTCGTTGAGGTACTTGGGGCCCAGGTCGTGGAGAGACTTGTGTGCGTGGGTGAGGAGCCGGAACGTGATCCTCTTGTCGACGGGGAGCCAGTGCAGGTTCCTCAGGTGGCTGGAGATGTGGCTGCGTCGGGGGACATCCAGGATGAGTCGGGCGGAGGCGTTCTGGATGCGCTGGAGTCTTTTCTGTAGCTTGGCTGTGGTTCCGGCGTAGAGGGCGTTTCCGTAGTCCAGTCGGCTGGTGACGAGTGCCTGGGTGACAGTCTTCCTGGTCTCGGTCGGGATCCAGCGGAAGATCTTGCGAAGCATACGCAGGGTGTTGAAGCACGATGAGGAGATGGCGTTGACTTGTCTGGTCATCGAGAGGGAGGGGTCCAGGATGAAGCCCAGGTTGCGTGCGTGGTCGGTTGGCTTAAGTGCGGTGCCCAGGGCTGGGGGCCACCAGGAGTCGTCCCAGGCGGAGGGCGAAGATCCCAGGATGAGGACTTCCGTCTTGTCCGAGTTCAGTTTCAGGCGGCTGTCCTTCATCCACTCGGCGACGTCTTTCATCCCTTCGTGTAGGCAGGTTCTGGTGGTGTCGGGGTCTCTGGTGAGGGAGAGGATCAGCTGGGTGTCGTCGGCGTAAGAGATGATGTTGAGGTTGTGCTGGCGTGCGATGGCTGCGAGAGGTTTCATGTAGATGTTGAAGAGGGTGGGGCTGAGTGAAGATCCTTGCGGGACGCCACAGATGACTTCGGTGGCCTCGGAGCGAAACGGGGGGAGGCGGACTCTTTGTGTTCTTCCGGCGAGGAACAAGATGATCCACTCCAGTGCCTTCTCTTGGATACCGATGTTGCTGAGGCGCTGGACTAGGGTGCGGTGGCAGACCGTGTCGAACGCAGTGGAGAGGTCCAGGAGGATGAGGGCCACTGTTTCCCCCTTGTCGAGCAGGGTCCGGATGTCGTCGGTGGCTGCGATGAGGGCGGTCTCGGTGCTGTGGTTGGCTCTGAAGCCGGACTGCGAGGGGTCGAGGGATCCGTTCGTCTCGAGGAAGGCGGTCAGCTGTCTGTTGACGATCTTCTCGATGACTTTAGCAGGAAAAGGAAGGAGCGAGATGGGGCGGAAGTTTTTGAGATCGGTGGGGTCCGCTGTAGGTTTCTTCAGGAGGGCGCTGATCTCAGCGTGCTTCCAGCTCTCCGGGAAGGTGGCGGTGTTGAAGGAGGCGTTGATGATGTTCCGGAGTTGGGATGCGATGGTGGAGTCGGCCTTGTTGAAGACGTGGTGTGGGCAGGGGTCGGTCGGTGATCCGGAGTGGATGGTGTTCATCGTGCGGGCTGTGTCTTCGGTGGTCACTGTGGTCCAGGTGCGAAGGGTGCGGTGGGGGGCGTTGGTTCGACGGTTGGGTGCGTGGTTGGGGCGCCGAAGCTGTTGTGGATGTCGGCGATCTTGCGGTGGAAGAACGAGGCGAGGGAGTCGCAGAGGTCTTGTGACGGAGTGATGTCGTTGGTGCCGGTGCTGGGGTTGGAGAACTCCTTGACGATAGTGAAGAGCTCTTTGCTGTCGTGGGCGTTGTTGTCCAGTCGTTCCTTCAGGGATTTCTTCTTGGTGGTGCGGATGAGCTGGTGGTGCTTGCGGGTAGCGTGTTTGAGGGCGGTCATGTTGTCGGTAGTCCGGTCGAGGAGCCAGGCTTTCTCGAGGGTGCGGCAGGTCTTCTTGGAGTCCTTGAGGTCGTCGGTGAACCAGGATGCCTTCTTGCTTCTGGGTCTGCTGGGAGGGTTCTTTAGTGGCGCGAGGTCGTCGGCGCAGGCGGTCAGCCACTGTGTGAAGTTGTGGGCTGCTTCTTTGGGGTCCGTTGTGTTGGCGGGTGGGCTCTGGCTGAGGGAGGTGGTGAGCTGGTCTGCGGTGATCTTGCTCCAATTCCTGTGAGGTACCTGTTGCGGGTGGTGGTGGGTCGTGGATCTTTTGAAGCTGAAGTGGACGCAGCTGTGGTCGGTCCAGTGGAGTCCGGTGGCGTGGCTGAAGGTGATGTACTTGCTGGAAGAGAAGACGGGATCAAGCGTGTGGCCGGTGTAGTGGGTGGGGGTGTTGACCAGTTGCTTGAGTCCAAGGTTGGCGAGGTTTTCCAGCAGGGCGGTGGTGTTGCGGTCCTTGTTGTTCTCCAGGTGGAAGTTGAGGTCCCCGAGGAGGATGTAGTCGGTGGAGGGGAGGGCGTGCGGGCTGATGAAGTCTGTGATGTCTTCGCTGAATTGTGTGCGTGGTCCCGGGGGTCTGTAGACGAGGGTGCCTCTGAGGGTCGTCTTAGGGTCGGTGTGAATCTGGAAGTGGAGATGTTCGGCTGCGGCGAAGGAGTCGTTGGCGTCGGTCGTGATGCGGATTGTGTTCCTGTGGACGATGGCGATGCCACCTCCGGTCTGGTTGATGCGGTCCCTCCTGATGATCTTGTACCCGTCCGGGATGGCGATGGGGATGTCGGGTGCAGAGGAGGCGTTCATCCAGGTTTCCGTGAGGAAGGCGACGTCCGGTGATGTAGCGTCGAGGAGGTTCCAGAGTTCCACGGCGTGTCTGTGGACGGAGCGGGTGTTGATCAGGATGCACTTGAGGGGGTTGCTGCTGGTGTTTGTCTTGGCGGGTGCGGGGCAGGTTCGGAGGCAGGTGAACTTGCAGGTGCAGCAGGTGAAGGGTCCGTGGGTGCGTCTCGGGGTGGCTCGGCAGCAGGCGTGGGTCCGGCCGGCATTGAGTGCGTCGAGAGTGGCGGCGTCATAGGTCAGTCGGGTCGTCTTGCCTCGGCGGGGAGGGCCAGGGGTCCTGGCGCGGGCCAGGCGCGGACAGGCGCAGACGGGCTTACCTTTGGCGCACCTTCGGCGCTCCCGCTGCGCGCGTCCGCTGCGCGGTCGCTCTGTGGCCGTCATAAGTAAGGAGCCGGGTGGGAGGAGCAGCTGGGTGGCGGGAGCGGGGCGGTGAATGGAATCACAGGGGGGCGGGCCGCAGGGAGGCAGCGGCGGGAAATTCCAAGAAGCAGCGGGCAGCGGGAAATTCCCAGGAGCAGCGGGAAATTCCCAGGAGCAGCGGGAAATTCCCAGGAGCAGCGGGCAGCGAGCGAAGGATTCTGCAGGCAGGAGGCGGCAAGGCAGGCAGGAGCGGCAGCAGTGAGTGGGGCGGCCAAGCCCTGTGGAGGCCGAAATAACAAATTTCGGCCATTACCGACCAGTAATAGGCTTTTCTGATGTAGGGGCCGAAATTAAGGATTCAGTAATTTACCGAGTCGGTATTTTAAGGAATCGGTAAATTACCGATTTCTTAAATACCGATTCGGTAAATTACCGAATTCCTAATGTAGGGAGCACTTAAATGAGTGCTTATCCCATGTTAGGATTCGTTAATTACCACCAACTACAAGTTGGTGGTAAATAACGTAAAAAACCCAAAAGCAAATTTTATGCAAATTGCCTCAGTGCCATGTTGCAGACATACATGCCCTTAGGGCATGTATGTCTGCAACATGTGCACCCATACACAATTGAGGGGTGCAACAGGGTGTCAAAGTGACACCCTGCCACCAAGCCCATAGGAATGAATGGCAATTACCGAATTGGTAATTACCGATTCGGTAAATAAGGAATCTTAACAATTCGGTATTTTTTACCGATTAATCTGCTACATAGCCTTTACCGATTCGAAAATACCGAATCTGTAAAATTCGGTATTTTCGAATCAATTTTTAAATTTAAAATTTAAATTTAAAAACATTTATATAGCGCACATTTACCACGCGGTTTCTTGGCGCTTTTAGATTGCGAGAAGGCAGCAGGAGCGGAGAAGGATTTAAACAGCGTGGGCTCGGGAAAAAAGCAGAGTTTTGAGGCCTTTACGGAACTCAGTGTAAAGGGATGTCATGCGAAGTTCCGCGGGGAGGGAGTTCCAAAACATAGGGGCAAGGACTGCAAATTTGGTTCCACCCGCCTTTTTCTTCCTAAACCGGTGAGTGGTGAGGAGTGCCTGATGGGTAGAGCGGAGCTCTCTGCCCGGTACATAGGGTTTAACAGCGGAGCAGATAAACTCCGGGGCAGTGCCCATTTTAGCCTGGAAGGTAAGACAACCAAGCTTAAATAGGGCTCGCTCTCTCACTGGCAGCCAGTGCAGTGCCTGCAATAGAGGGGTGGAGCGGTGATATTTAGGCAGGCCGTGAATCAGGCGGGCCGCCTGGTTCTGCACTAGCTGCAGCCGGTGGATGGCATAGGCCGGAGCGCCATTATAGATGATATTGCCATAGTCAAGGCGCGAGAGCACCATGGCCATCACTATGATCTTTAAGGCAGGTAGGGAGAAAAAGCGAGAGATCTTCCTGATAGTTCTAAGAGAAAAAAAGCAAGAAGAAACAACCGAATTCACCTGTGAGTGAACAGAAAGTGAAGAATTAAGAAAGATACCAAGGGTTTTGACCTTAGGAACGGGAAGCGGGGGAACACCGAGTGAAGATGGCCAGTGGGAAGGGGACCAGGGACTGCAACCACCTCCGGTCAAGACTAACTCCGTCTTGTCCGGATTGAGTTTGAGGTGGTTGCAGTTCATCCAATCTTGTATGAACAGCATAACAGACTGGACATTCTGGGAGGATGAAGGGGAGTGAGAAAGGTTAAAGATTAGCTGGAGGTCATCGGCGTAGTTAAACACCGTGACCTCGAGCTGCTGTAACATAAAAATGAGGGGGTAGATGTATAAATTAAACAAAAGAGGGGAAAGTGAAGAACCTTGGGGGACCCCGCAAGCGACCTTACGAGGGGAGGCCCTGAAACCAGCTAGGTGGACCGCCTAAGCCCTGTCACTCAGGAAGGACTCAATCCAGACGAGGGCAAGGCCCTCTATGCCCGCCGCCCTGACACGGGTAAGAAGAGTGGAGTGGTCCACCGTGTCAAAAGCGGCGGACAGATCTAAAAGAATGAGGGCCTGTGGTAAGTTGGTGTCAATGCCCTCGCGTAGGTAGTCCATCACTGACATCACCACCTTCTCCGTTGAATGGAGGGGGCGAAAGCCCGCCTGCCGAGGGGAGAGGCAGTGGTTGTTTTCCACATAGGCGCTCAGGGTGCAGGTTACATGGGTTTCCAGGATCTTGCCCAGGTAAGGCAGGAGAGAAATGGGGCGGTAGTTGGAAGGGGATGAGGGGAATCAGTAAATACTATTTACCTACATATGGCCTTGAATCTCTTTGTGCCAGCATTCTCGAACAGGAGCTGTGTTGCTAACAGTTTCCTGTTCCGGAGTGCCGGAGTGCCGCGCAGAGCGGAGCGGAGTGAGTGGATGCGCTGGGAGGTGGCTGAGGCGACTGAGCTAGCCACGGCTCTGACCGGCCTCGATCTCCTCGTCTCTCCCCTCTGCAGCTTGGGCGAAGTCGCTCCCTGACTGGTGTCTGGCGACTTGCCCATTTCTCGCCCCCTGCTCCCCTGCTACCTGCGTGAGCACAGGGCAGGGCTGGGAAGGGCTGAAGAGCGGAGAACCGCGGCGCCCAAAAAGCGGGAACGGCCCGGTAGCGACGGGAGACGCAGGAAGGCAGCTTGTAGCGGCAGGATCCGCGGGAGCAGCTTGGAGGCAAAGCACAGTCTCAGCAGTGGCAACAGGCAGGACCCACCTGACCCACCAGATCCACCAGTGTCCAACCAGTTGCGGCAGCAGACCCGGGAATTGGGGAGCTAACAAAGTAACAGAGGACAGCTCGCCCCAGCGCCAGTTAAGCCCATTTTCCATGAGTTGAGAGTAGCGGCTGGATCTGCGGTTGCCATTCAGTTCGGCAGGAGCCAAGCGGCGGCCGGGAGAGCCCCATGAGGTGTAGGAGCAACTCGTGCTTCCCGTGTGGGGGGTAGCTGCAGCTTCTCATCGCTCCGCATCGCGGCTGGAGCCGTAGGACACTGTCCAGTGCGGTGAGTGGATATCTGCGGACAACCTGTGAGTAGGTCTCTTGTGGGGCAGGACTGCTCTTAGCAATTTTAGTGACTTTAACGCCTTATTAAAGCACTGTGAGCACTGTTAGTAAAAGCGGGTCACAAGGCGCAAGCGACTTAAGCAGCATAACCCACATTAGCCTACAAAAGCCCACAAAAGCCTCTAAAACGCAGCTAATAACGCATAAAGAAAAACACCTTAAACACCTTAAACTGTACAACATAGTCTAAAAAGTTAAAAGAGATTAAACAGTCCGAAAAATCCTCATAAAACTCGAAGCATGAGATCAGGACGTGTACGTGGGGGACCCAAAGCGGCTGCGAGAACAAGCAATACTAGCAATAATTCAAACCAAACTGCGAGGCGGAAAAGGAAGTTGAAGACCCCTGACGGCATAGAGGGAGAACCACAGGTCAAGACCAGACCTGCTACGCAGGAGGATAACACCATAATTGAAATTCTACAAGACTCCATGAGGCTAAGTAATCCAACACCAGGGACTAAAACAGCAAAATAGCGTCTATTCCAGCCTAAAATTGGTACTAAATTTTTTCTTAAAAATGCAGGTGACACACTGCTCTCATGTCCCAAGGCACCTGAGAGTCTACCAACACCTCTCCTGCCCTCCAGACAAGAGGATCGTTGTAAGGAGGAAGGGATTGAAGGGTCTACCGCCCAAGGAGGAAAGAGGGAAAGGCAAGGGCCAGTCAGCCCAACAACAACTCCACACGGCTCAGCAGTCGCCGTAAAATTTCAAAACCCCGGAGAGAGAGCTCACTGAACCGCACTCCGAGGAACTACCAACATGTGCGCAAGACAAGGGAAACAAGATTGAGACCTATGGTGCAAGGGAAGAACAAGTAAATAATATTGAAGTACCAAGTAAAAACAACCGCAACCCTGCGAACGCACACAACAACACAATGGCCTCAACGCCCAGGCCCATCAACCAACATAAAAAAAAATGGTGGAAATTGCGCATCAATAGAGCCATTAGCCATCTGTGAACTAGACAATCCAACTGTAATCTCACGGTTGGGACTCAAGTCCGATCCTGCAGAGGGAACCCTGGAAGCAAACACGGACGACCTAAAGGCAGAAAGGGGACCTTCTGAGAGCTCAAGAGACAAGCAAGGCTCAGAAGATGGAGCACGTTACGTCTCAACACATCAACAACACGATCCGGCGATGCACCAATCCAATATGCCGAATGACCAAGAAGAACCAGATCAACACTCTTACCTAGATAAGGACGAGTGGGAGGCCCTCCTTGCAAACCAAGGAGAGATACTAACAACAGACATAAGCGGCAAAATCAGCAACGAGGCTGAAAGCCCTAAAGTGGATATGCAAGGCACCGACCACGGCGATGCTTGGGCAAGCTGACTTAAAACTGTGAAACTCCTAGTGGAGGCCCTGCAATTTCAGACTGACAAAATGGACTTGCAACTAACCCTCCTGAACACCCTGGCTGTCTATGTCGTAGCAATTGACGGCAAGCTGGGGAATCTGAACAAAACGCTGGAGAGCACTCTTGATCACACGTCAGCAGAACATCGAACCTGCGGGTGCAGCCCAATTGTGGACATATTAGCAACTCTCCCGGCCATGCTGACGGACTTATGCTTACAAATCAAAAAGGCATCAAACAACGTCCACAGCCGGCCCACCGAAGAGCAGACCATGTCTAGTCACTGGGAAGACACAGTAAGCGACCAGCCTGGGGAGGCTGGCAAGGAGCATGCACCGACTTCAACCAACACATTGGGAATTACTACCAAAAATAACAACAACCCACAACTTACAGCACCCTCTCCTAGCCACAGCCACCTGCTACCACAGGCAGAGGCACAAAACTTTGAACTGAAATTAAATGCAAAACAAAGACGCGCACAACAACGAAAAGGTCGGAAACATAAGCAAAGTCCCACTAGGAACGGTTTCCAAAGACTCTTTGGGGCACCTCCACTGCAAGGAGGGACAAAGCTACACTCCACTGGGCCATTATCAGCTCTCGAAGGGACAACGCAACAGAACACTTCCACACCAGAAACAATCGCCATTAAGAACACTGCAAACATGTCTAGCGGCACCCAAGATTTCTTCAGCAGAAAGAAAGAAAACCGCACACTCGAGGACGCCCGAGGGGAGGCGGGAGCCAACCCTTCCCAGTCCCCTCGGGTCGGAAACCCTATTGCTAACCAAATCAACATCAGAACGGAAGAAGACAAAGGGACGAGAATCCACATTAAAACGATAAACCAGGACACTGGTCATACTGACAACGCCAGAGCTAGACTTTTAAACATTTACACCGCCGCGGTGGGGAACACAAACCAGGGGAGTCTGAACATCCAACACAGCAAACAAACAGCTAAAGGGGAAGATGAGAAAGCTCAGAACAGTCAGCTTCTGCCCATAGACGCAGCAGCCACACAACAAACGGCCAATAAGCACCAGACACCTCAAAAACTAAATATCCTGATACCCCATGAACAAACTCAAATCAGCCAGAGTTCAAACTGGCAAAGAAACTTATGTCATATAGAAGGAACCCAAATGACATCAAATAGCGCACTGAACGAGGCCAGTAGGCCAACTTCACAAGACCAATTCGGCGTCTCCAACTGGGCAGGGGCAAGAGATACTAATGTAATATGGTTCATACCTGAATACACCTCTAAAGGGAGGCATGACATCCTGAACCGAGATAACATACTGCGGTTACTATCCCACATACCGCCACTAGCAGATGTAAAAACAACAGACTTGGAGTAAATAGAATTTATTAACTGTGGTGACGCAAAGGCAGGCGAAAAAACAAGTGCTACATGGACCACTGCAACAACAGCACATAAAATACTCTCAGAAAGGGACATTCTAAAATCCTGGGGGATAACCATCACCCCGTATTATAAACCAGGTTACCCGGATCTGTTAAACCCAGCCCCACTGAGAGGTCCTGTGACAGCATCTTCTATACCAACTACACCTGTGCTGAGAGGAGCCTCAGGGTACTGGAACATGGACTTGAGGCAGCAAGCAGAGCAACTAAGGAGCCACAACGATCCCCTTACTCTGCAAGCTCGGGAAGGAGACACACGATGGTTCGCAAGAACCATCAACAATACAAAAGATTGACGCAATCTTCGCTCACTATATATGGGAAAAGAAAAAAGAACACAGTACGGATCTGTTCTTGGAACATAAACGGCCTCGCCAACAAAGTAACTGATGTCGACTTTGTCACCTACGCCAGGGCCTTCGACATTGTGGCACTACAAGAAACATGGGCAGAAGATCCGCCCCACCTTCAAGGATTCTTGCGCTTCCACACAAATGCCATCAGGGGGGCAAAATATGGCCATCTGCAAGGAGGGTTGCTAATATATGTGGCGAACACAATTGCTTGTTCTGTTCGCATTTTTGGCCCTCCACTGCAATCATCACTAGCAGTTACTGTAACTTTCTCGCAAACATCGACAAACAAAAGGGACATGAGCACCATGATAATAAACGTATACATTCAACCGAAATTAAAAACCAAACGAACTAAGGAAATGTGCAAGTTTGCGGAAAAATGCCGAAGAGAGGGTCCTACAACCGATCTCATTTTAATCGGGGACTTAAATCATTATCTAATGGGCTCTTCGTCAGAAGAAGAAGTGCTGTTGCATAACGCAAACTGGAATATCCCGCTGCAAGGGAAACCGGAAACGTGTAAGCAAACCAAGATCGGACAAACGATCTTGGAGGATTTAGAACATCTTAACCTGAGGGCTCTAAATGGCAGACTGCCAGAAGATAATCCTCCTGTAGCCACATACAACTCCACAAAAACCAGCTCAATTCTGGACTGCACCTTTGTTTCTTTAGGCCTCTTCCACCAAATCACATCTTTTCAGATGGGCAATAATGGTGACAGCGATCATCGGCCCCAAGAAATAACTCTGAGAACAGTGACCTCAACATTCGAACGCTGCCGGGAGCCTCAAGGAATAACAACTACCATCAACCTAAGACGAATTAAATTTAAATTAGCAGCAAGCAGCGCGATGCTGGAAACTGCAAAACAATTTTTGCTGAAAGGGTCGGAAACGGAGAAGTCGAGAAATGGAAAAACTTCTTATCTGGGATGGAATCATACGCAACCAAGGTTAAACCACCAAACCAGCAAAGATTCAGCAGCACAATGCCCATGTCACACATGGCAAAACAAGGAATTAAGTATGCAAAAAAAAGGATTAACCAACTCCTGACAAACCTTCGGGACAGACCCAGTGACAAAACTCAACTGAAAGCATTACAGAATCAAAGGGAAGCCCTTAAAAAACTGAAAAGGGACGCGAACAGAGCTAAGGAGGAAGATCTCTGGGCAAAATTACACGCCGACATCAAACACAACAACAGCTCCAGATTTTGGATGACCATTAATCAATTCATCAATAACAATCATGATGGAATCTGCTCCTACATCTCTGAGGAAGTCTGGGCAAACTACCTCAGGTCCCATTTCCACCGAGGCAGCGACCAGAGAGACCATGATCAAGCAGATCAAAACGAAGTAGATTGCCAAACGACACACAAATCCTGGGCGGAAAACTATCTCGCCGACTTTGAGAACTCAATAACAGACACATCTTCCGAGGACCCCCAAACTAACCATATAGATGCCATCAAACGGCAGATAGGAAAAGGGAGAAGAGAAGGCGCCCCTGGCCCAAATGGGCTGCCACCAGCATTGTATAAACAGGAGGCAACCTTCTGGGCAGAAACTCTGGAGCCACTCTTCAGAGAAATTAGAACATTGAATACCCAGCCTAGCTCATGGAGAGGCTCAATCATCTCCCCAATCTATAAATCCGGCGAGAAGTCGGATCCACAAAATTACAGATTAGTGGCATTATTAGACAACGAAGCTAAATTCTTTGCTGGCTTGCTATTGGAGGATCTCCAGGCTTGGGCAGAAGAAAAATCTGTAATTCCCCTACAACAGACTGGCTTCATAAAATCGGTTGGGACAACGACAAACATACTAAGCATGGCTATGCTTATGGACAAGGCTGAGGCCACACGGTCGTCTCTATTTTTATGTTTCATTGATTACAAAGCCGCCTTCGATCATGTCAACCGCACCAGACTGTGGTCCAAACTACACAGCTGGGGGCTTCCACAGCCTTTACTCAAATTAATAATGAATCTACATACGAACACGTGGCTACAGGTGAAGCTGGGAAACGGAACGCATCTGTCAAGGCGCACACCGACGGAAAAAGGGCTAAAGCAGGGCTGCGTCTTAGCACCCACCCTTTTCAAACTGTACATTGCCGATTTAGTCCCGCTACTAACCAGCTGCAACTCTCATGTCCCGAAATTAGGAGATATTTCATTACCTTGTCTCCTCTACGCAGATGATATAGTCCTGATCAGCAAAACAAAAGTAGGGCTACAACATCTCTTAAACACAATGCAGAATTTCTCCCAAGCAAATGACCTGACGATTAACCTTGGCAAAACAAGAACAATGACAGTCAGGAGAAAAAGACGTCAAACTGCTGCCTAGTTCTGGGGTGAGACCAGAATAGAGGACACAACTGAATACAAATATCTAGGCGTGAAGTTGGATACAGGCGGCCGGTTTGTGGCACAGAAGAACAGCGTAAGGCACAAAGGTCTAGCACTGGCAATTACCCTAAAAACACTCAACTCCACATTAACAGGCCCATCGATCCTACCACTTGTTGAGGTTGCTCGGTCAAAACTCCTGCCAACAATCACCTATGGCAGCGAGGTACAGAAAGGGAAGGATGCGAAAATACTCGATGCCACAGTAACAACGGCATATAGGGTCATCTTTGGGCTGCCGAAACACACCTCACCCGCCCAAATCAGACTTGAATTTGGCGTTCTGAAACAGTCACTTGCTAGACAAAGGGCCTTTATCATCACTTGGGACAAAGTGCGAAGAGCAGAATGTGGCACGCTAAACGAACAGTTGTGGAAGGAGCTACTATCGCACCCCGCATTACCAGCCGTGGAATTTCTACACAGCAGCCTTCATAATTTGAGGCTAAACCAGCTCTGGGAGACAACGACAACCACCCCTACTTTCAAAAAATTAGTGTGGAAAACTGTGAAACTCCTTTCATGGCTGGAGGACAAGGATACACTATCAAAGAGATCCCACGGCTGGATGACCCTGAATACATACACGAAGCCGGGCATACAAACCTACTTCAACTTGGGTTATGATAAAAATATAAAAATTGCTTTTATGAGATATAGGCTCAGACTGCTCCCTTGCGCCGAGCATCTTTCTCCCTGGCTTCGGATCCAAGCTGGCTCTGCGTGCCGCCTATGTGGATCGGCTTAGGAAGACATGCTGCACCTACTTTGCTCCTGTAAAGAACTTACAAAGGAACGAGAGAAATTTCTGAAACAACCTTTCAATCAACGAGGGATCCGCACCAGGAGGCAAGCTTTATTTATTTTATTTATTTAGTTTCTTATATCGCGCTGGATTCAATCCCGTAAGGGTATCTCCGCGCTTTGCCAACCATAGGATCATCAGGTTATGTGAGACAAGATATTAAAGGGACCGAAAAGCTTCTTGGAAAAGGAGGGTTTTTAGTGCCTTTCTAAAAGACAGGTGGTTGGTAGTCATTCTAACATCAGTAGGGAGTTTATTCCATAAGGCAGGACCAACCGAGGAGAATGCACGGTCTCCTTGTCTGGATTTTTTTGTTACAGGTGGTTTTAAGAGGGCTTGATTGCTTGAACGGAGTGACCGGCCAGGTTGGTACAACTCCAGAGATTGTGATAGGTATTTAGGGCTAACCCCATATAAGCACTTGTGGACCGTACAGCATATCTTAAAATTGATACGCTGCCGCATCGGGAGCCAATGCAGCTCTTCCAACAGGGGCTTAGAGGGAGTCCTGGCCGGTACACTCATGACCAATCTCGCCGCTGTGTTCTGGACTACCTGCAAACGACCCACTGCATCTGCATTCGCTAGAGTCAGCAGGCCGTTGCAGTAGTCCAGGTGGCTAGTAACCAGGGCCTGTACAAGTGTTTTCCTATAGGTGGCAGGAAGATACTAGCATGTTTTGAACCGAGCGACCCACAATTGAACTGTAGAACAGTAAAATATCTGAGACTGTGCACAGCAAGATGCCAGAAATACTGACAATAGGAACCGAACCAGAAATAGCAGTTGCATAAACGCAAGGGGTCTGCGAACACTCTGAGCATATGATTCAGGAATCCAGACAATATGGCTTTTTATATACCAGAGTTTTTATTATGTACATGACAGTTTTTAAATGAGTATATATTTTTTGTATTGCAATGGTTTTAATTAACTATGCAAATAAAGTAAACTTGAACTTGATCTTTGTGCCAGCACCGCCCCAGCTAGTCTGATAGTGAGGATCGAACCTAAAATATTTCTTGAGGATAAACAGTTCTGGTTAGACTGGAGCTTCATAGCCAATAAATGTACTCATGATTGGCTGATTCTCAATATTGATACTGTCAAGAGACTGAGTGAGGAACTATTGAAGGAAATAGTGGAGTTAGAGGAA
Organism: Lissotriton helveticus; assembly: GCF_964261635.1. Lineage (NCBI taxonomy): Eukaryota > Metazoa > Chordata > Amphibia > Caudata > Salamandridae > Lissotriton > Lissotriton helveticus. Next base: position 247,678,648 of record NC_136065.1, on the reverse strand, counting down.
TCCATAACAAGAGACACCACAATCAATGATGCCAAAGAACAACTAGCACGGATACAGAGTGACCTCACTGATTACAAGTCCTGTAAGGTTAACCAAAAAATTAAAGGCCTAAAACAAAATTTTGAGCGTTTCTCACACAAGTGGGCTTTCCCTTATGTAGAGGACAACCGAGTACAGAGCAGTTCCAACAGCAGTCGTACCAGAGGGGCGGCCGTCGACAAGGGTCCTATATAATTGGACTTTTGATAGGGTCAGATTCACTCCTCAAAACAGAGCAAACGAGGGCCTGGGTGCATTGTTGAGGTTTTTTTAGGCCAACACCAAAGAGGCAACGGGGGGAGGCCAGAGAGAGAGAGGCAGGGGGAGTCGGAGTCAGCAGCAGACATGGCAGACTCACAAGGATAACACACAGCAGGGGTAGGACACCCCAGTAAACAACATAGTGGTGAACCTATCTGACTATAAATTAGCACCAGCTGAACTGCATGTCCTAAACAAAGGCTTGGGTTATGTGCCGACCCCCAAACATGACGCATTCAAATTCAGGAAAGAGTTCTTTGAAATGATGGGGAAAATACGGCTACACAAGTTGTTTGAAGACAAGACACTAGACCCTCCTTCAGTATTTTCCACTAAAATACACTGGCCCTCATGTTTTCCCCCCGTCCTCGTCTTTGGATCCAAAAGTAAGAGTGTTTGAACAACGGGTGTTAAAAGACATTGCCAGACTGGAACAGTTGTGTGGTCAACAAACATTCCAGAATATAAGCACAACTAACTGGGCAGCCATTAAATCTCTAAAGGAGAATGAAAAAATAATAATAAAACCAGATGACAAAGGCAGAGCGATTGTGGTACTTAATGTTGGAGACTATGAAACCGAGGTGTTAAAACTCCTGGGAGTACGTTCAAACTATAGACCACTTATGAAAGATCCTACCGGGGAACTCCAAGATACGATAAGGATGATGGTGGCAGATGCAAGAGAAAAGAAATGGATATCTCATAAAGAAGCAGAGTTCCTCACTAACCCTAGACCACGAATTCCAGCATTTTGCATTCTGGCCAAAATTCATAAGGTTCAACGTCCACCCCCTGGATGTCCAATTGTTTCAGGTATCAAATCATCATTGGAACCATTATCACAGTTTGCTGATTTCTTTCTAAGGGAAACAGTCATCAACCAACCATCCTTCGTTCAGGATACAACTGATATCCTTAACATCTTGGATTGTCTGGAATATGGTCCAGCAAACCAATTCCTGGTCAACATTGATATTGAATCCCTCTATACCAGCATTCCCCAAGATGCCGCTCTAGTGGCAGCAGCGCTCGCACTTGGGGCTTGCGAGTGGTTCTATGACACATCATCGTCCTTTGTCCTTAAATGTGTGGAATTGGACATCACTCGGAATTTTTTCAGCTACAGAAGCAGTTGTACCTCCAGGTCTCTGGGACCTCTATGGGGGCAACTTTTGTGCCCAGTCTGTCTTTACGTTGGTCAATTTGAGGAGAACTTGTATACATAATTTCTCCAACCCATTCCAACGGTATATATCTCATTGGGAGAGATTTATTGACAACCTATTATGGATTTTGACAGGACCTGAGGATAGGTTACACAACTTTCTTCGCTGGTTAAATAAAGCTGATAGCTGTCTAAGCTTCACATGGACTATCAACAGACACTCAGTTGTTTATCTGGACCTGGATATTATTGTTAAAGTCCAGAAACTTCACACCACTGTCCATCAGAAACCGACTGATAGGAACTCACTCTTGCACTACCAATCTTTCCACCCCAGGGCACTATGGGACAATCTCCCCGTAGGTCCGTTTTTTAGATACCGCAGGAACTGTACAGACACTAGAGTGTATGTTGAACAATCAGAGAGTCTTGGCAAATGATTTGCAAATAGGCTTACCCCGCCAAATTGATCAAAATGGCACTCAAGAGAGCGTTGAACACTCCATGAGAGGCAAGAAATAAAAGAACAAATAATGTCTGCCTCCCAGTGGTGACTATCTTTGACCCCCCCTGTCGACAAACATTAGACGTATGATTGGCACTTGTTGGAGACTAGCCAGAAAAAATTGCCTCAACCGAGATTCTCCTTAAAAAGGGCGTCCGACCTGAGAGATCGGTTGGTCCACACCAGCCAACTCTTACAGAAAAAGGATACAGGGGTACCATCAGGACATTTACCATGTGGGAACTGTACTGGTTGTGACTTGACCCAAGCATCAAAAAGTGTTACCTTGGTGAATGGAAAAACTTGGTACCAAAATAAGTTTAGCAACTGTAACACCACTTATGTCATCCACAAACTGACATGTGCCTGAGGACTACAGTATATTGGGCTCACCTCACGGAAAGTAAAGGTGAGAATTCAAGAACATATCAGCACCCTTAAGGTAGGGAAGTTGATGACACAATTGGTCCAGCATTTCCAGGAAGCTAAACACAATTGCAGAGATTTGAAATGGACAGTTCTGAAGAGAGTAATGGGCGAAGCATATGCAATTGAGGATTTGCTAGTCAGGAAGGACGCTCGTTGGATTTTCTCTGAAAAATTAGATCAAGGGGGACTGAATGATACTATTGAATGGAATAGGGGGGGCAAATAAGCTCACGCTCCCTAAGTGTACTGTGACAGGAGGCGATATATACTAGGACGCATGGGCAATGGTGCCATCACTGGAGTGAGTGGTTATACAAGCATACACATATATATCATTTATGTATATGTATTAAAAGTGAGAAGGAGAGGGCAGATGAATCCTGGCACTGGCAAAAAGAGTTCAGGTGAAGATCGGGCTCTTTGAGAGGCAACATGGTTGAATTTTACATGAGATTGATTCATTCCCCTTTACCTACAATTGGTGTGTATACAATCTAGCACAGAAATACACCTGCTGTCCCCTCTAAAAAATTGTTTGATGGCATCATTTGAAACCTAACAAAAAACACTACGGTAGGGGGGGACCTAAGGGGAGTTTAAAGACCAAGCTCTGAGTACAATCCCCAAGAACCTATAAACAACAGAAGTATCAGAGGGTCTCAAAAAAGGCACCCGGAGCTTTCAGGTGACAATGTTCACTTTTCTGTTTTCCCGGTGCTTCCCTTCACTTTATGTATTTCACTTGGTGCAGTAGTTTAATTTCATTGTTGGTCCTGATGAATGCAAAGACACAAGAGTCCCTTATTTGCAGAAACTAGTTGACCATTTTTCACCTCAGGTCGTCTACATAATTAGACAGCCTTGGGTCACATTGATTTTTAACGTTGGTATGTCAGGCACACACCGAATAAACTTTTGTTAAGTGCCTTTTTTCAAACCAATTTTAACGCACTCCTTCTTTGGTTTGTTCACCCTTTCACCTTTTTCAACACTGCACACCCCAGTCCCATGTTTTTGGCCGCTCATTAACATCGAGTGGCATACCTCACTGTCATTGCCACCATCCACTTAGGAACCCCCTTACCACCGGGTTGACCTTTGTGTGTGGCACCGATTTTCTCAGACGGGTGGTACGGATAAAATCCCAAATGATGAAGGGCGGATCCGTATGGTGACTGATGGGTATTTCTCGCACTCTGCTGAGAACTTCTGTGGCGTATCACTGTGGTTTCATGGTTGTGGTTGACCTGTTGTTATTTTTGGGCATCATTTGAAACCTAACAACAGCAGTTGTTCATTGGCATTCAGAACCATCCGTGCAGTTTAAGTCCACCTCTGTGCACTGTCTGATATAGGAAACACTCTAGAGACCTCTAACCAGCTAGGTGTCTTGCTTCATCATCGGGTCTGCTCCTTATCGGGTCGGCAATGCAATACCCGATCGGCACCCGTGGTGGGGCCTTCTAGGCGGAGATCTTTTTTCCTTTTTGCCGGTGGGTGAGGTGCGTGTGAGGGCCCTAGGTCAGTGTAGATGTGTGAGGGTCTTTTTCCGAAAGGAGAGGTCTCTTTTCCACGCTTCGATGACCCCATATCAATAATGAGGCATTTGCATAAAACACACTAAACCCTGCTTGTTTTGGTAGGAACTGCATTCCAACTTCGTTTAACTTTAAATTCCATGCCCTTTCACTGTAAAATCAATAAAGTGGCTTTGAAAAAAAAGGTAGAAAGATGTACAGAAGCCAAATGTCTTGGTGTGAACAGATTACTAAACATAGGAGTGCATAAGCTGCCTGGAGAGTCTGGTGACCAGTAGCTAAAGTTGTGCAGATCAGGTAGATTGCAATATTTGAACTACTTGTTGGTGTGGGTGATTGTGTGGTATAAAAGGAGTCAGCTTTGCTGAATAGGCAGTGCATTGTGCAGACTTGCATGCCCCATTGGCAAATCTGTGTTTCCTTATCGTGGATAGTTTTAATTGGTCAGACACTGTATCATAGAAGGTTTGAGATGGACAGATGCAATATTTTTATGCTGATGGGTTCATGATATTATCGATTCAACTATAGTGATCTTTCTTTGGGCAGGAGATTTTAGGAATTCCTTTAGAGAAGTAACCTCTTTTCGTTTTGCATATTGTGGACTGATGGATCTCAGCTGACTCTTGTAGGCGCGATTATCAGCCCGTATCATGTCTTCATAGCCAGCTTCTCCAAGAACCTTGGTTAAGGCCTTTTATTTTCTGTTTCCGTGCACTGTTGCTGAATGTAATTTACTTGAAACTCAAAACAGGTTTGATACTTTCATCAGACTTATATCTAAAAGTGATTTATCTTAATGATCTTGTTCTTCAACACTTTTTAAATTAGCACAAATGATTCCCATAAACAGTAAAGCTTCAACTCTTGCTTTATCTTTGGTTCACAATAATCATATTAACATTTCCTCAATTATTCCAAAATGAAATCTACATTTCTATACAATAAACGAACAAACAATATTGTTTCAATGATTTTTTCATCATCTCTTGCCGATGCCCAATGCATTTCGAGCCCAATGGGCTCTTCTTAAGGGGCCTGAAAACTAAACATATGTAAAACTTTATTGACTCACGACAATATAAGCTGTAAAAACTCAATCTGTTCGCACTGTTTGACAACAAACTCCCCATGTTCGCACTGTTTGACAACAAAACAAAACCACAAATCGAGGATTGCTAAGGAGTAAAAGGTGTTTTGGGAATATCGAGGTAAGCGATGAGGCTGATGCAATTGGTGGATGATTTGAGTACACAAGGCGGCAAGTTTAAGGATGTTTTCTGTTTTTCAGTTTTTCTAAGGTTAACACGATACTCGGAAACGGGATTCGAGTGAGTAATTCATATACTTCAAATTACACGCATCGTTGAGGTGGGGTGAAGGGGTCTCATGAGCCATGAACTCAGTCACTGCATGCATTTTATTTTTATCTTCATTCTTTTGTTGTCAAACAGTGCGAACATGGGGAGTGGTTGCTTAACGATACTGTGATCCTTGGAATAATTGGATGCTTTAATAGAGAAAGATTTCATGTAATATTGAGTTTTTACAGCTTATATTGTTTTGAGTCAATAAAGTTTTACATATGTTTAGTTTTCAGGCCCCTGAAGAAGAACCCATCGGGCTCGAAATGCATTGGGCATCGACAAGAGATGATGAAACAATCATTGAAACAATATTGTTTGTTCGTTTATTGTATAGAAATGTAGATTTCATTTTGGAATAATTGAGGAAATGTTCATATGATTATTTGTGAACCAAAGATAAAGCAAGAGTTGAAGCTTTACTGTTTATGGGAATCATTTGTGCTAATTTAAAAAGTGTTGAAGAACAAGATCATTAAGATAAATCGCTTTTAAAGATATGTCTAATGAAAGTATCAAACCTGTTTTGAGTTTCAAATAAATTGCATTCAGCAACATTGCACAGAGGTGGAGTACGATGTAACTCGAGGTAGGAAGTTTTTGAGAGTAGGCACGTTTCAGGACAAATGTGCTACCTCTGTAGCACGCTTGGTTTAACTAAGTAAAAGTTTAATTTTAAATTTTAAAAGTAGGGAGTGCTTCTCCATTCAGTTTATTTCCTTTTATTTTCTGTTCCATGTTTTGAAAAAGCCTGTATTATTTTATCCCTCCTTTATCTGTAGTTAGGTAAGAGTGGAGCCAAATAGTTGAAGGTGTTTGCGAGCCACTGTAAAAGTATCTAGTTAAAAAGTGAAGGGACATGATGCATCTGTCCACAGGGGGATGGGTTCTTGATTCCGCTGACTAACATTATTTAAGGACCTCCGTAGATTTGATAGTGTAAGGTTCTGGTGTCTTGTGGGTGGCCTGTTGTACAGTAAATTGAGGAGCTTGGAGTGGATTGACAAGGTGTTTATCCCCAATTAATGCGTGAAGGTGCTTTCATATGGGGAAGGTTATCATAGCTGAACGTGACACCTACTACCTGCCCTCCTAGGTGGAAGGGGTCTTTGATCAGATCAGTTGTTTGAGAGGCTTAATGTGGTTTGGTTGCCAGTGTAGCGGTGTGATGAACTTGATGTTGATAGAATTGCGGTATAGATTCTGTCTGTAAATTCCAAGAGAACTAGTGTCGATATTTTGGCTTTATTCTATTCAGTTTTAATTGATAGTTAAAACCATTACAAAATATTAATAAAAACATACAGCAAAGGAGGGTGAATCTGTGAGAAATTAGCATTCCTAAAGTTACAAAGCTGCAAGCCCAATATGTTACTCATATTTACCTTGTGTTACATAGAAAAAACGATGAAATTAGACATTTCATTCAAGGCATCTCGGTCATTGTAGAATGACAATCTACAAAGTTACTATGTAGACATTTCAAGCTGCGAGGGCTTGAAAGGCGGGAGTGTGCAGAACAAATCATTCGATCCACATTTACCCTTGTTAGATCACTGGGGTTTGATAATTCTGGAAAACACAAGGTGGTACTACTAATTTATTTGGGCTAAAAGTAACTCAACCTGATTCATGACTTCTATAAAGTTAGTCACCACTTTGGGATGATCAACTTTCAAACGAAAGATAATGGAATAGTGACAGCTTCGTATGTTCAACCAGTTAAAAGAATCTTGCAGCCACATCCCGTATTCTGTGATTGAAATGGGCCCACCTGGGAAGAAAGTCCAATGTTGGGAGAAGGCCAAAACATAACTGCATCAATTTTAATTTATAATAAGCTAATTTTGGATATTGTTGGTGACCACCTCTCTCCTTTGACCAAACACCTAAATATGTATATTTTAAAGTCTTATCAACTATTTGATTGCCTAAGTACCACAAGCTGTGTTTGAGTCTCTTCCTGCCAAACACAACATTTTTTGTTTTATCAAGAATGACAATCAGAGGATTCAGCTAACAAAAGGATTTCGGGCCATTTAATAATTTGTGGTTTAGTGAGACTATGTTATTTGCGTACTGGAGGGAAGTGATATGTTGAGGACCTATTTTTGGACAATGGGACATTTAAGCATCGCGATGACACCTTAAATTCGTTCTGCGCAAATTGAAAAGTGAAGGTGTGAGCACGCACATTGTTTGAGGCGTCCTTGTGTGTAAATATTAGTGGATACTAACCAAGCTTGCCCTTGACCCAAGTATCCGAATAAAGTAGCTGGGTAGCACCAAGTAAAAGTGGAGAGATGAGCCAACTATCCAAGTTAACTCAGTCAAATGGCGAATTGAAATAGACAAAACATGTATATAATGTAGGTTTCTTTGTATTGCCTTCTCAAACAGCAGGGGTACAGACACGAAATTATCTGTGGTTCCCGCTGTTGCTTATAAATCCAGTTTCATTGAATGGTATTAGGTTGGAGTTGTTAGCCCAAACTTCCAAGTCTTTTTGCAGCAGTTTTTCAAAATATTTTGACTCCATGTCTAACAACACTAATAATTTGTAGCTGCTCGGGTTCGTTGTTGAACCTTTTTGTATAATGGATGTTATATTGAGCCATGCCAAGAACGCAGAATGTTCACAGAGGCCAGACAATATGAAAATAAACAATGGAATATTTCGGACCAGCAAACTATGTCATGTTTGTAGAAGGCAGCAGGCGGGCCATTTGGGCCCCGGGCACTATCGGGTCTGCTTTTCCTGATTATCTCTTTTATTTGATTGTGGTAAACACCAATGAGGAAGGAGGCAAACTTTTGGTTGCATGTGTGCACCCCTCACATTGCAAAAGGGTTCCCTTAAAGAGTGCAACAATGTGGGATACCCAAGCTTTGTGTGGCACAATGTTGCCACACACTTGTGTTTGTCCTTTTCCTTCCTGTTTTTTGTTTGCCAGAACTTCCTATGATTTCAGTGAGCGCAGGCCTCAAACAAATCCAACCATTTCTGGTCTTCCTGAATGCTTTTTACCTCCAAAACAGCTCTTTTATAACATTTCCGAAGAGTTGTAACCTTCTGTATCTGCGTAACATCATCTAAACATTTCTGTAATAGCCTGATATCCCTGTTTAATAAGGACTTCTTTTTCCATAATGTTTCTATTTTTTAAATATGTTGTTTATCATTTTGCATAGACAGCACATGCAACACAAAACATGGGCACAAGGGGAGAACAATGATAAGTAATTAATCATCGGGAGAAAACAAATATGAGCAGTTACACTAAGATCAATATACGATGGCGTGGCAATGGGTACAGTCCGTAAAGAGAGAAGACAAAAGACAACAGTTGGTAGTAGCACAGGGACCAGGTAGCAAGACCAAGTTTTTTTGGCGGACGAACTTATAAAGCAATAAACAGTGGCATCATACATCACCCTGTCTCCTCTAGTCCAAATCATGACTTTCATGTTGTAGAAGGAAGTCTCTAAGTGGCTGCCAAATGTCTCGGGCTGGGAAGTAGAGGGCTGAAGCATGGCATATATTCACCGGTGGTGTCACAATGTGTCATTCTGCGCAGCTAGTCAGGAATGGAAGGACTATGTCTCCTGCCTCAGTGTAGAGCAATCTCTCGTTTGGCTAACCGTAGCGCTATATCCGGGAATCTGTGCTCCCCACGCGGCACATCAGCGACATGCCCTGGTGGATCTGGAGCCAAGTCCGTCCCTATCATCACAGAGAGCTGAGTGAAGATAGCCCTCCAGTAATCTCCCAAAAGGCCACCGTTTCAGGCCAAGTGGGCGAAGTCAGCCGCTATACACTTGAGGCAGTTGGAGGATCTCGATAGATCAAGTTTGACAAGTGCGTTAGGCGAAGTGTAGGCGCATTGTAAGAATTTGTAGTTTATCAGTTTGTGTCTAAGGTTAGACAATATAAGTTTAGTCTGGCTGCAACAACAACAAAAAAAACTTTTTCTGAAAGCGGTCTGCCCAACTCATGCTCCCACACCTCCCTGAGATTCACATCACGGGAGGGCAACAGGGCTATATGCATGCGTGATTCAGCTTGGACACCAGGCGCCGCCCATCGAGTCAATGATTAACATTGTCAGGCAGAGCAAGTCGTTTGGAGCTCATGGATAGGAGGAGGCCTTTGCTCATAGAGCACTGTGGGTTCACTGTAAAGCAAAATGGTCCGTGAGGGAGGCATCAGGAAATAGGGTATCATCACCATGGGATAGGACATGCCTGTCAGGGAAGTCATACCCCAGCAAAGCTAGCAGCGGATCTGGAGCCAAGTCCGTCCCTATAATCACAGAGAGCTGAATGAAGATAGCCCTCCAGTAAAGCCACAGCTCTAGGCTAAGTGGTTGAAGTCGGCATCCACAGCTCTACACTTCAGTTAGTTGGAGGATTTCAATGGATCAGGTTTGGCCAGGAACTAGGCGAAGTGTAGGCGCATCATAAGAATTTGTATTGTATCAGTTTGTGTCTTTGGTTTGGAGAACAGAGTTTAGTTTGGCTGCAACAAAAACAACGCACTTTGTCCGAAAGCGGTCTGCCCAACTCGTGCACCCACACCTCCCTGAGTTTCACGTTGCGGGAGGGCAACAGGGGTATGCATGCATGATACTGCTTGGATAACAAGAGCTGTCCATCTGGGTCTGTGATTAACAGTGTCAGGGGGAGAAACTCATTAGGAGCTAATGGATTTGAGAAGAGCTGTGCTCATAGAGCACTGTGGGTGCACTGTAAGACAAAATGGTCCATAAGGGAGGCATCAGCAAATCGGGTATCATCACCATGGCATAGGACATGCCTGTCAGCAAAGAGGTCGCCAAATGTGTGTAGCTCATGGCGTGTCAATGTTTGCTGAACCAACTTCTCCTGTGTGGGGGGGCAGTCATCTGTTGTTGGCTAGTGGGAAAGCTGGGGAGTAAAGGAGGCCACCCCAAACAGTCAGAGGAGCCTCTTCCCCCGCCAAGCTGGTAGAAGCGGGGGTCAGTATATCAGTGGGGTCAAATAAAATACCCAATGGGAGAATGGAGGCGAGAAGTTCAGGGACTGCCTGGTCACATTCAGGTATAGCGTAGGGAAGATGAGCATCACAATGATACCAATGGTAAGCAAAGTGGCATTAAGTAACTAGGTAAGACAGTTGAAGGCGTTGTACCCCAAAATCCCTCGGTTAGGGGGGAGCACCAAAGTGTCCCAGCCCTCCCGGGATCTTTTTCGCACCCAGACCAGACACATCAGCAGAGTCCTAGGTGCAGTGAAGAAGGTATGTGTGAGAGGAGCTTGAATATTCTAAAAGAGATACAAAAATCGGGGAAGAGCAACCTTAATAATAATGGGGATACGACCCGCCATAGACAGTGGGAGTCGACACCACCCTTAAGTTTGTATCTCTAGTTTGTCTATGGCTGGACCATAGTTTAAACAAATAACTTGTTCTTTATCTCTGTGCAACCAGATGCCCAGGTAGTGAACCGGACCGTCACACCACTTCAAGGGATAGGTACACTCAAATGGCACAGTGACGTCAGTAAAGGGAAACATTTCAGTTTTGTTCCTATTTATGGCAAGGCCAGAGACCTCGCCAAACCGGGCGACTTCTTGGATGATGGAGACCATGTGGTCACCTGGATGGCGGATGAACAATAAAATATCATCTGCTTAAAAAACAGGAGGAGTGGTGTAGTAATCCACTCCAGGATAGTTGATAAAAGAAGATTTATTGCAGTAGAGAAACACAGTACAGCATCTGCTCAGCAGGACAGGTCCAGTAGTTATACAGTTTGGAATCTAGAACCTTTGACTCTTAGTAACAGATTGTAGTACAAGATTTGTAATGCAACAATAGGTAGAACTTACTTAAAGAGATACATACATAATTGCATGTGGAATATAACACATCTTATCCCTAAAAAGAAAAGGAAATTAGAAAAGAAGAAAATTAGCTCAAAGAAAAGGAAGCGGAAGGAAAAAGATAAAAGAGAAGGAAGAGAATTGAAGAAACATGAGGAAATTTGGTGTATGATGGAAAAGGTTAACAATTTTATAAACGGAAAAGGCAAACATTTTATAAAACAATCAAAACGTGAAAAACATAGAGAACTGAATCAATTTCTAAATCTAAGTGGTACATTGACTTTTCTCTTGTTAATTTTGACCCTAGAAGAAACAGAATCAATTTTTACAGGTGGCTTAACATTGTCAAAACTAGGATTTTGAAGATTAGAACATTTAACCACTCGTCTGACATTCCAGACTTTGCCATCATTAGTTATAATGCTGTGGGTGTTAACTTTTACAACTTTTCGAATAGGCCCAAATTTAGAAACCCCTTTAATCAAAAACCCAGGTTTGCGTATCCTGACAAGATCTCCCACTACAAAATCAGGAACTCTCACATTGTACTTAGAATCATGATATTCTTTCATTTTTTCCTGATGATGTTTGACTCTCAAAGAAGTGCTTCGCATGTCAACAGGAGAAGAAATAGCAGAAGAGTTAAACTTCTCTTTCATCCACCATGGACACAACTTTGACACGGGTTCCCTTCCCCTTAATAAACGGAAAGGACTAAGCTCAGTAACTGAGTGAGGAGTTATTCTATACAACCATAATCTTTCTCTGATAACTTTTTTCCACACATTGGGAGTCTTTCTTGCCCATTCAACAGCATCTTTTAAGACGCGATTAAACCTTTCTACCTGTCCATTACCTTGTGGTTCGTAAAGAGGTGTAGTGATATGTTTAATTCCACAAGATTTGAGATAATCCTCTACTTCAGTAGAAATTAATTGTACCCCATTATCGGTAATCAAAACTTCAGGGCTACCTTCTCTTGCAAAAACTTCTCTGAGGAATTCAATAATGACTTGTGAAGAGGCAGAAGACACAAACCTAACTTCAGGCCATTTAGAATGGTAGTCTATTAATACTAATGCAAAACGGGCATCTTGAGGTAGACAATTGAAGGGACCGGAAATATCAAGTGCTAGCTTCCTCCAAGGATTCTCTGGCCAGGAAATAGGTATGAGTGGGGCAGGGTAGGTTTTCAACATTTTATCACTGCTTACACATATGGGGCATTCACGAACCACTCTGTCAATCATCTTATCCATTCCTGGCCACCAAAAACTAGTTCTCACTAATCTCTTCATGGAAGACATACCTAAATGGCACTCATGAGCAAGTCTAATAATTTCCTCTTGCATATCTTCAGGAGGTACACATTTTCCGCTTTTAAAAACTAAATCATTGTCAACTTCTAATTCACTAAGAACTTGATGAAAAGACTTCAATTCTGGAGGTACCATGTTGCTATTAGGCCAACCCTTCAAGATATACTCTTTAAGAGTACTCCAATTCTTGTCATGTGTGACAGCATTATCCCAAACAGATTCTGAAATGGAAGAGAATTCATCTCCTAAAAAATCCCTTAAAGAGGCAACAAACTCAACATCCTCTTGTCCTTTGTCATCTGTAATAGAATTAGAGTCATAAGGAAGCCTAGAAAGACAGTCGGCTGTAACATTGCTTCTTCCAGGAAAATACTCTACCTCAAAATTGTACTCTTGTAAGCGAGACATCAGTCTAGCAATTCGTGCTGTGGCGTTCCGACCACCACCAGGGGAAAGTATGGAAACTAGCGGTTTATGGTCCGTTTTTAATAGAAAACGACTACCCCATAGAAAATTCCGAAAATGTTCTACTCCCCAGACACATCCTAAAAGCTCTTTCTCAATGACAGAATATTTCCTTTCTGTTTCACTCAAAGTCCGGGAAGCGAACGCCACACACCACTCATCATTCCCACACTTTTGTGATAGAACCCCTCCTAACCCATACTCACTAGCATCAACTGTAACCACACACTGTTTATTGACACAGAACGGTTTCAATGTAGGAGCATTTGCAATATCATGCTTAATGATTTGAAAAGCAGACTCTTGTTTCTCACCCCAGTAAAACTCTACTTTCTGTCTTGTCAACTCTCTCAAAGGTTCCATTTTAGTTGCAAACCCTTTAATGAACTTGCTGTAGTATTCACACAAGCCATTGAAAGAGAGTAACTTTTCCTTGTTGTCAGGACATGGTGCTTTAATTATAGCTTCAACTAAACATTTCTTGGGAATAACACCATTGCCCGTAAGGGTGTGTCCAAGATATTCTACAGACTCACAAAACATTTTGCACTTGTTGTCCTTTAGTGTGAGACCATGCTTTCCCAACCTCTTACAGACCTCCATGACATGATCTTTGTGAGACACATTATCAGGAGAGAACACAAGAATGTCGTCTTGAAAGCACCTCACAAACTTGTAGAGATCTTTAAAAATATGATGCATAGTACGTTGGAAAACTGATGCCGCAGAGGCCAAACCAAAGGGCATTCTTTTATACTGAAATAAACCCTCAGGAGTGAGAAAAGCTGTCATCTGCTTGGATTCTTCTGCTAATACAATTTGGTGATATGCTGATCGCAAATCAAATGTGGAAAAAACTTTCGCTCCCTCTAACATACATATAACCTCGTTTATATTAGGAAGGGGATGACAGTCCACTATGATGTTTGAGTTGAGGGCTCTTAAATCTACACATAGCCTGAGATTTTGATCAGATTTTCGGGCTAAAACGATGGGCGAAACCCATTCGGAAGACTCAACTTCTTCAATAATGTCATCATCAATTAAATTTTTCAAAAGTATTTTAAGATCATCTCTGACATTTATGGGAACATTTCTTAATTTTTGTGTAACAGGAATGGTTCCTTTTTTGAGTCTGATCAAGTGTTGAAAGTTATGTAACTTTCCTAGTTTCTTTGAAAAAACTTTGGGAAACAACTTAATGATCTCATTTATCCATGTCTCAGTACCAGTTATAGCTTTAACAGAATGAGTTTCTTTTACACAATCATCAATCATGACAATGGGATCTAATTTCCTGGGATTGAGAGTAATACCAAAACTCCATTGATCTCTCCATCCAAGCACATTTACTCCTTTTGTAGCAACATATATCTTAACAAACCTCATTCGACCTCTAAAAAGCATGTCTGCTCCCAAATATCCTTCCATAGGGATAACAGACTTAAGGAAAGTTTTGGCAATTATGTCAGGAACTTTAAGATCTTCAAGATTGATAATGCCCTCAAACACTTCAGTGAAATACTGCTTGGTGATGATTGTCCAAGGTGATCCTGAGTCGGCCATCAATTTAAGATCTACACCTAAAACATGTACTATACATTCAGGTTGTTTAAGGTGAATCAAATCTTGTTCATTAGCATCGACAATTGAAACAACTATTCCTCTTTCACAATCATTCTCATTATCTTCCCCAGGAACATCAACTTCTTGCAAGGAATCAGTAACAAAAGAAACTCTATTCTTATTAATATTTCCTGAAGTGGTTCCTGTAGTGGTCTTGCATAAATTACTAAAATGTCCTTGTTTACCACATCTGTTACATTCCTTTCCAATAGCAGGACATTTAGGAAAAGATGCACTATGACTAGGACTACCACACCTGAAACAATGAAAAGATTTGTCATTCTTTTTGTAAGGACGTTGAGAAGAATAACTGGCACGTTGAGTTTTGTTAGAAGATGACGCAGAAGAGACGGATAACGTAGAAGAGGTGTCAGGTTTGACAGCACATACTTCGGAGGGATTGTCTTTGTCCTTTTTATCTAAGCATTTTATCCATTTGTCTGATTGTTCAATAGCTTTAGCTGTAACAATAACATCTTTTAAATCTGGATCTCCCATAATCCATAACTTTTCTTGGATTTTCTTGCTTTTGGTATGGACTATGATTTGATCTCTGATCATCTCATCAGAGATAGGACCAAAATTACAGTTAGTGGATAAATAACGTAAAGCTGTTAAAAAATCATCAAAAGTTTCAGACTCTTCTTGAGCTCTAGTATAAAACTTATATCGATTCAAAACCACACTAAAAGTAGGTTTAAATCTAGCTTCAAGACGAGTCATAGCATCATCAAACACATTTCTGTCTCCTCCCCATCATGTAAAGGAAGTGTTCTGAATACTACTTGACCTTCAGAACCCAAAGAATGTAATAAGATGTTCTTTTTCCTTTCTTGTGAAAATCTTTCCCCATCTATGGCTTTTAAAAATGTCAAAAATTCCTCTTTCCAACGAATCCAAGGAATGGGAGGTTCTCCTTTGTTTTGTAGAAACTTAGGGGGGGGGTCAAACTGCATGTTTGATAATATGCTTAAGTTAATGAGTATTTGTAAATTCAATTAGTTTTATATGTGTTATGTAAAATAATATTTATTAAAATCACGATTAAATAACAGTCATAAAAATCAAACCTGTAGAAACTGACTTTCCTTGGAAAAGATACGATCTTTTTGTGTAACACTCGAAGAGTTTTATTCCTTGCGTAAAAGAAACGCGCTTAACGCGATGCAGAGCTTCGTTGCCAAGCAACTGTTAATTTAAAATGGCGTCGGCGTGTGCGTGATGATGTTGAGCGCACGCGTAATACCAGTGAGTTGAGCTTGGTAGACTGTCGCGCGTGAAGACAACAATGGCGTGCAGGCGCGAGGCGAGGAGAAGCCGTTGTGGAAGCAGAGCAATAATTCAAAAGTAAGCGCTCTCAAACTTGCATGGAAAACAATGTCAAAGTTGTTAAAAAGATCGGAAAGTCGATCGAAAAGTAGAGATTGTTTCTGAGAGATAGAAATTTGTGAGGCACTCGTGTAGAGTTTAAGTGGTGCACGGAAAATTTCTAAAGCTTTCTCTCAGCTAGGAAACGAATAAAATCAATGAAATTGTTGAAAATAGTTCGTAAATGTCAACAATTTTGCGTAGTAAGTAGGAAAATAAGTATACTTAATATGAAAGTCGTTTTGTAGGAAAATAAAGTATACTTAACAGGCAAGTCCAAAAACGATGAATATAATGCAGCGTAGGTAAAATCCTTTGGTTGCTCCTGTGTTTCCAAATGTAGCAAACCAATGAAATCGTCGCCAATTTTGTAGTAATCCACTCCAGGATAGTTGATAAAAGAAGATTTATTGCAGTAGAGAAACACAGTACAGCATCTGCTCAGCAGGACAGGTCCAGTAGTTATACAGTTTGGAATCTAGAACCTTTGACTCTTAGTAACAGATTGTAGTACAAGATTTGTAATGCAACAATAGGTAGAACTTACTTAAAGAGATACATACATAATTGCATGTGGAATATAACAAGTGGGCCCGGCTGAAACTGTAAACCGCGGCGAAGGTGTTTTTCCTGTAGGTGACAAACCAGTGGGTCCATGGCAATAATGAAAAGGAGGGGAGACAGTGGGCAACCCTGTATGATCCCTCTGGTGACAGTGAGGGAACCATTGGCCTAAATGCGCATCAGTGGCACAGAGTGTTGTAACTACAACAGTGATATGAATCCGCTGGGAAGTCCTAGCTCGCACATGGTTCCCAGCAGAAAAGGCCACTCAAGGGAGTCGAATTCCTTCTTCACGTCACATAGGGCAACCGCAGTCGGCATGGTGCGGGAGAACCTGTTGAGTACCAAGAACACTGTGAGGAGACTGTGAGATGTGGAGCACCTCGGAACAAATCCCGACTGCAAGGGGGAAATGACTTGGTCCAAGATAAGAGACAACAAAGTCGCCAGTATGCCAGTATCTTGGTTTCAAAATTCATCAGTGTCAGTGGCCGGTTTGAGCTGCAATGTAGAGGGTTCTTTTCCAGGTTTCACTAGCAGTGTAATAACAGCCTCACATAGTGTCGGGGGTTGCACCCCCTTTTCCAGGGTTGCAGCATAAAACCTCAAAGAGCTGTGGAGCCAATAATTGCTTGTGTGCTTTATAAAAGTCTCCCGTCAGACCATCTAAACAGGGGACTTTCAACCCGCCGAGGACGTGTATTGGATGTATGAACTCCAGCAGAGATCAGCTCGCTAAGGAACTGCTGTTGGGCCTGTGAAAGCTACACCATGGCAATTTCAGCGAGGGATTTAGATATAGCTACATTGTCACATGTACCGCAGGCCGTTTAGAGGGAGGACGAGTAGCGGAGAAGATCCCCCAGAATCCCGGCATTGACGTTATTCGAACTCCATCATCCCACCGCAGTTTGGGGATGTAAGCACTGCCCTGGGGAGGATTTAGCAGACACACCAGGGTATATCCCGGCCACTCCCCCATCCCATAGTATCGAGCTCTGGGGTATTTCCAGAGGAAGGCAACCTCCCACTCTGCTGACTCCCAGAAGTCGGCAAGAAGAGCCACATGGCATAATAACTGAAGACCATGCTGCTATTGGGTGTTTGGATCATCAATGTGTAGAAATCAAATAACCACTTCTCAGGGGTTCCACTGATACTTAGTCCTTTTAAACTCACAAAGAAGAACTTGACACAGAAGCTGGAATATAAAAGTAAATTTTTATTAACCTCAAATGAGTGAGACTACGTCACACAGAAGCCTTAGCAACTGAATGAGGCAGTCTGCCAGAATGGTCTTACTTCACGTCTTATATACTCTTTATCCTGCCCCAGGCATGTAAGGGAGTTGTACCAATTACATACCTAAACAAATGGAAAATCTGGAGAGTCAGCAGGTGAGTAGCCTTTAGGGTTTTAGCAGGATATGGGCAAAACATTATAATTACATAGTTCACAAAGGTTAATCTGATTTAGATGGCACTGCAGGGCATGGCATGATTACATGTACAGTATCCCAACCCAAAAGTTAATCATTAAGAATGTCCCAAATTCAACCTCCAAAAGCCGGACAAACCTATAATTGAAAGCATAACCCATGTAATGAAGAAACATAAAAAGAAAGAGTAACAGATGATGAACAAGATAAGGCGTGTGCAAGGAAACTAAAAGTTAACGATGTCCTGAACATTGATTGGCAATCTCAGACAAAGATCGATCAGGGAAATTGGCTTTGCGAGGTCAGTTTCTTACAGTTCATTTCAGAGTCAAAAAGAAACCTTAGTTAATGTATACATGAACTAAGAAGGCCAGGCCACTTTATTCGCCAGGCTACCTTCACAGGCCTACGTGAGGGCAACACAAAATGGTGGCACAGAACAAAATGGAGTCAGACTCGAGAATTACAGAACCTCAAATGTAGTGGAGCACCGTTTCTATGCGGGATTCTGATATCGCACAACACCCCAGAGTCTTTAGAAATGAAGATCCCCTCGGATGTGCACTTTAAAGGTCGACAATGAACTTTCATTCAGGTCAAACTATTCATTAATGGAAACACAGAGTTCAGTACGAAATACCTCATCTAATAAGGCATCGCTAGGGAAGTGCCATTGTCACTTCTTCCCCCCCCCACATACGGCATCACCAATACCATTTGAACTAGAAAATGGTCAGAGTGTGTGCAGGATAGATGACTGTGATTAATCAAAGAGGACTAGCTTAAGTTGACCAAAGTGTTGCAGTACTCTAATTAGTTCTGTCACGGGCACCTTGTTGGTGTATTCATGAAGCCCTCACCCACCAACCTAGTTGGTGGCATGCTTCATCATCGGGCCCACCCAGTGACACCTAGTATGTCCCGGGTGTGCTACGACGCCTGATTACAGCGGAGCTGGTATATTGCTGAGAGTGCAGTGAGTGAGGTTGAGTGAGTTGTGATTTAAAACGGCTTGGTGGTGGTCCCAGTACCCGAGCGTAAATTCAATTTTAATAACTGGGCCGTCACCAGCGGTTAAAAGTAAGGCTACAGGACGCGTAAGGGTGGCGAGTTACTGCCCCCTGCGTCCTTCAGATGGTCGACATGTTTCAGCCAGTGCCTTAGAGTATTCTGGCTTTCCTCAGGACCGTTTTTTAAAAGGTGTGGTGAAATAAAACAGACTTAGTGTTGTGGTACAGACTATGTGATACACTCACTAAGGTGTTTTTCTATATGTGAGAGGGGGATTCCCTTCTCATGCATACGCTTTGGGTTATTAGCCAAGGCTTCCTGGAGGGAAGCGGTAAGGGGATGACCAGTCGTACCGGAGGACGACGGCGGGACAACAGGTACAAGGCAGGCACTGACCAGAAAGACTGGTCATCCCCTTACCGCTTCCCTCCAGGAAGCCTTGGCTAATAACCCAAAGCGTATGCATGAGAAGGGAATCCCCCTCTCAAATATAAAAAAACACCTTAGTGAGTGTATCACATAGTCTGTACCACAACACTAAGTCTGTTTTATTTCACCACACCTTTTAAAAAACGGTCCTGAGGAAAGCCAGAATACTCTAAGGCACTGGCTGAAACATGTCGACCATCTGAAGGACGCAGGGGGCAGTAACTCGCCACCCTTACGCGTCCTGTAGCCTCACTTTTAACCGCTGGTGACGGCCCAGTTATTAAAATTTAATTTACCCTCGGGTACTGGGACCACCACCAAGCCGTTTTAAATCACAACTCACTCAACCTCACTCACTGCACTCTCAGCAATATACCAGCTCCGCTGTAATCAGGCGTCGTAGCACACCCGGGACATACTAGGTGTCACTGGGTGGGCCCGATGATGAAGCATGCCACCAACTAGGTTGGTGGGTGAGGGCTTCATGAATACACCAACAAGGTGCCCGTGAAAGAACTAATTAGAGTACTGCAACACTTTGGTCAACTTAAGCTAGCCCTCTTTGATTAATCACATATAAACCCTCGGGGACTCGGACTAGCTATCTAGTCCTCTCTCTCCCTCTTGTTACACGCAGGATAGATGACTGACATCTCTCAACCTTGGGGTGGCAGCAATCGAAAGCAGCCATTAATCTATGCGGGTCCAAGTGTTGTGAGGTCCAGAATAAAATTGCTAACCAGGGATATCCGCATGCATCAGGTGCTAGGCATCCCTCCGCATATAGGCACAAAGGGAATCATGGACCTGTAGGGAGTGCCCCCACCCCAGTAAAGAGATCTGGGTTTAATCCATCGTTCTATTGCTCACTAGGCCACCCCAGTTTGGACCCAGCAATATGCAAATCAGTCTTGACCCTGCTCCTCATGAGAACAGTCCAGCCCAAACTGTCAAGCCAGGTCCTCCATGGACCGGAAACAAGCATCCTGGGACCAGTTTCTGGGTATCACCCCTCATTAGCCAGGCACATCTTGTTGTGTGTGCTATATTGGCCCTTAGTGGCCAAGTGTGTGCCCAGACGTGGGTCCCTTGCTCACTGTGCCACTGGATTCAAGATAGCCTGGCTGATGAGGCGTAATACCCCAAAACCGGCCCCAGAATTTTTGTTTTTGGTCCAGGGAGGACCTGGCTTAGCAGTCTGGCTCGATTGTTCCCATGAAGAGCAGGGTCAAGGCTGATTTGCATATGGCTTGGGGTGGCAAAGTTAGCAAAAGAATGATGGATTCAACCCAGGTCTGTGACTGGGGGTGAGTGTTTAAAAAGTTTCAGCACACCATCCATCATCTTGTTGTATTTGTTAAGAGGAAGTATACTCTGGTCGGCCAGCGTTCCCATGATCTCCATGTACTGACCATTGTCATCAGCAAAGTACCATACCATACTATACCATACCTAAAATTCACAAAGGCAAAAACCCACCCCCAGGAAGACCTATTGTATCCGGAATCGGATCCCTACTGGAACCCCTATCTAAATACACTGACTGGTTCCTCCACCCTCTAGTAACGCGCATCAGGTCTTACATACAAGACACGAAACATCTTCTCAATGTCCTCCAAGATGTCACCTACAATCCATTGCATAACAATCTGGTGTGTTTGGATGTGGAAGCTCTTTACACGAGTATCCCGCAGGAATAGAGCATCCGTACAATTGAATCACTTCTGAATCAAGAGAACTGGACATGGGACGCCCCGGTGAGCTGGATAATCACATTGATGTGCCTGGCACTCAAAGAGAACTTCTTTAGATTCGATGACCATTTGTATCTACAAGTCCATGGTACATCGATGGGCAGCACGTTTGCGCCTAGTATAGCGTGTCTGTACGTGGGAAAACTTGAAGAAAAACAGATCTGGGGCCGCAACCCTTAGTCCAACAATTTAAAAAAGTGGTGGCGCTACATAGACGACATATTGGTTGTGTGGGAGGGAGATGTAGCTATGCTAGGAGACTTCCATGAGTGGCTTAATCATCTAAATCCACACCTAAAATTCACTATGTCTCACAGCCAAGAACAGGTATTTTTCTTGGATGTGACAATCAATGCTAAAAATGGGGGAGCTGTCAGTTCACTGTACACAAAACCAACGGATAAGAACAGTTTATGACACTTCAACAGCACTCACCCCGTGCTCTTAGAGAGAACCTACCTGTGGGCCAATTTCTGCATATTCGCAGAAACTGTGCTGATCTTAGCGAGTACAAAGCAGAAGCAGAGATCCTGACAAAGAAACTGGAGGAACAATCCTACCCCAAGAGGATCATAGCGAAAGCAAACGAATGATCTGGTAATACACCTAGGGAGTCTCTACTGGAAACACACCAGAAAGAGGAACTTAACACACTATTATGTGTGACAACTTTCAATGCATCATCTAATGATATTAGAAAAATCATAAATAAAAAATATCCAGTCCTAATATCTAACAAACTGAATTTAAAAAAAACAATGTTTTCTTTCAAAAGAAACAGGAGTCTGAGAGATTCCCTTATACACATATACCTTCAGAAACTGAAAACACCAGACCAAAGCACGCTTTGGAACCAGCCACTGGTTACGGGCCATTACCCGTGTGGGTCCTGTGTGGAGTGCGTATTCACAGAACATACAAAGGAAATAGACCTAGGCCTGCATCATGCGTGGGAGCAAAGATCACACACTAACTGTAACACAGACAAAGTTATGTATGGGATAAAATGCGCATGCCAACTCATGTCCATAGGAATGACAGGGAGGATGGTAAAGGTGCGTATAAACGAACATAGGAGCACAATCAGAAGGTCCATTTCGGCTACGAAATTAACCGCACACTATTTTTGAGGAAAGACATACAGACAGTGACCTTTGGTGGTCAGTCATTGAGAGGGTCCGAGAAGATGGTGAAATGACTAAGATTCTTTTAGAACGTGAACAACGATGGGTCTACAGATTGAAAACCCATATCTCAGGACTAAATTAATCCATACCTTGGAACCAACTTAACAAGAACAGATGAGACAATCTGTCTCTACTGTCAGTGCGAAAACTTTATCAGAAATGCCCAGTTGAGAAATGAAGGTGTGAATTTTGAATATAAGATCTACAATATAGAATATGATAATTTGAGGGTAATCAGAATTCAAACACTAATTAACACTCACACTAACACAGACCTAGATACCATCAATCACCTGGGACTGCACTACAGCCGTCCATATGCTGTGAAAGAGGTTTAATCAAAGTCCTTAATATCAAAGCCCTTAAGTTCTACGTGAGTACAATAGCCAATGGCACCGTAAGCCTTCAATTACTTAGAGGTAGAGATAGCAGTCCCGTGTAGAAAGTAGCCACATGTCCAAACTCACAACTGCATATTTACACATCCCATCTAGAGGTGTAATGTCCCTAATTCCAGCCCATACACACACTGCTCACCTTGAGCATAGTGATCTGAATTGCATTCCGTCATTTAGCAAAAAAACAGGGACCACACCTCCCATGATTCCATAGCGAGGACGCACAGAACACGACCCCGGCAGTGGGCGGGGCAACGCGACCCCGGAAGTAGGCAGGGCAGCGTCTCCAAACATCTTTCCATGTTTTACTTAAAAACCCTGATCGCGAAACAGCCTGCACTCCAAGAAGTGGGAGCCTCCTCCAAACAGGTTGATACGTGGAGCAGGACCCTTGATGGCGTGAGTAAACCCGTAACTTTGAGCTACAGCAAGGTATGTGTGAGTGAAATCCCGTGGGTGACGAGCCCCCACTATTACCTAACCACCGTATGTGTGTTTTTGTTCCCCGTTACTCTTGCCTTTCCTGTTCTACTATTGTGGCAGTTCTGATCGTGAACTCTATCTACTGATACACCATTAATCCATATGGACATCCTAAATCTCCCTGATTCTACAGGGTTTGACTACAGGGCTACCCCAGTACTAAGCGAGTCCCAAGTGGAGCTTATCCTCTCCCAGATCGGGGTATGAAGCATGTATATTCGTGAGATACAGAGAGAAAGTTGATGTGATTTAAGGTAGATCACTACATGAATGAGAGATTTGGCGCTTTTCTGGTTACGTTCTGGAATGAGTGTGTCTAACATTGACAATCGAGTTTTGTCAATCACGCACTAATGAGTGTAAGGTGATAGGATGCGGAACATTACCGCCACCCAAATAACTGGACGCCACAGAAATATGTGTGTGTTTGATAGAATATGCTAGAATTTGGAACACGGTGGCAAGAGCAAGAAAAATGCATAAAAATACAAATACAGTCTTGTACCTGAATACAACGGCGGTTGTACAATGTTTTTCTTTCTTTTTCTTCCCCCAACAGATGGAGTGATCATCAAAGACATTTGCCGCTTTTAAATAAGGAGCAGCTATCTGCCCTTATCCTAAATAGTATAGGGAAATTCTCTTACTATCTCCAGTTTCCAGGGGGTTTCACACCTTGAAGAAAGTCCAGTACCCTTTATGGGGCAGCAGCGGACAGAAACATGTTGGCAATAGGGTGGGTCTTAGGACCATAATATCCCTACTGACCCTAAATACTCTGTTTTTATTATCTCTGTCAGATCCAAGAATAAAGGGAAACTGGGATCTGACATTGATTTTTAAATCTTTATCCCCCTGGCAAAAACTATCTCATTAAGTGCTCCCTGAAAGACGGTCGAGCCCACCCTGACTTCTAGGCGTCAGGGTGTCCCGATGATGAAGCATGACACCACTAGGGTGTGTGAGGGAAAATATAACAAAAGGACGTGCCTCCTTTCCCACGCATGAGTGGTGTTAATGGCTTCATATAGGGCATACCACCTCCTTATAGTTTAGAGATTGTTCCAGATAGCTTAACCACTCAACAGCGGGTTAGGTAACCAAAGGAGTACTTGTTGTGAAATAGTGTTATTACACGGGAGGGTGTACTCCCCTCTTGAGCTCCTCTCGGCCCCCACCCAGCGAGGAAGTCCGTCCCCGCCTGGTTTGTGAATCAGCAAAGTGGACCATGGGATGGAAGGGAATGGTCCTATGTATTAAAATGCACACTCCCCGGGAATAGGAACTGTAATTAGAAAAATAGCGATGGGGGCCCCATGAGGCAGCATAGGAGCGGGAGTGGCCAGTGGGAAGAAAAGTCTACTGAAGAAATGCTATGTTGTTGCCATGGCGAGTAAGATAGTGTAACACCTGTATGCCCTTGCCCGGGTTATATATACCTCTAATATTCCAGAACATGAATGGGAGCTCAACTATAGAGCTACAACTGTCACATGCCATCACCTAGCATGGTGGAGAAATAAACAAAGTCATCTACCTGGAGCGTGATATGTGCCTCCACGGCCAAACAACAGAATAAAGCAATCAAACAGCGAACAACATTAAACCCCCACCCACACCGGGCAAGGAACTACCCAGTGAATCCTTGTAAACATCATCATCAGCAAACAGGTAAAAGCACATTAAACTGAAACCCCAATAGTCCTCAATGTGGTATACACCAAAAGGGGCAAGCAACCGTATGACATCTGAACCCAAAGATGACTATGTGAATGCAGAGATACAAAGTCAGACTGGTCGAACAGTCAAAGAAAGGTGCGTGCCCATTGGACTGCAGAGGCCTAAATAATGTCTCTCACTACATTCTATATTGCAGCATTGTTCAACAAGGGAGAAACGTGGGATAGTCAGTGGCTGTGCTCAGTCAGGCGGGAATAAGTCGATTCTTGAAGAGGCATACAAGTTCGGGGTGAGAAGGTGGATGCATTCCTGCAAGTTGGAGATTAAGCCGCACCCTACATTGCATTGGCCAGCTATGTAGAAAAGACAAGAATAGGTCTCCAGGAAGGTCCTTTCTCTGAGGTCTAGATACTTATTCTGGGACCCCCCCGGAAGCTTTATCTACATGATGTTGATCATCTAGCATTGTGCTTAAAATGAGATTAGAATTAAAATCGCAAATCGCTATAAGTGACTTTCAATCTAAAGAGGATGTCCACAATATACTTCATGATTTTCTTCTTACCCTTTGGGGATGGGTTAATATATACATTGACTAACAAGAAAGGCTTAGGCTGGCAGGACGAAATGCCAATTTTCGATTAATAGAGCAAGCATTGAGGTGTGCTAACTGTTAATTCTGTTTATGTTCTATTCCTAAGAAGCTATTATAAAACAATTCAGATCGTACCACACAGAGCCGGGTATAAAATTCAAGTTATCCTTCCTGTTGAATGTTTCCTCTCTCCATGTCTCCTGCACACAGATAAAATCATGCAAGTACCAGAATGAAACTACCTCTGGATCTTGTGGAAATTTCATTAGCACTCCCACATTCCATTAGAGAACTGAATTTGTTGATTTGCTCTGTGTATAAGGAGGTTTGAGTAAGAATTATCGGTTCATTTCTTTGCTTTCATGTTTAAACCTGCAGTGAGCCAATCCCAGTTAATTCTCCTATCTCCCTCAGTTAACTTGCAGGCAGTTTCATGGATACATGGTATGGGCATGGGTCTGTATTGGTTTAGTAGTGTTTCATAATCGTGCAGCTAGAATTCAGCTCATATGTTGGCTTCTATTTCTTTCTTTGATATCTATACCTTGTTTGCATCTAACAGATAGCCCTGTGGCTCTTTTGCTTGTACACTGTTTGCAGTTACATTTTTTTACTGGTTGGGTAGTTTCATGGACTATGTGTGAGTAGTCTTCTCGGGACACAAGTTTGTTAGCTATTGTTACTTTGGGGTCTGTTGTCACTGTGGTGTTTTGTAGAACAACGAGAGGAACAGGTTCAGTCATATATGTTGTATGGTTGTTGGTCTAAGTGGTAGTGGTATATGCATTCTTGTCTGGCTGTTTTTGACGTTGTTCCTTGGGTCTACGTTAGCCATCTGCTTTCATAGATTTTGTGGAACTGAGCTGCTGGTGTTGCTGGTATTTTGTAGAGAAGTTATAGGTTATGGTTAGCTGGACTAGTAGAAGTATAGGGTATGTTTTGGCGTGTAAGTGATAAGAGTCATAGAAACATTTTCAAGGTTTTGGTACAGGGGTAGAGATGGGATGTTGCAGCTCCAAATCAATTTCCATTGTATTTATTCATATATTTAGTTATTTGAGAGTTTTGCAAAGTGCACCTAGGCCTCTTCAGAACTGTGGAACATAATATAAATACATGAGAGTGACTGTTCACATAAAAGGAAAGTTAGAGTGAAGGCCGATCCACAGGAAGAAGCTAGATCAGACATTCTATAGTCACTCTGCATAAGCATAGTAAACATAGTTTAAAAAATATGTTTTTCTGGAGTTTCTGGAAAGGGAGGGAACACCCTTTGGCATTCAGCCACAGGCTGATGCCAAGAGTTCGGCCCCTGGAGGATCTTACACCATTGTTTAGATGGCAAGTTGCTAGGTCATTTGGCCGATGAGAATAATAGGATCATGGATTGGGTAAAAGCTGTGCAAGTTTCTAAAGGCAGCCAAAACATTCACCACAGTATGCTTTGTTTAGAAGGCAAAGTGTTTTGAACCTAATACTAAACTCACTAAGGGACCACTAAAGATGTTTCACGGCATTTCGACTGCCTGATTTCTAGTGACGAATGGTGGAGTGAGCACTGCATGTGTACGTGTTATACAGTGATCAGTCTGAAATAGCTGCGGGAAATTCTTGAGGATTAAAAGGTGGATATTAGTTCCCTGTCAGCCAGTGAGAGCAATCTAATAAAAATAGTCTTTTGCATCTTACCCTCAATAGTAGGATAAAGTGCCCCACCTCGACCTGGAAGCCAGTGATAGCAATCTAATAAAATCTTCCTAGGCAGTTTTAAGTCACGATTAGTTTTACTTTCCTTTTTTGCGCTGCACTCTCACTACACCATATTTTTCACAATTGGGATTTTAGCATCCTAGGTCCATGATTGAACATCCATGAAAACATCTCTGAGCTCCTTCCTCATAGTGAGGAAGTTGTAGATCCTAGTAGGACTAGGATTTACTACTGGTAGGAGGAACCCATATGATGAAGCATGCCACCCTTGGGTGAGTGAGAGTTCTAGTCCTAAAGGGATAATTCCCACCCCTTTTTTGGTTGTATCCACTTATACTTTTGAGAGAGTCCAGACATCCATTGCACTTCCCTCTTAGGATATGGTTTATGTGCTAATATTTAGACCCGAGGTGTTTTTGTGTTACTGATTGTGTTTAGAAGAAGTTCTTCTCACTGGTCTCTAAATCAGATTCCCTGGGACTCCACCCCACCAGTTTTGTTGTTACAAACTAGATAGACACCCACAGCAGTTAGGGACCCGCCCTATTATGCACATGAAAGAATTTACCATGGCTATGGGTCTGACAGACATATAGCGTATGCTGAAACCAAACGACATACAATACATCTATTTCTCTAATGCACATAAAAGCTCATCCCGTATTGATTTTTTCTTGGTGCACGTAGCCTCCATTGGGAATTTCGAAACCCACAAGCTCTGCCGAGAGGCATCTCTGACCACTCCCCGGTTAGAAACGAACTTACACACTGGGAGAAGCAGCCAAGGTCCACTCTTATTCTCAACCCATGGCTGTTAAAAATTCCAGACATCAAAAAAGAATTATACACACAAACCACCAACTACTTTGAAGAAAATGTAGGTTCGGTCACATCGGCACAAACATTATGGGAAGCCTTCAAAGTGGTCCTAAAGGGCCAAGCCCTGTCCCTAAAGATGGGATATATCCAGAATAAAAAAAGCCAATTAGTCCAATTGGAAGACGAGCTTCAACAACTGGAATCAGATAGTACCACCACGCCGTCAGGAATCACACTGCACCGCCTCACACTCAAACAAGAAGCATATAGGATTAAGGCATGGGAACATATGATGGCTAAGCACCTTAACATGGCTTGGCAGTTCGGGCTGGACTGATCCCATGAGGCACAGGGTCAAGACTGATTTGCATATGGCCATGTCTGAACTGGGGTGGTGTGGTGAGCAAAATAATGATGGATTAAACCCAGATCTGTGACTGGGGGTGAATGTTTTGCCATTGTGCAACATTCCGTCCATCAATTGTTCTTTTTGCATTTTTCACCCCGAGTGGGACGGGTATGCTCAGACGTGAGTCCCGTGCTCTCCATGCCACTGGAATCAAGCTATCCTGGCTGAAGACGGCTGATAGCCAGAAACCGGTCCTAGGATGCTTGATTCCGGTCCAGGAAAGACATGGCTTGGCAGTTCGGGCTGGACTGTTCCCATGAGGCACAGGGTCAAGACTGATTTGCATATGGCCATGTCTGAACTGGGGTGGTGTGGTGAGCAAAATAACGATGGATTAAACCCAGATCTGTGACTGGGGGTGAATGTTTTGCCATTGTGCAACATTCCGTCCATCAATTGTTTTTGCATTTTTCACCCCGAGTGGGACGGGTATGCTCAGACCTGAGTCCTGTGATCTCCATGCCACTGGAATCAAGCTATCCTGGCTGAAGACGGCTGATAGCCAGAAACCGGTCCTAGGATGCTTGATTCCGGTCCAGGAAAGACATGGCTTGGCAGTTCGGGCTGGACTGTTCCCATGAGGCACAGGGTCAAGACTGATTTGCATATGGCCATGTCTGAACTCGGGTGGTGTGGTGAGCAAAATAACGATGGATTAAACCCAGATCGGTGACTGTGGGTGAATGTTTTTCCATTGTGCAACATTCTGTCCATCAATTGTTATTTTTGCAATAAGCACCTTAACACGCAGCACAAATTATATGAACTGGGTGATAGGGCTGGTAAGATACTGGCCTGGCTAGAAAGAAGAGACCAAAGACAGCGATGGGTGCCAAGCTTGACCCTGTCAGATGGTAGGATTATCACACACCCTAAGGACATAGCGGAAGCTTTAGCAGAACATCTAGGACAGATATATTCTCCCTCCACTCCATATAGTGCAGAGGATTCCTGCCAACTTCTTTCTGATAGTAACGTATCAACTCTCTCAGAGACCGACAGAGCGGCCCTAGAGAGTAACTTGATGGACGATGAGATTCTAAAGGCTATAAGCCAAATCCACTCTGGGAAGGCGATGGGGCCCAATGGGACTCCCATTGAATTCTTAGAAATATCTGCTTCCCAGGTAGCCCCGCACTTGCGGGCCATGTATAAGGAAAGCTATGAGCGAGGGATACTGTCCACTGACCAACGTATGGCATCCATAGTAGTGATTTGTAAAGTAGGGAAGCCTGTTGATATTTGCAGCTCATACAGGCCAATTTCATTACTCAACGTAGAAACCAAGATCCTAGCGAAAGTTCTTGCCACCAGGCTGATTGCGGTTATCTCCTCCTTGATTCACCCTGACCAATCTGGCTTTATGCCAGGGAGGAATAGGGCACTTAATATGCGCCACCTTAATAATGTGCTTGCAAGCCGGGAATCCATGGAAGAAGACGCAGTAGTACTATCTCTGGATGCCTCCATGGCGTTCAACTCTATAGAATGGCCATATCTATTTGAAGTACTTGTAAAGATGGGATTCGGTCTGAAATTCGTGGGGTGGGTGAAACTACTGAACACCGATATACAGGGTCAAGTGAAAGTTAATAACTACACCTCACGTGCATTCACACTGCAGAGGGAAACTCGTCAAGGCTGCCCTTTATCCCCACTGATATTTTCCCTCATGTTAGAACCGTTGGCCACCTGGATTCGTCGGGATGTTGGAGTGAGGGGCCTGAAATGGGCAGAGAGTCAGGAAGATCGCATATCCCTATACGCGGACAATATTTTATTATACCTTGCCTCCCCGTATAAGTTCATACATGGTGTCCTGAACATCTTTATGAATTTTGGGAAATATTCGGGCTATCAAATAAACTGGAGTAAATTGGTGTTGTTTGTACTTCGGAGCCCAGTTCCCCGTCTCCCATTAAACTGCACGGTTGAGGTGGCAGTGGAGGGCTTGTGATATTTAGGAATAAATGCAACATCCGACCCAACCCTTTTTTATGACCGTAATCTGGCCCCCTCACTGGCCCGACTGAGAGCAGATGTTGAACATTGGAGATCCCTACCTCTATTACTAGTAGGTCGTACTGCCGTATTTAAGATGCTAGCCCTTTCCCGCTTCCTGTACATTCTTAAAAACTGCCCATACCGCATCCCGGACACCTATTTCCTTGCAGTCGAAAGTGAAGTCCACACTCTGCTCCGGGACGGCAAAGCTCCCCGCATTGCTACCAAAAAATTGACAAATGGGTGATATGATGAGGAATAGTACTCCCAGATCTCCGACTCTATTACTGGGCCTCGCAATTGATGGTCTTGAACCACTGGATTTATCGCTCCCCCAACGACCCTGCCTATTTATTAGATAGATATCAGACTGGGCGATCTGGTTACTTAGGAGCTCTGTATTCGAAAGTCAGAAAAGGGTGATATTTTGGGCCCTTCTCCAACACCGTAGTAATTTGGCATCACGTAAATTCACATCTGGGTTGGTCCAATGTCCTCACAAAAGCGACACCACTGTGGTATGCCCAGAGGTTGGGCTCTCTCTGCTATCAGCCCGGTTTTGACAGGTGGGATCCAATTGGCATCTCACCAGGCGGAGATCTGATTAAAAAAGGGTCGATCCTTAGGTTCGCGGAGCTTCAGAGACAATATCAGATGGCTCCGGGGGAACTGTTTAGATATTTACAAATTCGGCACGCACTCACCACAGCCTTCCCAGATCTTACAGAGATACCAGAGTCATCACCACTAGAAGATCGACTTCTGGTTGTGCTGCTACACTCAAAAGCCATATCATTGACCTATAAAAAACTATGTAACAACCTGCCAGACACATTCCATAAACTCAGGGAACAGTGGCAGAGAGACTTAGGACCACTTGAAGACAAAGACTGGCAGGCGGCCTTAATGTCCTCCAAAGAAGCGGGTATCACCCTCCGCTTCCAACTGATACAACTCAAAATCCTTCATAGATCATATTTCACAGGAGTGACACCGGCGAAAGTAGGTGCCAGATTCGACGCACTTTGCCTCAGGGGATGCAATTAAACAGCTACCTTTTATCAAACGATCTGGGAGTGCCCGATGCTCTTGCGACTATGGGAGGGGGCTACGACTCATATTCGGACTGCACTAGGGAAGGACATAAATCTCACACCAAGGTTGGGACTACTTAATATCTGGATGGCCACAGACCTCACAGACATAGAACAGCAGTTGGCCACACTGGGTTATACCCTTGTCAAAAGAGAAATAGCCAGGGGATGGGGGGCAGCGAACCCACCAACTATTCAGGCATGGGCAAGAGAACTATACAAATGTATGGTTGAAGAAAAGGAAGTATTTACGACACGTGGGTGCCCTAAGAAGTGGGATAAAAAATAGGGCAAATGGAATGAATATCGTGGAACTTTATGTGTCTCTCCATCGGTGGAACACAAACTGAGACGCACCGGAGATCGGAATGTAGCCATTATGTAGATGCTACTTTTCTACCCCCTGATACTGTAATAATGTAATATGTGAGTGTTGGTGACATTTTCAGATGATGTATGCATAACTACTGATGAACCTAATAAAAAGAAATTTAAAAAAAAGTATTGTCTTATTGTATGCTTAGTACTGGAGTAAAATGTCAATGGCCTACCCATATACTTTATGAGCACGGTTTCAAGGCTCTATTTAGATGTCAGGTGAATTGAGCTGACTTCCCTGGTAGATTGGATAGTGGGCACAACTAAAATGGTGTTTGCACTGACATTTAGCAAGGTGCAGGAATGACCATGCCCTCTAAAAAAGTTGTGGTTTACAGTATATGCAGCATCAGATGTTCTTGGGAATAAAATCTGAAGACAACTACTGTAAGTGAGCTAGGATGGAAGACACATGTGGACTGGAGACCAGGGTGACAAGTAAAGAGCGGTGTGAACGGAGTAACAAAGGTGAAGAGAAAAACTGATGTGGAAAGGAGGCTGGGTCAAATATACAAAATGGTGTGAGAAGAAGAAATTAAGGTATTTATTAAATAAATGAGGATGAGAGTCATGGAAGAGATAGGTGAATCGGGGAACACCTAGGTAATGAAAGGTTTCGAACTAAGGGCAAGAAAGAAGGACAAATGAAAAAACATAAGTGAAGGAGGGCTTAAGTGTGGAGGGACCCCAGTAAGGATGGACGACTAGAGATTGAAGAGACTCAGGCGAAGAGGAGAGACATGGAAGAGGAGGGGGATCCAAGGTGCAAAAAAGAGATGTGGGCGCTGGACAATCCCTAAATGTATACACCCCAAAATATTACCTCAATGACTTGACCATGGAACGATGAATCGAAAATAGGGGCAGATTTACAAGCCCCTTGCATCACTTTTATGCTGCCATTGCGTCACTATTGTGACGCAATGGCGGCTAAAAAAATGCGGCAAATTTACAAAGTGACGCATCTAGGGAGATGCGTCACGTTGTAAAGCCCCGCGTGACATTATACCTGGGTCAGGTATAATGTATGCAGGGTAGGCGTTCCCACGCAGGAAAGCCTCATAAAAGTGACGCAGTGAAATCTACAAGAATTCACTGCGTGACTTTTAGGATGCCACTGCGCCAAAATCATACGCCTGCGTGTAGCAGGCGTAAGGAATGACGCAGTGTAATGGGAATAGGCCACAACACTCATTGCTGGACTTGCGTCGTGCTTGCAACACAACTCCAGCAATGCGTGACTTTTCCACCAACAGATGCGTCAGAATTTCTGACGCATCTGTCAATCCTTGTGCCATAGTGCGCCGTATTGTAAATACATAAGCTCACAGTAAATAATACTTGGCAGAATATAATTTCAAAGCAAAAGAAAGTGCAACAATCACATTACTTGGTCTCACACCCGGTATTTCTGATATATATATCTCAGGGTGCACAGTTCAATATTCACTGTATCTTGTTTCGCGCAAATTTAGGGAAGGATAGGTTGCTCCAAGGGGAACGTGCAGAGAGAGTAGGTGAAGGGTGCTCAAGAAGTGAAATTAGAATCACAGAAAGGTGAAAACAAAAAAGCTTTAAAACATTTATTATTACACTGGTTATACATCCCACCCCTCCTCTCCTGTGACGGAGGGAGCCCAGCCCTGCCCTCCTGGCTTCAGCTGCAAGTTGAATACAAAAAAGAAAATGATAACAAATGTTATTATCATTTTATTTTTTGTATTCAGCTTGCAGCTGAAGCAGTGGGGCGATGCCCCTCCACCTTAGCGGAGAAGTCGCCACTGTTAAAAACTGCCTAGTAGTCACTCCTACTGATCACTACATGGTATGCTGCCACCACCACACTCGTGCTGCTTAACTCTTGGTGAAGGCAATAGCCTTCCACCTCTATGAAGGTAGTGCTTTGGTCATCCCTCACAGTCCAACAAGACCGCACGTCATGAGACAGGCCTATGTTATGGCGCATACGCATTGCACTCAGGGTAGGGTACACATCCATTACCATGCAGACGACTTTTCCACCCCAATAGTAAGAATTAGGGTTCTGCTCATGGTTAGAGCCAGATGCACAGTCAGGGTCAGTAGATGACAGCCAGAGCAGGGTTAGCAATATACTCAGGAATGGTTTAAGATCTGAGAAAGGAGAGGGTTAGGATCAACAATCATGAACCTGTAGCCACCTTCCAGTGCCTCAGAAAATGGCCATCACCAAGAAAGTGAGGAGCCAGCTTTTTATGTGCGATACATCTGCAACGTCAGCCTTACAGTAATCTCCTCCCTGTGCATCCACGGGGAATGCATGGAGCAATCCCAGGACAGCCATTTCCATTCTGTCCTCACGTCGCCTGCTTCCCAGTACTCAATAAGCAGTTGCCAAGGGCTCAGCAACAGACAATTAGCTGCTATCATTCATCAGCTTGCCAACTAGCAAAGTGCAATTAAAACGGGAGTTGCGGTTCATATGTTTAGGGCATTTGTTTTAATAGATACAGACCATTTGTACAAGACACTTTGATCAACTCTTGCTAAGACTTCCTAATTCTTCTTTTGCAGGTCTCGGAGATAGATGTCTTAGTCATAATCTCTTTGGGTGTCAAAATATTTTTTTATAGAGTTAAATAATCAACTTCAAGGTCTTGGCTACTGGGCACAAATGCCTCATTAAATAAGACACATAAAAGGTGATGGGAGGAATGCTTACAATAGGGTACAATTTGATAACCAAGGGCGAAACGCTTGGGGTAGCATTCCAACCGATCGTTCATTTGCCCTCCATGCCACTTCAGCTTGGACTCAGCCATATGCAAATCAGTCTTGAACCTGCTCCAACAGGAAACATGCAACCCGAGCTGCCAGGTCAGGTTCTCCCTGAACTGGAACACAAATAACCAAAGACCTGTCCCCCCAAATTGGGGCTCATCGGTTGGGTGTAGTTTGGTTCCAGTGGCACAGTGAGAACGGGACCCACATGTGGGCATACCCTTGCCTCTTAGGGCAGTATATAAAACACACAAAAGGTGATGGTAGGAATGCTCGCAATTTGTCTAACCACTGGCAAACATTTGGGGTAGCATTCATCGTCTTTTTGCCCACCTTGCCACCTCAGTTTGGACCCATCCCATCTTCAGCTTGCTCCCAGTTATTTTGGGGAGAGAATTTAATTGCACTAAACAAGTACAAATCTTGATTGATTGCGAGCACCCAAAGCATTTCAACCCTCCCCCCCCACCCACAGTCTTTTTAAGGCAGAGAAGTAATTAGGAATACCATGCTCCCCTATTTTTTCTGTGTTACGGGGTTTAAAATGCACACAGCCAGGAAGCCTGGAGTATAAAAATTAACTCACTCACTGTCACTTTTAAATAGCAACAGTATTGTGAAAGGCCCACACCTGAGGGCAGCATGTTACCCTCCAGCATTTTGTGAATAAGAAGTGCCCCCACTAAGGATGAGCACGCAATCTGCAGAATTGTGCGGTCTGGTGCATAACTGCCAGTTGTGAGTAAAAGAGGTAAGATTTTTCAGGATTCAAAATTAGTTTAGAGAAGTGAAAGCACCAACTTAGTAAAGAGATGTAACAGACTTAAAACAATGTAGGCAGTGTAAATGCGTTGCAAAACTGAAACGTGGTCCATGCAGCGTGTGGCACTTTGCTAGCCCTCTTTCTATATCCAACAGCAACTTGCATTCTGGGACTTGTAGTTTTGCCTTTAAAATGATAAATAGTGCCAGACATTCTAGGGCCTCATTTATGAGGCTTTGCGTCAGTTTTGCGCTTCCGATGCGTCACTTTTTGTGACGCATCGGCGGCGTAAAACATGCCTCCTGTTGCGCACTATTTACAAAGTGACGCATCTAGGTAGATGCGTCACTTTGTAAACCCCTGCGCTACATTATACCTGCGTCAGGTATAATGTATGCAGGGGGCGTTCCCCAGCAAAAAGCCTCGTAATAGTGACGCAGTGAAATCTATGAGTTTTCACTGCGTCACTTTTAGGATGCTGTTGCGTCAAAATCTTGCGCCTGCCTCACAGCAGGCGTAAGACTGACGCAAGCCCTTTCACATGGGGCTTTCCCCATGTGAAAGGAAGCATTGCTGGAGTTGCGTCACTTTTGTGACACACTCCAGCAATGCGTCACTTTTGCGCTTACAGATACGTCAGAAATACTGACGTATCTGTAACTCCTTGCGACATGATGCGTCATACATTAAATATGACGCATCATTGGTGTCGCAAGGAGTGCGCAGTGAAAAGTGACGCATCGCTGTTTTCACGCAGCGATGTGTCACTTTTCATAAATAAGACCCCTAGTCTGCAAAACATCTAACAGTTAACTGGCTGATGGTGTCGTCTTCAAATTACATGGAGCTCATTGGCAGCTATGAGTTTTAATGAAGCTGAGCAGCCTAAAACACAGACAAACAGTATTGCGTGCACACGCCTGAGTTTGACTCAAAGATTTAAGACCAGCTGCCCTCTGCTGGTTTCCTTAGTTATGAGACAAATGTCACATAGACTGGTTACTTCGAGCCATCGAACACACCTTTCTTGTGAAAGCATCCTCTCTGCTTACCTCTGTCTCTGGCACTGCTTGCATCAGACTGCTGAGCACAGATTCAGAAAGCAAGTGCCCTCCACAAGCTTCATACAGAATCATTTCACCCATCGCAATCTTTTCTTTCATTTTCTATTTCCGTTTCCCATTCTCCTTTAAAATCCTTCCCTCGAAGGTAATACACAAGATCATCAACGTCAGCAAACGCCATGGGTCGTGAATGCCTACCTAACGTATAAATGTCCCATCATATCTAATGTACGCCAACTGTAATCGCAACTGCGTTATAACGAGACCAGTATTGCTTTCACTGTCTCTGTACTGTATATGTAAAATTTTTCTAATAAAATCTTTTGAAATAAAAAAACATCTGTTGTGAATGCTCCATATGAAAAGGCAGAAAAGGATTGTCATGAGGCAGAACGACTGTCCCCAACCCCTCACTGCCCTTTCCTCTCACTGACTTCTAAAACGGTTATTAATTAAACCACTGTCTACCGGTGCGCAGAATTGTGTGCGTGTGTTTTTTTATGTTTACTGTAAATGGGCAACTGATTTGCTGATACCTGCTGTGCCTTCAGAGAAAGCTACAGGACTAGAAGCTGAAAGCGGTAGGCGTTAGGATGACTGAAAAAGCAGTAGGCTACCGGCAGTGCCTGATTTGTTAAAAAAATAAAAGAAGGTGCCAGGGCTATTGGCAGGGGACTCTGCAGGTTGCACCACACAATGCTCCTGCCATGGTGCCATTGATAGTAACTAAACAGCTACTAACCATCACACTCCTACAAGTGTGACAATTCGGACTATGTATATTGAATGTATATTCATGTATATTAATTAATTGTTGTTGAGGTGATCTTTAAATTAGCCATAGACTGTCACAAACACTCGGTAGGGTTGGCCAGTAAGCCACCAAAGGTAAGCATCTGGCCCTGCAACAATTTGAGCTGGGATGGACAAAGCGGCAGATTTGTTAACTACGCATTCCATTTAAACCACTGAATTCTGGCAAATACTCTGCTCGATAAAGCAACTTTACATGTTAAAAAGCATATAACCAATTCACAAAAGTGAACTTTGAAAATGAAAAATATCAGGCAATGAGAAAGGTGATGATTTTGGGTTCCCGCTAACCTAGGGGGAGGCCCAAGCAGATTCCTTGAACTCCCAGAGCACATCATGCTGAACGATTCAGTGGTGGTCCCATCCTCTTAGGACCACCCCAAGCACAGTTATGGGCAAAAATACAATCCCAACCAAAGGCCCTGCAAAGCATTATGGGACGAGATTAGCAGTGGGCAGTGAATAGTATAGTATCCAATATCAAAATAATTCTACAAAGAGCGCAGTACAACTAGTCGTTACTAGGTGTCCCTCACGAGTCAAATGCAAAAGCATTGAAATTATTACATCAAGCTGCAGTTCAACTAGTCGTTGCTTTGGATGTCTTAATTCAGCGTAGGTAGGCGTTCAGGCTGAAATAGATATTTGGAAGGCAGGCTGAAATTCTCCCTCTGATAAATGAGCAACATTCAGGGAAACCTCTCAAAACTAGTTAAAAAACTGATCTTTCCAGGAGTAAATTTCTACAACACAGTTTTTTTTAAACAGATTTTATTGAGTTTTCATAGACAATCTAAACATGCATTACAACCAATTTCTGCAACACTGTTGAGGAAACATTGGAGTGCACCCTGGTGTTTACAACTTGTTTCTAATAATAAATAATAACAACATTTATTTCTAAGAAATTTGTTGTAGAAATAAAAAACTGTGTTTAAAAAGAAACTGTTCTTACAGATATACAAATTTAAAACCTTCCATAACATACATCATTAATTTCTAATGTAAAAAAAAACACAATTACTCCTCTAGACACTATTATAAAAAATCCTAATAAATATTTGTTTGTTCCAAAGCTTTATTTCAACACCGCATGTCTTAAAAGCAACATAAATACTTAAAGGAAATAGCATAAAATATCATACATGCATTACGCATATAACTATGTTGCTTTATTTACATGTAATATTTACACAAAAAGTGGGTCGTCAACACCGCCATATTAAAACCAGATAAAAGTCATGACATATAAACTTCATTAGCTTGACAATAAAAAGACTATAGATTAATCTTTGGTCTTATGACCCACGTCCAACCCAAAAACTTGGCAATGGCACTTGCATAGTGGGGAGACGAATCTGTGTGCAATATTCTCATTGCGTCGCTACTACTTCTAGTGCCCAAGATCTTGCAAATGGGCTTCAGCCATTTTTTCTGTGGACCCACATAGGCTGGGCAGACGGACATGGGAAAGTGTTTCTGTTTGGTCTATACAAGTGGGGTGTTTGTTATTGGAATTTAGAGACCACTTGAATGTAAAGGAATTTAATGGAAGTGATCCATACCAAAATTGAAAGTAGAGTCTCCTATCTGAAGACAGATATAATGTCCCAGTATGGTTCAAGGAGGGGGTAGATTTAAATTCTAGAGACCTCCCTGTCAGTGTGGAACTCTCAATTGCTCTAGAATTGAAATTAAATTAAAGGAAATTAAATTAAATTACATTTTAATTTGTAACACGCACTTATACCCGAGGGTGTCTAGGCATGGCGGAGCTGCAAAGGAGACTACCCAGAAATGGGATGGCTGGATTAGTGAGCTCAGGATAGTCGTGAAAAGCCAGTTTTTTTTTTAAAGTTTGCGAAACGCCAGGAGATTGCTTTCCTTCTTAGGTGCCAGTGGTAGAGAGTTCCTAAAGCGAACTGTGCCTTCAACAAAACTTCTTTCCCCCCAGGTGACAGTTTTTGCCCTTGGGATTGCAAGATTAGATGATGCCACTGATCGGAGCTGCCTTTCTGGGACATACCACTGGACTCTGTATATAATCAGGGCCAAATCTGTGTATGGCATTAAAGGGGATACAAAGGGCCTTAAATTCAATTTGCCTTTTAACGGGAAGCCAGTGCAGAATTGGCAGGGCATGAGCCAATGATTGATGTTTCGGGATGGCGAGCAGCAGACGTGCTGCTGCATTTTGGAGGACCTGCATTTTGTTTAGGAATCAAGAGTACATATTAAGAAATTGACAGCTGCAATAATAATCTTTGACAGAATGAGTGCCGAAACCACAGGTTTCTGAAGCTCTAACGGAATAAAAGGTAGTACTTTCCTAAGAGTTTTAATCATAAAATAGCAGGGGAAGGTGATAGCATTTATTTGCCCTTCGAAGGACGGTTTGGAGTCGAAGTAGACTCCTACATTTTTTACCTTGGTGACTGGATTGGGAATTTCTACCAGTTCCTGCGGCCACCAGCTTGGTGTCCAAAAGGAGGTATTGCGTCCAAATAGAAGCACCTCTGTTTTTCCAGTATTTAGCTTCAGACAGTTTTTGGACATCCAATTCCAAATTTCCCGCATACAGTCGTGAAATCGAGATGCAGTGGTGGTTGGGTCCCCTGCAAAGGATGCCAAGATTTGAGTGTCATCGACATATGATACAGTCTTAAAAATAAAGGACTTTATAAGTGAGCAGGGGGGGGCGGACATAAAGGCTAAAAAGATTCAGACTCAGAGAGGAGTCCTGCGGCTCCCAGCAAGGAAAAGAGAACAAGGAGTACCTGTATCTGCCAAGCTCCACCAGTTGCTACCTATCTCTGAGAAAAGACTTCAGTAGATCCAGTGCCCTACCCCTAATGCCCAAGGAAAAGAGTCGACTGATGAGAAGATCGGCATCAACCGTATCAAAGGCGACCGAGAGGTCCAATAGGATCAACACTGTTTTCCTGCCTTTATCCAGGACCTCTCTCATTTCCTCCGTCACAATAATCAGGGCCAACTCAGTGCTATGTTGACTTCTGAAACTGTATTGGGAGCTGTGAAGGAGTTTGTTGTCTTCAATGAACAGAGTTACATCTATAATCATCGCCTTCTCAACGATCTTGGCCGGAAAAGATAATCGAGAGATTGGCCTATAGTTGTTTGGGTCTTTATTATCCATATTTGGTTTATTAAGCAGGGGGAGGATGGATGTCCTCTTCCATTGTATTGGATAATACCCATCTGAAAGATACCTTTATGGTAACTGGCAGTAACATTAGGAACTTAATGGAGGACCTTTGGAGGACACGGGTCCCAGGGAGATCCAGAACTTGCCTGACTAAGAATAGTCATGACTAGTGATTCCGAAATGGGATTGAAAATGTCAAAGATTGAAGTAGTGACTGCTGGGATATCTGTCCAATTTAAACCCTCAGAAGTAGAGGGGGTAGGTCCCTCTATGTGCAGTCCCGCCACCCGATGGGTGGAGGAAAAGGAGTCCGAGACTACTTTAACTTTTACCTGGAAGAAACCTGCTAGCAATTGTTTGTCAAAATCATGAGCCAATACTGTTCTTTTATTTTTTCCATTGAAGGAAACTGTAAGCCCATTGGATTTTCCCATCAAGACCGCATTCTCATATTACTCAGTGTCCACTTGATGTTTTGGAGGCAGACTATCTTCTGTGAGCGGTCAGCCTCTATGACATCCCTGAGAACATCCACATAATTCACCAATTCAGGAGTAGGCCACATTCTCCACCAGTTTAAAATAGTGCTATGTCTCCTAGTGGTTTCTGACCTAGATCATAAAGCAGGGGTTTTAGTTAGGTGCTTTGTGGTAGGCCTGTTATATTTCATAATAACTTGTTCTCTGCTACAGTGAGTTGGGCTAAGTTTATGAATCCCCACAATTCTGACCCAAATAGAACTGATCCCACTACTTTAGTGCCATATATCTGGAATGACAGGCTTAGTGTGTAAAGTTTTAAATTATTTTACTAACACGCCTGCTATTTGGTGATGTTTGAGGGCCTTGATTTCAATTTGAGGCTCCCAGGACAAATTCTTTGCCAGGGTGACTCCTAGATAGGTGAAGACGTGTTTGTTTGAGAAACTCGCCAGCTAACTTCACAGTTCCCCTGAATTGTCTATGCTGGTTGAAAACCATGAATTTCAGTTTGGTGGGATTGATGACTCTACCTCTTATCCTACAAAATTCTTCAAAGTGAGAAAGTGCATGTTGCAACCCATTCAGGATATTTGAGAGTATTTATTTCATTATCATACTTTAAAATGTCCTCTAAAATAACTCACTTAATCTGGCAATAGTCATAATAATGCCAACGGTTTTCAATACATATTAAACTAAGTGGCATAGAAAACGGCCTCCTAAAAGCCTATTACAGTAACATTCCTCATTTCATTATTGCACAATAAAATACGTTTTTTGGATGAGCCCTATAAAT
The DNA here is from genome assembly GCF_964261635.1 of Lissotriton helveticus. NCBI lineage: Eukaryota > Metazoa > Chordata > Amphibia > Caudata > Salamandridae > Lissotriton > Lissotriton helveticus. The sequence goes on along the minus strand of NC_136065.1, from coordinate 247,636,901 downwards.
CTAGCATAAACAGCGGAGCAATGTCAAAATATTCTATTCCCAATAAAATGGCTAGAGCTTCATTGCACCTAGTAATACCAAATCTCTTGAAAGAAATGCCAGAATAGCCTTTTCTTAAGCAATCAAGTCAAATATTGCCACAGGATTTTTATCAGATAGGTAAAACCCCTTTCATTAACCAGATTTTCAAGGGAATGTGTAACACTTTTATTTTAGGATAGATAGCTTTGGTGCCTCTCTAGGCCTAAAACATGAACCCTTTCATTTAAAATCCCCATTAAATCAGCCCTGGAGATATAATCTTCAAATGTATTAAGATTGGAGCAGCGTAGTTTTGGCATCACCTGACATACATCATCTATGTACAATTATATTCTTTTATACCATATTTATATTCAAAGTGCAGTTTAACCTCATTAACATGTGTAGTACATTTAAATGAATTAATAGTATGCAATCATTACATTCAACAAGAGTTCATGTATACGTGTACTGGGTTTATCAGTAGACTGATGTAACTATATACATGACATAGTCACATTTGATAATGATTGCTTGCTTTCCCCTGATTTATAATACTGCAATGTGCATCCATTGTGATTTTCAAATTAACTTAGCCTAACTTTATCTCTTAGCTGAAATCGGTTGCTTTAACACTGCCAGTATCCTGTTTTCTTTCCTCTGCAGATTTGATATCTTACGCCTTGTTAGCGAGAGAAAGGCTTATTGTTCTGTATTAGACTGTTGATGGTGAGGCCTGACAGAGAAAAGTTGGCAACAAACATTGAGTGATGATGGTGACATACATCCTCCTGTTTACTGTGTAACAGAAGGATGCAGCAGTCAAGGACAACAGATATATACCTCGTTGTGTGCAGATAGGAACTTGGGGGCATATTATCAAGAACAGGCGATAAAATTATCGCCGCTTTATCGGCAGGAAACTGCCGCTAAAGCGGCGATAATGGGCTTGATAATATGCCCTTGTGAATTCCCATAGCAGCCCAGGTTAACACCAGAACCTGGGCTGCTATGGGAATTCCAAGGACATATTATCAAGCCCATTATGGCCGTTTTAGCTGCAATTTCCTGCCAATAAAGCGGCGATAATTTTATCGCCTGTTCTTGATAATATGCCCCTTAGGGAGTATGTCGACTCCCTTCAAATGGGATTGGCTCCCAGTGGTGGGAATGAGATATGGATGTTCTGGAATCTGTTGTTTGTATATTTAATTGGTGTTTCACAGTTAGTTAGCAAGACTTCATCCTGACCTTCAGAGGGAACAAATCTCTCTTTGATGGGTTTTCTCGATTGTTAGGATTCATGCTGAACACTCTTTAATTTTGTTCAAACTTCTACTGAAGATCAAACCATGCTGACACCTTTTATGCTTACCCCTTATAAAACCATTTTAATCTCTCCTTTCTATCTTAGGATCACACTAGAAAGGGAAATCTTCTTTATGCAATACCTGATCATGCCAATCTGTTTCCTATGCATTGTGGCTGTTACTATTTTATATCTCATTTTATTACGACCCAACTTATTGAACATTTTGGTCTCCGGACTGTATTGTTATACCTTTAAAATCTTTTCCTGCTTTTCATATATGGTAGTTGGATAAATGGTTTATCATGCTGGAGATAACACATTCTTGGTCTTCATTGAGACGTTGCATTGGTTTAGCAGAGATTCAAATGTTTTTCTGATGTTAGCTCCCTCCCTGATATTCAAGTTGACTATCACAGGTCCATACGACCAGAGGAGAAACTTGTTTGAGGAATTCACCAAGAGATTGAGGTTTAGGTATCCACGCTCCATCAAGGTCAACGCCAAGTAAGGGAAATACCATAAAATTGCAAATACAACTTGCAGTGTGGCTAGACGGCATTCAATCATTTCTTGTAGAGACTGAGTCAAAGGTTTGTATCTGCAAGGTGCCTTTCTAAGAGAAAATAAAAATGTAGAGTGTGTAAGTTCATCTATGCAAATTCTTAGCGCCTGATTCATTGAATTTACAGGGGCATTGAATAATCTCTTTGGGACTGACCTCTCCAACTTCAGCCACCTCACCTTGCTATCCAGAGATAGCAATTCAGCTCCATAAAGTGCCTGAGGAATTAATTTGCCCAAAATCGCCTTCTTTAAATATTTTATAGACAAGCCCTCAAAGTGCAAATACTACCTTTTAAGGGCCTTGGTTGTGGCCATAAAAGATCTTTTTAAAACCTCTAAAAGCCTGTTTTACCTTGTTCTCTGGAAATTAATGGAGCGGGGGTATTTGAATTTGTGATCTCTTGGTAAAATCATCAAACAGAATCCCCCACTGGTCGTACGGACCTTTGGTGATTGACTGGAAGCAATGAGAGGGAGCTACCATCGAAAATGCATTTCAAATATAGTGAAACCAACAACCTTTGTTGTTCTGCATTCCATTTAGCATGCATGGTAAACATCGTTTACAACGATGTTTTCACAACGCGGTACCTTTACACCGCGGCTGTGACAACGCAAGTCGTTACCACGACTTGCGCTGGAGGGCGCTCAAGGTCTAAAAATAGTTAATTTACTATCCTAACACCTTCCCTAGGGTCCACGGGGACTGGTGTTAGAATAGTAAATTAAACTATTCGAAATCCGCGCCCCCCCAACGCAAGTCGTGGTAACGACTTGCGTTGTCACGGCCGCGTTGTAAAGGTATGCGTTGTGACGGTACGCGTTGTACCGTCATATATCCGCATGCATATAAGTACGAACAGTTTTCTTAGCTCTGTTTTGATACTTCTTCTTCTCCTTGGCATGAACAGTGCGTTTTCAAGCATTCAAAGCCTCGTATTGGGCAGGGCAAGTTAAATGTCCCATATCGAAGGAATTATAATGGCCCTTCTTTCTCTGTGACCTATGTCACTGGTTAAGCCAAATGCACAGGTGGAGCCCCGTGGCTAAGGCCTTGGGGAACTTCCTCACTCTCTAGGACAGGAACTCTCACATCGCCTCTCATCATGTCTCTAAAAGCTCTGAGCCATTTCAATTTTATGATAATTTCAAAAATCAGGGAACAAGAAATCTTTTCTAAACAACGAGCAATTCTTATCAAATCACGATTGAATATTTTCAGGCATTAGTGCCCAATCTCTGCAAGGCACTTCCCGGCCTGACCTATCACAGTGTGAAACTTGATGGCATAACAACCAATACCAGCACAGCACCTGCACCAACCATCCAATACCAGCACGGCACACTATAAGGCAATTGTTACTCCTCGCAACAGTTCATCCTCATTTACGTTTCCATACATGCAAGCTCTCTAAAAGCATTAATGCAAGCACTTTTAATACAAAATCCTTGTCTGCTTCATAAAAGAAATCAAATTGAACACTCAGACAAGGGGAAATACTGTTTTCCGACGTTGCCATTCACACAAATGAGATCTCGGCCAGCGGGAAATCACCTTGACTAATGCAGTTTCTTCTTCGTCCAGCAGGACCTACCAGCATCAAACAAACATATTACAGGTCCCTATCTATTGTGCGGTCGATGGTACCTCATGAACTGACTCCAACCCTTTAGCAGACAAGTTGACAATGATATACTCCTATCTATCTGAGGTCTTGGACTGCGATGAGCAACTTCAACTGCGCAATGTTATGCGTATATGCATCTGTACAATAAACCCAAAAGCATCATCTCACCGCGAGACACACAATTACAACACCACAAGCTTGACATACACAATCTCGACACACAACCCTATTAATACTCACTCCTCAGCTACGGCAAGCTCTTTCAAACCTGCTGTAACATCGCCGATCCTCAGAACTGAGCCATAGATTTTAAGGGCATGGACTGGGGATTGGGCGACTCCAGATCAGGGGTGGGTGGAATTTAAATTCCATAGGTGATTGAAGAAAGACAATGATTGAAAGAGTGGCTCTAAAGTCCAATCTGCGTATTTTGGTAGCAATAGGTCTAATTGACAGCTGCACTGTCAAAACTCAGACCGAAAAAAATTAGCCACACATTAAATTAAGGCAGAAAGATCAAGTGTGACGATGTGGAGGTCTCAGGCTGAGAAATGTGGGGAGAACGCAGAGGAAGAGGATTCTGAAGGCTTTTGTTTGGCTTTCTTTTAGTCGTATTGTACAGGCCACCATGACTATGATATGGGCAATGTAAGGGCACATGGGGTGGGTTGCCACAAGGAAAAAGCAGGGAGCCTGGCCAAGAGACAGCGTCGCCAATCTATCTTCCTTGTCACTCAAGAAGAAAATACTATGGAACGCCAGAAAAAAGGAAAAGACGATATATAAGGACTAGGAAATGTGAAATTTTCAGGAATTTGCCAAGAGTTCCCATAATAAGAAAAGGGTCCTATTTCTGATTACGTCCAAACTCAGACTAAGACATACAAAAATACTGCTGACCCTTGCTATTTGCACTATGGTTCCAACTGTACTCCCAACCTCATGAAATGCAATCACTGGAGGAGGGTGAGGAAGTTTTTGGTCTCCCAAAAAGAGACAAACTAACAAAGAGCAGTGAGACATTGCCCACTTACTGGTGAAATAAAGGGAAAAGGGAAATAATGGGCAACAATCAGAGTATACACAACAAAAACAAATGTTATCAATGATGAAGGTGACCAGGTGGCCTTTCACCACATGGCGGCAAGTGCTCCTCGTATTTATAACATTCTGTACTGGTTTTCATGCAACTTAAGGTATTGTCGGAAACCATTCTAACTGTGTGGGGAATGGAACGGGTAGTTGCCAGGAACTCATCATCACATCTGGGAAAGTTCAGTTTCCCACTTTGTATAATTCCTATTTAAAGAAAACTGCTGAATGCGGTGATTTGGGAACGATATATGAGGATTGATTTTGAGGAAAGAGTGAGGGGAAAAGTTTATCACATAGACACACATATTGACAAGGGAATTAGCAAAATGGCTTGCATATGCGGACCACTATCATCTTTGGTGTAGATGGTATGGCTGTTTTCAATGAAGGTTTTAGGTTGTCATTCCCCAGTAAAGCACCACAAAATCTGGAAGGCTCTTGTGTCGGAATGCCCAGACTTTATATAAGTTTACAGCGACCCGTTAACTTCCTACGGTACTACTCGATTTAATTTCACACCACAGTCAGGGAAGTTAGAGTTGGGGTGAAGACAGCACTGGACAAAGATTTATCTTTGGAATGACGAGAAATGGCTAAAGATTTTGAAGAGAGATGCTGTGTGATTATCACTGGAAAACGCAATGCACATAAATTACGCCTGAAGTGTTTTATGCCCCAAATTGACGCCAGGAAAAGCTCTTACAAACACTAATAGATCTTATCAAAAAGAAAATTAATGGAGAGCTAATTTAGGAGGAATACTTTAAAATGATCCAAAATCCACTCAGTGACAGATTCCTATCAAATAGCTACACTCATTGAGCTGTGTCACATCAACAGCTCAGTGTTTTTTCCGAAGTAGACATGTTACACTATTCAAACAGTCAGAGGATGTAAGTCTAGCACAGAAATTGTCTAAGGTTCTGCTACCCTATCAAGAGGACCAGAGAGGATCCAAATGGGTCTTATAACTCTGACCACTCCATGATTATGTGGGATTTTCACCTGGGAGATGCTTGCAGGGAGGTTTGTTACTGCTTTAGGGAAGAACATATTTTATGGACAAGATTGAAGGAAGCAGTTGCATGAATAGTGGGAAACTAATGAAACCGATGACGTACCCAGCTTTGACTCGCTGGGACGCCTTCAGGGCAGTGATATGCGGTAAGGTTGATCAGAGGCAAACTGGGCTTCAGTTAGGAAGAGGATGGAATATTACATTAAAAGGCGTAGCAACGATATTCGTAAGATAAGCATACTTGCAGCACTGAGAGATCTCACATCACTGAAGTAGCAGCTCAATTTACTTCATCTAGAAAAGTCAGAGCGTTCTTTACCACGACTTAAACAAAGGTTTTATGAAAGAACCAGCAAGGCCAATAAGTCAGTCTGCTTATGGACGAAGCAAAAAACGTAGGGGCTTATTTACAAGCCCATTGTGCAGCTAATGCATCACTTTTTTTGACGCACTGGGAGTGCAATGCGCTTGCCAATATTTACAAGACCACGTAAAGTCACCCTGCGTGACTTTTCATGGACTTTTAAATATTGACCCTTTTCACTAATTACTCTGCATAAAAGGGGTGTTCCATGGGTGTTGATGTGGGTGTTCCCACACAACATCCATAGAACTTGATGCATTCCCAGATTTACAACAATTTATAAAACTGAGAATGCGTCAGAATCCCCAGGGAAGGCGTAGGAATGGTGCAACGAGGAGAAATACTTTTATTTCTCCTTGTCTGTTTCTCTTTCTATGCAAATGCCATTAATGATTATTTGTGTGCGGGAAGGTGTCACTTCCTGCACAAAACCAATCATCTCCGCAGTGCATGCACCCTTGCAATATGACTCAATGGTGCCTGCAATGGTGTCTGACAGCCAATTGTGCACCAGTGCTGGGAAAAGCACAGGGGTGCATCGTATTGTTGTTAATAGAATGCATCCCTGTGCTTTGAAATGATGCAGCACAGCTAAATGGCTTGCGGCGCCACCCTGCATCATTTTCTTGTAAATGAGGCCCCTAATGTTCAAGGTCTGCTCTCTGCCTCTGAAACCTCAAAATACCGAGCCGATTTTTTTAAATAATCATATAAAAGGGATTTGATGGAGTTAGCCACAATCTCGATCTCTTTTTTGAGAATGTAAATTTCTCTACATTGGGAATGCAAGACCAGGATGCCATAGAAAAATAAATATTGGAGTTAGAAGTAATGAGGGTGATTAAAAAACCTACAAGTTAAAGGTGCTGAGCCAGACTGGACAACTGGAACTTTTTATCAATGTTTTATCATTTTGTTAGTCCCTTGTTTGACTAAGCTGTACAATTTCTTTCTTCAGATGGGGATGACCTCCCACTCAATAATGGAAGGAAATATTGATTTAATACATAAACTGAGCAAACCCACTGATGTCTGCGTCTCATATAGACCTCAAAATATTCACAAATATATTGGCTAATTGTACTGGAGGACTATATCTTCTTTTTGGTAGAAATAGGGCAATTGGCTTTCATTAAAAAAATAGACAGATGTTCGACAATATTTGCAGAATTCTACATTTGATAGAAAAGTTGACCCAAAAAAATCCAGCTATCCTATTGCTCGACGATGAAAAGGTGTTTGACCCGGTGAACTGGACTTTCTACAATATGTACAGTGAGGTTATTGCCTGTCCTCTTGCACTGACCATAAAACCATTGGTGCTTATGCACTTTATGCAAGAATCACATCGCACCTCCTTAAGAGACTGCAGGCGATACAGGACGCAGCAGCTAGAAGCGTCCTAGACCTCCCCAAGAGGTCCTATATCACTCCCCACCTCAGGAAACTCCACTGGCTCCGCATTCAGAAGAGATGCCAGTTCAAGATGTTTACCCACATCTTCAAAGTCCTCCACAACCAGGGACCAGCATACATCAACCAACAGCTGAACTTCCACATCCCTTCAGACACCCGCCTTCCTCTGTCTCATCCACACCCCCGCATTCCCTGAAGCATTAGCGGAGGGCGCTCCTTCTCCTACCTCGCAGTGAAGTCCTGGAATGTCCTCCCTCTTCACCTACGGACCTCATCCTCTTCACTGGAATTCAGGAAAGGACTCCTATGTTTGACTGAGCCTCAGCAGCAGTACTCTCAGCACCTGGATACCCTCATGGGTGACTAGTCCCACTTTACAAATGCAGATTGACTGATTGATTGATAAAATGAGGGAAGATGAGAAGGTACAGGGATTATCCTTTAGCTCAATGACATAAAACATAAATGTATTCCCAGTCAATGACATCGATAGGTTGCCCTACCCTAAATAAGGAAAGATTACAAATCATTGTGGCCTAGTGGTCAAGTGGTGGAAATGCCATCAGGTTAAGGTTTTCCACTGGTAGAGCCAGCTTAGCCTCTGCCAGTGGAATCACCACAGTTCCCTCACTTCTAAATGCAATGGGAGAACTGCAATGTTGGTGGATGGGACAACCCTAATTGTTTGGCCAATGCCCTTCCTTCATCAACCTTTTGTGCTAGATTGGCATATCAGGCACCAGACATTTGTACAGAAGGCTGGTGGTACAATGGCCGGTTTTTACTTTGGGGCAGCTGCCACCATCATCTAATTTCCACTCTTCAGGCTTTGGGAGTACATTTCATTGCCCTTACCCAGAATGGCATTTAGTCATTGACCCTGCTGCTGGTACCTACTAAGGCACCAGCTGACCTTCGGCTTGGGGGCAGGGAGTTATCTCCCCTCTCTACCTTCTCCACCTCTGTACTGGTAAGCATGCCTGCAGTCCTGTGAACCTGCTGAAACACTGATTAAAAGTCACATTGGGGCCAGACAACTTGGTCTGTGAGCAGAGCAGCTGCCTCCTGCCTCCCACATTGTCTACTTCTACAGTGTCGTTTGGCAGATGGGATTGAAGGTGCTAAGGGCTGGGCCTGGGCAGCTTGCCTTTATGCCTACCCCACTGATAACTATGTGCTTACCGCTCACCTTGATCTGTAACAAGTCTTTAAAACAGGGTGCCTGCGTATCAGTTTAGGGTGTTCTTTATATGGCCCTGCAGTCATTCCCCATGATGACTTCAAAATGGCCATATCATGCACCATAGCAGAGCAGTGGGTCAGAGGCTGCTAGCTAGCTTGTCTTCTTCCAGCACTAGGTGATGGATCAGACAGCAGAAAAGTGTTTCGGCAGGACAGTGCCTGACTCAAGCACCCATGTGCGCAAGTGCAAAAGCTCTGGCTTTTAACCCTTGTGTTGCAATGCACCCTTCAGACCCAAGAGGCTAATGAGGGTCTTCGCTTTATCCTCTGTGGGTGAGGCACACTGACCAGCCTCTGAGGCATATTTACAAGGCCCCTGCACCACCGGACCGTCACTTTTTTGATGCTTTGCTGGCGCACAATGCTGAGCCATACTACAAAGCCATTCTTTGTGTTTTTTTCAGGGCCTTGTAATTATGGCCCCCTTTCGCAGCATTACTCTGCATGAAAGGGGCGTTCCATGGGTGTTGCTATGGGTGTTCCCATGCAACACCCATGGATTCTGATGCATTCCGAGATTTACAAGGTTTTGTAAACCTGGGAATGCATCACATTCTAACGCCTCCCCAGAGGAGGCGTTAAAGTGGTGCAAGGTGGAGAAATACCTTTATTTCTCCTCCTTCTTTGCTCTTTCTATGTGTGCTGCAATCTGCAGCACACACAGAAGGAGGAAAAAGCCATCAATAATTGTTTTTGTGCAGGAAGATGTCCTTTCCTGCCCAAAACAAATCATCCCTGCAGCGCAGGTGTCTGCGTTGCTGCTAGGCAGACAATTGTGCACAAGCGTGGAGCAAAGCACAAGGATGCTGTAAATACAACACATCCTTGCACTTTCCGAATGATGCAGCTCAGTGCAGCAAGATGGCTTGCAGCACCATGCTGCATCATTTTCTAGTAAATATGCCCCTCAGCGTGCACACAGTCATGGCACCTCTCAGTTTCCACACCTGCTGTAAACACCACCGTGCCAAATCTCCCAAGCCCCTCATTCCATGTTGCACAGTACTGGGGAAATGGTAAAATAGCATGCAATTGTAATGCTATCATGCTGTAATTTTGCACCAGTGCTGTGAAATTATGAGTAAATCGCCCTGGAACGGAGAATAACCATGTTGGTCCGATTTGTCCTGACATAAAACTATACAGAATTTGCCATTCCATTGGGTTTTACTGCATACATTTGCACTTGCTTTGAGCAGGTGGCAAATGAATGCACAGCCTTGTGGGCTGAGGATGAGAGGGGGGTTGGAGAAATAGGGGAGGAAAGGGGATAGTATTTTCTGGCTGGAGTGAGCATTGTATGCTCCTCCACTCAGAAACAAAATAAGTACGAGACTTGGATGTTGCTGCAGCCAAAGTTTCATACAATTTTACACCCCGAAAATCAAGTCTGGTTCTCCCACCCAGAAAAAACTGAAGTGTAGAAACCTAACCACTCGGGATCAGGTGAAGCTGAATTCATGAGGTAATTCTCCCGCCCCTGACAACTAATGAGGGCCCTAGTGGCTCAGAGGCAGAAGGCCGTGTTCAGTGCTGGGCGTGTTTGGGAAAGGTACACAGAGAGTGTGTGATGACAAGTGCCTGGATCCCTGGATGGCTGGCACATACTTGTAAAAATGGTGTGACCATAACAAGTAGGTAAGATTATTTGAGTTCTAAAACTACTAATTAGTGTAATGAAGACATCACGATAAATGACATCACATGGCCTTTGGCCCGATGACATCACAGGACATCACATTACATGCTGGCTGGAACTGGTTAAGAGAGAATAACCAATTGGCTTTGAATTCAGGTGGAATATTATAATAACTAAATGGAGTTTGCATTGAGACTAGTTTTAACTTTACAAAACATGCAACAGAAACTTTGCAGGCCGTGCTTTTCAGACTACTACACCACTTTGAGGGACTTGTTGGTAATTCTCATACTGCACAGAGAACTGAGGGGCATATTATCAAGAACAGGCGATAAAATTATCGGCGCGTTATCGTCAGGAAACTGCCGCTAAAGCGCGAGATAATGGGCTTGATAAAAAGTCCTTGTGAATTCCCATAGCAGCCCAGGTTCTGGTGTAATTCCCATAACAGCCCAGGTTCTGGTGTTAACCTGGGCTGCTATGGGAATTCACAAGGGCATATTATCAAGCCCATTATCGCCGCTTTAGTGGCAGTTTCCTGCCGATTAAGCGGCGATAATTTTATCGCCTGTTCTTGATAATATGCCCCTGAGTTTAATATTTCAACGGTTTTAATCCACAATCCCTCAAAATCAGGAGGACGACTTTGAAAAATTGATAGGATGCAGTTTTCAGAGAAACAAGTGTCTACCTCTAACCAGCTGGGTTTGCATGTCAAAGAGGGAATGAATCTGTGAGCTGGAGGTCCATGAGGAACGCAGCTTGGAGAAGTGAAGGTGTGAGGTATGGAGTTGGAAGTGTGAACCTGGGGGTGAGAGGTGTATTTTGTGGAGGTATGAGGTATGCAGCATGGAGAAGTGAAGCTCTGGGTAAGGCGATGGGAGCTGTGAAGCTTGGTGGTCTGGAGCTCAGTGTGGTGGGTGGTGGTCTGGTCAGAGTGGAGCTCGGAGAAGAGCGGTGTGGATTGTGGAGCCATAAGGTGTACGGCTGGCAGAAGTGCAGTGTGAGCTATCAGGGCGGTGCACCGAGCTGGGAAGTTGGGAGGTGTGGAGCTGGGATATGTGGACCTTTGAGGTGTGGAGCTGTGAAATTCCAGCTGGAATCCATACAAGAGCACGATGGGAATAGTAAAATGTTCTCTAAGTATCTAGTCAAAAAATAATTTCCCCAAAAAATAGTCAGCCTCCACATCAGAGGGGATCAGCTTCCGACACTGCTCACCACTGGGCAGTTTCAAATGAGGCCAAGAACCAGGTACAATGTACTTCAGATGAGACCCAATCCCACACCTCCTCCTCTCTATCACCAATCTGACATATCTCACAAACCTCATTCTACTCTCACCCTCCCTCTCCTATTGGTCTTTTCTTCAATATTAACCAGGGCGTCAATGACCCAAATTATCCATGCAGCAAAGTGCCTGTTAGCATCACGCGGTAGGTGAGGAGCTGGAATGACCACATTTGATTGAGGAGTTTTTGGTCCCAGTTCAGCCCTGACAACCTTTAAACTACTCCATATGTTCGTGCATCTTCACACAATACTGATATTGTGTTACACTGTCAGCCGTTACTTAGCACAATTCAGCCACTTGCTTGTCTTTAGTGCCTCTCAGGAGCCCTGAGAGTGCGTGTTTTTGATTTGTTTTGCTTACTTACCTTACTTGAGGCGCTGTGCACAGGAATCGTTGTGTTAGGTCTGTGTAACATTGAGTCTCTTTTGTGTAGTGGTTTTGTGACTGCTCCTATTCATTTAATAGACAAGCAACGATATTGTGCCTGACGTTGCTTGTATGGCGTCTTCGTGGTATGTGTTTTGGGACACAATGGGTAATTTTGGACCACAAATTCCTCCTTTGCCTGTTTCAATCCAAAGTGTGTGATTGAACATATTACAACAGAATCCAGGCATGTCGGCCATTTTCCAGCTATCAGCAGGCATCGAGGCCCCTAGGGCTAGTCCTCAACTAGGTAAATACGGCGTTACAGCACATTACCTCAAAATGTTTCCCTCTCAGCTTTTACGAGACGAGGTTGTTATTTCAGCTTTAATTTGAAAAGAAAAATAAATTTATCGCGGATTATCTTACCCTGGCGTCCAGCGGTTTCTTCTCCCACCCCTTTCCAGGAAAGGTACAGTAGGATTCCTTAACATCTGGCAAATGAAAACTGCATAGAATGCCCAGTGGACAGTGAGATGACTAAACTGCGAACTCTGGTTTTTCATTTAGAGCTTTTACTGTTCTCACACGGTACTCAAGCGAGTGAAAGAATTGTCAAAGTGAGCGAACGAAAATGTTTGTTACTAAAGCTGTTATGCCCATGAGAAAACAACGAGGGCAAAACACATTTATTTCGTTTCTGGAAAGTGTGTTTCACCCGATTATTATCTTGGTGCTAATTATTGGGGATTAACGTCAATTTACTGATTATGTACCTCAGTTGCATGCATTATTGCCCCGTTTTAAAGTCTCGCCTGAGACAGCGATTGCAACGATTTATTGTTAATAAAAAAGATTTTTTTTAAAAAGGGTCTTTTAGCCCTCCCATTACTTACCATTGGTTGACCTCATTGTCACTCTTACTTTCTTCCTTTTCATGGGTGAGCTCGTCTGTACATGTGTGATTCACTTTGTTTCTGTGTTTTTTTCCTTTTCTTGGAGCATGGACCAAGTTTTGATTGGTTTCTTGAATAGTCACCCTCCACACTGCTTGCACTTGGTTTGTGGTACTTTTTGTGTGAGTGTGTATTGTTTATTTTGTATGTTCTTTTTACATGCTCCTATACAGCACTATCTCATTCTTGAGTTTCTTTTGTGCCCCTACTTTTTGCTGATACATGTTGGGCCCGCCGGTCCCCTCAATTGTTTTTCACTTATTTCCAGATTTTTCATAACCTTACTTTCCAGTAGGTCACTTTTCTCCTGCCAGTCTTTTCTGAGACACATAACAAAACAGTTGATTGCATTTTAATAAAGCTATATGTTGCAGCATTCATTTAGGGTGCATTTGTTTTTGACTCATACTCGTTTTGGTCACATTCTGGGTAAGGTCCCCTTCTTACCCAATATGGGAATGCCAATGTCATTTACGTTTTTAAATTGTACCAATTGGTGATATCAACTCTTGCCTAAGTGCATGTGTATGCATGCTGTTAGCAGTGAACAGGTTAATGCCTCAAAAATACCCGGGGCGGATTCTCCATTAGGGCTCTAGGGCTGCACCCCCCTGAAATTATTTCATTCACATTCCTGTACAAATATTACATAGATTGATTTCTTAAGAGATACAATCGTGTCTCTAAACAAATCGATGTCTGTAAGTCTGGGCTGTCTGTCCCAGGCTGCCCGCCTCTCTCTGAATCAGGAGACGGAAGCCAGGCAGTAAATCAAGTTTTTGAACTGTGAGGCATGAAGCAGGGCTTACTGTTCTAAAGCCCTTTAGAATGAATGATTGCCATTGTATTCTGTGGCAATATCCACAGTAGGCCAGTGACACAGTCAGTGTCATGATTTGGGACGTTGGAGCCTCCCTCCCTGTTTGAGAGTAGCCGGCTGTCATTTACAGGCATTGACCCCACCCTTTCACATTTGTCAGACGTAGGAGTGGATGCAAGCTTTGTGGCATGTACATGTGTTTTGGTGCCCTGTCCTCGGTAATGGTAAGTGTTAGAATGCTAATTATTATGTATTTTGTTCTGAGACCCCCTCGCCACACTAACCTCCCCCACTGTGACACCCCAGGCCCTGGCTGCAGGTCACTAGCTTCATTAGAAGTGGACCTGCAGTATTTCTCCCCCGTAAAATGGATGCAAGAGACGAGCAGGCCAGTCTTCCTGCTCCCTTGTGAAGTTGATACAACTATCTGAGTCAAGGGCAAAGACGAGATGTGTGCGTACAATAGACAGTTATCTGCTGTATGATATTAAAAATGGCCCGATCTTCGTACCTGTAACAACATTAATGCTAACAATATGGATTGATTTATGAACAATAAGTGCTAAAAATGTTAAGGCAATGCATGTCAGCGATTTAGTTCCTGTCTTGTTTCAAGTTTTACTTAATCTTGCAGCCCTCGAGAGTTACTTTCTGTATTTTTTTCCGAGCATGATTGAGAGCTCTGCCGCTGACTCTGAAGCCAAAGCAAAGTGCCTGTCAGTGGGTTGGCCTCTCTGCAGAGCACACAGGACAATGGTTCATGTATTCCAGTTGTAATTGCAATTTTGTGAAAATGTGTGTGAAGGAGGTGCACAGATGACATAATATTTACAGGGCAAAAGCAAAAGTAAAATACATTGCTTAAATGTAAGTGAGTGCAGTGTATTTTGGACGTGGTGAAGTGAGGGAGATGCAAGGAAGTGCACTCAGGGGAGAGTGAAAAGAGCGTGCTGAAGAGGAAAGAGAGGTGGTTGAAGATGTGCAGATCTTTTTTAAAATTTTTAATTCTGGAGGAAGATCCAGCCTGGACCCCACGTTTGTCCATTAAGCTTATCCATGTCACTCAGTACATAAAAGTCATACCAAACTTTTACGCCTCACCACTTTCAAATGTTACTAGCCACCATGACTCATACCATAAAATATTGTACAATAACACACAATATCATACCACACCAAACCATACAATACTATACAATAACAGGCCATTTCCTAACATACCATACCATATAATACCGTAACAGGCCATGCTTACCATACCATACCATACCATACCATCATACAGGCTATACCAAACTGTAAAATGACAGGCATACCATACCATACTGCTAGAGATCGCGGGTCACCCGACCAATAATTTCGCCACTTCTGGCTTCGGGCCCATATACTTTACTTTATCATATACATTGATCAGATGACCACACAATCTACTATCAATAATTGTGAGTTCCCTTTCGATTATTTCCAGTGTACCCAACTTACCATCCACCGTTATGGGTACCTATGACCACGATGGGTCAGGGAGCTAGCTGTAAAAGGAAAGGCAGCAAAATATAAATCCCAACTTTATGTACTTATTTTTATAAAATGACCACGGACAACTGAGAAGTTTTAAAAGTTTATCTTAGATTTCAGATTCTTCAATCATACAGTTTATAGTAATGAGGCAATCTATAATCAGAATAACGAAGAGCACATAACCGTATAGGAAGAGTATACAGGTAACCATTTAACCCTATTATGAGAGAATTTCAGAAATAAACGGAAATGAAATTTGAGGGAGAGTACTTAATGCTAGGAATTTTATGCAGGTATTAGGAACTTTATCATGGGGTCATATTTCGAGAGAAAAAGACACTAGGGTAACCTATACATCTATGGAAGGGTAAAAGTGCAACACGCTATAATTCTAACGTTATTACTTCAATTCAGTATTTAGGAGAAAAATTGTATCACACATTTAATTCATAAACCGTAGGGTGAGATTTATACTAAAAAGATAGGGAACATAGGAACATGCTATGAAATGCAAAACTGTAAATGACTTTAATGAAATGCAATGATTTGCGGAGAAAAGCATGGAAAATTAACATATGCAAAGGGTATGTCTTTATTGAAGCAAAGACAGAAAATAGGAAGGTGCCGTTTAAGAACTCAGAGCGATATTTACCTCGACTGGTGTGAAAACCAACCCTGGCCACGGGTCAGTTAAGGACAGGAAAACCCTCAAGGAAGGATAACCCTCAGTGGGACAGCAGGTGCAGAATGGACACCCCAGGACAGGACAGGAAACCCAGATTAGGATCAGGACAGGACCACCAGGATACGACCAGCACCCGCAGTTCGGAAGCAACGCCTGCGCTCCACCCTCTCTGCAGCTATCGATTAGAACCCCGATTGGGTTAGCGAACTCCCCAGCAAAGTGCTCCGCCAGCACTTAAGGTTTAGTAAAACCTTAGTCTATGGTCAAATTCGGACAGAGAGCTCCGCAGCGCTCTGTATCAAGTCACCTATTGAGTGCGTTGGGTCAGTGACAGGTCAGCTATTCAGACAAGTCGGACAATTTCCCTAGGTGAACCTAGGCTAGATATACTGTTTTGGGACAGGGTACCACCCCCCAAATGTTGCAAAGTGTCAGAATCCCCAAATTTCGATTGGTCCTAAGGTAGGATTTGGTTAACACACCAATCAGAACAGACTATTCTAAGGCCTAATTTACATGTTAAGGTACCGCCTAGCAAGATTGGGGTTCCCATGAGAAAGTCGCACAGAATACAATTCAAATGACTACAATTGTATCAGTCTAGGAACACTGGCTCCATCCTCCTGGGTCAGAGGTAGCGCTCTCAGGAGCCTCTTGACTGTGGCTGCCAGCTGGCTGTATTCCACGGTCCATGGTTGACTCTGGCCTTGCATCTGGAGCATGCGCAGAAAGGACCTTCAAAATGGCTCACGACCCATTCGGACCCCCATTTCCCGTGATACATGAAAAGTAAGCAAAAACAAATTAGTACATAAAATATAAATGAATGTACTTCATGTCATGATTTCGTACTTTAGTTTCATCATTATAAAAATATACTATGCATTAATGGTAAGTGCAACGAACAATGTCACAAGAGCAACAGCACAAAGCTTCACCACGTTATCAAAGCACAGCCATCTTATTGCTTATTACGCATGCGCACCCTTTCCCTCCAAAACTATGTCTACGCAAAGTCACGTGAGTGTGACTGACGCATGCGCAGAAGAGGAAAGTCAAGCAGCGGCCATTTTTAGGGACATGAATTAATCGTATTAGTAGAACACATAAGCAAGCATCTCTATGATACCCACGCACATTCAAAATACACAAAATTAGTAAAACAAACAATTGAAGTTACGAGATTATAATAGATTTTCGAGGTTCTTGACTCGAGCAAGTCACGATGCGAAATCTTGCTCTATCAATCCCCTCTTTGATGATATTTACTATCATCACAAAAATGGAACCAGATGCCAACTTTCTTTCACACCTTGTACATTTCTATCTCTTCCAACAAGCGATTCAGCTTCTCTTTCTCAGTTTTGGTGGGGTGAGAATTTTTCACCTTTTTATAAATCTGATTATTCATTTCTTCCAATTCAAGTTCATCCGCACTCCGTTTCACTCCTCTTGCATTCACCTGATACTTCTTAGTATGCTTTCGACATTTGCAACAGACGAATATGAGAAATAGGATAAGACCTATCACTCCAATTGGCATCAATACCTTAAGCAGTAAGCTTTTACCTAAACTAGCAAACCAATGTCCTACATTGGAGAGACCATCAACCAGTCTCTTCCAGGCACTGTCAACCTCGAGTGGTTTGAGTTCCTTTTCCAAATTAGTAATGTTTTTCACATATCTTTTGAGCTGTACGCTTTTGTCCGGAATGTAAGTGCAACAATGTTGCGCCTTCAACATCCGGCAGACTCCGCCCTCTTTTTCTAATAAGGTGTCAAGAGCAAGTCTGTTTTGCAAAACCATTGATCTGATCGCAACCATTTCGGTATTGACCAGCAGAAATCCATGAGCTGTGTCAGTAGACAACACATCCACCATTGTGGACAATTTGCAAATTCTGTGAGTGTTCAGCACCACTCCCACTCCAGGTATCAGTGCACTAAAAATACTACCCATTATTTCACCTACGCTTTCTCTTTTGCTACGCACTAAGCCATTAGTATTTTCACTGCTTCCAGCAATCTCATTCACATGGTATATTCTCGGGAAAACAATGCCAAAGTAGCAGCTTCCATACCAGTGATCCGGCAATTTGAAATAAGCCTTGTCTCCACATATATAATAAATTCCAGGAAACACAGGCTCTGACCCATTTTTGAATCCCCAACCTCCAATTACCTTGAAATTGTGCTCACATTGACTGGAACCAATGAAAATGTTATTATAATAACTAGTCCTCTCGCGATGAAGACAGAGTTTCCCTTTCTTCTCGAAATCCAGCAACAAAGCAGGCCCTGCCCCGCCATTTGAGGTGCTTTCCATATTTTCAGCCCATTTAGGTGTTTTCTGCCTTTTGTCATTCGCCTTTCTTTGGAAACTCTCCCTTCTTTTCTCTGCCATGTTTAAAAATACCTTTTCTTGTTCATGTAATGAACAGGTCAAGTTGTCTCTGTGTGCTTCATTTAAGTCTATTGTACCTATAGTCAGAAAATATTCTCCCATATAACGTGTAACGTCACTTTTGGTATGTACAGGATTCAGATTTCCACGTATGGGAAGTTCAGAAAAGATCACGTCATTGTTAGAGTAATAGTACTGTAACGGTCCTCTTTTATAAAATAAGCTTGCTAAAATACTACAGGAGATTCCATAGGTCAGAGGTAGATGATGATATGTCACGCCTTCAGCCACAGAAGTAGGTAGCTTCATGCAGACATAGCAATCTTCTATTTCCATAGTTTCTACATAATGCACTAACAGGTTTGCGAAAACATTTAAATGAGTCTTGTTTCTAACTGCGTGGTAATGTAGTCCTTCCTCATCTGATGCTTCTAAGTCTCGTTTAGTCTGTCTGAGTGCTTTTTCACGTCTTTCTACACTTCGTGTTGTCAGTTCTTCAGTATCAGTAGTCTGGGTAGGGTCAATGTTAGTATTTTTGCTTACCATAAAAGGAATGAAAACTGTTAATCCTATCCAAATTAATATAACTATAACTATACTACATATACACACCTTGCAGCATGTTTTGCAACAACTGCGGCTAGGTCTACCACTCACGTTTGAATCAGACATTTTGGTTCAGAAGAAAATTTTAACCCCTCTTTGTGGCTTTGCCCAGGTATTTTTATGCTGAGCAATTTCACGGCGGTTCTTCCTCTTCCTCTGCAGAGTAATCAGTAATCTGTTCTCCGTCGCTTTCGTCAGTAATATCAAGATCTTCAAAGTTTTCCAAGATTAAGTAGGTCCACTCCGGATCCTTGTATTTTTCGTTTTGTCTTTTTATTCGCTCACTCCTTCTCTTGGAGCTATCTTCAGGTATTTCTGCAATTCGGGGACTTCTTCTTATATCTGCAAGTTTCTCTTGGACTGTTTTTATTCTTAATTTTAGTCTCTTAATATACCTTGGCTCAATGTGCTTCTTTTTCTTGAGTCTTTTAGTTGGCACTGTTATTTGGCTTTCTTCTAATGTCCTTTTATTTTCACTTGTTTGTGGCACTTCAATTTCTGCCTTCTCTCTTTCTGTCTGACTAGTTCCAGGTCTTGTATCTATTTCTTCTGCCTGGTCACTAAGCTGGCCTTGTTCAGGTATATTCTTCGTTTGGCTTTCAAATGTCTCTGTTTCTATGTCCTGAACATGTTCTTCTAGTTCTGCCTGATCCTGCTCGAGCACTTCGATCCCTTGATTTTCTTCTGCTCGAACTATTACACTATGTCTAGTCCGTCCCTTTTCGATATCAGGAGTCAGTGGAGGAGTATCGATCACTTGTTCTGTCCCTGTCTGACCTTCTTCTTCGTCCTCAGATTTGATGCGAATCTCAATGATCTGAGGGTCTTCGCCTGTGCCTTGCTTGACCTCTCTATTCCACCCTCTGTCTTCTCTTATTCGCTCTCTTGTTCTGAGTGGGTCTCCAGGAAGGTCGATTATGGGTATCCAATCTTCTGGCCAAATCCTCTGCAGCTCGTCATCAGCTACTTTCGGACCAACATCTGTGGGATCCTCAGCAGTACTGGTGCTTGGCCATACGTCATCAGTTACCTCTGGACCAACGCTTACAGGACCCTCAACGGGACTGGTGCTCGGCCGTCTGATATCAGCTACTTCAGGACCAACGTCTGTAGACGCCTCAGCTGGACAACCTTCGGCTCCAGGTTCCTCGTCGGGTATCACCTTCTGGGTATGGCTGGCATGGATCCACTTGGGAACGCCTGCACACTTCACCGCTGTCGTGGTGACCAGGATTACTTGGCGCTTTTGTCCCCACCTCGGTTCAAGGCAACTCGAACGAGTATGCTTCTTTATCTTAACCCAGTCACCAGGAACCAATTTGTGAACTGGTGTTGTCGGGTTGGCGACGGCGTCTGCCCCAATCTGGCGAGAGATAGAACGCACTTGGTCACCCAGTTGCTTGCAGTATTCAAGTACCAAATCATCAGAAATGTTTAACAGTTTGTATCCTGGTACCCAAGCTTGTCTCATCACTCTTCCCATCAATATCTCATGGGGGCTCAGGCCTGTTCTTCGATCTGGAATGCTTCTGAGTCCCATCAGAACAAGAGGCAAGGCATTTATCCAGTTCAAGCCAGTAGAGTCACACATTTTTGCCAATCTATTTTTTATAGTGCCATTTATTTGTTCTACCACTCCAGAAGCCTCTGGATGATATGCACAGTGCAGTTTTTGTGTGATCCCGAATGCTTTGCAAAGCTGGGCCAAAATTTCATTCTGAAAATGGGTGCCTCTATCTGAGTCAATAAAGACTGGAACCCCGAACCTAGGTATCAACTCTTTTAGTAGGAGCTTAGCTACTGTTATGGCGTCATTCTGTGTGGCAGGGTAAGCTTCCACCCATTTTGAAAATAGGCAGACAATGACAAGGACATACCTTTTCCTCTCACAACGAGGCATGGTAATGAAATCAATTTGTATTCTCACAAAGAGACCCCCTGATCTCCCAATTTTCATCAGTTCAACTACTGTTCTTTTGCCAGCGTTGAACTGCTGACAGGTCAAGCACCTCTGGCAGAGAGATTCTGCTACTTTCCTGAACTTCTTGTTGTACCAAGTCTGTTGAAATACCAGAACCATGGCGTCCCTCCCCATGTGTGATCCCTCATGTATCAATCGAGCCATTGGGGCAAGCAGGTGTCTGGGTAACACAGGCATACCATTTGGGCCCACAATGACACCATCCTCACGTCTCGGTTTACAACCTTGTTCTTTCCACTTCTCTTTCTCTTCCCAGGGCGTCACATGCTGCCATTCTCTCACTTCATCCCATGTACGCACTTCTTCAAACATTCTAAGTTGGCAGCTGTTTCCAACCCCACCCCGATTGGGATTTATTCTCATTTGTTCCATAGCACATTGTTTTGCCACCCGATCAGCAAAATCATTTCCCAAAGATACAGGGTCAAGGCCCTTCTTATGAGCAACACATTTGACCACTGCCAATTCTTTTGGTAATTGGATTGCCTCTAAAAGGTCTTGGACAACTTTTCCATTCCGAATGGGGGTACCTGAAGAAGTCAGGAATTCTCTTTGTAGCCATAATTGGCCAAAGTCATGCACAACCCCGTAACAGTACTGACTATCAGTATACACTGTTACTTTTTTGTCTTTTCCCAATTTGCAAGCTCTTATCAGGGCGATCAATTCGGCTACTTGTGCAGACTTTACTCCAAATAGATAGGATGCTTCTTCAATTTTGTTTAACGTGACTACAGCATAAGCAGCACTTAGGCCTCCTAGTTCATGCCTCAGGCATGAACCATCCATGAACCATTCCTCATCATGTACAGGCAAAGGAGTTTCTTTAATGTCTGGGCGAGGTTTAGTACTAAACTCTGTCAGGTCAATACAGTCATGCTCATGATCTCCCTTATCTTCCATTACCATTGAGTCAGGGAGTAGTGTGGCAGGGTTTAAAATGTTACATCGGGTAATGACTATATTTGCAGCACCCATGAGAATCCTCTCATATTTACTCAGCCGACTAGGGGTGAGATACTGAGTTTTTGTACGAGTCAATAGGATCACAACTGCATGTGGAACATACACAGTTACAGGATGTCCCATAATAATAGACTCACTTTGTTCTAAACTGGTACAAGTTGCAGCTACTGCTTTTAGACATCCAGGTAGTCCAGCAGCCACTGGATCCAAAGTGGCAGAAAAATATGCCACAGGCCTTCTGGTCAAACCATGCTCCTGAGTCAGGACTGACAATGCACAATTGTCACGAGTGTCACAGAAAAGGCCAAACTCCTTGGAGTAGTCAGGCATTCCCAGAGCAGGGGCTGTACACAGGCAATTTCGCAACTGTGTGAAAGCTGTTAAGCTCTCGTCATTCCATTCAACTGGGTCCTTTGCTCCTTTCTTTGTCATTTGTATCAAAGGCTTTGCAAGGACTGCGAATCCCACAATCCATTGCCTGCAGTAACCTACAACTCCGAGGAACATTCTGATTTCTTTCTGAGTACGGGGTAACTGCATATTTTGAATTATTCTGACTCTCTCTGAGGTGACTTTTCTGATACCTTTTTCTATCTGGTGTCCCAGATATTTCACTGATTTCGAACAGAACTGTAATTTTTCAGGGGCCACTTTATGTCCCTTTTCACTCAGGTGATTCAGTAGGGCAATGGTGTCAACCACGCAATCCCTATGGCTTTTAGACGCCACCAATAGGTCGTCAATGTACTGTACCAAAACAGATTTGCCAGGTAAGACTAAAGTTTCCAGGCATTTTTTCAAGATCTGATTAAAGATAGAGGGGCTTTCAGTGTACCCCTGGGGGACCCTGTTCCAGACATACACGTTACTGTTGAAAGCAAATGAGAAAAGAAATTTGCTGTCTGGATGCAAGGGGATCGAAAAGAAAGCATGACATAGGTCTATTACAGTGAACCATTCAGCATCCCAGGGGATCTGATACAGAATCACTGCTGGGTTCGGGACAATAGGGCAGCAAGGGACCACTATCTTGTTTACCTTTCTCAGGTCCTGCACTACTCTGTACTTGCCATTAGGCTTTTTGATGCCCATAATGGGTGAGTTGCACGGGCTACTCAGTACTTCCTGTATGATGTTTGCTTCTAGCAATTTCTGTATTTCAATGGCAACACCTGCTCTTACTTCTGCACTCATTCTGTAAGGCTTGGTATTGGGGTATACTGCATTTTCCTTCATGGCTATTTGTATGGGGTCTATGTTTTTCATTAATCCCACATCTTTTCCTGTAAAGTCCCATACTTCGGGCTTCACTGTCTGCTGGAGTTCTTCAGGTAAGTCCTGTATAGTCAGTCGTTTTATTTCTGAGTCAGGTCTAATTAACATTAGCTTGTAGATACCATCTTCATCTGGGGTTTGAATTTCGACGCCCTTTGGTGTGCAAAAGATGGTACAATTCATTTTGCACAGCAAATCACGTCCCAGTAAATTTACCGGACTGGTATCACAGACAACAAATCTGTGCATTTGTTTAAAGTTTCCAATTGAGATCTCCATGGGTTCGGTAACAGGTGTACTAATCAATTGATTAGATACTCCTACTACTTGGATTGCTTCTCCCGAGAGGGGTAGGTTTGGAACGTCCACTGTTCTCACAGTAGAACGGGTAGCACCAGTGTCCAATAGAAAGGTGACATCATTTCCATCAACCTTTCCTTCAATGTATGGCCCTGACTGGTCTACCGGCAAAGAGGCGCCAAGTACGCACTCCTCGTCCTCCCCTCTCAGGCCCCGTCAGTACTGGTCATCACAGAAAAAGGTATTGGTCAACAAATACTGCGAAGTTGCTGTATTTCTATCTTCATTGCCTCCCCAAATTTCTACATCATCACCCTGTGGTGACTTCCCTTTAAAAATAGGTTTTGGCGCTCGAGGCACTTGAATCGTTTTTACCTGCTGCTGGGTCTTTCTTTGTTTTTCATTCTGCGTCTGTGGAATTAAATCAGGTGTTTGGGCATCATCACCTTGTAAATACGGACACTCGTCTCGCCAATGTCCAATTTCTCCGCACTGGTGGCAGGGAAATTTCTTTTTCGCTTCTTCTCTACTCATTTTAGGCCTAGGTTTTCCTCCGCCCCCAGCCCCAGGGCCTTGGTTCTGAGTAGTTTTGTTTAACTTACTCAATTGCTTTTCCTGCTGTTCTGTGAGCTTTACTTGAGCCCACATCACCTTCTCCTTCAGGGCCTTTTTCTTTTCTGCCATTTCGTCCTCACAGTACTTTGCGTACCGTAGGACCTCATCTATCTTTTTGGTATGCCAACAGATTTTATTATCCTTTATCCACTGACAAATTTCGGGTCTTAAACCGTTTACAAACCTGTAAATGAAGTGGGTCATGTCCTTCATCTCGATGTTATCTATACCACTGTATGTTTTAAATACCTGCAACAGCCTTTCATAAAAAGAGTGCACTGTCTCATCTCTTTCTTGCGTGGTTCTATCTATCTTGGTCCAATCAGTTTCCTTTGCAGGCACTTTTATTTTCAAATGTTGAATTACTTGTTCATACTTCCTCATCACTTCCTTCGATGGTTCCCCTGTTTTGTCATCTCTCGGGTATTCCTCACTAGGCCAGGCTATGGCTATCTTACACTCAGTCCACAAATCTACAGGGACCACTATGTCGAAGAACCCATCCAGGTCCTTCCATAGGCATTTCTGCACTTTTACGAATCTTTCTACCTGCCGGTACCAATCGACGGGTTTTTCTCGTAATTTTGGGAAGTCATTGGTGAAGGACACAATATCCTGTCGGGACCATGGAACGTGCACATATTTTCCACCTGGCACTTCGCGCATAGGGAATAACTGTTCTGGTTTGTCTGCTTCTTTTAGGACAAATTCAGGAGTTACCTGCTTAGACCTGGCCTCATCTTTTTTCCTAGCCCATCTGGCTTTCCATTTTTCTACGTCTCCCCATTTCTGCAACACTGTCAATAGTTCTTTGACCTGTGCCTTTTTCCCTGATATATTCAGGTTTTCCAAATCTTTGTCTGAAAATTCTGCTCGGTATGGTTTCTGCAATGGTTTCGATTTTGAAATGTCTATTCCCATACTAGCAGCAGTATCTGTCAATTTTTCATGAAGTACTCGGACATTGCGGGTAAGACTTTTGCACATAAACAACAACTCTTCTTCAGAGTAGGTATTTAATCTGTCTAATCATACGTTTCCTGCCATTAATTCTTCGATTTCTACTCTCAGTTTGTAGAGGTCTAAAGGTTTCGTTTGCGAAGTTTGTTTCTCTAATTCTTGACTCCATCTTTCGATTTCCTCAGGTATGACCAAAGTGACACTTCTAGTACCCGAAGTCGATTCCATTTGAATCTCCCTCGCATTGAAAGGATTATGTCTTTTCTGCATCCTTTTCCCTGTATTTCTAATGGGCAGATCCATCAGTGAGACCTCAGATTCACACTCACTCGTCTGTTCATCTACAATTAAGGGTTCTGGTCTGGGCTGTGCTATGACGGGAGTAATGACTGGAGGTTTTGGACTTTCATGCCGATCCCCGTACAATGAAACCACGGGTCCGATTGTTACTGGTATTGTCAATGCTTCAGGACTGGTATTTAACTGGGACATTTTCTGAATGATCTCAGCTCTCTGTTTGGCTAGAACCTCCCACTCCTTTTCTTCCATTAATCTCTCTATGGATTTGTCATGTAACACCTGCGGGGTCAGTGTGGGAGCACAACTTGGGGCAGTGGGATGAGTCTCACTAGGTCCTTCACCATAATTTGGTCTTGGGAATAAACTTCCTGTACCTAGGGATCTTCGTTCTTCCTCATACTGTGGCTGTAATAACGGCATTCCTGAACTCGAGGGTCTCATCTCGCCTCCGTAGGGAGGTCGAGAACAAAAATCTCCTTCAAGGGAATACCCTGTCTCCCCACTAGCTGACATTCTGGGGTATATGTTTCTGGTATCCACTGGTCCTAGACTTTCGGTATAGGGAGGTATGTGGTAACCCCCACCTACACTTGCGGACCTAACTTCTTCCTGG
Organism: Lissotriton helveticus; assembly: GCF_964261635.1. Lineage (NCBI taxonomy): Eukaryota > Metazoa > Chordata > Amphibia > Caudata > Salamandridae > Lissotriton > Lissotriton helveticus. The sequence goes on along the minus strand of NC_136065.1, from coordinate 247,610,943 downwards.
TGAGGAAGTCTTCGGGAAATATCTCCTGCACTGGAAGGTCGATGTCCTTCATTATAAGGAGGCGGACTTCTCGTACACAGATCATCTAATAATTCATCATCCGACTCTCCGATGGGTACCCAATGTTTAGATTTTTCTAACCGTTTCTTCCCTCCCGAAGGATCATCTGCTGGCATCATGGGAAACAATCCCTCCACTATCATGTTCTGCCTCCACTGTTTCATCTTTTTAGCTTGTGCTTCCTGCTTCAATTTTGGATAAAATTTAGTTAACCCTTTATCCATTCGTGGCTTATCCCTTTCGAAAGCCTCGATTTCCCATTCTTCGAGTGCTTCATACTGTGTTAACCTAGGTCTGGGATGTAAATGATTCATTCGGGTTCTCAAATTGAATAGAATTCTGCTGTTAAATGTTCCATCTAACGGAAAAGCCAATACTCCGTCATCTTTCGTGTATTCCACCCAATTTTCCAACCATACACATGTGTTGTACCCTTTATCGAACATCATGAAAGATGCGGGAGTGTTGGGTTGCGGTATGACAACACCTTCTCTAGTTTTAATCGGCTTGTCCTTTTTGAAATAATTCTTTACTTTGTTTACAAGAGACACTTTTCTCTTAGTTCCGTACATAATGTCGTTTTTAACGCCTTTCCACTGATCGTTCTCAAATCCCATATGCCGTGGATCAGGTCTGGTATGCGGTCTATACGAATGCCACATACGATTTTCACGAGTGACTTGTTTACGAAATCACTTCCAATCCGAGTGCGCCTATTATTTTCGTGCGACCAATGAAATGCACGAGTTCAAAAAATCTTGACCAATGGGTGCGCGGCCTTTTCGCGAGACAGTTCCCACGCTCTGGCGCTCACCCCTCCGTTTCAATTTCCGCTCTGCTACCAGCTCGCTACGCCTACCAATCCCAGCGCGGCACGGAGTGACGTCAGAGCCGCTTCGCGACTGACTCCCTCCTTCACAAGGTAACGGAAACTTTCTTTCTTTCTAAAGTGTTCAGTGCTTGGTTATTTAACAACGAATACACATTCGCCACTGTGCTCAAGTGTCTAGACAGGAAAGATTTGTTTTACTGCAAGTAAACTACTTCCATTTACTTTTCACTCACTACGAGTAGATCTCTTCTGCCTACCCTTCACACTAGCATTGGAGAACCTGTTACTCCCCTAGACTCATCCACTTTTCCGGGATATATCCGAGCCTAAAGTTTCCCTAGCGAACCCCTTTGCTTTCACTCGAGCTCCGATGAACCTGCTACTCTTCCGGTGCGACCCTCACTAGGTTATGCCACAGTAGGAATTTTGCCAATGAACCTCGTTACTAACATTTATTCAATCATACATTCAGAAAAAAAAAAACCCTAGTTAGTGCTTCCAGTTCTGCCTAACCTGCACCAACTTTCCTTGGGCCAGTGACCTCAAAGCAAGTGGATTCTATTAACCACTCGCTATTCAATTCCCCGGGGATTCTAACAACATAAAAAACGGTTTACGTACGAATGGATTAATACATATAACAGTATAATAACAAGAACAATAATTTTAAAACATTTCATAATTTTTCAAAGTAAACAAATTTCAAGCGAGTCATCAATTCTCTTGAAGCGCCTACTCTTATAGCAGCATCTGACTTAGCTAGACTAACTAGTCCTACCTAACCTTTAACTATTCCCTAACCATCCCCTCTGCTACCAGAGAATTACTGCTAGAGATCGCGGGTCACCCGACCAATAATTTTGCCACTTCTGGCTTCGGGCCCATATACTTTACTTTATCATATACATTGATCAGATGACCACACAATCTACTATCAATAATTGTGAGTTCCCTTTCGATTATTTCCAGTGTACCCAACTTACCATCCACCGTTATGGGTACCTATGACCACGATGGGTCAGGGAGCTATCTGTAAAAGGAAAGGCAGCAAAATATAAATCCCAACTTTTTGTACTTATTTTTATAAAATGACCACGGACAACTGAGAAGTTTTAAAAGTTTATCTTAGATTTCAGATTCTTCAATCATACAGTTTATAGTAATGAGGCAATCTATAATCAGAATAACGAAGAGCACATAACCGTATAGGAAGAGTATACAGGTAACCATTTAACCCTATTATGAGAGAATTTCAGAAATAAACCGAAATGAAATTTGAGGGAGAGTACTTAATGCTAGGAATTTTATGCAGGTATTAGGAACTTTATCATGGGGTCATATTTCGAGAGAAAAAGACACTAGGGTAACCTATACATCTATGGAAGGGTAAAAGTGCAACACGCTATAATTCTAACGTTATTACTTCAATTCAGTATTTAGGAGAAAAATTGTATCACACATTTAATTCATAAACCGTAGGGTGAGATTTATACTAAAAAGATAGGGAACATAGGAACATGCTATGAAATGCAAAACTGTAAATGACTTTAATGAAATGCAATGATTTGCGGAGAAAAGCATGGAAAATTAACATATGCAAAGGGTATGTCTTTATTGAAGCAAAGACAGAAAATAGGAAGGTGCCGTTTAAGAACTCAGAGCGATATTTACCTAGACTGGTGTGAAAACCAACCCCGGCCATGGGTCAGTTAAGGACAGGAAAACCCTCAAGGAAGGATAACCCTCAGAGGGACAGCAGGTGCAGAATGGACACCCCAGGACAGGACAGGAAACCCAGATTAGGATCAGGACAGGACCACCAGGATACGACCAGCACCCGCAGTTCGGAAGCAACGCCTGCGCTCCACCCTCTCTGCAGCTATCGATCAGAACCCCGATTGGGTTAGCGAACTCCCCAGCAAAGTGCTCCGCCAGCACTTAAGGTTTAGTAAAACCTTAGTCTATGGTCAAATTCGGACAGAGAGCTCCGCAGCGCTCTGTATCAAGTCACCTATTGAGTGCGTTGGGTCAGTGACAGGTCAGCTATTCAGACAAGTCGGACAATTTCCCTAGGTGAACCTAGGCTAGATATACTGTTTTGGGACAGGGTACCACCCCCCAAATGTTACAAAGTGTCAGAATCCCCAAATTTCGATTGGTCCTAAGGTAGGATTTGGTTAACACACCAATCAGAACAGACTATTCTAAGGCCTAATTTACATGTTAAGGTACCGCCTAGCAAGATTGGGGTTCCCATGAGAAAGTCGCACAGAATACAATTCAAGTGACTACAATTGTATCAGTCTAGGAACACTGGCTCCATCCTCCTGGGTCAGAGGTAGCGCTCTCAGGAGCCTCTTGACTGTGGCTGCCAGCTGGCTGTATTCCACGGTCCATGGTTGACTCTGGCCTTGCATCTGGAGCATGCGCAGAAAGGACCTTCAAAATGGCTCACGACCCATTCGGACCCCCATTTCCCGTGATACATGAAAAGTAAGCGAAAACAAATGAGTACATAAAATATAAATGAATGTACTTCATGTCATGATTTCGTACTTTAGTTTCATCATTATAAAAATATACTATGCATTAATGGTAAGTGCAACGAACAATGTCACAAGAGCAACAGCACAAAGCTTCACCATGTTATCAAAGCACAGCCATCTTATTGCTTATTACGCATGCGCACCCTTTCCCTCCAAAACTATGTCTACGCAAAGTCACGTGAGTGTGACTGACGCATGCGCAGAAGAGGAAAGTCAAGCAGCGGCCATTTTTAGGGACATGAATTAATCGTATTAGTAGAACACATAAGCAAGCATCTCTATGATACCCACGCACATTCAAAATACACAAAATTAGTAAAACAAACAATTGAAGTTACGAGATTATAATAGATTTTCGAGGTTCTTGACTCGAGCAAGTCGCGATGCGAAATCTTGCTCTATCAATACCATACCACAAAGGCTGTATCATCTCATATTATCAAATTATGTCACCTTTCCCTTTTTTTATCTCTTCCCACCCCTGAATCCTCAAGTCACCCTACCCTCCCTTTATCTCTACCCACCCCAGAGACCTAAAGTCACTTTCACCTCCCTTTACCTCTACCCACCCCTTAGTCCTCAAATCACTCTCATCTCCTTCTACCTTTACCCATCCCTGAACCCTAAACTTCCCATACCTCTACCCATCCCTAAATTCTAATATCACTTAAAAAATATATATAAAAAGTATGTTATTTAAAAAATACTTATCTGCATGGTAAAGTAATGGGTGGTATGGGTATACATACAATTAATCAATCGATGATGTGTATAACGCTGTTTATCACCCTGAGGGTATTAAGGCGCAGGAGTGCTGCTATTGGGTGTTTTCAGTCAACCATCCAGGGTTTTAGGATGTCTCTGAACTTCTGTAAGGTAGGTGCAGTCTGGAGGGAGAGTGGGTGGCCATTCCAGGTCTTGGGGGCCTGGTAGAAGAAATTGCGGCTGCCGCTTCTGCTTTTGTGGAAATGGGGCGTGTGGGCGAGTGACAGGGAGGCAGAGCCTAGTTATCTGCCGGGCTGGTGGAAGTTCAGTCTGTGGTTCAGATAGACTGGTCCTTTATTGTGCAGGGCCTTGTAGGCATGGGTCACCAGTTTGAGCTGGCACCTTTTTTTGACGGGAAGCCGGTGGAGCGCTCTGAGGTGGGGGTGATGTGGGTTCTTCTCGGGAGGTCAAGAATGAGCCTGACCTCCGGGTTTTGGATGGTTTGCAGTCTCTTTAGTAGTTGTGAGGTGATGTCCATGTAGAGAGTTTTGCCATAGTCCAGGCGGTTGGTGATGAGGGCTTGGGTGACTGTACATCTGGTGCTGAGTGGGTGGCATTTGAATATTTTCTGGAACAAGTGGACGGTGAGGAAGCAGGCTGAGGAGACAGCGTTTATCTCCTTCTTCATGGTGAGCTTGTTGCCAAGTATGATGCAGAGGTTTCTGGTGTGGTCAGTGTGAGTGGGCATGGGGCCCAGTTATGCTGGCCACCAGGAGTCATCCCATGGGGAGGTGTTGCTCCTGAAGATGGCACCTCTGTTTTGTCGCGGTTGAGTTTGAGGCATTTGTTTTGAATCCAGCTGGCTACGGTGGTCATGCACCTGTGAAAATTGGTTTTGGTTTTAGTGGGGTTTGAGAATAGGGAGAGGAAGAGCTGAGTGTCATCAAGGTATGATTTAATGTTCATAGCATAGGATTTGACCAGAGTGACTATGTATGTGTAGAACAGGGTTGGACTCAGTGAGGACCCTTGGGAAATGACGCAGATGATGTTCTTTGGGCCTGAGGTTTAAGGCTGGAGGCAAACACTCTGGGTTCTTCTGGTGAGGAAGGAGGCGATCCATTTAAGGGCATTTCCTTGGATCCCCATCAAAGGGAGTCCCTTTAGGAGGATGTAGTGTGACACGGTGTCGAAAGCTGCAGAGAGGTCAAGGAGGATAAGTGATACAGTCTCTCCATGGTCTAGGAGAGATCGGATATCATCAGTGGCTGTGAATAGTGTGGTTTCTGTGCTGTGATTAGTGTAGAATCCCGATTGAGATGGATCCAGGAGATTGTTGATGTCTAGGTGGTTAGATAGTTGGCTGTTGCTTTCTCCAGGACTTTAGCCAAGAACGGGAGCAGGGAGATGGGCCAGTATTTCTTTAGCTCTTCCAGGTCAGCTGTAGTTTTAATAGCAAAGGTTTTACTTCTGCATGTTTATATCCTTCTGGGAAGGAGGCAGAGGTGATGGATGAGTTGAGGATGCTGTTAAGTACCTTACTGATGGTGTTACTCCCCAGGTTGAACATGTGGTGGGGGTAGGGGTTCTTTGTTGCTCCTGAGTGGATGAAACTCATGGAGAACAGCCTTTACAACGCGGGCATTACCACACGCTGCCATTACTACGCTGCTTTTACAACGCAAGTTGTTTCAACGACTTGCGCTGGAGGGCGCTGTTGGACAAGGAATAGTTTAATTTTCTATTCCAACACCTTCCCTACTGTAACGTGGGCTGGAGTTGGAATAGAAAATTAAACTATTCCACTAGCCAGCGCTTACAGCGAAAGTCGTTGTAACAACTTGCGTTGTAAAAACAGCTTTGTAATGGCACGCGTGGTAATAGCCCGCGTTGTACTGCCATACAACCAAACTCATGATATTAGCGTGGTTAGTTGATCCCACATAGTAATTATAGTGTTTGAGCTGAAGTCACTGCTGGAATTTGTTGAAGTTGTTACTGGTTGGTTGGAGGTCGAAGTGTTCGTAAATGGTGGTGATTTTGTTGTGGAAGAAGCCTGCGAGGGTGTCCCAGAGCTCCTGCAAGAGAGTGACATTGTTCTCGGTTGCTCTGGTGTTGTTAACTCTCTGATGATGCTGAAATGTTCCTTGCTATGGTTGGGGTTAGTTTCAAAGTGGGTGACTAGGGCTTCCTTTTTGGTGTTTTTCCGGCATATGTGGTATTTATTGCGAGGCACTTTGAAATTGGCTTGGTCGCTGGACTTTTTGTTAGTCTGCCAGATCCTTTCTATTCGTTTGCAATTGCATTTGGAGGACTTAGTTCAGGAGTGAACCAGCTGGTGTATTTGGAGGGCCTGCCTTATTTTGCAGGTTTGAGAGGTATGCCTATGTCGATGCATTCGGTAATCCTTATGTAGAAATTCTGGACGGCCACCTCGATGTCAGTGGTAGTGTCCGGGGGAGGTATTGAGGTTGTTGATCCATAGATTTTCTGTTACCTTGCTCTAGCTCCTATGGGGAATGCTGGTCTGGTTAGCGGCAGTGTTGGGGGTGGTCGAGATGGAGAAGTGGGCGATTGAGTGTTTGGACCAGTTGATTTCCAAGGTATGGCTCTATTTGAGGCTGTAACTGGCTGTGAAGATCAGTTCTAGAGTGTGCCCAGCTATGTACATGGGGTAGGTGGCGATTTGGGTGAGGGCGAGGTTGTTCATGCTCTTCATTAAGTTGTTGTGTTGGTGTCGTTTCGGTCATTGATGTGGAAGTTGAGGTCTCCGAGGAAGATGAAGTTCTCAGAGAAAATGGCAGGGGGCCAATGAAGTCGGAGATGTCCTTATAGAAGGGGGGGCGTGGTCCTGCTGGACGGTATGTCAGGGTGCACCTGATGATGAACTTATCTTCTGTGTTGAGTTTAAAATTGAGGTAGTCCATGATGGGAGTGGTGTCTTCTGCGGCTTCTGTGCAGTTGAGGGGCACTTTGTGGATGATGGCTATACCACCTCCGTTATTTGTTGACTCAGTCTTGGCGTATATTTGTAGCCGCTCGGATTGGCAGTGGAGATTTCATGGTGAAGAAGTGGGGTTGAGCTATGTGTCCGTGAGGAAGCTGACGTTTGGGTGGGGGAGGTGGTGGCTTCCCAGATTTCTATGGCATGTTTGTGAAGTGATCAGGAGGCATTGGATTTTGCTTTGGTTGGTGGGTATGGACTGGGTTCTGAGTGGGGGTGGGTCGACATTGCAGGAGAGTCGGCAGAGTTGGCAGGAGAACGGTCCTGCCGTTGATCGTGGGGAAGTGAGGCTGCAGAGGTTGCTGTGAGGTTGTGGGTTCATGGCAGTTAACTCGCCTCTGTAGTAGCTGTGGATGGGAAGAGATCCAGGGATTATGGCACTTGGCGTACTCCATGAGCGTACACCTAATGACGGGCTTACCTTTGGTGCGCCGGTGACATGGCCAAGCTGTGGCCTCCATTAAGTAGGTTCCTGAGAGGAGGTGGGGCGCTGGGCAAGGTTAGGAGAGGTTGGAAGCGGGAGGGGGAAACAGGTTAAGTTTAAGGCTGCAATCAGAAATCACGATTAGGAAAAAGATGTAAAGTTACAAAACAGAGGAAAAAGAGTCCCAATTTGCAGGAGAGAAGGTCCTGATAAGGCGGGAGGAAAAAAAGGTTATGGAGGTAAAAAGGAGGCAAAAGATTAAAAATTAGGCGGAAGGAAAGAAGGTTCATTGAGGCAAAAAGGTTAACAAGTAGGTGGAAGCTAAACAAGATTAATTGAGGCCAAGTAGGCAAAAGGTTTAAATGTTGGCAGGAGGAAAATCGGTTAACAATGAGGCGGGAGGTAAACAAGGTTTACGGAGGGAAAAAAAAGAGGAAAAAAGGTAACATTTTAGGTGGGAGAGAAAGAATGTTATTGAGGCAAAAAGGTTAACATTTAGGCAGGAGGAAAAATAAGGTTTATGGAGGCAAAAATGGGGAGAGAATGAGAACAGCAGATGAGGTGTCTGGCTGACAGCGGTTACAGGTTTGAGCATGAGCTGGGCCTGCAGCAGCGGAGAGAGCTGGCCCAGGGACCTGCTTAATGGGGTCGCACTGCCGACTCCATTAAGTAGGTTTCTGGTAGGGACGGTGAGCTGGATGGGGTTAGGAGAGGAGAGGCGGGAAGCAGGCAGGGGAAAGAGGTCAAGTTTAAGGCAGGAATCGGAAAACATGATGAGGAAAAAGATACAAAGTTACAAAACAGAGGAAAAAGAGTCCCAAGTGGTGAGGGAGAAGGTCCTGAATAGGCAGGAGAAAAGAAGGTTATGAAGGTAAAATGGAGGCAAAAGGTTAACAATTAGGCAGAAGGAAAAAAGGATTACAGAGGCAAAAAGGTTAACAAGTAGGCAGGAGGAAAATAAGGTTTCTAGAGGCAAAAGGAGACAAAAAGTTTAAATGTAGGTGGGAGAAAAAGAATGTTATGGAGGCAAAACATTTAACAATTAGGCAGGAGGAAAACAAGGTTTATGGAGGGAAAAAAAGGAGGAAAAAAGGCTTAATTTTAGGCGGGAGTGAAAGAATGTTATGGAGGCAAAATGGAGGCAAAAAGGTTAACAATTCAGTGGGAGGAAAGCAACGTTTCTGGAAGAAAAAAAGGGTACATTTTAGGTGGGAGAAAAAGAATGTTATGGAGGCAAACAGGTTAACAATTAGGCCGGAGGAAAAACAAGGTTTATGGAGGCAAAAAGGTTAAAACAAGATTATGGGAAGAGGCTGAGACCAGCAGGTGAGGTGTCTGGCTGACAGCAGTATCGGGCTGGAGCGGGAGCTCAACCTGCACAAGTGGTGGGAGCTGGCCCAGGGACTTATCTGCATGATAAAGGCTGCACGGTAAAGGTCCTGTGTGGTAAAGGCTGCGAAATAAGGCTTGTTTCCCCCCAGGGAGGATTGTTTACGGCCCTTCAGTATGTTTGGCAGGCATCTTCACCCCTTTGAGAGTTTGCCACTTCCTCAACACCACTCCCACTGCACCCCATACTTTAGGTCTTGCCTCAGACAGTGCATACGCGGTCACTTGTGAGACATTGTGCTTACTTAGGGGGCCTAGGGCCAGTCCATTGCTTACTATTGGTTGACTTTATCATCACTCTCATTTCCTAGCTTGTATTTGATCAAGTGTCGGCTTTACATATTTTTTTTGTGTTTGTCTTTACCCTGGTGCATAAAAAAACAGAAAAAAAAATGTTGATGGATGAAATGTGGACAATGCAAGCATTCACCCCCAGTCACAAGGATCTGGGTTCAGTCCATCATTCTTTTGCTCACCGCATCACCCCAATTTGGACCCAGCCATATGCAAATCAGTCTTTACCCTGTTCCTTATGTTAACAGTCCAGCCTGAACTGCCAAGCCAGGTCCTCCCTGGACTGGAAACAAGCATACTGGGACCGGTTTCAGGGCATCACCCTTCATCTGGCAGGCTAGCTTGCTCTCCATGCCACTGGAGTCAAGCTATCCTGGCTGATGAGGGCTGAAAGCCCAAAACCGTTCCTAGGATGTTTGTTTCCAGTCCAGGGAGGACCTGGCCTGGCAGTTCGGGCTGGACTGTTCCCATTGGGCGCAGGGTCATGGCTGATTTGCATAAGGCTGGGTCCAAACTGGAATGGCATGGTGAGCAAAAAGACAATGGATTTAGGCCCAGATCTCTGTACTGGGGTGAATGTATGAGATTATTCTGCATTCTGTCTATCAACTGTTCTTTTTGCATTTGTCCTTACCCTGGAGCACAGCCCATGTACTACTTCCATTGTGCAGTGTCTTTCCACTGCTCGCCACTTTCAGAGGTACCTTTTTTCCATTTGCTTGCAACCCTTTCCTCAATTCCCCCTACCACATTATTGTTTATCCTATCCCCCAACCTCCTCCTGCGTTATTGCTTGTCCGGTCTGCCCCTTCTAAATTGTTGCTTGCCTCATCCACCCACCCTCGCTCCCGCTTCATTGCTTTCCCTCTCCTGTCTCATCAGAAAGAAAAAAAACAAAATTCACGCCAATGGGTGTCAAGATGCTGCAAAGATGCAAACAGCACTATTCTCCCTGGTCTGCATGGTCTTTTGCTACTGTCTTCATGCAGGGTCTAAACAGTGAACTTCAGCTCAGAGGTAAGATAGTTAAATCTTTTGTTTTTGTGAAGTCGGAGAATAATACAATAATAAGAAAGTGGATCCCTGCCCCTTGCAGTCAGTGCTGGCTGCGTCATAGCACTTTTTTTCCTAACTTGCAGCCATGCTTCAGTACAACATCGCTAAAAGAAATTGACAAAGCAACTAACTCTCCCATAGGCAAGACCTATCTGCTATGCCCATACTTGATTTATTACCTGGCACAGGCATGTACCACCTGTGTCAGTGGCATAATGAAAAATGCCGGGTCTCCCCTGAAAATGTGATGAAGGGCCCATGAGTCTCCCATATCTCACAGATATTCATAGGCCTTGGGTCCAGAAATAGTGTAATTTGCATTCGACTCCTAGTAGGCATCAGTCATAAAACAGGCACATAATGAATTTGCGCACTTGTTTAGCAGCAGCGGTAGTGTTTGAATGTCCCCTTTACATTTTGAAGCTGTGTATGCTGCTCATTGGCTCTCTGAAAACGTGTTTTAGCCAAACGGCGATAAAAGTGTGTCAACCGGCATCAGGACACATCACAATAGCCCTCTTCAATAACTGTGTAATGCTCTCTCCTGAGCATGTCATTATAATAAAGAGGAAGGTGAGAGGAGCAGTCACTTTAAAGTCGTGGGCCCTAGGCGCACATACTGTAGAAATAGTGGCAAAGGCACAGTCGTATGTTTACTAAACTGGCCACGAGCAAGTGCGCTTGGACCCATTTATTGGCAGGGCCACCTGACTGGTGACGCATGTGTTGGATGGGTCGGGGGCGTAAAAGCCAGCCTCTAAGGAGTAGCTGGTAAACTTGTGCCTGCCTGAACACTAGAACGTGCCCAGCAGGACACTACAGTCATGTCACTCCCAGTCACATGAGAACGAAACTGGGTCTAGACTCCTGACCAGCAAGGCTAAGTCCAATATAAACTAAACTAACAATACAGGTGCCAGTACTGGGTTAACTTCTTATGTATTAACCAGAGGAACTGTTATGAATCAAACATAGCAGTCTATTATCACATTTGTTACGAATTTATTTGAATACTTTTTCAGAAATGTTGCATATTTTTCAAACGAATTTTTTTTAGTGCATATCATGAATATATACAAAATATACAAATACATACAACCTTTTTACAAATATTTACAAAACTGCAACTTTAATAACACAACATCACAGGCATCTGAGGAGGAGCCTGACAACTGAATAACGTGTTATATTATTTGTGGCAGTCTAAACACTGTATTACTATTTATTGCTTATACTGCCTCTTTACGTATGGTTGAGTTAATACCCGTATTTATTTGATATGATATTATGTTCTGCATATTTGAGATCGGCTGTTAGGGAGAGATTAGTAAGCAGTGTCTCTCATGACCTTCCTTTGACACATGAAGGCGGAAATAAACTTTTTCCTTGAAAAGGAGCACAGATGCTTACAACAGGTGGTTAAGTATCAGACAGCCTGGGTCTTAGAGCACCTCTGCAGATGAAGTCAGCCATCATGTCATCTTCTATATCAAAGACATATATTAAGGGTACAGCATTTGGGTATCAGCGTACGTCCTCCACCATTATGAGGAACTTAGAGCCTGATTTAAGCTTTGGTGGACGGTACGCCATCTCTCATGGGGTAGAGGATATTAACTCCACCACCCATACGGACTACCGTCCATCAGATGTAGACTTGACCAGCAGGCCAGTTGTCGTCTATGTTCCTTGAATGGAACCCGCGCTACAAGGGTTCTCTTTAAGGAACAAAAAGTTTGGTGGATGGCTTCCATCGGTTTTGCCAGCTGTTCACCAATCTTTAAAAGTGGGAGTTTGTTTCTTAAAAACAAAAAAACTAAGGACCCCCGCAGACCCTTGGGGTTTTCTCCCATGGTTGGGTGGTTCATTATTTTTTTTCCTATCCCAGACAAACAAAAAAGGGCATTACATTGTGAACCATAAATAAGACGGGCAGTGCAATGGCATTCTTTTGAAGGCCACAACTGGGTCCGGCCTTTGCCCTCATCCTGACGGATGAAGTACTGTCTCCCAAAGCTTAATTAGGCCCTTGGTGGCCCTATTTAGAGACAGGCGGACAGGAGACTATGGCAAAATGTGGTGGATCTCCCATCTGCTGTATTACAAGTGCCTTAGTGTGTAATACATCAAACACAACAGAGAAAGATTGTGACAGAGTTTGTTTGCCAAAATTAAACCTGGGCGGTGATCTCCACTCCATTTGCATGGTTTCGACGAAGCACACAAAGTTCAGAAAACCTTTGCACAGTTGGTGGAGTTTTTTCCTCGCTCGCCAACGTTAAGTTGGCAAGCACGAGCGAGAAAATCCCAATGTAGAGCACCTCCTAGAGAGATTTCCCAACGGGGGCAGTCGCGGATGGTCACTACCGCTCGCATTGAGAAACCTTCAGTTCACGTTGAGGAAGCTGCTGCTTGAGTAGAACTTCTTGCACTGCATGTGGTTCCATCCACGCTGATTTTACAGCATGGAACAAACACCCGGCGCTAAAAATCAGCATGAATGGCACGACGTAGCACACTCTGCTGCTTGCAGAACTTTGCCTAGCCCTGTAGAGTTTATTTGTCACTTCATGGAGTTCGGCGTAGGCCAGCCTAGCCAAAATTTAAACAAGGCTCTTAGTTTACCATTGGTGCTGAGCAGTAGGAGGAGAGCAGGAATGATTGCTGATAGATGGCATTGTTTGCAAGTCTGCAAATAGTTTTTCCTGTCCATCCAGAGTATGACCCAGTACAAGTGGTCAAAGAGACTCAACTTGGCCTAGTGAATGGGCAGTAACTTGTTGGCTACTGAAGCAACTCCTTTTTGTGAAGTCCAGGTACCACCAACAATTTAAGGTAGCTCTTACCAGAGGTAAGGGTTGTTTCAGGGTTCAATCCCTCAACAGTACTTCTTCCACTGGTGTGGCGGTGGTTTGCCACTGTGACAATTAACACAATGGCCTCATGTGGAATTGGTTTATAGAGCTCCCCGGAAGTTTTGTGGCCTAAAGCGTGAAGTCCCTTTCCATTAAGTCTCCTCTTTGTCAGGGAACAGTTCACACCCATCAAGACTTGGAAAGCCTGCCTTTTCCTAGCTACTCTGGGGTACAGATCGCCCTGTGCCTGGTAGTCTCTGACTTAAAGCGGGATGTCGCAAAGTGACATTAGTCAGCCTATAACACTTATGAAATCATAGGAAGTGAATCAAATATCCTACAATGAGAGAAATATGAGTGAAAAAATAATAAATTATTTAAAAATCATACTGATGCAGGTAAGAGGCAGGAGCATGAGTCAACGGGGTTGAAATGGCATTTGGCAGTGACTTTCAGATAATTCCACTGTTTTTGGTTACAATGCTACAGAATGTCTGAGATTCACTTCCTTGCTTAAGACAGAAATGTGTTACAGAAAACATCTGCCTCCATTTAATATATGCTAAACACCCAGGGGAGTACTCTTAAAAGCTGAAAGCCCCGAGGGCATTAATGCTACTATAAAGGTCATAGTGGGAACAACTGTGATCTTTCAGATAACCAAGAGGTCTTTAGAACCACTATCAGTTCCTTCAGAAGCGCCAGCCCGCACACAAGCTCAATAATTGTCCAATACAGCTGACCCACTGTCGTTAGATGCCAGTCCTTTCCCATTTAAGGCAACTTGGGACCTTACTAGTTTATCTTAATGGCTCATTAATGGATGAGGGTCTTCATCAGCACACGTCATCCTTCCACCAGATGACTGGTTCAACCACCTCCGTTTAATTACTGTGTTTCCCCATATGTAACCCAAAGAGCCCTGAGACTCTCGCAAGGTGGTATGTAGCCCCAGATATATATATATATATATATATATATATATATATATATATATATATATGTATATATAATGATGGTCTTGGAAGAGACCTGGTCAGCTTGTGTCCAAGGTATGCATGGCTGAGCCCAATCTGCTCATGGAAGTGCTTGGCCATTCTCATTTTTCTGTTGTGAAATATATTTGACACATCTGGAGATGGAGGTGTTGACAATGTGAACTCTGCAAAGGGTGCGTTTAGTGTTCTCCTCGCAGAACCTGCTTGTGCAGCTAATTACAGGCTGTAGTTCCAGGGTTGGACCTGACGCCTTCACATCTGTTGGAAGTGGTACCCAAGGATGAAAGCGCAGGGGAGCAGGATGGGTGACAGCGACTGCTACGAAGCAGGTCGATACAGACTCTGTATTCCTGGCTCTCAGTGGACACTCAGCAAGTGAGGGAGCACCTGTACAGTCACTTCAAAGCTCCCTGAAAAAACATCAAGACGACCTGACGCTATTTAAAAATAATTAATAAAATAAAAAAATGAAAGAAGGAAGGAATCGTTCCTGGTATTCTGCTACTATAAATGTAGAACAACCATTAGGTGAACAACCGTTACAACGAAACTTTTACAACGCACTACCATTACAACGCGGTCATTACAACGCAAACCATTACAACGCATTGCGCTGGGGGGCGCTCTAGGATAGGGAATAAGTTTAATTTTCTATCCAACACCTTCCCTAGTGTCCACGGGGACTGGAGTTGGATGAGAAAATTAAACTTATCACTATCCAGCACCTCAAAGCGCTATGCGTTGTAAAGGTTTGCGATGTAAAAACCACGTTGTAAAGGCAGGCGTTGTAATAGCCTGCGTTGTAACGTCATACATCCCAACCATTAACATTCCTTGTGGTTTTACACCTAGGAGAAGAAACCGGACACGGACGAGGTATCAGGACACAGTACTTTACCCACCCCTGGAAACCTTAACAACATGGGGGTGACGGGAAAAGCTAAGGCCGGAAGTGAAAGTCCGCGCTGTATGTTTCTAGGATAATAGCTGGTCTTTAAGTTCCCTGCGCGTGGGTAAGTGCAGTCTCTGGTTTGGTGCGCATGCCATGGGCCGGCGCACGTGCCCGAGCAGCGCCAGCCTCGCGCATCGCCAAGGGCCACCATACATACCCCCGCAGAAGGCTTTGTGCATTTCCATCTGTACCCCGTGCCCAGAACCGGAGCCGCCTGCCCTCTCTCTGCTTCACAATTAGAGACACTTTTTCTAATTGTCTGCACCCGTAGACTAACACGGAGAAAATTGTAGCTGTTTGTCGAGCGCCAATCCATCCAGCGAGCAAATTCTCTCATTGTGATGCCAGCCCGGCCTCGCATTACTGCGGCCTCCTTTGTACACAGGAGAAGGCGCTGGCTCGGAATTCAATAGAAACGGGTTTCCGAGTTGGAAATTAAAAGAATAGCGCTTCAGATGTTTCCCATTCCATTCAGATGAGGGAAAATAGGCTGCTTTGTGCTGCTGGTGCTCTGCTAGGAGGAGGCACACCTCGGTGTGTCCTGCACGTGCCACTCAGTCACTTACAGGACGCCTTGTAGCACAGGGCCCACCTCCTCTCGGATCTGCATCCTAGGGCACATGGAAGACCCCCAGGCTGGAGGGCACAGAGCTGGTTCAGAGTTGGATGAGCTGAGGGACCTTGGCTCAGCCCGCCCCAAAAGCGACCCCGAGGGAGCAGCAATCACATATACTAAAGTCACAAACAAGATTTGCTGCTGCAGATAAATAATGATCATGTCTATGAAAGCTAGACCTTCTAGCCAATATAGTTAGGACATTGTGGTCTGGAAGTCATTTTTAGGCCTAGCTTTAAAGCATATAGTTTGAGCAGAGAACCCTCAAATCTTATTCAGATGATCTGACTCCCATTCTTGGGCGCTCAGTGGAATGAACAAAAGATTTTACAATCGGGTGTGCAAAGCTTGCAAACTTTTTAAAGGTCTAATGATAATTTTATAAAGCATGCAAAGTTTTTGGCTTTGTTACTTCTGCTCGGAAGTTCTGGAGTTTACAACAATTTGTATCACACATATCCTTATTTAACACTAACAAAATGGTTCAGCATTAAACGGAATTCTCAGATAACAGTAAAGCCTTCGTGCTAGGACCCACGCAATTGTGCGTGGTAATTGAACACCCGGTAAATGCCAATACTGTGGGGTGCCCATTCCAAGGTCTTATAATGTGCACCGTTTTGGTGC
This sequence comes from Lissotriton helveticus, assembly GCF_964261635.1. Taxonomy (NCBI): domain Eukaryota; kingdom Metazoa; phylum Chordata; class Amphibia; order Caudata; family Salamandridae; genus Lissotriton; species Lissotriton helveticus. Next base: position 247,594,585 of record NC_136065.1, on the reverse strand, counting down.
ATAAACTGCACCAATTTAAGTTGGTTGAAAGTCAAGCAGCCGAATACCGTTGGGGGTGCTGTTTTGTACACAAGCCAAAATCCTGGTCTGCGCACAAAGGTAAGTTTACACTTAAATGAGCATTTGCGTGGGTCCTAGATTGAGGGGGCCTTATTTATGAAGGCCTTGCGCCGCCGGCGCGCCACTTTTAAAATGGGAAAAAGTGACGCACTGACAGCGCAAGGCCTTCATAAATAAGGCCCAGGGTCTTTTATGTAAGAATCTGCCATTGTGTTTAGAAAAGCTTTGCAAAAGTAAACTTGCAGTAAAAGAAAATCAACACACCTTTTCCAGTTTATTTGGGTCGGATTAGAGTGAAAGTTGCAGAATTCCTGGCGCAAATCTGTTTTTTTAAACCCTACTCATGTGAACCGTCTTCTAATGGATCATCCAATGGTTAATGCTTCATTGAAACGTGCATTTTAACCCCCCCCCCTCGCTTTTTATACAAAGGGAAAACATTTCCACATCTTGCTTGCATTTGTTAGACCCATGAATGGTAACATTAGAGGGGGGAGGCAATTTAGCTTCATGCCATTAAGACAGGTAATCAAAATATCGATTTCATTTGCTTGGCTTATTATCATATAATACATTTATCAGATGTGATGTCTTTAATACCTTGGGATAAATGGAAAGAATACCTGAGAGTTAGTCTGTCAGAATCAATTAGAGCTAAACGTGCAGTAAAATCAACATTTGATCCAGAAACCTGACAATTTGCTTGACACCAGACACTCTCTTCAGTCTGTATTAGTCACCCCTGAGAATGTGAAGAATGCACTTTTTTGCCGATGATTTATTCTGCAATTGTAAGCAAGAGGTGATGCTCTTGCACGTCTGATGCGGCAATGACCAAAAGTAGAGCCTTTCACCTATAAAGGAATTGACAGGATTAATTTAGTTTTAGGTAAGCAAATCAGATGAGATGTCTCATACACGTTGTGTGACACTACTACGTGCCTCATAATGAGCCACCTCTAATTTTGATGGAGCAGTAATGGGGGTTATTAGCCCCATCACAATTACGAGATTTGTGGGAACATTGCAAATTCTGTGTTTCACACAGAGAATAGCCCGTTAAAAGCAAATGATATCTCCAAGTGAACCTCTGAGGATAATTGAGGAATTGCCAAAGGAATTAAACATACAATTACCAATGCCCTTGCTAATTCCTACGGGGATCCCCAGTGTCCCTTTTTTTAATTCCTAGTACGTGCGCCCCTCAGAGTTACTGACCCTGACAACAAAGACCTCATGATGAGATCCATTCATTAACTTGGTCTCAAAGGATTTGATCTTCAAACAACCTGTGCTAAGATGGAGTTTGTTAGGCATGCCAAAGGTGTTAGGAACCCTCCTTGCAATGCTTGTTTAAACGATGTATCAAACGTTGTAGCTGTGGAAACGGCATGGTAATCTATAAAGTTCTAATGTACTTCGGACCAACTTGATATATTGGTTGTTGACATCCTATTTTTTAAGGTCACAGGAGCCACTTAGAGTAGATTAAAGAGGTTTATTCGCATGGTACAACAACCCCAAAGGCCTTTCTTCATCAGCAACTGCCTGCTCTCTGTCTCCTGGAGTAAACACTCCAGAATCCAGTGGAGATGGCAACTAGATGCAGATGTTGCTAGAATACAATATATATCCCCCTTTACACAAATAACAAAAAAAACATAAAAATAACAAAACTTACGCCAGCCAAATGCGCATGCGCGGGAGCCCACGCATGCGCATTTGGTTTGGAAGAAGTCGCCGCGAAGAAGAAGAGGGAGCCCCGGGACGCCGCATAAAAGGTAAGTGATTTTCCTTTATTTTTACACTATTTTGAATCCAAATTAGGGGTGTAGAAGAGGGCGGGTGGGAGGCGGGCGGTGCGTAGTGGGGCTACGCGAAGCGGTGGGTGGGCGTAGATTCCTGCCCACTTCACGAAGCTTCGCGTAGCCCCACTACGCCCACCCTTAATGTTGATGACCTTCCGTAGTTGGGGTGCGATGGCCGCGTCTGCTTTGTTGAATACGTGGTGTGGGCACGGGTCTGACGGAGATCCTGAGTGGATGGAGTTCATGACCTTGTGTGGATGGAGTTCATGACACATGGTTAAATCATCCTACCATGCTATTTTCTCTGGGGTTATAAAAAGCAGTGGTAAAGTGCATCACACCCGAGTTTTCCATGCAACCTCGGGCCATTTGGTAAAATAGTCCATCATGACAATGGCATACTTGTTGTCTATGCCTCTATGAGTGAAAGGCACACATATGTCCATAGCTAGCTTTTGCCAGGGTTTTCCAGGCATACTGGTGGACGAAATGGTGGATTCTTGAAACTTGCGTGATTTGCCACTACACATGCATGCCACACAACTGCAAACACACCTCTCTATGTCTTTGTCCATGCCGGGCCACCAGAAATCACACCTGGCTATCCTCTTCATACTAGACATGCCATTGTGTCCTTCATGTAGTAATTCCAACAACCTAGTACATAGACCAACCGGTACTACTAACTTTTCTACTCCCTTGACTACGGCGTTCTCAACAGATAATTCTGTCAACACCATTCTATACTCAAATAGTTCTTTTTTTTTTTAACAGGCACTCTCCGGTGTTGTTAGATAAGCATGAGATTAATTGTTAGGTAAACTACGCCCTGAGAAACTGCCTGTTTCCACTCTTCCTTGCTCACATCCCCCTTGCATGACTCATCCACAGTAGCCCCAGCCATTCTTCTTCCTCCTCCCTAACATCATATTTGTCATGACAAGATAAAGGCTGTCAAGATAGACAATCTGCATTGATGTTTTTATTAACCCTGGGCGGAGTTCACAGAGTTTCGCTACTCTGAACTCTGCTAAGTGGCAAAAAACCTCCACCGCACTACGTGGAGCTCCGCAGGTGGCGGAGTTCCATAGAAAAATGCCGTTCGGGGTGATTGCACAGTGGGGAGGCTTGGCCGCACTGTGCATTCATCGTGAACAGCACCTTGCACAGCGTAAGCGGTCCCTTCTTTCCCTTTTCTGCCACTCGAGTAGATTTTTACTCGAGTGGCCGCTTTCTCAACACGAACCAGCAGTTTCTCATCGCGAGCGGTCGCGAGCATATGTGACCACTCACAATGAGAAATCTGACCACCCCGCGTTGAGAAATCTCGCCGGGATGTTTATTTTCCACGCTCGAGCTCGCGAACTTGATGTTGACGATCACGAACAAGCAAAAATCTCACCGGGAGGTTGATTTTCCTCGCTCGCGGTCGCCAATTTGACATTGACTATCACGAGCGAGGAAACAAACTTTTTTTGGAACTCAGCGAGCTCCGTGTAACGCAGAGTGCGGGAAACTCCGCGAGCGGAGCGTACTTCACCACAGAGGGTTAGTTTTTATGACCCGGCACATATCTTAACTGGAAGTCATATTCTTGCAACCGGTACAGCCATTTTGCTATGCTGGGTGTCGCCTTTCCATCCCCCTTCATGGTGAAAATGTCAATTAAAAGTCTATGATCAGTTCTCAGCTCTAATTAGTTCCCCATATGTATGTCTTAAAATAATTGACACCCCACCAACAAGCGAACGCCTCTTTTTCGATGACGCAGTAAGCAGCTTCTGCCCCTTTGAGTGTTAATGAAACGAAAGCTCCTACCCATTCCATTCCTTCTTTCCTTTGCATGAGTACTGTGCCCAAACCATACACACTGGCATCCACTACAACAATGGATTTGTTGTGGGGATCATATGGTTTGAGAGCTACCACCTTAGTTATGTCAGCTTTTATGCTATCAAAAGCGAACTGACATTCCTCATTCCACAAAAACGGTATACCTTTTTTCATCAGGAGTCTCAAATTATGTACTTTGGTTGCAAAATGCTGCACAAACTTTGAATAATAATCGTCTAGGCCTAAGAAGGAATATAACTGTTCCTTGCCCGAAGGATCCAGAGCACTCTCAAGCAAATTCTTTTTTGGTTTAACATCGTACCCAGATAGTGTGTGCCCCAAATAATCAATTTGCCTCCCACCAAATTTGCACTTTTCAGCACTCAGTTATTCCTGGATCCTGTAATTTCTTCAAAATGTTATTCAACACACAGTCATGTTTGTCTATGTTGTCACCCCAAACTAAGATATCATCTTGGAACACCATCATGTTGTGAACTCCCTTCAAAACACTGCTTTGGAAAACCGCAGAAGCGGAAGTCAATCCAAAGGGCATTCTTAGAATCTGGAATGCTCCTTCAGACGTTATAAATGACATCAGATGTCAGGACTCAGTATGTAATCTCACAATGTGGTATGCATTGAAAAGGACAATCGACGAAAAATACTTGGCATTTTTGACACTAGCTACCATTTCATTATTGCGTGGTCAGGGGTGACGATCAACCCAGATGTTGAGGTTCAAGCCCCTCAAGTACACACCCATGCGCAACTTGCTATTTGATTTGCATGCCCAAAAAATAGGACTGCCCACTCTGACACCTCAATATGTTCAATGACTTTGGCATCACATTATCTGTCCAAATCCTCCCTGAGTTGCCCCCGCAATGCAAATGGCCCATTCCTGACTTTGTGAACAACAGGATTACAATCTTCCTTCAGCATAATTGGGTGCTTGAATTTGTTTAAACAACCCAGTTTCATTCTAAACAATTCCAGATACTTCATGTGCATCTCAGACCTCTCAGAGTCTTGTGTTAGCAAAACTTGATTGTTATGTTATGTTATGTTAGCTTCCATTTAAAACGCGCACAGCTACTCGGAAGTGTCCCGGCGCAGATGCCAAATCGTAAGGAAGGAGAGGAAAGATGGCCTAACAAATGATTACTTAAATAGCAGAGTTTTTAACTGCTTTTTAAACAGCCTAAGGCTCTCAATATTACGAAGTCCAAAGGGCAAGGCATTCCAGGCCATGACCGCTTTAACCGACAGGCAGCTGGTGCCTAATCTAATCAGGCGGTACCTAGGAACAACAGCAAGGCATTGGCATTTAGATCGCAGCTGTCGCGAAGGTGTGTAGAATGAAATACGTCTCCTAAGATAGTGAGGCTCTGTCTTATAGAGGGCGCCATGAACAAGTGTGAGAGCCTTACACAAAACCTGCTGCTCAATCGGGAGCCAATGTAGATCACGAAGGTTCTGCCTAGCACTAGATCTGCCAGGCAAAACCAACTGAGCTCTCGCCGTCACGTTCTGCACAATCTGCAGCTTTTTTAGCTGGTACGCCGGGAGATCAATGTACAAGGCATTGGCGTAATCTAACCTTGACAGAATAAGAGTGCAAGTCACCATCTCCTTGGCCATTTGGGGCAGAAGAGGCAGGAATTTCTTTAAACGTTTCAGTGTGCCAAAGCACCCACCTGCCAGCTTATTGATCTTGGGGGAAAATTTCAAATCCTCACCAAACCAAACCTCCAGATTTTTTGCCGGACACCCTGAGGAACTGGGCATAGGATAGCCCACAGGCCAGATATCCTCCCTGAAATGCGGGGGGAAGGAAACATAAATGAGCACCTCTGACTTCTCCTCATTGCATTTCAATTGGGCCTTTGCTAGCCACTTAAAAACTTCTGCAAGGCAGTTTTTAGCAATTGACGGTGAGGAGTCAGTTTTGGTCCACGTGAAGAGGAGCTGGGTATCATCAGCATACGCTATGATTTTAGCACCCAGCTCCTCTGCCAGGTAGACTAGGGGAGTCATGTAAATGTTAAACAAAAGGTGACTCAATGTAGAGCCCTGAGGGACTCCCGTATTTAGACTTCGAGGGCTAGAAGAAAAAGGAGGCAGCCATACTTGCTGAGATCTATTAGCTAAGAAGGATTCAATCCACTTCCATACCTGCCCCGAGATGCCGATATGAGACAGCCGTGCCATAAGTTGGTGGTGAGGCATGGTGTCAAACACGACAGAGAGATCTAAAAGCACTAGCACTGCTCTGCCGCCTGCATCCAGACATTCTCTAATAGCCTCCGCCATCTCAACCAATGCCGTCTTGGTGCTGTGGGAGGCCCTAATGCCCGACTGGGTGGGGTGGAGGGCGCCAGATGTCTCAACAAACTCCGAGAGCTGCTTAACGGCAAACTTCTCACACCAAAAAACAAAAGTTAGAAAGAATGTCCCAGGGCATATTTATAGACCTCAACATAGACACAGCCCCCCAGGGAAAATACTTGTACAAACAACTAGTATCTATGGGTCTCCAAAATCAACTCTGCGTCCCGTTCCATAACATAAATTGCTCAAAAACAAATCATGAAAAGTGGCATGCTCCCGTGTGTCCTTGAGGCACAGCAAGATATCACATGGGTATTAAAAGTACCCATCAGTTACCGTTTGAGACCGCCCTTGTCATCATATGGGTCTCCTCACACCAAGGAGAGTATGCTTGCAGCCACTTGGTATTGGGGTGGTTACCGCTAAACCATTGTGAATAGAGTTACATACAGGGGTATCGAGCACAAGAGTGTTTGGGTAACTGAAATGCAGTGCGTGAATAAGTGAGAGTGAAAAGATAGTGATGTGTTTAAAATTGGAGAGAAGAGAGAAAAATACAAAATTTAATAATGTCTCTCAGACTTCCAACCTTAAAAAACAGTGCAGAATAGTAGCAGGTTCAACAAATAACTGCCTTCTAGAATCATGGGTCAACATGTTTCAGCAAAAGTGGATACTAACTGCCCACTGCTTTCATCAGGACCACATTATCGCTACTACAAAAGAGTGAGAAAAACTTAAAAGTGACACAAAGTGGTAACCATGTCACCTGGTAGTCCTAGGTCATGGAACATTTCCTCCAGGAAACTGAATATCAATCCAGAGGAGTAATCATGTCAGGTGCAGGACGCAAGGAAAGAAAGAACAAACAAATGACAACATTAGTAATAAAATCCATTAGTCACTAAAAATGCTGGTTATTCACTGTTTGTCATACAAGTATACATAACAAGTCATACTTGAGATATATATCCGCTTACCTTTTAGGTAGGAGGAAAAAGCATCACCTCACCTGGCTAAGGCTCAGGTAAGTGGAGCACCGCTCTATTAAAAGCAAAGGATAATCAATCAGGGATCTATGATCTTCATGCCCATTTTATTTAGTGTACAACGCATCATCTTGTCGACTCACTCCGGAAAATATACATAAAATATATCTTCAGCACAGTGTTTGTCAGATCATATGAGACAATTTATCATGTGTCTCTTTCGTTTGAGGGGATATTATGTCGAGACAGTCACCTTGCATATCTAAGACTGACCTGTATTGCATTGAGAGCCCTTTCTCTTTAGGTAATGGAATCCACCTTTCTTGTTGTAAAAGCACTCAATAAAGTTTTTTCACTTACAATGTTAACCAGCCTGAATGGCGAAATCCTACTCGTTTTTAGAAAAGAATGCTCGTAACTGCGCAGTTTATCATGCAACTCTTACATTTGAGGGGATATTATGGCAAGACAGTCACCTTGCATGTCTAAGACTGATCTGTCTTGCATTGAGAGCCCTTTCTCTTTAGGTAATGAAATCCACCTTACTTGTTGGTAATGCACTCAATAAAGTTTTTTTCACCTATAGTGTTAAACAGCCAGAATGACGAAATCCTGCTTGTTTTTAGAAAATAGTGCTCGTAACTGCGCAGCCTGCCTCTACTATCACCACATTACAATATTGAACCGTATACGCACGAGAGTGGTTCTGCTTACGAAGCCAAATTATCATACATCTTACCAATCGTAAGACAAACTGCGTCCACTGACCTACCCGTCGATTCTCCTGGCGTCCCTCTGAGCTGACTCGGGGAGGTACCCAGGAGTGCCGTGACGCCATTTTTATGTCAGGTGTCCGGAAGAACAACACGCGGGTCACGTTGAGACGTGGCTCGCGTAGTCAATCTAGGACCTTGGGTAATGTAGGTGAAGGTGTGTAGTCTGCCTCCACCTATCACAACAACAGGAGTTGAAAATTAAGAAGGATGCGTTTGCATCTAAAAGATGTTTATAAATTATTACCGTGGATATATTTCTTATTTTTCAAGCATACAAGAAAAACAAAAAGAAAAAAAAACGGGTCGCGTAGAGATGGGGCTCACGTGGTCAACTGGGGACTGGTGGAACAGAAAAGCTCTCCACCGCGTTGGCCAACCAATTCTTGAAGCGACCCAATGCTTCCAATACACTTCCTGCAACATCAGGATGTGTATCAGCCAAGACGTTGCCAAAACACCAATATCTGCGCCAGACGCGCTTTGAGCATGTCCTGCTCTTGATCACTGGCATGCGCAGAAGGCAGCAGCAGGAAAGCGTGCCACACCTCCAGGTAGATTATATCCCCGCCCCGATGAGCGTATTCACTAGTGCACCTTGGTAAGTGTAGTTTGCTCAATATTCGTACCCCAGTGGGTCCCATGCTGCCAAAGCTCTGGCGCAGATGTTGGTGTTTTTAAACTGTTGGAAGGCTCATGCAACTCCCTCAATAAATGGTGATAACTCGCTGGGTGTGACTCCTTAATTCTGTAGCAACTTTCTCCTTCTTCTTGCCCAAGCCGCGAAGGAGTCCCACTGCTCATCAAACAGGTCCGGAGCATCAGGATATTCGATGTGCAGGGAACAACGAGTCCTTGTTCGTGGATGTTATATTTGCGGAGTACCGACCTGACCGTTGTAAACATCCCCACTTGGGTAAGACCTTTGACAGCATGGGACCCACTGCGGTACGAATATTAAATCCTTGTTGCCTGTGTCTCCTTTGTGGAGAAAGAACGAGAGTGGTCCCAAATTCAGTGCATTAAGTGTTTATTCGGCACTCACACCAGTTCCGCCATAACGCGTAGTGTAGTTCCTATTATCCCAATAGGCTCTGCGCATTGGAATAATACCTTCAATAGTATAGGCCTAGACCAGACGTTAACTAGGTCTTCTATTGTCGATATTAGACTTAAAGTTTTGGGTTTGCCAGCTAGCTCAGAGTTCACTAGAAACTTTCTCGAATAGGCAAGGAGGAGTTGAACCTCCCTGGATAGACAAGAAGGGATTTAGTTTCTGACAACCATAGAACATGACAACTTTGCTCTCCCCTAATCAAGAGTGTATCTCTAGAGTCGTGTGAAAACAAAAGACAACTTATTTTACTCAGTCAGTACGTGCATTCTTAGTCTCACCAGATTGTAGAGAAAAGGAAGAGACGGGCGTGTTCAATAAAAGATGGTATTTATTGATCAGTCTCTTTTCTCATACATGAGAAATGGATCGATATTATCGCAATACTTATGGTTAAGTAAAGTGCATACAATAAAAGCAGAAGTATAAAATAATACTGTAAAAACATTTATATGGTTTCTAAGCCATATGCAGGTTTAAAATGGATAAAATAGATATATACATACACATTTGACTAATCGTACTCAACTGGTGTTTCTAACTACGCCTACCCCGGTGTACCTGACCTAAGCCTAATACGTGGGCGGGAATAGAAAGTAACAGTTTAAGTTAAGTTTGTTTTGCCAAGTGACTGACTCAAGAATTCTCTGCGAGGGGTTATTCAGTTCTGTACCTGGAATTTAGGATGAATGAGGGATGGTATCTCTCGTCTCTGGTCTCGATATTCCAGGCTGCCTGCGAGGGCTACCCGGAAGCGCCGGAGCTGGATTTCTCGGCAGGAGAAAGCAGCGTCTCGTTCTCAGCGCGTCAGGAAGGCGGGGCTGCGCCAGCGGGGTCTGCTCTGCTCTGGGCTTCGGCAAGTCTGGCTGCTCCGATCTCGTCACCACCGCGTGTGTTTGCATAGGGCAATATCGGTAATATTTATACCTGTAAGGTGCCGAGATTGACGTAAGGATGGACATAGATACGTCAATAAGGATGTCATACGACTTGGTCGTTAGCACATTCTTTTGCTGAAGTTCTCGGTGAAATCAAAACAATGGCCGCAGGGTTTTTCCCAGGTTGTCATAGGTTTGATTTGTTTTGAGAACTCCGTATGCCTTATCAGGGGCTGGAGGAATATCGCTTGTCTAATTAGATGGCAAGCGTTATGACCTAATCAGATAACACGTTCCTGTGCCGTAGTGTGGCTTAATCAGATAACGGTTTCTGCATCATGGGGGTTTTCTGCATCCTGGGATGGCTGCTAGTTAACTTGTTAACCAGAATAGGGTCAGGAATAGGGGGATCGATACAGAACCTATAGGAATACATCACACCCACTCCACGCTAACTATGGACATATTTACGAATCTAGGCATAGTAAAACATACTGTAGAGTATCGTGTATACCTTACCACCCCAAAATACATAAATGCATTTTGAAATTATCTAATATACGAAAAAAAATAGTCACATGTACTATATGCACTCAAGCTGTAGAATAATGCCAAAGTAATCAAGCATATGTACACATTATTACTAATCGAATATGAGAATTACACATGAAATGGCTCTTAATACAGAAGAAAAAGTTCGAGACCATTCCATCACAGAATAAAATAATTATGAACATACCAGCGGGCAGCTAATGTCTATAAAGTATCTAAAAATAGAACTTTTTGTTCTCTAAGAATAGTTCTTACTTTAAGCAGAAGACAAGTGTCCCGAAAAATATGCAAAAATATTTTGGGGCTGCTGAAAAAATTGCTGTCCGTGAACTGGAGGGAAAATTGTTCATGGTATTTTGCTATTCTATTTGAAGGCCAAATTCAGGGAACGCCGTGTGCGAGCTTGCTCAAAAGTCTCTATTTCTGCTCTGGTGAGAACATCATATCATTTAGACTGTCGAAAAAGCTGTCAACAGCTTCCTGGGAGAGTTCCACTAACTCGGAAAAAGATGTAACCATGCATTCATGTGCATGATTGTCTCCATTGACGTTTTGATTAGTATTGCTGACAGAAGGTCGTACCTGATCGATGCTGCTTTCATCTTGAACTTCACTACCCCTTAATCGTAGCGGTGAAGTCTCCACGAATGCCGTCATCAGGATTGGCAGCCGTTGAGGGCAGCACAAAGCATGAGCCTTTATTGGACTCAACAATGTTTCTGCATCCATTGGCGCATCCGATTGTAGCGTCAGACAGGTGTCCAACACGCATTCTTCTCCGCACAGCATGCACCTTAATACAGGTAAAACACATCGATGCCACATTGGTCGAAATGAAAGAAACCAAGTCATGTTCAGGTCTCTAAGCCGGGTCAGTCCCAGGATTTTTGATATCCGGTCCCGGTATCCAATGGCTCGGATTGTTTCTTCCCTTGTCGCAGGTGTTTTGTCTGTGACACGGTTTGCCATAACGAAATATAAGGACTAAGAATAGAATTCCTGCAATTAGTCCCAAAATGAGGGGAAGTCCGCCAAAAATCGAATGGACGAAATCTGGAAAAATACCCAGTATGGCTTTGAATGGTGTTAATGCCATCGAAAATACTGTCTTAAATACTTTTGAGACTCCACTGGTATCAGAAATATTTAAGATTTCATTCAGGATTTCTGCGAAATGTATGGGGGAATTAGTTGATAATAAGGAGTGAATCTCTGCAGTCGTCCTTGCGACTAGGAGATCATACGTTTCTTTTGATGACGTGAGTCTGGTCGGCGTCTGAAGAAGCACTGTTTTCATTCTGCTTAAAGTATCTATTCGAATAGAAGTAATTTTCAAGTTGGGCCATGCCCTTGCCTCCCTGTCTGGAAAGGAGCTGGGGAACAATAAGCGTCCACAGCACTTGACCTTCGCAGTCGTAGTTACGAGATAAGGAGTCCCGGGCATAAGACTACAACATCTGCGGTCCACAATTAGAACGTAACTCCCATTATAGAGTCTTTGAAAGAATGGTTCTATCTCTGTTGCAGGTGTGCCTAGCTGGTGACATGAAAGGTTATTTGAATTCCCTTCACAGGCTCCATGCAAACTAATTCCGTTACACAGAAGTGTACCGCTTAGTGACATCGCACAATTATTGCCACTAAGAAACACTTTCTGTCCTTTATTACTGACACATGCATGTGAATAGGGCAAGTTCCATGTTGTCTTAATGTACCCTTTTCCCAATTTTTCGTACATGCCAGCCTGTATATATTTTTGGCAGTATTGAAACCTGAAGGTAGATATTGGAATATTAATTATCCCATGTATTATTCATTCACTGACAGGTCGTTCTGACATTGTCACTGGTAATCTCTCGAGTTTCTCAATGCTCAGGATTGTATAATCAGCACCCTTCTGTGCCATACTGATTTGTTTATCAGTAAGGTTAAAGATATTGAATAGTGACGTTGTGTTGATTAAACGCCAAGGCACATAGCCTGAACGCAGATTTTGTAACGTCCAGCCAAGCTGTACAATAGAACGCAATTGAGACTGACCGTGTTGTAACAACAGTAAGTCTTGCGATATTATGTCGATTGCTGAAGACACAATGCTGTCCAGAGAAAAAATTCTGGATGACAGAGTCATTAACCCATTGTCCACTACAGAAAGTGATTTTTCCAAATTAATACGGTCAATTTCCCGTATACTTTCTGCTGTCTCAATTTGAGTCACCTTCCAGGCCTCGTTGTAAGCTGCATATACAGAGGCTGCTATGAAACGTTTTTGACGCTGTTTGCGCGGTCCCATAATGAAATCACGCAAGTCAGCACCATCAGTAAGTAAAGTTAGGTGTTGCTTAATTTCTGTCAGTGTGGAAGTTTGTAGCCATTGAAGGCATAATTTGCCCACACTGTAAGTTGTTATTATCCCTGGGTGTTGTCTTTGGGAATATCTAGGGTCTGGCCTGGTCAATTTGAACCCCTGTGTTTTTTCCAGGAATCTGTCTTGACAGTTATTAGTATCTGTGGGCCAGATCAACCACTGTTTCCAATTAGGATGTGTTCTGTTTTGGTTTAATACATAGTTTACGTCTATCTCCTCATCTGTAGAGCTATTGCTGTTCATTGTTGGCTTTGGAATAGACGGTTTATTTAAGTCTTTGATTTTGGCTAAGCCAAGACAGGTAGTTTGTTGAACAGTGTCATTTAAAAATATAATTTGTTCTGGGATCATGCAGGCTCTAAACAATGATTCTATACCTTGTACTTGCCATTCTTTTGTACCCAAACACTTTTTACTTCAACATTTTTGTCCCAATAATCAAAACCAAAAGTATTCATTTGTTCAAAAAATGAGTCTGAATATATCAATTTCGTGTTTGTTATCATGGTCTTTGTCCCTGTCTTATTTGACAATTTGAAATAAAATGTTTCAGCATTACTTGTGTTGAAACCTGAAAAGTATGAATATTTGTCATAAAAGGTTCTTGAGCTTCCTTTTGGAGGGGTTGCACAATGTTCCCATTGATTATAATTTAAAACATTTCTAGGTTGTGCAGATTTATGTAGAAAATGGTTACCATAGTGGTTGTAACAGTACATACTATCATAATTAGTCGAACCCTGCAAATAATCATGTTTGGTAAATTTAGCAGACATCACTAAGTCAGACATCATGTTATTAATACTTTCAAAGTCCCAATCATCAGCAAATGAGCTTGTTTTTACAAAGTCACTCAACGAGATCTTGATTTGGTGTGGATATTTCAGGATTTCAACCGGACCATAAATTTCATAGTCAGTGTTGTCCCATGCTACCCCACCCGGTATAGGATTGGCTGTGAAGTTGACTGAAGAAAGTTCTCTTTTCTCGACGTGTGAAGATGTGTGTGGCTTGAGGATTAAGTTGATTTTCTGACTTGCTGTGTCCATTTTAGCATATTTTCCCTCAATGAAGCGTCCCAAAGTTAGTACCATGATGAGCCAAAGTATGAGGATAAATGCACCAAAACCCACCCAAAATTCAATCCATGGAGAAATCAGATATGTTTCTTTCAGTTGTTTCAAATGTTCTTTAGCTTTGTCTTTAAAGGTTTTTGTTGATGGCTGTGTTTTTGATTCACTGAGGTCTTCAGAGAAATCATCGAAGTTTATGAAGTAGCCGGATGCAGTTCTGTCAATTGTTCCAATTGCTTCAGGATTACTGTTTCTTGCACATTCGTTTGTTACTTCATTGTAGGTTGGTGTGTCTATGCTAAATGATTTTATTTGGGTTTTCAGAGGTTTAAGTTCCATTGCATTGTTGCATAGGCCTTGTTGTTCTTCTGTAGGCGTCTCGAATGTGATTAGCCTCTTAGTTAGGACCTCTTTATTGGTAGCAAACCTTGGTGTTCTGCTACTTATCGGGAGTCCACTTGGCCTACTGTTTGTTATCGGCCACATGATTGTGGTTTTACCAGGTCGATGGATACAACTCGGTTCTCCTTTTTACCAGCAAGCTGCGGTAGTACTACTGATCTTGTCCCGTTGATAGACAAGACAGGAACTGCTTTTCTGTAAGAAGGCCCAAATTCCTTCTTTACCGCGATCTTTTCCCTGACTAGATCCCCGACTTTTTGAATCCAGACAGGTCTTGCTGGGACAGGTGGTGGTTCTTCAGTGGTTGTTGGCTGTTGTTTCAACTTTATGTTGCTCAGGTCTTTTCTTGTTTCGTTTAAGTCCTGCAAAATAGCAAAACGATCTTTGATATCAAAGCTTTTTTCCTTCACCACTGAAGTCTGACTGTCGAGATCTAAGACTAACATCCTAGTTCCAAACAATAATTCGTACGGACTGAATCCCTTCAGAGAATTTCTTGGCAGGTTATTTAGACTACGTTGGACACTTATTAGATGTTTGACCCACCCAGCTCCCGAACCTAATACCTTTGCTGTTATAGATTGCTTTATGTCACGTTTTTTTCTTTCTACAATTCCGTTCCCCTCAGGGTGAAATGGACAAGAGTACCGCAATGCAATGCCCATGCTGGTCATGGCCTCCTTATAAGCTCGAGAGCTAAAAGCAGGACCCTGGTCAGAATGCAGCATGCCAATTGCGTATGTGCCGATAAAGACTCGCAAATCTTTTATAACAGTTCTGGCGTCAGCCGATCGCTGGGGCCACATCCATATGAATCTCGTGCATGAATCCACTGCGACCAGGATATATTTATAGTTACCATCCCTTTGTAAGGGACCACAGTGGTCCAGATAAACACAGGCTAATGGTTTATCTGAGATTAGAAGGGGCGTCTGTGTTGGTCGTCTCACCGTTGATACTTTCATTCTTTGACATATCTCACAGTCTAAAACATAGTTCCGTGTTTGTCTTCTCATTTGTGGCCACCAGTATCTCTGTTTTAATAATGATACTGTGGCTGAGACGCCGGCATGTACAGAAGCAAGCCCTTCGTGTGCCGCTATTATTAGTCCTAACCTATGTTCCATGTTTGGAATTGCCCTATCCCCCACTCCAGGGATTCGAGCAAAAGGAACATTGTTTGCATCAGTTATGTATGAGTATTTTACTGGAAAGCCTTTTGGGAGTGTTTCTATCGAATCCTTTTCTGTAGCGCTGACAGCCTGTAATATCTCGCTGTCTATTTTTGTTTTTGACCGTGTGATGGCAGCTACGGAAGCCGTTTGCACAGCTGCCTTCGCGGCCTCATCAGCCAATGAATTCCCTGCAACGTGAACGCCATCACGTTGATGACTCAGCGTATGTATCACGTGAGTCTTTGGTAGTTCTTTTTGTAATAGAACTACTTGTTCCCAAAGCATTTTATGCTTGATTGTGCCTCCTTTTGCATCCTTAAAACCATTCTGAAGCCAGATCTGCAAGTATTCATTGTAAGACTGAACGCAATAATACGAATCGCACACAATGAGTGTGGGGAATTCTCGATCTGTATTTTCAAGCGCCATCTTGAATGCAAGTAGTTCAGCTCGCTGAGCTGTACAATCTCCCAGAGATTGTGTTTTGGTGACCGCTGGTTTAAATTTCCCTTCGTGCCAGCGACCTTTAACAATCGCGCACGCAGCACTGTAAGCTTGTTTACCCCCCACTGCGGGTTGTGCTGATCCGTCTGTATATATTATACAGCCGTAATGTTCTAGAGGCAGAATTTCGGTCGGCAGAGGACATTCGAATTCATATTGGAGAAATTCTTGTGTTTTTAAGTTAGGATCAAATTCGTATGCCACGTCTGTTGCAGCAAGAGAATTAGCCCATTGTATCCATCTCGGATGGAGCGCTTTAGCATTCGGAATGCTTGCTTTTGTTACAGCCTCTAGGGCTGGTATCGGTGTCACGATTATTATTCGTTTACCTTGTGCCAGGGCTCGTTCTTTTGCTATAGCTGTCTGTGTTGCAGTTAGAATTTTTTCCGTTGGGCTGAATTTCATTTCAGCTTTAGTGTACAAGTGTGATTTGAATGCAATTGGTACCTTTTCTCCCTCATTAGAGGTCAGGTATGTGAATCCGCATCTTCCTGGGATGACTCGAATCACAAGATTGCGTGTGTTATCACGTGTTTCTAATTTTGTTTTAATTAACATGTCTGTTTGTAAGGATCTCAGAATTTCTGTGTGTATTTGAGTCCAATTGGTTCTTTTAAAATCTGGTTTTATTAGATCATAAAGGGGTTTGACCCTTTCTGCGTAATTTGCAATGTATGTTCTTCCGAAATTTAGGAAGCCTAGAATTGACTGTAGGTTTTTTAGTGTTCTAGGTGCTTGGAGTACGGCACATTTCTCTAGGAAATTGTCAGCCAGGCTTTTGCCTTCACTTGATAATTCATATCCTAAGAACAGGACTGTTAGATGGGCAATTCTAGATTTTTTAAAGTTGAATTTGTAACCCTCTGCTGCGAACCCAAGTATTATGGTGTTCACTCTCTTCAAGTGAGTATCCAAGTCATCATCTGTTAAGTATATGTCGTCGACATAAGATAATGCTTCGTCATCATATGTTTGTAGTAATTCTGTTACTCTCGCTGAGAATACTCCCGGGCTGTTCTTGTACCCCTGGGCTAACCGACAGAATTGTTTTTGAGTGCCATTTATTGAGAACGCGGACAAATATCTGCTCTCTGGTGCTATATTTTGACAAAAGAATCCATTAGAGATGTCTAATGTTGTTTTGTATTTTTTGCGCACTATGTTATTCATTAGTGCAGCACTATGCGAGTTTTGCACTGCAAAAGTTTTGCAACATGAGTTAAGGTGTCTGTAATCCAAAACTAGACGATATGAATTGTCTGGTTTGGAGACTGGAAACAAAGGGTTGTTCATTTGTGAGGTGCAAGTTTCAATCACCCCTTGGTATTCTAATTGATCTAGGATTTCTTTTACCTGTTTTTTAGCTTCTTGCTTAATTGGGTACTGTCTTTGTGCAGTAGGTTGTGATTTTAACTGGATTTTGTGAGGAGGAGAGTCCTCATCCCATCCTACATGATTTTTATATAAAGCAGGAGCTTGGGCTACTGCCCACTTTCTAGCAAGTGTGTATTTTTTATGATTTGGGATATGGTTTGAGAAGGCAGGCATAATTATTTCTTCGCCATGAGGGCAGTCCCTGACAAACTCTGGTGGCCAGTCTTTTTCAGCTAGAAGGATGTCATAGCCCTTGGAGAGATTATCCCAAAATAGTCCTCTTATTTTTCTAGTCTTATCCCCTTCTATACGTAAAGTTATTTCATATATTTTGTGAGGTTTGCTAATTCTGGTGTCTGCAGTTTCCACTTGAAGGTATTCATTCGTGTCCACTGTCTCCAGATGATTCATAAGGACTTTGCGAGCTATGCTCACTTCTGCTGCGCTGTCTAGCATTGTCTGAGCCCATTCTCCGTTTTTCAGTTGTGTCCTCAGTATTCTCGGCATTGTTAACTACTTTAATACTGGCTACCTTCTTTTTTGGAAATTGTAATTTCTTTTTTAGATGAGCAGGTTCCTTGTCTTTGGACTTGACGTGCACTTCTCTTTGTTCTGATCGTCCTCTTCTTTCCGATTTCTGTGAGGAAGTCTGAAAAGATTGAGAGGGACGTGTATCAATATCTTGATATCTATCAGGTTTCTTTATATTATCCCTATTTCTAAGGTTGTATTTTTTCCCAGAGGGCTCCCTTTGGGGAGACTTGCGTCCTTGGTTTGGAGATTTTTCTCTCCACCGAGGAGACCTTCCTCTGGACTGGAATTTCTTTTCTTTAGGATTGGATTGTTTGTTTCCATCCCAGCTCTTTTTTGTGATGTTAAATTATTATTAAAAAATACTTTTTCAGGACTGTCTATCAGTCGGGGTTTTACTGGTATTCCACCTAAACTATCTCTACCTAGTTCCTCATAGGATTTTTCTATGATTCTGGCAATTTCAGCTGGTTGATCTGCTATATCTGTTTCTTTTAACCTTTGGTGGATCGCCACGTTTGCTGCTTCTCCCTTTATGTTGGCTAGTAATATAGCCGAGACCTGCTTGAAGTCTTTCAGTAATTTCATACCAAGAGTTAAAGCGGGTTCTGGACCGTATTCATCTTGAATTTGTTTTAGCACATCTGGT
Source organism: Lissotriton helveticus (assembly GCF_964261635.1). Taxonomy (NCBI): domain Eukaryota; kingdom Metazoa; phylum Chordata; class Amphibia; order Caudata; family Salamandridae; genus Lissotriton; species Lissotriton helveticus. The sequence continues at coordinate 247,576,168 of NC_136065.1, read as the reverse complement.
ATTACCGAGATGGATGGAACGCCATGCGTTTTTGTGTAAATGGAAGCAAAGACTGTACCCCAAGTGTCACAGTCCTCCACGTGTGGTGCGATTCCCATTGGAAGACAGATAGTCAGAATCCTGTGTTTTTCTAACGGGGTGGTGTCTGGAAACACCGCCTCTATTTGGGTGATTTTTTGTGCTAACCAGAATGGTATTTGTTCCCGTTTAGCTGGTACTTTACCTAGGCAGGATTGTATGTTCTGTGGTGTCATTTTATTTGTGTTCCCCTGTTGAGGGGTCAGCTGTGGAATTTTGATTGCTGGTTGGATTGTAGAAGTCCGCATCACATATTGGACTAATTGTCTATGTAACTTTATTATTTGTTTCAGCTGTGTTAACAGCTCTGGTGCAGGCATTCTTTCAATGTCTGGATGTGGTGTGTATCCGGCTAGGACCGGCCACGTTGCTCCTGGTCTACCTAAGGGACCGAGCCTGGTGATGTGATTATTATGTTTTAGGGCGCCATTAAACAAGAGCAGGTGCTCTTGAAATTTAAGTGGTACTTCCACCTCCTCGTAAGGAGTGTACGCATCAGGAGGTTCCTCTGTTTTGTAATAGTGGAAGACCTTTGTTACAGCGTTAGCTGCTGGAAAGTTTATCCATGTATAGAATACCTCTGTCTGCCGATATTCGTGTGCCTCAATTACGAATATGACTGTGCCACCTCTAGGTGTCAGTCCATTTTCTATAAGTTTTAAAGTTATAGATTTCCTTTTGTTGACCGGGATGAGTATTATACCCGGGTCTGCTTCTTGCATAGCAGTATCAGCTGCTGCGAGTTCAGCTGTTATTCTAGCTGCCTCTCTATCTCCTTCACTGTCTGACATTGTACTGTCCAGAAGGTTATTCCGTTTGTTTGCAGATCAGGTTTCTTATGGAAACAAAGATTAGATGCACAATATTTTGGAACAGTGTATCCTTCAACGTTGACTAAACCAAGAACCATACATAGGAGTTTCCTCCTGCGAGGTTTGGCGGATATGACCTTTCACCCACTCCAGACGTCTTTGGAGTATTATGGGAAAAAAGGGGTTCTGAGTGAAAAAGCACGACTGAGTTACTCTAATGTCTTGCGTTAGTTTTATCGCCTATCCAAACACGTTGGGCGCCATGTAGTGTAGTTCCTATTATCCCAATAGGCTCTGCGCATTGGAATAATACCTTCAATAGTATAGGCCTAGACCAGACGTTAACTAGGTCTTCTATTGTCGATATTAGACTTAAAGTTTTGGGTTTGCCAGCTAGCTCAGAGTTCACTAGAAACTTTCTCGAATAGGCAAGGAGGAGTTGAACCTCCCTGGATAGACAAGAAGGGATTTAGTTTCTGACAACCATAGAACATGACAACTTTGCTCTCCCCTAATCAAGAGTGTATCTCTAGAGTCGTGTGAAAACAAAAGACAACTTATTTTACTCAGTCAGTACGTGCATTCTTAGTCTCACCAGATTGTAGAGAAAAGGAAGAGACGGGCGTGTTCAATAAAAGATGGTATTTATTGATCAGTCTCTTTTCTCATACATGAGAAATGGATCGATATTATCGCAATACTTATGGTTAAGTAAAGTGCATACAATAAAAGCAGAAGTATAAAATAATACTGTAAAAACATTTATATGGTTTCTAAGCCATATGCAGGTTTAAAATGGATAAAATAGATATATACATACACATTTGACTAATCGTACTCAACTGGTGTTTCTAACTACGCCTACCCCGGTGTACCTGACCTAAGCCTAATACGTGGGCGGGAATAGAAAGTAACAGTTTAAGTTAAGTTTGTTTTGCCAAGTGACTGACTCAAGAATTCTCTGCGAGGGGTTAGTCAGTTCTGTACCTGGAATTTAGGATGAATGAGGGATGGTATCTCTCGTCTCTGGTCTCGATATTCCAGGCTGCCTGCGAGGGCTACCCGGAAGCGCCGGAGCTGGATTTCTCGGCAGGAGAAAGCAGCGTCTCGTTCTCAGCGCGTCAGGAAGGCGGGGCTGCGCCAGCGGGGTCTGCTCTGCTCTGGGCTTCGGCAAGTCTGGCTGCTCTGATCTCGTCACCACCGCGTGTGTTTGCATAGGGCAATATCGGTAATATTTATACCTGTAAGGTGCCGAGATTGACGTAAGGATGGACATAGATACGTCAATAAGGATGTCATACGACTTGGTCGTTAGCACATTCTTTTGCTGAAGTTCTCGGTGAAATCAAAACAATGGCCGCAGGGTTTTTCCCAGGTTGTCATAGGTTTGATTTGTTTTGAGAACTCCGTATGCCTTATCAGGGGCTGGAGGAATATCGCTTGTCTAATTAGATGGCAAGCGTTATGACCTAATCAGATAACACGTTCCTGTGCCGTAGTGTGGCTTAATCAGATAACGGTTTCTGCATCATGGGGGTTTTCTGCATCATGGGATGGCTGCTAGTTAACTTGTTAACCAGAATAGGGTCAGGAATAGGGGGATCGATACAGAACCTATAGGAATACATCACAATGACAAAATGCTGAATGGTTTATTCCCCCAATTTAAAGTGACAGTGCTCAATAACCGAGATTAAAGGCATGGAAAACAGACTATCTTCATATTCAATGCTTGCATAAATGCATTAATAATGACATGTTTAAATACACTGATAAAACACTGTATTTTGTGCCATAAAAACTTCTTATCAAAAATTCACAAAATGGCATAAATTCCTGTTATATCTGATAGCCCTTTGGAATATCACTTCCTTACCTACTAATATCTTTTCCACAATCCTTACATAATTGGATATAAAATAAAATGACAAGTGCTTCAATCCTCCCCAAAATGCAAATCAACATAAAGTGCTTAGTGCTCGAAATCTGTTGTTCACAGCAGCATATATTGATGACATAATGTCATTAGGTATTATCGATGATAAATAAATAAATCAATATATATAAAGTGTGAAAAGGTGCAAATAGCGCTAGGGGCTTAGCAATAAATCTTATTCAAACAGTTGATTCCCACAAATGCAGATACAAATGTATAAATATATTAAATCATATATATACATATGAATACACTTCAACTGTCTAAAATCAGATACAACTATATACAAATTTTCTAAATGTTTGCTAAAAGTTACATATTTATCAAAATATGATCAGAAATTGCATATTTTATCCAGTAACGCATAAAATGCGATCATCTAAAATACCTTTATACACTATGGGGTCGATTCCGATTCGGGAAAAAAACGTTTCTACGATTTGTATCCGGAGCCCTCTCCGTACGAATCGTACCCGTCCGTCCGAGTCACGAAGTACGAACCGTATTCCGTGAATCCGTCCGAATCGTCGCGATCCGTACGTATTGCAAGGCTAGAACCGTGAACCGTACGACTCGTACACATGCCTTACGACCCGACAAGTACGATCCGGACCGGGGTATGAGGACGCAATTCGTACGGTCCACGTCAGGTAAGGGCGAGTCAGACGGAAAAGCACACAAACACATACACACCGTACGGTCCGTACCCCCCATAATCGCAGGGGTACGCACCGTACCCCTGCGATCATGGGGTGTATGAGCCATACCCCCATTGTACGATCGGTGTACGAGCCGTACCCCATGTACGATCGGTGTACGAGCCATACCCCCATTGTACGATCGGTGTACGAGCCGTACCCCATGTACGATCGGTGTATGAGCCCTACCCCCATTGTACGATCGGTGTACGAGCCGTACCCCATGTACGATCGGTGTACGAGCTGTAACCCCATTGTACGATCGATGTACGAGCTGCTCCCCATGTACGATCGGTGTACGAGCCGTACCCCATGTACGATCGGTGTACGAGCCGTACCCCATGTACGATCGGTGTACGAGCCATACCCCATGTACGATCGGTGTACGAGCCGTACCCCATGTACGATCGGTGTACGAGCCGTACACCGATCGTACATGGGGTACGGCTCGTACACCGATCGTACAATGGGGGTACGGCTCGTACACCGATCGTACAATGGGGGTACGGCTCATACACCCCATGATCGCAGGGGTACGGTGCGTACCCCTGTGATCATGGGAGGTACGCACCGTACACGGGGGGCCATTCCGTACCGGTTTCGGCGCGAACTCTGCTTTTACGGCTGTTTTCAGCTCCCGTAGAAAAAGGGTCATACGGTGCGTACCCGACATGTATCATACTTGCTGGGTCGTAAAAACCAGCCGCGAACCGTACAGATGACGCGTACAGCGGGTTCTGAGGGAGAATCGTACGGAGATTAGAGTCGTACGGTGTCTTGTACGACTCGTACGGAGTACGGCTCCTGGTACGAATCGTACTTCGTCGTACGTACGGGACGTTTACAGGTACGATTCGTACGGGGAAAAAACGCTCCGTACGACGATTCGGAGTGCTTTTTACCGGATCGGAATCAACCCCTATATCTCTAAAACTGGGAACGGTAAAATCAAGTTGAACAATATGCAATGCCTGAAATGCCTTGATAATGTACCCTTAATGGGACCTGTCATATATGTATGTTCTATGTGTAAGTATATGTAATTGCAGGTATAGGGAAACTCTAACAATGTTACAACTGTAATCCTGTCCCATCCTACAAATATGTGTGTATATCTTTGCTCGTATTCAGGCCCCTGGATGCTTCGTGTCTAACTCCAATATATATTGAGTTTTCAGGCGTCTGATCTTAGCCTCCCTGTTCCCACCTCTTTTTTGTGGCGGTATCGCATCTATAACATAGTACTTACAATATTTAAGACTACTGTTACGACATTCCTTGAAATGTCTTGCAACAGGGTAGCTGGAATTGTTATTGACAATGGCCCTAGTGTGCTGCAAGATCCTCTTGTGTGCAGCCAACTTAGTACTGCCTACATATTGGTTCTGTTACACTTGTAAGGATTGTTGTATCTTTGATTGTTTCTCCTGCCAGTAGTTTATCATACAAACGTACAAACTTATGGCTATAAGTGAGGATTCTGCCGCTTTCATAATCCGTGCAATTTCTTTGGAGTTTCCTTTGTTTACGTGCTTTAATGTCATCCTCATAGAGTTTCAATCTAATTTTCAGGCCCTTCATATATTTATCTATTGTTTCCTGTTCTTTCGGTTTATAGTTCATCCTCGGGTGCTTTTAAATCTCTGAGAATCGATTCTCTATCTTCTAATGCATAGTTCCCAGAATGGTTAACATATTCCTTGAACTTATTGCGGAGTTCTCTACCGATTCATCCAACATCTTGGCAATTGGGGATTTGTAGGAAGGTGTGGTATATATTCTTAGTCACATTGGGACCATCTCTTTGTCAATATAATCTTGTAAGGATATCACCTCCCACCATTTGGACATCTCCGCCTTCATCAATTTCTCAAATTTCTTAAGGTTATCATGCAAGGTTGCATCCTTCACACTTGTCTCTTAATGTGGTTGGCCTTTGTTGGGGGCTCTTGTGAATAGACTTTGGGCAGCTGCCCGTATTTCAGATTCTTTTTCCATGTATTGGGTTATGTGTACACCTGGAGTACACAAAAAATTAAAGGAAAAGTGCAAAAGCGCTGGTGACTGGACGGCCCAGCAAATCCCCCCTCTCAATATAATTAGAGATTTTTGCTGCCTTTCAGGGAAAAGTATATTTAAAGAGTGTCGATATTTGCGGCACGTGCTCACAAAAACAGTGGTATGGGTACTATGGTAGGGGCAGATGGCAATATCTTGAGTTGAGTGGTTCGTAAGATTGAAGCGGTCTAATGGAGCAGGGTTTTCGCAGAAAGAAACCTGCTCGATTAACACCCCTATAACATGTACTAACAGTGTGCAGTGGAAACTAATGTCCAAAAACACAAAGAAACATGCAGGAAACTGCTTTGCGCATGTGTACACTAATGTGAATTAATGCATGAAAGAACTAAGTAACTAACTAACTAACTAACTTTATATTGCGTTTTGAAAGGAGCAAGAAATAATGCATGACTAGGCCGCATTTTGTATGTTGCTATAAAAAAATTATAATAAATGATGCCGCTTTTGCTTAAAGTTTGCTAGGAAAAAACACTAACATGGGATAGTGAAATGGTGGGTGGTAAACAGTGAAAAGTGCATTTCTGTGTAATTAATAAATGCTTATGTTTTCATTCTCCATGATGAGATGAACGGGCCTGAAAATGCTTAAGTTAACAGGATAGATGAGGAGATGAAGAGTGCATGAATATTTTGACGAAAAGACAGAAATGCTGAGCACTGTAGAAGAAGATCAAAAGTCCAAGGTTGTTCAGCTCAAAGAACATTGTTTGCCTGCCAAAAGGATGGGACTGGTCGTGGGACCCAAGACTTCTTCCGTGGACGTAGCTGAGAGACATGAGAAAAATATTGAAAAAATTACATGCATTAAATTTATGAACGAGTCAAAGTTTATGTCACGAGAAGGGAAGTAGAACGATGCGCAATAGAAATCCTGAATGAAATCATGATGGTGTGACAGACCATCTCCGGGCCCAGCCAATGAAAAGTTGAAATCAATGAATTGTTTCAAATAATGTGGGTTGGACATGTAGGTTTTAGGGTATAACTGGGGTGCCTTTAGGGGTGTGGTTTAGTCATCAACGGGGAGTAGCTGAGCGTGATGAGGCAGCAGAAGAGAGGGGTTATGCCTCGCTGTCCGTCGGTTTGCAGAGAGGCCGAGCTGTTCCTGTCCCTATCCCGTTCCTGGGTTCTGAAGTCTTTATTCCCTGACTCTATTTCATGGGACCCCCACTACCTCCTTGGCCAGGGGGATGGTATTTCACCGATCTTTGAGTTAGTATATCCATCTGACTCGTACTTTGCATAAGTATTTGCAAATGTATTGTTTTCTCTGAAACTTATGTCTCTTCTATCCCCTTCGTCATATTTATACCACTTCACATTATTTTGCTGAAACTTATGTCTCTTTATATATCCCCTCCGTAAAATAAATACTGTTTCACATTATCTTGCTGAAACTTAGGTCTCTTCAGCTATCCCCTCCGTCATGTGTATACTGTTTCACATTATTTTGCTGAAACCTATGTCTCTTAATCTATCCACTCCTTCATGTGCATATCGTATATTGAAGATGAGTATGACACTGTTTGCATTTTGCTGATTTATCTCCCTCTTGTGAACTCCATTGATTGCATTTGTGACCAGTATGCGATGAGCATTATTGATTCACATTTATTTGAGATAAACTTTATTAATCTTACTGAGAGTCTGTGATTATTTAGCTAACTGGATAATTAGTTAAATAGTAATATTATTCCCATCAGCTACTCAACCAACTGGTCCATTGACCAGAGGAAAGAGAGTTGATATACAGGTTTAGTTATGTATTTAGAAATGTTAGACATGAACCTGTGAAGAACGAGATTTTTACATTATTAAAACTTGACCAACAGGGCATCAGGGATTTGGGTGAATGTGTATGGGCCTTTGTACGTGATGTTATTAAGGATTGATCCTTGATTAGGTGTCGCGCTGGATCAGGACTGTTGTGTCTTTATATTCAGTAATTTCAAGGTACTCTCTAATCAACAGTTTTGCCTAGATCTAATTGTTTGGTGTGTAACTAAACACCTGGTTCGTGTAGCATGGTTCAGAATCTGTTCGGAGAACCATCTACCAAGACACCGGCAAGGTAACACAATCCATTCTAACAATCGTTCTCTCTCCTCCTGGTCAATCCTTTACAATCTGGGTTCAAAAGGTGTTGGTTACGAGCACCCTCTAGAGATGCAAATAGACCCAGTCAGAGTTGACGGGTGCCCAGCAAGATTGCACGCGTCCTCTGACCCGTCCTGATCCCCCTACCCCTTACCAAACAACTGACTAAGTCCACCTATCTCTGGGACGCGTGTCAGTATATTGGATTTTCGAGCTCTGTGATCTCCGGACTTTCTCTGCTCCAATGCTCCGTTAGTTCCCATCTGCCCACACGTTTCCCAGCGGACGGCTGTCAAGGGGCATCAATTTCATTCAAACAAAATCGAGTGCTCCTTCCGCCCCCACACGCCCGTGGGTGGTTGGTGTGCTGTGCCGATGGAGCCCACGGGTCGTAATTTGTCAAAGAAAAAACAAGTAAGCGCACACTCAGGGGATAGTTGCTGAGCCAAAGATTTAATGCCAGTTAAGCGTTTCGACTGTCAAAGCAGTCTTGTTCACACACTGGATTTTTTGCCAAACCACATATTTACATACAGTTATTTAGACATAGAGAACGGCCAACTTTTACAGATCTGCAATCTTATAGTTCTAAAATGGCATCCATTTTGTGGTCCGTCAAATTCAATTGGAAACTTTGCATTCATACAGCAATGAGTAATCATTGTAGTTATAACAATTATTTCCCAACCAATTCATGCTGTATTTCACATAGCTCTCAAAATGTACTTGAGATAGATATATATGTTTCTGTGAGTGTGTGTGTGTGTGTGTCTGTGTGTATATAAGTGTCTATATGTATATATATGTAGCCCTGGGAGATGGGTTGCCCAGGGCGATAATAGGCATGGAGAGGGGCCATGCGGCCCTCCTCCTCTTTAAAATACATAGGGCCCTGGGGGATGGGATCCCCGGGCCTAATGAGGCTCAGGTAAAAGAGCAGCACAGCAACCATTTTCTTTGTAAAAAAAACCACAGCCGTGTGAGATTAGACCCCGAGGACCTTTTTTTATGCTCCGGGAGGGTGTCACGCGGCCCCTTTGTCCTATAAAAAAAGATACGACCCTGGGGGATGAGCCCAGAGAGCTTAATAAGGCTTGTGGAGGGGGCCACATGGCTCCCTTCCCCTTTACAATATATATGGCCCTGTAGATGGGGTCCCCAGGGCCTAATGAGACTTGGGGAGGGATGCCACATGGCCCCCTCCTTTTTTATACTGGTATTGCCCCAGGGGATGGGCTCTCCAGGACCTAATAAGGCTTGGGAGGGGAGTCGCTTGGATCCCCTCCCCTTTTTTGTATTTGGCCCCAGATGTGGTTCCAGGGGCTACGAAGGCCATCCTTAATAGTGCACAAAGCAAAGGCTGTGCGCAGCGTGGGGTTGGGTGCCTGCTGGAGATTTGGTCCCAGGCTAGGCCTGCGGCTAACCCCTGGCAGTGCACAAAGTGTGATTTTACATATGGTAATTAAAAACTACTTTATGTTGAAAAAAACCTAGAAATTCACTGAAGAATACGAAGGTTAAAGTAACTTTATAGTTAGGCATAATAAAAATATGTTTTTGTTTTAAAACCTTAGAAATTCACTGAAAAAAATCTAAGGTTACAGTAACGTTATAGTTAGGTGAATATGTCACTGACAACATTAACACAGAAATTCATGAGTTAAAATAAGCACAGCTAACTATAACTTGCACCCCCGCCATGCACTGCTTACCATCTCACATGTTACATCACTCATGACATGTTCTATGACATTATTTACATCTCAAATGACACCATTGATGACATCATCTAATGAGTGTGTTAGTTTTTTAAATAATTTACATAGTGGTGAGTAGCTACCGTATTGCTTTTCTACCAAATTTTATACAACCTTTGTCAAGCTACTGTGCCCCTAATGCATTATAGAAGTGTAAAGGTATTAAACACAAATCTTTGCATTGAAGAGTAACTCTGGGTGCAGGTGAAAGTTGACGACTTGTGTTAAGCATGTTCCACTCAAGTTTACGTATTACATACTAAGTATTGTAAGCAGCGTTGAATTATTAGAAAGAATCATCACAGCATGACAATTTCTACATAACATACAAGACTGTGTGCACCAAGTACTAACCTATGTATATGTGCTTCTTTGCTTCAGAAGATGGACTATCTGTAAAGTTTTCGCCACAGTATGTAGGCTGCAGGTAGTATCATCTTTAGGACCTTCAGATCGTATTTATTTTAAGCGAATAATGTTTTTTTTCTACAAGTGTTGCATAAAGTGTACCCTGTTCTAAGTAGATACTTTTTAATACTCTGTGGTGTACTTCTCATGAGAGTTTCACTGCCTGCAACAGTGTGGTACAGAGTAAACTCTCTCCATAGAGTAAACACTGTTTAAAGTACCCACTTTTCTACTCATATCAAATTCATTTCTCAAGGTTGGTTAGGTGACTGTGATGGGTTTCATATGGGTAAAAACTCTGTCTGTAGTAGGTCATTCACTTTGGAACAAACTTTGAGTGTCATGACTTTCTCTGAACAGTTGTATTTATATTGACGTGTGCAAATGATGATTTCCCATATATCTTTGGTTGATTTTTAATATGAACTAGGCTAGCTATGAAGAGTATGGTATAGGCTCAATGTTGCACATAACACATGCTTGCTACACATAAAGGAGCTGTGTCTGTGATGGCACTGATGATGCTTCATATTATTCTGAGCTAGTTTGAACTTACTTTCAGGCCTCTAAACAAAATACTAGTTTATACTATAATGTGTACAAAAGAAGCTTGTTTGATGTTATTAGGGGTGTCACCAATTATGTAATTTGAGATGTCAGTGCTGTCATAAATGATGTTGTAGAAATTGTCATGAGTGCTGCAATACATGAGGTCCTTAGGCAGTGCATGCCAGGGGCGCAAGGTATAGTTAGACTGATTTTAATATGTCTGGATTTAATCTGAGGTGGCATGTCGGGCAAAAGGACAATAGGTTAGAATGCAACCCTGAGCGATTGCCAGTGGTTAAACTTATTGCAAGCATCCTCCCAACACCTTTTGTGTTTTTACTGTAATGTCCTAAGTGGTCATGGGTATGGCCAAACATAGGTCCCTTGCTCACTGTATGAAAAAAAAAATGTCCCTATCACAGAATTAAATTCTGAAAGATTTTAAACAAATTGATGTCACTTAAGTCAGAACTCAAACAGGAACATTAGTGCAACAGTATCCACAACATGATTTCCAAAAAGCATAAAGAGTAAAATTTTAAAATTAAAAAAAAAATTATTCATAAAAAAACATCATTTATTCAATGCAATACATTGTCATATACAATTTCATAAAGAACAATAATAATAAAAACATGTTAAAAATAAATTTCCTTGTTGCACATTACAGTAGTTCTGAAAAACAGTTGAAAAACCCAACGCAACTGAAGAGCCCCAATGAGGCCAAAACCAATCTTGAGTTGCTTGTGTCCCGGTTCAGAGAGGACCATGCTTGGCAGTTCAGTCTGAACTGTTCCTATTGGAGCAGGATCTACACTGATGTGCACGTAGCTAGGCCGAATCTGAGGTGGTATGGTGGGCAAAAGGATAATGGTTTGGCATGCCACCCTCGAGTGATTGCCAGTGGTTAGACTTATTGAAAGCATCCTCCCATCACCTTTCGTGTTTTTAATGTAATTACTAATTGTGCCCACCACTGGTACAAGGGTGGTCATGCCTTACATATTGTGACTATCCTTGTCCAAATTTTGACCAGCTGTTGCACAAAGGTGTCCTACGTTCACATAAGGATGGCCCTTGCATAATAGTGACCATTTTTGGTATATTGTTGCCATCCTTTGTTTACAAATGGCTAAACTTGGTATAATAGTGGCCCTTCATGATATAATGTTGGCATACTAAGCATTAGTATGGGCATTCACGGCTTTATACCATCAATCTCTCACATAATGGTGTCCATCCTAGCCTTTTTGTATCAATAGCATGGTGGCCATGCTTTCCATTTGATGGATGCCCGTTTGAGGCAGAATCTGTCCATGTGTGAAGTTTGTGCATGTGAATGATTGATGAAAATGACATGACCATGAACTTTTCTGATTTGGTAACTATTACATTTGTGATAATATCAGTTTGTTGCTACGGATGGTTTTCATTGACCACAAAAATCCAAGATTCTAAAAGAGGCCAAGATCCTCCCACAGGCTCCACTGTAGACTCCAGTCTACCCTGGATAGTACAGATTCAGTACATAAAGGATCAATCTGCACTAGGCACCGTGGGCGCACTATATGTTGACACCTTCCATCAGTCTATGCTGCACACTTTGGGCTCAGTATATGCATGTTTTCTTTTATCAGTCAAAGCGGTATATTTTGGGCTCCAGTCTCTACCAATCAATCAATCAATCAATCATATCATTTGTAAAGCGTACAACTCACCTGTGAGGATCTCAAGACGCTGGGGTGGGGAATGCTGCTACTGCTCAAAAAGCCAGGTCTTGAGGAGTTTTCTGAAGGTCAGCAGGTCTTGGGTCTGCCGTAGGTGGATGTAGAGGGTGTTCCAGGTCTTGTCGGCGAGGTGGGAGAATGATCTGTCGCCGGAGGTCACTCTCCGGAAGCAGGGGAATGTGGCGAGGGCGAGGTCGGCGGAGCGGAGCTGGCGGGTGGGGGTGTAGTCAAGTCAAGTCAAAACCACTTTATTCGATTAATAAAAATCATAAAAGTATGCTATACAATTTTGTTTCTATTAAAAATAGTATCAAAACATAAAATTCCATTAAAAACAGTAGAAAAACACTTTCATTGTAAAGATCAGTTAATCACTGTCATTAAAATTATATAAGCTAGTTTTCCGTCTCCTGTTGTGCTACCAGTCTGATCCTCCTAGTTCTAATAGACGCGACAAGAAAACTTGCAACACCAAACATGGTTACAGGGGATTCCATTAATTGTAAAAACAATAAGGCAGGTTTAGACTGTATAAATGCATTCTCTTTCAATACTGGAAAGATAAACCTTTTTCTAGCTTCATGATACAGGGGACAAAAAAAGCATAAAATGCATGGTATCTTGAGGGGAGAAATAATCACATTTACAGACAGCCATATCCTCAGGCCTACTCGAACCCTTTGAATCACCCAATACCAAATGAATCTGGTTGAAACGAAATTTTGTCAGTAGCCATCTATGAAAAGGGTGGGGTGTAGAAGCTGAGTCATCTGTTGAGGTAGTTTGGTCCGGTGTTGTGGCTGCGGCAAGGGATGTCGAGGATCAGGCGTGAGGCGTTCTGGATGCATTGGAGCCGTCTCAGGAGTTTGGCCGAGGTTCCTGCGTAGAGTGCGTTTCCGTAGTCCAACCTGCTGCTGATGAGGGCCTGGGTGACTTGTTTCAGTGAGGATCCACTTGTAGATCCTGCGGAGCATGCAGAGGGTGTTGAAGCAGGAGGAGGAGACGGCGTTGACCTGTTTAGTCATGGAGAGGGTGGAGTCGAGGATGGCCCCTAGGTTGCGTGCGTGGTTGGTGGGTGTTGGAGCGGTTCCCAGTGCGATTGGCCACCAGGAGTCGTCCCAGGCCGATGGGGTGGATCCGAGGATGAGGACCTCCTTCTTGTCCGAGTTCAGCTTCAGTCGTCTGTCCTTATCCATTCAGTGACGGCTTTCATTCCTTCGTGAAGGTTGGTTTTAGTGGTGTGGGGGTCCTTGGTGAAGGAGAGGATCAGCTGGATGTCATCAGCGTAGTAGATGATGTTGAAGTCAGGCCGACGGGCGACGTAGGCGAGCGGTGCCATGTAGATGTTAAACAGAGTTGGGCTGAAGGATGAGCCCTGGGGTATGCCGCAGATGATCTCGGTGGCTTCAGAGCAGAAGGGGGGAAGGCAGACGCTCTGTGTTCTGCCGGAGAGGAAGAAGGTGGTCCAGTTCAGGGCCTTCTCGTGGATCTTGGCGTTGTGGAGGCGTGTTCGTAGTGTGTGGTGGCAGACCGTGTCGAAGGCAGCTGACAAGTCCAGGAGGATGAGGGACCCCGTTTCTCCGTTGTCCAGAAGGGACTTGATGTCATCGGTGGCGGCGATGAGGGCAGTCTCGGAGCTGTGGTTGCTGCGGAACCAGGACTGGGAAGGCTCCAGGATGTTGTTCTCCTCAAGCTGCGGGTCAGTTGTTTATTGACGGTCTTCTCGATGACCTTTGCCGGGAATGGGAGCACGGAGATGGGCCGGAAGTTCTTGAGGTGCTTGGGGTCCGCCTTGGGTTTCTTGAGTAAGGCGTTGACCTTGGTGTGCTTACAGCTCTTCGGGAAGGTTGCTGTCTCGAAGGAGGTGTTGATGACTTTCCGGAGATGGGGTGCAATGGTTGTGCTGGCTTTGTTGAAGATGTGGTGTGGCCATGGGTCTGACGGAGATCCGGAGTGGATGGTGGTTATGATCTTGATGGTGTCGTTGATGTTGGTCCAGGAGAGCAGGCGGTTGGGGCGGATGGTGGTCGTGGGAGGCAGAGGTCTCAGTGGTTGTCGGGGCGGTCGTGGCGTTGAAGCTGTCGTGGATGACTGCGATCTTGCAGTGGAAGAAGGTGGCCACCGAGTCGCGCAAGTCTTGCGAGAGTGGGACGTCATTGGTGTTGGAGCTGGGGTTGGAGAGTTCCTTCACGATGTTGAAGAGCTCTTTGCTGTTGTGCGCGTTGTTGACTAGGCGGTTTTTGAAGTAGGCCCTTTTGGCTGATCTGATGAGGTGATGGTGTCTGCGGGTGGCGTTCTTGTGGGCTGCGTGGCTGTCCGGTGTTCGTTCACGGAGCCAGATCTTCTCCAGCTTTCGGCAAGATTGCTTGGAGGCCCAGAGGTCTTCAGTGAACCAGCTGGCTTCCTTTTTGGTGTGACTGTTGGAGGGTTTCTTGATCGGGACATGGGTGTTGGCGCAGTTGTTGATCCACTGTCTGAGGTTGCGGGTGGCGGTGTCAGGGTCGGTGGGGTCGGCGGGTGGGCTCTGGGCGAGGGTGGTGGTTAGCTGGTCGTCGGTGGCTTTGCTCCAGCAGCGGCGAGGCATCTGTTGGGTGCGGTGGCGCGTAGTGGGTTTCTTGAAGGTGAAGTGGATGCAGCGATGGTCTGTCCAGTGGAGTTCGGTGGTGTGGGTGAAGGAGACGTGGGGGCTTGTGGAGAAGATGGGGTCAAGCGGGTGACTGGCGGAGTGACCGGCAGAGTGGGTGGGTGTTGTGACGAGTTGTGTGAGTCCGAGGTTGGCTAAGTTGTTGATCAGGGTGGTGGAGTTGGTGTCGTTGTTCTCGAGGTGGAAGTTCAGGTCCCCAAGGAGGATGTAGTCTGTGGAGGCAACGGCGTGTGTGCTGACGAAGTCGGCGATGGAGTCGCTGAACTGTAGTCGGGGTCCGGGGGTCTGTAGAAGAGGGTTCCTCTGAGGGTGGTGTTTGGGTCGGTGTGGATCTGGAAGTGCAGGTTTTCGGCAGTGCTGAGGCTGTTGTCGGTGTTGGTCGAGACTCTGAGAGTGTTCCTGTGGACGATGGCGATTCCTCCTCCTGCTCCATTGGTGCGGTCCCTGCGGGTGATCTTGTAGCCTTCCGGGATGGCTATGTCGGGTGCCGAGGCGGGGTTCAGCCAGGTCTCCGCCAGGAAGGCGACGTCTGGGGAGGTTGAGTCGAGTAGGTCCCAGAGTTAAACCGCGTGTTTGCGGGCGGAGCGGGTGTTGAGAAGGATGCATCTGAGGTGCTTGGGTTCTTTCCTGGTCGGTAGCAGGTCGGGCAGATGCTTTTGAAGCTGCAGTTCCGGCAGGTGAAAGCTCCGTGGGTGCGCTTCGGGGCAGCCAGGAAGCAGGTGTGTGATCGTCTGGTGTTGAGTGCGTGGAGGGTTCTGGCATCGTAGCGGTGTCAGGCGCTGTGGCGTTCGCGGGGTCCAGGGGTACTGGCAATGGGCGCGGTCCAGGCGCAGACGGGCTTGCCTTATTTATTTATTTGTATTTATGAAGTTTTGTATAGCGCTAGCCTGACCGGTGGGTATCGGAGCGCTTCACAACAATTGCATAGCAAAATACACGAGAGCAGAACATATTACAATAAAGCAAGCAAAAGAGGGCAGAACAAATAGCAAAACAGTGAGACAATCCAGATGGGAGTCGTAGTAAAGAAGATGTTGATGTAGGTCCATTACAAGGACTTGATATCCCACAGCCAGGAGAGGTAAAGTGTCATTTTCCGCACTCCGCTTGATCCTATCTAATCGCTAGAGATCGATCGAGGAAAAGGATTTTGAGCTGATATTTGAAT
The DNA here is from genome assembly GCF_964261635.1 of Lissotriton helveticus. Classification (NCBI taxonomy): domain Eukaryota; kingdom Metazoa; phylum Chordata; class Amphibia; order Caudata; family Salamandridae; genus Lissotriton; species Lissotriton helveticus. Next base: position 247,560,212 of record NC_136065.1, on the reverse strand, counting down.
TCAGCGAAGGAGGGAATAGGTCTGATGTGGGGGGGATAGAGTTCCATATTTTGGGGGCATTGCCAGTGAAGGATCTGGCCGCGTTTTTCTGTTTTCGTGGTTTTAGCGGGATAAGAAGTAAGGCCTCCATACGAGGGGATGTGGGAGGGAGGAGCAGCTGGGAGGCGGGAGTGGGGAGGCAAATGGGATTGCAGGGGGGCGGGGCCACAGGGACGCAGCGGCGGGAAAAATGGGCAGGGTTGCGGGAGAACTGGGCATAGGAAGGAAAAACAAGTTTAGCCAAGAAAACAAGTACAGGCACAGAGGAATAAAAACACGTCTGGGCAAGAAAGCAAGTACAGGCACAGGGGAATAAAAACAAGTCTGGACAAGAAAGCAAGTACAGGCACGGGGAATAAAAACAAGTCTGGGAAAGAAAGCAAGCTAGGAGAGGAGTTGGCCTAACGGCTAGGGCGCTCGACCTCGGACCTGGGGATCTGGGTTCGAGTCTCGGTAACGACGCTAAAACCTCCTGTGATTCTGGGCAAATCACTTAATCTCCCCGTGTCTAAAAATGAATGTGTGTCCGTCCTCATGTAACGTAACTGGTGCTATGTAAAGCGCTCTGATACCTGATTCAGTTCGGGTCTAGTTCGCGCTATATAAAACACTGCAAAAAAAAAAAAAAGGCACAGGGGAATAAATACAAGTCTGGGCAAGAAAGTAAGTACAGGCACAGGGTAATAAAATCAAGTCTGGGCAAGAAAGCAAGTTAGGCACAGGGGAAAAAAAACAAGTCTGGGAAGGAAAGCAAGTACAGGCACAGGGCAATAACAACAAGTCTGGGCAGGAAAGCAAGTACAGGCACAGGGGAATAAAAACAAGTCTGGGCAAGAAAGCAAGTTAGGCACAGGGGAAATATACAAGATTAGGCAAAAACAATGCAGGCAGAGCCGTGCAGCAGTGTGGGGAGCGACCTGCCTGTGAGCACCTTAGTTCAGTTTGCCTAAGCTGGGCTCTTTGGCTCAGTGTATGGACTTCTTGGGACCAATCTACGCTGGCGACTGAAAGCTCTGTCAGTGCTAGACATCTTGGGTTTCGTGTAGTAGGACTCAAAGAGCTCCATCTATGCTAGACAAGTTGTCTCAGTCTACACCGGAAACTTTGGGGTTGGTTTATATTGGACTAGTTAACAACATGTCTTAGTATGAACCAACCACGAAAGCTTGCCTATTAAGTGACTCTTTCTATCTCCAACTTGATGAAAGCTCCTAGGGTGACCCCTTTTTCCAGACAGGAAAATATCTTAAGCAATAGATTTTGGGCAGAATTTTCAAAGTACACCCTCTCCATTCAGATAAACTTGTGTTGAGGTTACTGACTTAGGTTCCAAAGGCAGAGAAAAGAATGTTGTAAGATGTGTTCAATTCATTTAACCAGGGACGGTGGGAGGTGCAGGATACTTAAGGTATTTAGGGCCTCATTTATGAGGCCTTGCGACACTTTTGCACTGCCGCTGCGTCACTTTTTGTAATGTGCCGGTGGCATAATAAATGCACCATGTTTGTATGCAGATTTCACTGCACCACTTCTAGGACGCCACTGCGTCAAAATCTTATGCCTGCCTTACAGCAGGTGTAAGACTAAGGCAGGCACATTTAACATGGTACCTGCCCATGTGTAATGACACATTACTGGCGTTGCGTCACTTTTGCACCACACTCCAGCAATGCATCATTACTGCGCCTACAGATATGTCAGAAATGCTGACGTATCTGTAACTCTGTGCGACATGGAGCCCCATAAATTAATTACAGCGCATCCATCGTGTTGCAAGGACAGGCAGTGAAAACTGTGCATCGCTGTTTTCACGCAGCGATGAACAGTTTTTATAAAAGAGGCCCTCGGGGCCTTATTTAGAGTTGACCAGATGCAGGAAATCCCTCACAAAGTGGTGGATGTCCCATCTACTGTATTTAGAGTAAGGATGTTAATGGCACTCTGAATATGGCCTTAAGATATTTAAGAAATAGGAAAGCAACCTCTTGTACAGATTTGAAAGTGTGGCAGAGAAGTGCACCATTTTTGGGGAGGTTAGGAGTAATATGTCTCTTCACTCCTCGTTGAAAGAACAGTCAAAGGGTCACCGTTCAGTGTTTCTTTTGAATAAAGATGTCCTGTAATAGTAAACAGGTCATTTCAATTATTTTGTTAATATTAGCAAGTCTACACCCTAGAAAAAGGGTCGCCAAATGAAATGGCCAGGCTAAGAATAGGGCCTCAGAAAACGTGCCTAATACTGCATCTCTTCAAATCCACAAAAGCTGTTCAATCGGCTCAGTTCTATACCCTGGCCTGTTTGTTTTCGGTCGCCCCATGCACATTTTTCTATAATTTTAATAAACCTTGCTCAATCCAACCCTCCTCTCCCACCAGCAACACAATTTTGCTTTATTGCATGGCTGAAATACTAGTAGAGCAATAGTTATTAGAAACCAATAAAAGCAACAGTATGAAAAAGTGGCATTTTTTTTCATAAGCAACCACCGGGCTGCATTTCTGTTGCTCTTTTTCACCACATCCCCTGTGTAATTTCTCATCTTATATTCTCCTTTGACATCCTTCGCCATTTATCCCACCTGCCTTCCCTCATCTTTCTCGCTTCTCAGCCTCTCCCTTCTGTCTTGCTGGACATCAAATAACAATCATGTTCTTCCTGGCTCTCTGCCAGGAAGCTGCGAAAAGGAAATAGAATGGAAATGTCGGCGTCTGCAAAACTCTAAATAGTGCAGAATCTTTATCAGGGTATCGCAGTGTGTACATCAACATGGGCAGAAATCAAGCACCTATTTCATAGGCTCGTTTGAAAGTCTGAATTAGATAATTGGATGTTTGTTTCAATGTAGCCTGAGGCCTAAACCAGTCCACCTCGAAGCTGGGGAACTGCGTTCAAATCTCAGCAGCGACGCTCAACATCCTATGATTCAGGGCAATTCACTTAACATCCAGTGGCTAATGAAAATGAATGTGTACATCTGTAACAAAACTAGTGCTCATGTAAAGCGACTCTGATTCCGGATAACTACGGGTCTAGTACATGCTATATAAAAATCTAAAAAAAGAAAATCCTCATTCAGCTCAAATCGCTTTAAATAAATGTACGAGTTGTCTTCTATGACCAATATGAGAAACAACCGTCCTGGCTTCCACGCAACGGCCTTACCACACAAACCTCATTTGTTGACAGCTTTAAAAGGTTGTACAAAAGAGGGTGGTGATGGACGGAGCATCTGAACCAATCAAACACTCACACCCAGTCAAAAGATCTACGTCGAATCCATCACCGTTCTTTACGCCACTCTGCCCCCCCAGCTCAGACATGGCCATATGCAAATCAGTCCGACCCTGTACCCCATGAGAACAGTCCAGCCCGAACTGCCAAGCCATGCCCTCCCTGGACCGGAAACAAGCCTCCGAGGACCGGTCTCGGGCATTACAGCCGTCCTCAGCCCGGCCTGCCCGAATCCAGTGGCAAAGTGAGCAAGGGACTCACGTCCGAGCATACCCTGCCACACTTATGGGGGCCAAAAGCGGTACAAAAGGGGGTGGTGATGGACGGAGCATCTGAACCAATCAAACACTCACACCCAGTCAAAAGATCTGTGTCTAATCCATCACCGTTCTTTAGCCCACTCTTCCACCCCAGCTCAGACATGGCCATATGCAAATCAGTCCGACCCTGTGCACCATGGAAACAGTCCAGCCCAACTGCCAAGCCATGCCCTCCCTGGACCGGAAACAAGCCTCCGCGGACCGGTCTCTGGCATTACAGCCGTCCTCAGCCGGGCAGAGGGCGGCTGAGGCTCCGTCCATCGCCAACCCTTTTGTACCACTTTGGCCACCATGAGTGTGGCAGGGTATGCTCAGACGTGAGTCCCTTGCTCACTTTGCCACTGGATTCAAGCAAGCCGGGCTGAAGGCGGCTGTAATGCCAGAAACCGGTCCTCGGAAGCTTGTTTCCGGTCCAGGGAAGGCATGGCGTGGCAGTTCGGGCTGGACTGTTCCCATGAGGCACAGGGTCAGACTGATTTGCATATGGCCATGTCTGAACTGGGGTGGCAGAGTGGGCTAAAGAACGGTGATGGATCAGACCCAGATCTTTTGACTGGGTGTGAGTGTTTGATTGGTTCAGATGCTCCGTCCATCGCCAACCCTTTTGTACCAGCTTTAAAAGGTTGGCTGTTTTGCCATTTATATTTTGTAACCTCCATTGTTTGGCAAATATTTTAAAATAGGTTTCAAGTTACTCTAATTTGGAGAGATGTACCATATTTTTTAATTCAGGAAGTAATATCAATGTTTCCTCAAGCGACTGTCAAAGAGATTAATACAGGCCAATATAATTCAATAAAAAGTGTAAGACGGACCACACTGGATATCATATAACTTCCATTACAACTTTGCCTGGTTACTTTATTACTAATACATTACAATACAATCTATTGTGATTTTCATTACTCGCTAGCCAATTCCCAACACATGTCGAATGACCATAGTGTCAGGAGAGCGGAAGTGACATAATGCACCCGTTAGGCATGCCTTCATCAGTTTTGACCTATGCCCTCCACCACACCATCCTATTCCCTGCTGAGTTCCTGCACGAGGATCAGCATTAGCCGCCGCCTCGCGCTCCTGTTATGATAGTTAATTCTAGGGCTCATCTGGCCAGCGCCCGGCTGCTCCGCGGCCTGATAAACGGCGCCAGCGCTGTCTTTGATTAATACACCGTCAGGAGCGCGGCCGGGGCGTGTCCCCAGCCCCTCGCAGACAATAGCCCTTTCTTCACGTCTGAAAGTCCCCCAGCCTCCGAGTTCATTTTTCATCCGCAACGGGGGATGTGTTAGTTAATCCAGCGGAAATAAATCGGCGGGAGTCCATTACATGTAACAAGGATTTCTCTTTGTCCAGCGTCTTCTGGGAGGCACATGGCTGTCCTTTTTCATACTTACGTCAGGACTCCGAGAGTTTTATCCATTTTCTTTTTCATGAGCTCATCACAAAAGTTTTCTCCTTGTTTTCTGTTTTTCCATGTTTTTCACCGCTGGGAATAGAAAGTAGGTTAAAAGTGCGCCGGCGGCTGCAGGTGCGCGAGAAATGACGGCAAAATGAACGCTCCGCCCAGGTCTGCGCTCAGCCAGGGGACAGCGCCGCGCCAGGCCGGCGTCTAAACTTAGCGCACAGCCAGAGTGCGGAGGAGAAGCAAGTCCCCAGATTGTGATCTTCTCCAATGGACACAGGCGCCCAATTGGAGGGCTTGGGCCCGCCCTTGCAATACTCAAGTTTTAGGGGTTAGGTGGACAGACAAGGACAGTACATGTTTTAATTGGTGTCATTAACAGAGCTATCGACTTCTACAGATACACTTATGGCTCCAATTTGTGGCACTTTTATCAGTGTTGGCACACCGGTATTATTCATCGCCTTAAACACATGTACTCAGATCATTTGAGTGAGTCGGGCAAAAGGATGCTTCAAAATCTGTAAATGGCCCCACATCTCCTTTGTTTTAAAATATAGCTTCCAGTTATTTATAAGTCAATTTCCTCTTAATATGTGGTAAATCAATCAATCAATCAATCATAACACTTGTATAGCGCGCTACTCACCCGGGAGGGTCTCAAGGCGCTTGGGGGAAGGGGTCCGCTACTGTTCGAACAGCCAGGTCTTGAGTTGTCTTCTGAAGGCGAGATGGTCCTGGGTCAGTCGAAGGTGGATGGGGAGGGATTTCCATGTTACAGGTTAAATTATTTTAAAATGTTCTTTCCACGTGTCTCTGTGTAATAATATCTATTCCATTCGATGTTTGGTATATCCCTCCCGGAGTGAGGATATCTCAAAGTTTCCTGGATGGAAAAATAAACTCATTTTCTATAGCACACTTTAGCGTTTAACAAATAACCACATTTGAGTCATACGATATTGATTTTATATACCGGATGAGTTACTTATGTAAAGGATAAGCATACCACGCACTGGCTCTTAAAATAATGTTTACAATACTTCGTTTGTATATTATTGTTTGTGCATTGATTTTTAAATGTAGGCACATTGCTGCCTCAAATATTCCGTACTTCAAAGGGTAAAATAGACGTGAATGTATGGCTTACATATGATCAAATCGATTTTGTATACATACATTTATTTGCATATCTAATATGCAGCAAAGTGTGTTCCTTAGCTAGCTTTGGCTGGAAAATCCATCAGAGTGTGTGAGAATGTTGTGATATGACTTACTGTGACATCAACTCTAGTGTGTGGTATTTACACTTTGGCTTTGCTAATACCCCTAATCAATCAACCTACACACAGATTTTTTTTTAGTTCTTGTTCCCTATTTCTAGTCTCAAGGGAAGACAGCTTTGGTGATCAACATTAGACGATTTGCGCAATATTTACTATATAAATGAGTGGTTTGTGTATGTTAAAAGGGTCTGAGGTGCTCATTCATTCACGGGTCGTTCAGTAAAGCACACTTCACAGAGCTCTGGGCATTCCACAGGCTGGACAGGGCATTTGGCATGCCCCGGCCCCGCCAATAATTTGGCGAGCCTGACTGCTGTGAACTGGACTACTGACTTTTCCCCATGTAGGTATTAAAAAGCCAGAACTGGGCTGTCAAGTTGAGAAAAGTCTTAGGCGTGAGAACTCATTAGCATGCACAGGAAGTGATGTCACACATTTGACAAAAGTGATAACATGAAAAGGCATAAAAAATCAAATTTCCTTTAATTACGCCATTTCAGATGGCAGTGTTGCAGAAAATATGTGATCTTATTGTCACTCATGCTGACTTTCTGTTTTTCTAGGAGATTTCCGTCCTTTGCTGCTGTATATATTTCAAGGTTGAAGACAGGACACGTGCTGCTTTGATTTTGCCTGGTTTATTTCAAGTGTATATGTCTCACGTCCACTTCACAAACCAATTATTTCCAATCCCTTGTTGATATTATTAAGTAATGATATATAAAATGCTTATAGTCCAGGAAAATGCAAGAGGTAAATGTGAAAGGATGCAGTGTGTATAGACTGTTCTACATCAGCAGTGAACAGTTTGCCAGGCTTCTAGTAATTGTAGTTTTGCTTGCCCATTTTTCTGGATTTTTAGACAGCTCAACTTTGCATTCTGGTACTGGTAGTTTTACATTAAAATTGGCCAAAAAGGGGGCGTGGCCTGGGAAGCCAAAGCTGCCGTTCACCCCATAACGAAGCTCATGCGTCTCCAACCCATCCTACACACTCCTTGAGCCCGGAGAAGAACCAGAGACTTAGATGTTAGATGTTGGCAGCGTTCCGGGTCCTACGAGGTGGTGGTCGTCAGGCTGCTGGTGGCGCACCAGCAGCGAGGAGGGCCTGCTGTGCGATGCAGCGGGCCCGACCTGCGGCTATCTTTACCGGCAAGCTAGGGGTCTACAGAACACCAGAAGCCAGTGACCCTGGATTGAGGCTGTGCAGGCATCATGGGTCCAAAGAGAGACTGGTGGAGGAGGGCTGTTCAGTCCAACTCAGAGGCAGATGAGCGGAAGGCCAGAGAAACGATGCAGCTCTGCACCGGCCTGCCTCTGTGGCCGCGCAGCCTGACAAAGCCTGTATGCCATATTTTGACTACCCTGGGCAACTGGTGCCTCCCCTGCAAGGTGGGGTATGGGGGAGGTAGCCCAGGAAACTTGCTGTTGTTGCCGCCTGCCTGCTTCTTCTATTCCCCCCTCCTCCTGCCCGCTGTGCAGCTGGGTGTGCCCCACCCTGGGATTTGAGTAAGGGCTGCTGGACCTGGAGGTGGCTGGGCCTAGGAGGGGCCCATGACTGTGTACCCGGCTGCTGGTGCTGCCCCCCCCCTAATTGGGCTACTTCCCTCCTGCATCCTTGGCTTCTGAGAGTACCTGGAGGGGCAAGTGGGCCAGCATCCTCTCTTCTGGTGGCCGCCACCAATGCTGCCTGTCCTGCTCTACCATGAGGGCTTCCTGGCTGCTCATGCTGCCCTCCTTCCCTGGGCCCTGGCAGTGGGGGCAAGCAGGACAGAATTGGAGAGATTTGCATTGGCTCTCCTTCCAGTGTCATTGTCACCTGGGTGTGGCCCGGGAGACTTGATTGGTAAAGACAAGGGCCCCACGGCCCAAACCAAAATGAATAAATTTACCATGTCTGCCTCGGGTCCCACCATGACGCCGAAATCGGTAGAACCACCAGAAACTGTGGTGATTCTGCAGGCTATCCAAGCATCGCAGGATGTGGTGCAGACCCAGATATGTAAAGTGTTCATGGTTGTTACCCTGCTTCGCCACCATGTCCGTAATGTGGCCAATTGGGTCACTGAGGCGGACTCCCAAGTGTTCACGCTAGAGGATGAGGTCCACACCCTTAAAACCTACTCCTCCAGACTTCTCTACGCTGCCAAGCACTTTGAGACACGAGCCAGGGATGCTGAGAACAGATCAAGATGAAACAATCTGCAATTCGTGGTCCTCCCTGAAGGGGCTGAAGCAGCTGACACTGAGAAGTTTCTGGAGAATTGGTCCGGGGTTCCAGCAGTGGTTTGTCCTGGAGCACGTCCCCATAGATCTCTGGCCCCCAGGTCTTCCCCGAGGGCGCCGCCAAGGCTGCTCATTGCCTGGGTCGTGAACTACCGAGACAGAGACGCAATTCTTTGTGAGGCCCAAAGACTCGCCAGTCTCCCCTTTGATAGCTTCCGGATCATGATATTTCCTGATTACACCAAAGCAGTACAGACTGAACACTAATCATTCACTGAGGTTAAGCAGCAACTTAGAGTACTGAATATTTGTTTTGTGCTGATTTTCCCTGCCATCTTAAATGTGGTACATAACTCTCATGCTCAAGTTTTTGACTCCCCAGAGGAGGCCTATGAGTGGGCAGTGGACAGGAAGTTCCTGTCACGGGACCGACCAGTAGCATCCTCACCTGGCGGGTTCGGCCACCGCTGAGCCATGCTTTGCTGGAGGCCTGCCACCATAGGAGGACCCATTCCAGGAGGAATCGGGGACTCCACACTCACTCCTCAGACACTTCTGATACAAATCTGGGAGCACTGCTCCTGACCCCACTGGCCCCTGATCGAGATGGCTACTTGCCAGGGAGCCAGCTAGGGGGGCGAGCCAGGGTCATAAAAAAACCCTCATCTTCCTGCTTTCGATGTTCCTGATGTGTATGGGGAGATGTCTCAGTTATTGCCGGCGTTCCAGTTATTGGTGGGGATTTTAATGCTGTTCTGGCAGTGCACTTAGATACAACACTGCTTGCACTCCAACAAAAGTGCTCCAGGCTTCGACTGAGACGTTGGGCCTTTGTGACGTATGGAAGGACTGGCACCCTCAGGCTAGGGAATATGCCAGCACCTCCGCCGCCCATAAGACTCGCGCATTGATCAGTTCTTCCTACCAGCCCGTATGCTCTGCACATCACTAGTGTAAATGTCCTTCCCAGAGGTATCTCAGGCCATTCACTCGTCCACCTCCTCCTGGGGTCCCCTCTGCGGCCAGACAGCCAATGTGGCACCTTAATGCGTAGTATATGACCGACCCCAAGTGTATGAATTTCCTATCCTCGTAAATTGAGGCTTACTACGGACATAACTTAGGCATGGTTGCATCTGCGGCCACACCGTGGCAAGCGGAGAGGGCAACTTTTAGGCACCTAGCAAAAGCCCATGTCCGTGCTAAAGAATGGGCACTACGGGATCAGACTCTCTGGCTCGAGTTGTAAGTCCTCGAGAGGCAAGATATATTGACCCCGCCCCAAACGTGAACCACCAATTACACCTGGACAAAAACTCAATTTGCCAGCTGGCTAGATGGGGCATGCCAATGTTGGAGGGCAACTACCCAAAGGATGTATGAACATGGGCAAGCTTCTCTTCTGGTTGGCCAGCTCGGAGCTGCCGTCCTGCATTTTTTCTGAAATAGTGGATGACACAGGGCAGAGACAGACTTCAGCTGTAAATATTGCAGAGATGTTTGCAACTCATTACCTCTCTTTATATGCCAGCGCCCTAATACCCCCAGAGTGGCTAAACCTGATACTTTCTGACATCCCCTTACCGAGGATTTCAGGTGCTCAGCGGGCTGAACTGGAAGACCCTCTGACTCTAGAGTAGGATAGCAATTCCTTCTCAGACTTGAATATCAGGAAACGCTGGGCCGGCCGGGTTGCCAGTGGAATATTACTGCAATTTTTGTGATTTGCTGACTCCCTACATGTACAGGCTATATTTGGAGGTGATGACCCAGGGCACAATTCCATCAGAGCTTGATCTGGCCACAATAGTCCTTATTCATACACTGGGGAGGCAAAGTTTTTGATGCTCCGCCTGTAGACCCATTTAATTAATTAATACCAAGATGAAACTCTACACTAAGATCCTTGCCCACCAGTTTCTCACTGTGCTCCCTACCCTTGTTCACATGCACCAGTGCAGCTCCATGCCGTCTCGTGGCACTCGCCACTGTATCTGGTGTCAATACCTGGCCTGACTAGCAGACATGAGCTTGGTCCTGGAGCGTTGCTCTTGGCCGATTTTAAAAGATTTGACATTGCAGACTGGACATACTTAGACACAGTGCTGGTCAAACTGTTTTTTGGCCTGCATTTCTGATGCTTCACAGGACTCTTATACTCCTCCCCAGACACCCAGGTCTGGGTTAATGGGGTGTTGTCAGAGTCCTCCTATTCGAAGGGGAACGAGACATGGTATCCCCCTGTCTCCCGTCCGCTTTGCCTTGTCCACTGAGCCACTGGACTGGCTTGTCCATTGTGAAGCCCGGCTGTGGGGCTGGAGTTGGGGGATGGGGCATGAAGAACGGATCACTCTATATGGGTCAACGTCCTACTCTACCTTATGCACCCCCATGACCCTGGTCCACGAGCACTCTGCATCATTGACATATTTGGGGACATTTTTGGCCACCGAGCCAACTTGTCCAAATTCCGTATGATCCCTGTAGATGAGGGCGTGGAGGTCAATACCTGGCAGACCACCATATCTGCAGGGCGACTACGTTTCTGTTATCTGGGAGTCTTTATAAGTGTGGACCCCACTCTGACATGGAACACTGAATCTGAAATTATTGCTGGTGAATATGAGAGATGACTTTCAATGTTGGGTGACCCATCCGCTACAGATTCTTGGGCGAGTTGCTCTCTTTAAGATGAAGGTCCCCTACTTCTTGTACGCCTTACAAACTTTCCCTTCCCATTCCGCCCTCCTGGTTCCGCAGCCTGACCACAGCCATACGGGCCCTTTTATGGGTAAAAAGTCTACCTGCATAGCCTTGATAAATGCTGTCAGTCGATCTATGACGGGGGCTGGGCATGGCAGATATTACCTTTTATTACTAGGCTGCCCAACTATTGGTGATCAACCACTGGCTTAACAGGAGGTGGGGGCACCAGGTTTTGAAGCTGACCTCTCGCTCTTGGGTTTAGACAACATCTTACATCTCCTGTATGGGGGATCGATCCTGAAAGACTTCCCTCCCCTGACCTGAGTGGTCCTCCAGATGTGGAAGAGGGCGTCCCGGGTGATGGGTTGGAATGGGAGATCCACCCAGCTGACGCCGCTCTCGTTAAGCACATGGCTCCGCCAGGCCTCCTGGCTGAAGCGGTTTGCCAGGTGGGAAAGGCCTGGGACATCGCAGTTGGGAGATGTGTGGCAGGATTCAGTGATTAAATCCTTTCAAGATCTGCAGTCCCACTTCTCCTTATCCAAGGCACCATTCCATAAATATCTCCAGCTGTGTCATGATCTGGCTGGCCAATCTCCCCTTCTACAAGTTCTCCCTGAATTCAGCCCTTTAGAGGCCAAGCTCCTACTGGGCCCACTAGAGAAGGGCGAGATCCCCCAATTTTACCAATCCCTGATTCTTAGGACACCAGGCAGGTTTTACCACCTTAAACTCAAGTGCAAAGGGCACTCACCCACCCCTGGGTGGGTAGGCGCCCCAGACGATGGGGAGAGGAGAGATGACCGGATGCCCCCCGCACCCTAGTAATTTTATCACAGCTTTGTATCATACAACTGAACTATATCCTTACTACTTATTACCCTCTCTGCAGACTCTGGCATTCAGGTAACCTCCCATCTCCCAGTTTTCACTGATGTGCATACTCAGAAGTTGACTTCTTTCATGTGGTGTGGTCTTGCCTGGTCATTGCACCTTATTAGCAATCAATCAAATGAGAGGTCCCTGGTTTCCTCGAGGTTCCACTTGAATTGACCCCAAAGGGGGGACTTCTGGGAATCCCGGATGATAATTACAATATTAAATCGTTCATTCATTTATAATATCGGGGACCACACTAGCGAAACTCACAGTAGTAGGCCTAGCCACACTTCTGGCCAAAAGAGACATAGCATGCCACTGGACACATAAACAAACGCCCATTGATGCGCCAAAATGGAGTAGCCGATCTACACAGCTAGGTGATGTCCATGTATGCAAGCAAAAATGTGGGGGACCTGGTGGCACTACTCAGGGTTGATGGGAGGGTGCGGGAATTCATTATGGATTTGTCTTGTCTTATTGTCCTGTGGGGTGGTGTGCTTGGTCTCGATGGGCTGGGATGGGTGATGTGCTTTAATGATTTTTTTCAACATGCCATAAAATCCAACAAAGTTTATCATAAAAATAAAATGTGCCTAAAAGTCAGAGAATGTAATATGAGGTTTACTCAGAGGCTAGGTCTAACTGATGATCAGTTACCTTTTCAAAACATGGGTAAGATTCCGGCATATCAACAAGCGCCATGGATTGCACAGTAAGAATAGTGGTTTGTGCAAGCAATCACATATCTCTGATTCTTGAGACATTAAGCGGCAATTCTGGAGATGCCTAGTGTTGAAGGTGTGTCAAAATGAAAGTCCAGAGGCATGGAAGAAGGAAAGATTTTGTCATGTAAAAGCACTTTCAATAAAAATGGTACAGCGCATATGTGTGTTATAAATTATAACATTTCCCAACTTTAACCATTAGGGTAAGTGTACCAAGTGTATCAATGTCTCTCATTTTTACATGGAATGTGGAAGAAGGAAAGACTTTCATAAGAAAACATTTTTCATGAAAGAATAAAGGGACAATAAATATAGTTGTAAGATTGTCCCATCCCTATATATGTGATGGAATTTGAAGTTAGTGTGACAAAGTGCACCAATGTTTCCCATAATAAAATGAACACATGGTGAGGAATCTGCAGGCAGATGGAGTGTATATTAGAGGCACCCTTGCCTTAGATAACTGATTTATTCTTCCTATGGAGTCTTTAGTCTACTAACCTTACAATGATCTCAGCATTCCGATTGGATATAATAACTACACCATCTCCCAACTATAATAAATGTACTCAATATTAGAAGTACTTACTGGCCCTGAGCAGTGAAAGATACACTTGTTTGCAGTTTCTATAGCGCAAACCTGGCTCAAAAGCATTAGAGCGTTTTACAACAAAGTCTGACTACAATACACATTTTTTAAGGCACAGGAAGACTAGGGGCCAGATGTAGGTAACTTCCATTTAGCGAGTCCTTAATAGCGATTTTTACCAAATCGCTATTAAGGACTCGCTAAATGGAATGTAGTTAGGAATCGCTAAAATATTAGCGATTCCTTAACATTCCTTAATAATGAATCGGTAATTGAGATTTGTTATTAAGGAATACCTAGCCATTCATTCCTATGGGCTAGGAGGCCCGTAGGAATGAATGGGAAGAGATTCACTATTAGCGATTCGGTATTACCGAATCGCTAATAGCGGGAGCTATTTTAAGGGTGCCAGGGTGTCCAAAGGACGCCCTGTTGCACCCCGGAAATTGTCATGTGTGCACAAGTGGCACACATCCATGTCTAAGGGCATGGATGTGTGCCACATGGCACATTTCAAAAAGCAAATAAGTGCTTTTTGAAAGGAAATCGCTACATACCACCAACTTGAAGTTGGTGGTAAATAGCGATTCTTTAAGGCTGTAGTGCACTGTTTTTAGTGCTACGTACATTGCATTTAAGGAATCGGTATTTCCGATTCCTTAAATGTAAGAGCAAAATAAAGAATTGCTATTTTGCGATTCCTTATTTTGCAGGTAGGTTTAAAGTCACCTACATTGCACTCAGCCAAATACCGGTCGGTGACGCAGAAATTCAGCGAATTTCTGCGTTACCGCTGGGTATTTGTCCACCTACATCTGGCCCTAAGTGACTTGCCCAAAAGCAGAAGAAGTCAAGTTGAGGCTGGGATTTAAACCTGGTTTCCTGGTTTCAGCATCTCTACCCACTAGCCCACAACTCCTCCTCAAAGTCCAGACTGATGTGATGGCGGACTGAAATGATAATTCCCTCCCGACACATCACAGGCATAATAAATAATGTCTTCTCTACCACCTACCTCTAACCACAAGATGGAGGACTGTAACGCAAGTCATCCTGACGGGTTTCCCTGTCTTATTCTGATATGCAATCCTTGTCACTGTATGATATTATATACCAGTTCACTCCCTGGCCTTATCATCTAGACAACCATATAATCAGGGCAACTAGAATTATGTGGAAAAGTTGACTGAATTATGCGGCAAGAAAAGGGAAATCATGCAGCCTAATGCAGCACATTTTATGACCATATCACTTCATTATTTTGTCATTTTTACCCATGTTAATACAGTCCTAGCAACGTTTCCACCTTATTAGTACCAGTTCAACACTCAAATACATCAATAAGCTACTGAAAAGTGACTAGTCAACATTTTCTAAGGGCCTTCCACTGAGCAGTACCACATTTCCTGCATTTTTAGTAAATGTTTGTTAAAATATGCACCAATTTGCAACAGATGATGGATTATGTGGCTAATGTAGCAAATTTGAAGTATGCTAAATATGAGCAGAATTCATTAAGTCCAGTGGCCCTTTGAAACGTCCTGCAATACTTAGCTAGCAGCTGGAGGGCACAGATACAGGCTATATCAGCCTGCTTAATTAACCAATCCAGTCACTACTAATGGGACAGTCCTGGTAAGACTGGAGAGATCTGTTCATTGCTGGTCACCATAGCACTTTAACATAGTCTACCCTTCAGGTTCTGAACAGTACCTTACTCTGAGGGCCTACATCTTATAATGTCAAAGATGAAAAAGGATGAATATTAAGCTAAACATCTGGGCAGCTTTATTTACATGATGACACAAAATGGTAATCACATAAAGGAGGACTTTCTGGGCAATCCTCTGACTCCCATCAATGTTTCCCTATATTGGTCAGCCCTCTTCCAACATTAATAAGACCTCAGAGAGAATGACCTCCTGCCACCCCACCATAATAATTGGGATTGAGAACAAAAAATTAATTTACAACCGAAATACAGGGGCCTGCGATAATCAGAGCTGCCAGTATAGCACAAACTATAAAACGCCCATCTTTCTCACATCTCATCATCCATCGCAATGGCAAGCTGCATCCCATAAAGCATACTTTAGTGGTCATCACACAAGACATGGAAACACTTCCCACACATGCTCAAAGAGAATTCAACACCATTTTAACTGCACACCCCACACTATGTAGCGTGCTGCTCTTGTGGGTAAGCATTTCAAAACCTACATAGTAGTAAGCGCTGTACAAATGCTACAATGCAATGCCACAAGACATTTTAAAAGTATCTAAGTTCCTAGCTTTATGCATTAGTGTAAGTGATATAAAATGTAAATCTAAGCAAGAACAGTTTTTAGTCACAAAGCAAATATTGTAAGTAGTGCAAAATGAAAATATGTCACGGGAAAAAAACGTTGCTTCCGAAAAGCGTTTTTGAGTCATGACCCCATAGTGGTGCAGCAAAGTGTAAAGCTGGAGACCATGGATGTACTTCTTAGTCAACAATGGAAAAGCATGACTTAATGATATTAAAAGGGAGCACGGCACAACTGTTCTATTGGGCAATGCGATGAATGTGCTAGATATAGTGGAAGGAGGGGATGTGAGTAATTAATACTTTTAGACCTCTCTGCAGCCTTTGACACAGTGGATCATAATAGTTTGTTCCAGTGTCTAAAATAAATTACAAGAGAGAATACAAGTACTATAAGATGGTGATCCTTTCATAGTGAAAGAGGCCAACAAGAAAATCTTGGATTCTTTACCTCCCTTGAGATTTTTAGACTCCCCCACAAGTCTTTGTCGGGTACTCCAAGGACCCCCTTTGTCTTTCTCTCTAGTATTTAACTGGAATATTTAATGACTGTTAACTGGAAACTAGTCAAAATTTCAGCCTCACTCTGGTGACACCCAAATGTTTCTAACAGCAGTAGGATTAACTCAGATACAGTTGTACTTTATAAAACTTGGAAGGTGATAGAACAGGGGCGAGCAACAACTAAAAGCCGAACCAAAGCCAGAAAGAGTTTGATTTAGTGGACATCAAACACTAACATGACCGCATGCGTGCTGGGCTCAGTCCCCAGCATGGTCTGACGAATCATTCTCCCTAAATAAAAAAATAGAAAAAAGTGGGTTCAAGCTAGACAAACTGTGCTCTTTGCAGGTTCGTGCCAAGGGCGCAATGCACATCATTATATTTCTTTACCATCTAGTAGAAACGTTTGGTCTGCCAAGTGCAGCCTTATACCAATCCTACAACTCAGATACAGGAAATACAGTGGTCTATGATTTCGCTCCCAGGGCTCCTGTTCATGAAACTCTCTTCCACTCAATAATCATATCTTCTTCATAACAACAGTTCTTGCTACTGGGATCCCTGGTCCTGCTCATTGAGATGCCTAAGGACGGTATTCAGGGCCGGCGCTAGGCATGGGCAGCGTGGGCGGCTGCACAGGGCCTCGCACTCAGCCCACCAGCATGGGGCCATGCACTGGTGATGTGTCCTGTTGTTTCCCTGGCGATCTATTATCGCCTGCAATTAAGGTCCATTGGGGGGGGGGGGGCCTCCCTGGGCCTCTCAGGGATGGTGTCCGGAGGCATAGGGGAGACGGAGACGCTCCCTCAATTGTAAGGAGGCCACTCACACAGACTGTGGGGGGCCCATTATCCAGCATTTTGGCGCCCCCACAGTTTTAACTTTTAGATCACAATCAAATCTCACACCTATTGGACTGAAGGTGTGAGAAATGCTTGTGGAGTAAAAGTTAAAACTGTGGGGGCGCAAAAATGCTGGACAATGGGCCTCCCACAGTGTCTCTCAATGGTCTCCTTGAAAGGGGCCACTTATCTAAATTAGAGGGGGCCTCGCACGTTCCCTTTTAGCCCAGGGTCTCGCAAATCCTAGAACCGGCCCTGACGGTATTGCCTTCTTCTCCAACACATTCAGGCCTCCCGCTCGTCTCAAGACATTGTCAATATGAAGCAGACATAGTCAGTAAAGGGTTTCTTCTTGCAATTTCCATCTCCGTTGAACAATTGTGTGGTTCTCCAGCACCTATTCTGACAACGTATCGTGTTGCAACCAAGGTTGCTCTAGCGCGGTACGACCGATGCCCTTACACCGGTTGCTGCCCTCCAGGGGGCGCCATGTTTGCAAGTTTATTATGGGTTTAAGGCACCTGCTGCCGCGTTCCTTACCTCCAGCAATTTCCAGGCAACAAAAAAAATGTCAAGATAACTCCTGTGATTAATGTTCTTCCTGGAGAGAGATCGGAGTGTTGCTATATAACTAATTAAATGCACAACGAAAACATTTGTTTTATTAGTCTACAATGTTCACTGTTATTGTTACATTCTGGTATTCCTATCTATTTAACTATTGTAAATCAGCTCTGAATTGAATTGCATTTGCAGAGCATTGTGTGGGACTTGGCAATGAAGCAGAATGGAGTGCCTTGGGTCAAGGTTTAGATGCTTTCAATGAACTGTGTGTGCTGCTTTGATTGAAGTTTTCAAGTGTGCTACCAATCATGGATGAGGCATGAGGGCAGAGATGTGTCCAGGTGAGCCCCAAGGTCAGAATTCTTGAAGGAACACTGTAGGCCATAGCTCCTCTCTTCCAGAGTGGACTTCACTTATAGTGTCCAGGAGACTCGTTCAACATACCTTGCTGGCTTGAATCTACTTTCAGAGAGTCTGATTCAGGCATTACATCTAAGGCCCATTACTAGAGGTTAGAGATTGTAGCTTAACAGGGGGAGTGGAAAGAGGCCAGACAGAACATTATGAAAGGAAAGTTAACTTATGGAAACATATAATCTTTCTGGTGGCTACTCTCTGTAATTGCAGATTCCTCACTTTGTGAATATCCCCAGGCACTAGACTGGATCCAGAAAATTCAAAGCAGTGCTCTTACATGCCGCCAGGTGGCACGGTGCAACTTCACCTCAATGCCGTTCTGCTCCAAAATGGATGACCAGAGCCATATATAGGCACCACCCACGAGCCCTGACATCAGTTTCTTTCATTAATCCATCCATGACATCAGATGCAGAGCATACAAACCATTTGAAAAACCACTGTGCAGGAACCTAAATTGGTATCTTTTTAGATGGAAGAGACTATACCACAGAGTGGAGATGGGAGGGCAGTGACGAATCTGCAGTTAGATAGCGTATGTACTGAAGGTAAGAAACATTCTACTGATGGTTACTTCTCACCACAGATTCCTCACCTTGTGGATTAGATACTATTACCGCCCCTGATGGTAAGTTTGTGGAATGGCTCAAACTAAAAAGTCTTGCAGGATCAAGTGGGCAAAAAGCCCATCTAGACAGATGTGACTGCTGAGATGACTGCTTCGTGAAAGTGTACACTGATGTTCACTTAGTTGCCTGACAACTATCCAAGACAGCTACTTAGTGTGCCAAACCAGTGGTAGCAGCGTAAGCTTTGGTGGAGTAATACAGTAGGGCTTTTGGAGGCTGATTCATAGTCAATGCACAGTAGATCCTAATAAAGAGATCTATTCATCAAGAGATGGTCTGTTTCTTCACTGCCTTGCCCTTTGCCTTTGCCAAAGAGAACCCGACCAACAGCTGTTCCTTCACCCAATGTTCCTTGGTTGGATCGATGTAAAAGCTGATTGCTCTCTTTGGGTCAAGACAATGGCATTAATATCTTCCTTTTTCAAGGGATGAGGTGGCTCAAAGAATGTTGACAGAGTGATGGCTTGTTCAACGTGAAAAGGTATCACCACCTTTGGTAGTCCTTAGCACCAGTTTGTTTAGGAAAAGCGTGGGGTATGGTGACTGGACCAAAGGAGCACGAAATCCGCTCACCCAACATGTGGATGTAATCACCACTAGGTAGACTGTTTTTAGGGTGAGTAGGAGCAATGAACAACTGTACATTGGTTCGAAAGGGGTACACATCAGAAAGGTGAGGGCCCGATTATAAGTCCCACTGTGGTATTGCAAAGGGTGTATGCGGAAACATCTGTTGCAGATCTTTTAGGAAATGAATCACAACTGATGGTTTGAACAAGGACAGTTGGTGGAGAAAATGTAAGGAGGCTAAAAGAGCCAACAGGTAATCTTTAACTGTGCCCAAGGCAAAACCTTCCTGGGCCAAAAACAAAGTATACAACACATTACATAGTTTTGCCTGTAACGGAAGAACTTCGGAAACTGACCGTGCAGGCTTTGATCGGGTCTAGGCTGGATTATGCCAATATCCTTTACCTGGGCCTGCCAGAGTATCTGCTGCAGCGGCTCCAGGTTGTGCAGAATGCTGCTGCGAGAGCCATTTATGGCTTAAATAGGCGAGCCAGTGTGGCGGGTCTTTTGCAGACCTTACACTGGCTGCCTATCCGCAAGAGGATTGCCTTTAAAGCATTAACCCTGGCCTACAAAGCCCTCCATGCGGAGGGAGCGAAGTATCTCCAAAGGAGACTTGCCTTCTATCACCCGGCCCGCTCTCTTAGATCGGAATCACTGTTTTTGGCGGTGGTGCCACGTGTTAAAAGAGCTCGCATTGGAGGCCGCTCCTTTGGACTGCTGGCACCACAGCTGTGGAATTCCCTGCCGCTGACACTCCGGGGTTCCACTAGTCTACTTGTTTTTAGGAAAGGTTTAAAGACCTGGCTGTTTACCATCTAGGTTTTTTTCCCCTTCTTCTTTTACTGGGCCAGCCTGTTGTTTTTATTATTGTGTTGTGTTATTTCGCCGTAGGTCTCATAATTAAAGCGCCGGGACACTCTTTTTGAGTAGCCGTGCGCTATATAAAAATCAATATAACATAACATAACATAACTATTTGGTATCATACCATGCCACACACTTGTCCCAATGCCCTGTATATACAGATTTCATGTAAGGGCACCTGGTTTCCAGAATTACATCAAAAACCTCCGAAAGGAGACCAGAAGAGCTCAACTGCTGCTGCTCAGTCACCATGCATGGAGGTACAGATGGTCTCTCTTGAGTTCAAAACGTTGCACATTTTCCCACAGTAGAAGCCTGATCAGAGGGCAGAATTTCAGGCTCCACACTGTCCTGGACAAATTTGGTGCCAATAGGATCACTTGGGCGTAGTCCTTCCTGATCGTCTTCAGAACTCGAAAGTATACAAAAAAGTAATGGATGAAATGCTTGAATTAATCTCAGCCACAGGTAATTACTCAGGGCAGCATCCCAGTCCATTGTTATTTTGCACACCATACCGCCTCAGTTTGGACCCAGCCATATGCAAATTAGTCTTGACTCTGCTCCAATGGGAACAGTCCAGCTTAAGCTGCCAGGCCAAGGCCCAAGACTGGTTTCACCTATTGTCTGAGATTAACCCAAGCGTGTCACTGGAGTCAAGCTATACCTGGCTGATGAGCCCTAATAAGGTTGAAACGAGTCTTGGGATGCTTGTGTCCTGGTTTAGGGAGGACCTCACTTTCCGGGTTAGGCTGGGCTGTTCCCGTTTAAACAGATTCAAGACTGTTTTGAATATGGCTGGGTCCAAACTGAGGTTGCATGGTGTGCAAAATAATGATTGACTGGTATGTGGCCCTGATTAATTACCAGTGACTGAGAATAATTCACAGATCCGGTCCACCACATCTTTGTATACTTCTTCAGAACTCATGCAGCAGAGGTAGTAGTGGGAAGGTATGCAGGAGTTCCCTGTTTCACTGTATGCAGAATGTGTCTACAAGAGTGAGCTTTCTGGGGAAGTCTATTGCTGACATTGTGCATTCTCGGCGGTGGTGAACAGATCTAGCCACGGTTCTCCAAACTGTTGGAAGATGCCCTGTGCCAGCTCTCCATGCACTTGCCAGTCATCATCCATTAGGCGTCTCTGACTGAGATCCTTCGACCTGGTGTTTTAAGATCCTGCTAGATGGTGCACCTCCAGGGAAATCCCCTGATGATCCAGATAGCTCCAAAGGTCCTGGGCTTCCTGGCACAGGGCTCTAGACCCCACCCTCTCTGTTTGCTGCAGTACCAGGTGGTGGCGGTGTTGTCCATGAGACCCTCTCCCAGTCTCACCTTTAATGAGTGGCAGAAAAGCTTTTAATGCCAAGCAAATTTCTTGCAACTCTAGCAAGTGATGTGGAGGTAAATGTCTACTGGAGACTCAGGTCCTCTGATCACTACCTCTCCCAGATGACCTCCCCAACCCACCATCAACTCTAGTTGGGGCAGGGAAAGGGGTCTTCCACTGTTCAATTGCAGTCCAGCAGCTGCCACTGCTGATCATTTTCAGTCTCCTCCAACACCTTGACAGAGTCTGACGGGCTGAGCCCACTGAGATCCAGGATAAAGGTTGAAATATTGAAACCACAGCTCGAAAGTCCTGAACGCGGAGATTTGGTGAAAAGGCTTGAAAATACACTGTATCCAGGATGGCTCCGATGAAGGGGAGTCTCTGTGAAGGAGTCTGGTGTAACGTTAGCAGGTTGATTCAGAACCCCAAATCTGTCAAGAGGTTTGCTATCATTTGGAGGCGGCCCACGACTAACTGTGGCAAGCTTCCCTTCAACACCCAGTCATCGAGGTAGGGGAACACTGGCACCACCGACCTTCAGATACAGGCAGCAACCACCACCATTACCTCTGTGACCACCTGAGTGACACTGGTAAATGGCAAACTGAAGGAGCTCGTGGTCCACCTTGAATAGCAAACTGCGTGTGTAGGACTGCAGAACCGTGATGTAAAAATATGTATCCTGCAGGTTCAAGGCCAACATTCAGACTCCGGTATCTAGGGAAGATAGAACCTGGGACATTGTGAGCATCTTGACTTTTTCGTTGCGTAGGTGGGCATTAAGAGTGTGAAGATTCAGAATAGGGTGGAGGCCTCCTCCTTCTTTGGTACAGTAGCAGGAAAAACACCCAGTCACCAATTCCGAGGCAGTACCATTTCCCTAGCTCCTTTGGCCAAACCAGCCTGCACTTCCTGGTATAAGATGGAAAGGTGGTCCTCCAACAGGCATTCTGCTGTAGGTGGCAGGTGTGGTGGGTTAAAAGTAATAAACAATCTACAGGACCCATTTATCAGATGTTATGTTTTGCCACCCCTGCAGGAAGTGGCCAGTCCTGCCTCCACCGGATGGCTGTGTGCCCCTATAGGCACAGTATGCACCTAAACTTTCTTTAAAACATTCTAGGACTGAGTCAGGCTTTTTACCTAACAAGACTGGCTGAGGAGAACATACTTTTGCCAAAGTGTCCACAAATGTTGACTGTCAGGGAGAGTGAATGGAAAAGAGTTCGGGTTTACCATATCTTTAGAACCTTGTTCCACCAACCTCACAGGTGTCGAATGCTTGATCAAAAAATTGGAGCACCTGGAGTAGGTCTACGGTAGCATGTGCCTTGTCGGTTGACTAGGGGCCTAGAACATGGCTTAGCTCAAACGTCTAACAGTGTGAGAGTAAGGGCTTCATTAAAAAGTAAAAGAAGATTGGTCGGTGCCTGGCCAGTCTGTAGGAACTCTGTGAGGGTAATTTTAACCTCCATATGGGTAAATTGAAGGTCAAGCACCTTAGCGGCCCTTCAGATCACCATGGTGAAGGAGGTACTCTTCTCTGTTGCCTTTCCAGGGGATGAAACCAACCTATAGTCGGGTGTGATGTCCAGTCTCCTGGCCTCCTATAATTCCATATACCTGTTATTTCTATCATAAGGAGGGACAAATTCTTCCTGGTTCCCTAAATTCTCATCTCCATAAGGCAGACTCTGATCAGAGTCCACGCCAGAAAGCTGGTTTAATGTATCTGAGTTCGATGGATTCATACTAGGCTGTAGCATGTCATGATCCGGACATTGTCAGCCAAGGTACAAGCAGAGTCAGAGCAGGGCAATGGGATGGAGATCCTCCTCCAGCACCGGAGGCATCAGTGCTCGCATTGGTGTAGAAGGGGCTGGCATGGGTTTTGGCACCATGCCTGATGTCGGTAAGGAACCCAAGGTGGGGCAAGAGGTCCAGATTGCACAGATGATAACCCAACTGAAGGGTCCAGTGGCCCGAATGCCAAAGATGTGCAGCATAGCCTCAATGAGGTCTCATCTTGCTACAAAGTCACTGATAAACACGAGAACTCAGGGTGCATCAGACTAGAGATGGAGTTGGCTCTACAGTGGAGCAGGAGCACGATCAAGTGGCACTGTGACTTCCTTGCACTTTCTCAAAAGAGTGGTGAGACGGGGCTGAGTTCTGCTTGGACTTCCTACATTTTCCACCCTGGAAATGGTCTGAGATTACTCCCCTTCCAGGATGGGAAGCAGTATGATTCATCCGCAGATTGACTTTGGTTGTAGCGAAAACTTTGACTTTCAAGGAAGATTGCCATTGTGAATGACTAGGAGCTACAGATGGACCAAGAGGGGGTCCATTCTCTCAACTTCAACTTAGAGTGGGATATGTACTGAACTTTCTGGTGAGTTGCCACATGGAGCGTCGGCTCTCGATCACGGATGGCCCTTGGATTCATCTGGGTGCAGTCGTTGCAGGCTTAGAAGTAATGAGATAAACCCAAGCACTGAAGGCACACCTCGTTAGGAACTGTCAAAGACGTCTGTTTATGACAGTCCCTAAAGATTAATCCCCCTCGCCCTAAGGGGGGACATCCCTTGAATACTGGAAACATTTGGGAAAATATCTTCTTCACATGTGAAGAAAAAGAAGGAGCGGATTTCTAGACTTATGCCTGAAATCGCAGAAAGAAAAAAGAAACAAAGAAACAAGTGTCAGTGTGCATGGATGGTGCTGATATTCAGCTCCACTCGGTGCTTCAGGACCAGAATGGTGTTGACACCGCCTGTAGGTGTTCAGGAGCAGTACTTAACATTTTTCGGATCCAGTCTGTCTCCTTGGGATAGTCACACATTGAAGAATCTGTGTTTCAAAGTATCCATCAGGAATGTCTGTACTGGGTGTCATAAACATCTGTGACTAACCTGGAATTAGTCAGTAGATCACATTGAGAGTAGAGAAGATGAACTTGGCATTGGCAAGAGGAAAGGTTTTGTGTGGGCACGTATCATGATTTTGAGAAGGCAGTCTTGTCATAGGGGATGAGCCAGGTGTTTGTAGGCATTGAGAGAACGCTAGTCATATGGAATAGGAAGGAGCAAGCTGATTGTGGGGAAAACGATTGAGTAAGTCATGTTTAGGGCAAGCAAGCTGGTATGGATAGATGCAAGCTTATCGTGGGCAGGAAGAGTGTGCCGGTCATGGAGGACTGTAGTCAGCTCAAGGTTGGTGAGCAAGCTGGTGATGGGACTTTTAGTGAGCTGCAATTGGCATTGAACAAATTGGTCATGAGGCACACTAATGAAGTGGGTTGTGACCAAACTGGCCTTAAACAGGTTAAATTACCTTGTTAAGTAAAGGGGAACTAATGTGTTCATGTGACAGTGAGAGAGCTGGTCACTGAAAAGACATAATTGGAGGCAGAGTGATCAGGTAATGGTAGATTAGCAAGTTGATCCTGGATAGGTAATTTATTTGGTCACGGTTAGAGTGAGCAGGCAACAATACTGTGAGCAGTCCAACCTAGGAGACTGCGAGTGAGCTGCCATTTGGTACAATGGGTGAGCATCACCCCATGTGGGGACTCCTGATGGTCATATGGAGGGTGAACAAGTAAGTCACAGGGAAGAGGGTTGGTCATTAGAAAGATAAGGCACCTGGGTATTGCTTCCTCCCCTCCATCGTATCACATGGGTAATGTATTGTCGCGCTACCGCCACTATCACTATTTCTGTTTTTTGCACCCCACAACATAGGCTTGTTGTTATCGAGGCAGCTTGTAATTTCCCTCCTGATTGTTCTGCCCGTTGCACAGTCCACCCCTGGGGACAGTGAGCTGGGACTCTTCTCACTTCCTTCTCCTTGTCGGCTTTCCCCCTGTCCTCTTCCACCCAACCGCTTCTTCTTCCTCTCCTTTCCCTTGTTGTACTGGTTATGGTTGGATGTTCTTCTGTGTCTAATGTAGTTGATTGCCACCTCTTCTTCTCTGGGCTCAGTTTCCCACGTCTTTTCAGAGTCCTGTCGTCAGAGTCATACCTTCAACGGACCTGTTATCCGGCGTAGAGGAATTATTCTTACAGCTTCCCACAAGATGCTATAGACCGTACTGGGCTTGCTTCTGTAGCCTATTTGATTTTTTTTAGGGGGTGGGCAAGGAACTTCTCTTCTTTTTTTCCACTGCTGCCCTTTATTATTGGTGGTGTTTTCTTCTTTTTTCTGATTGGTGTTTTTCACTGTATTTCCTTTGACAAAATATAAATAAAGGTTGCAAAAAAGGAAGATAGGACTGCAGGTCCTGGGAAAAGTGAGTGAGCTGGTCATGGTGAGGACACGTGCAGTTAGTCTCACTGAAGATCCTTGAAGGCTGTTGGGAATTTAGGATTTTCTGAAGGACTATACATGAACTTTCTTTGTATCTAATGAATCAGAATACTGCAGAAAATTTGCATATTTTGAGTCAACTTGTGTATGTTTTTTAAAAAACATTCTTGCGAGGAATCACTCCTCCTCCCAACCTTCTCATGAAAGCTGTGTTCGATTGGGAAAACTGGCAGCCACATTCTAAATCACACCCTTAATCTGCATGTCTGAATGATGCTTTATGTAGAGGTGAGTAACCACTCAGTACATGGTGATCATTTAGGTGCATTGCACTGCTAAGATTTTACGTGTCTTGTCAAATGTATTATTTTTAATAGCCCAATATAAGGGTATTCTGTAAATCCTAATGCTCTGGGGACCAGATGTATGGGCGTTTTTTGCAGTCGCAAATGGCAAATCGGCCCGTTTACGACTGAAAAAAGGGTGGTGGTATGTACAAATGCTATTTTGCGAGTTGGTGACTCGCAAAAAATGTGTTTGCGAATTGCTATTAGGAAGGGGGTGCTAAGGGTGTCTCTTCCTAATAGCGATTTAGAATGATATGTACCATTGTTTTCGGACTGCATTTGTGGTCGCAAAACACTCGCAGTTTACCGCCTACTTCAAGAAGGTGGTAAGCCACTCGCAAACGTGAAGCAGTCCCCAGGGGACCATTTCCCCTTTATGAATGGGTGCAAAAATATTTTTTAAGAGGGACTACTGCCAGCTCTTAAAAAATTAAAATAAAAATGTTCATTTTTATTTTTAAACGCATCCAGTTTTCCTTTGAAGAATATGGGCTGCATTTGAAAAAAAAAGTTACTTTATTGAAAACTCAAACACAGACATGGGGGTCTGCTGTCCCCAGCAGGCCAAAATCCCTGTGTTTGCAGGCCCAATTCCCAATGGGTCTCAAATTGCGACCTGCCTCATGAATATTAATGAGTCAGGTCCCTTGCAACCCATATGAAAATTGAAAACAGTGTCTCAGACACTGTTGTACATTCCATTTTGCAAGTCGCACAAAGTCGCAATTTTCGACTCACAAAATGGAATGGTCGTACATCTGGCCCTAAGGCCCTATGTATCAACACATTTCTCCATAGACAAAAAATGGGGAAAACCCTTTTGTACACAAGGCCTTTAATGTTTTTACTCTGAAGAGTGGACACAGTATGCAACATTCATTGCTTACTGCATTAAAATCTGCATGTGCCTGTATTTAATGGGCATTTTGCCCAGCTAACTTGCAGAGAGTTGGATACGACCACAATACTAGGAATTCCAATATGTGTGGTTATATGAGTTACCACACATATTGGAATTTGATGCTTGTGATCAGAACCTGAGCTGTCAAGGAAAGCTCTATTCATGAATTTGTCATGCATTAGATTTAGTCCACATATAACGCTTCGTAACAAGCCACACCTCTCACAAAGGATTCTTAGTCATGCACGCTTCTTAGACTGCGCCCCTTTTGTAGCCCCCCCCACACACACACATTGTACTTAAAGCACAAAGTTGGGGGTTGCTAGATAGTTTGAGGGAACAGTCGTGTGAGTGGCACAGAGCACCTGGAAGGTAACTTGAGCTGTAGTTAGAGTTGCTTTGAGAGACTTTAATGTCCAGTGTCAAGCACTAAAGACCAAACGCCTAAGGGCAATTCAGTTCACCACATTTGCCTCAATAATTTCTATTCTATTTTCCCGTCACCACTTCTGATTTTTGTCCAGGTAAGCTGTGTTATTTACCTCGAGCCTCATTGATTAAAAAACAATGTAGTACCATATTGCTTCCCTGTAAACGTGTTTTATATTTACTCAGTGTGACATTATTTTGTATGTGTGTGCTGTAACATCCTAAGCACCTTGACACTATTTCCTGCTGTAGAAAACCATGTTGTCAAATAAACGAAAGAAATAACATTTCTGCAGCAATAAATCCAAACCAAGAAGTACAGTGGGAGTGAGATTTTTTTTAAAGTTGTATTACTTCCTTCCTATCCCAAAGCGTAAACGTTGCGAAAGAACTTGGCGCAGGAGTTTACAAGCATGGCTTTCCTACAGTGCCCTCTCTGGTTAGAATGAGAAAGTGCACAGATGGACTGTTACAAATGGAAGGAGCGTCAGTGCAGGAAACAAGGGCTCCTTTCCTTTGTTGCAACAGAGATCTCTTTCTAAGGAAGCACATAAAAGAAAGCAATTTTCAGCTGTGTGCGCGTGATCTTCGAAATTGCTTACCTTAATGGCGAGCGTTCTTTTATAGTTCCATCTGCTTTGAGGAAAGGAATGCTACACATTGGGGAGCATTCGAGCCTCACAATGAGTGGCTCTTTGAAGTTGCTTCCAGCAGGGCAAACTCAAGGCCATGTTACTTAGCTTGAGCATAATGTCAGTTGCTGTGGCCAGATCTTCGAATCACAAACTGTTAAGTAATGGTGGATGCTGATTTTTTAAAGTGGGAATGCTTAGAATGCAATCTGAAAAATAAGCTCTCGAACACGCATCATATAGACCAATGATCAACACTTAACTTTCTTGGCACTTAATGAATAAGAACTGAGATGGATGGTTTGATGGTGTTATTTATATCAGAATTGCTTCATTCAATGATATATACAATACAATGGTATACTGTCAAGATCAATTATTTACATGAATATAAAGTGCGTAAGGGTGACAATTGTGCGCGGTGCTCAAGTGGCGAACAATATATACAGTGTAATCATGGTTGTTTTATATATACAAGTGTAATGTAGGGCAGAAGCTGATTTCAATCCAGAGATTCCTATCTTCCGTGGTATAGAATCCTGGTAGTACTGGACCTAGTGTAAGCGTCGACGTTTCGACCCTGCGGTGTCCCAGTTGGTGGTCACAACGGGTCTTCCTCAGGACTGGTGGGGGGAGGGGGGTTGTTTGCTGACAGTCCTCTTGAAGGCCGGAGGAATCTCAGCCTGGAACACTGGGGCGCGAGGAATGGACCAATTCTGACTCATAGAAGATGGATGGGAACGCGGACCATCTTTCCAATCAATGAATCTCCAAACTAAGATTGTTTTTCCTGGGGACACGCAAAGAAATTCCTCGCGGAATGAGCCCTGAGGGCTGGCTCACACTATCCCCACACCCATCCAGCACAGGTGTCACTGGATATGTGATCCGGGTAATACAAAGGGACCAGGCGCCCATGCCCGTAGCCAGTTCCTCTACCTATCCAAGTGTGTCTGTGTGGTCATTATGTATGAATGATGGCCCAGGCCCTACCACATTGCATTGTGCTGTGGACAGCGGATGCAACCATGTCACCTCAGGCAATGGGTAAGTGCTTGGACATGTAGCTAAGTTGCCCCCCCTGCAAGCAACAATGTTGCAATGTAGCATGCACCCGGAGAGCGGGCTCACACGAACGGAGTAATGAAGGAGCACAAGACCGCTCGGGGTCCAGGATCATACATGCCAAGTGGTGTTTGTATCTGTATTGCCGAAGCATGAGCAAAATGCCTAGCCACATTAGCCGCGCCAGTTCAGCCAGGCATGTACTCTACATCTGTGAACGCCCTATCCTTACCATAGGCCTACACTCATGTGGCCCACCACCTTCAACGGCCAACATTATAGTGTCATTGTCAGGCTTGTGGACATTCACAGACAGGCATGACAATGGTGTGCCATAGGAATGCAAGTGATGCAATCATGCCACACATAAGTAAATGAGTTCGGGGGGAGGGAGGAGCAGCTGTGAGGCAACGTAACACACTGTGATGCTGCTCATATGCCACATGCAAGCCATGTCAAACATGAATCCCAAAGTCGCACACATCCCAAACCCCACCCCCAACAAGCCACATTACATTTCCTGACTGCAAGCAGATGACAAACTAACATTAGGGATGAATGATCCTTTGTTTGAACTATCAGGCGGGAGCATATCTGCACCTCTGACCTCGGAATTGCATGTACCAGGCACCCCCTGACAGATACCATAGCAGCTGATGATGACTCCCACACTACGTACAGCCCAACGATGGAACAACGTATACATACCTCACAGACAGACGTTCTTGCTTAAAGTTATCTTGCATGGAATGGCCTTCACACTTACTCCCACACCATCCCAGGCGTACAACCATTGTACACTAAAACAACTCATTGATCCGAGCTGTGGCATTTCATCCACAAAACTGGAGCAGGTTAGAATAGTGCTGCTTCAACCAGAGCCACTGACGCAATCGCAGAACATCCCAGACACATGCACACCCCCTGTCACGTGGAACTGTACTGTGCACGCATGCTGCATTTACTGGGGGCACTGCCATTGGCAGTGCTGCAGATCAGTTACCGGCTAAGTTTCCGCCTTCTCAACGTCACCTGCGTCCAGCCTGTGTTGCATTGTTGAACGTGGATATTCAAGTGGTGCATGGATGTCTGCCTATCCAACAGGACGGTAGATGAACTGGATTTTGACATGTGTGTGCGCCCCCTGTTGGCACACGACCAGGAGTGTCACCGTAATACCCATTTATGGGATGCCTTGATACTTGGCATATATGCTGGCAGCTGGACCTGGGAGATTGCACAAATCTTCGTGTGCAGTGACCACATTGAACCTCTCCCCTATTGGGCTGTGGTGCAAGTTGGTAAAAGAGGGTGGAAGCAGCACATCTGTCTGGGCCTGCTAATGGATGGACACGCCGTCCTGTTTGGTGAAGTCGACAACGACCTCATGTTGGAAATATTAGCCTACGAAGCTGCAATCGCTTTTGTGGACGAGTAACTACGGACCTGCAGCCACAACAGATTGGAGCACATTGCACATGTCCCCCGACACCTTGTTGCATCGTGGAGATCTGGTCACATATCCCACGACAACAGTGGACATAGCTGCATTCACCTGGATTCCGAACACATGAGAGGACAACAACACGGCTTGACACACACCTGTGAAAGACGAGGCACTCCCCCGGTGTGGACAGCGGCGCTTGGCAACATTCCTCATTCTGACATACTGCTGTATTGGTCTGCATGTTGTGGCACTTATCTTGCCCGTACTGACACGCATATGCTAATAAAGTCTACGCACCTTCACTTGTATTCAACTGTGATGAGTGTTGATTTGAATAACAATGTGTGTCTCAGTGCCTATCTGGGTTACGGCCATACCTGCACGTTGATAGCATTACCCAGGGAATACCTTTTTATGGAATCACTGTCCCTGCATTCATCCATACTTTCATTCTTTTTTTTTTTTTTTGAAAACCTTTATTTATCTTATGCATAGTACACAGCGTCTGCCTACAACCACTACGGGCCGGCCGCTATGACAATCAACAACATTCCAGGTCGTCTTACTATGCGGAAAGCTAAAAATAAGAACGCTACGGTATATTAACAGACATAAGAAGAATAACGTAGGTTTCATTTTATAAATTTAAAGAGGTGTCATACATTCAGACCAGACAACCGAAAGGGCGAGCCATACGACATAGTACCAACTAAAGGAGCAGCAATAGTTAGGATTTGTGCGTTGAACATTGAAGGCAGGATACATAAACACTATACTTCATTCCGCGCCAGTCAGTGCCACACAGTCAATATATCACTGCAGGATTTATTTGCAAACTTAACCACTATATAGCAGGACATGATAGGGCACATTCTTACAGCAGGACGAAAGGATCCAGTGTCATACAATAAAGCAAGTTTTACGTGGAACAAGCCTTGTAGGAGGATACAGGCCCTCTAAGAAATATAATCGGGAAGTGAAAACAGGATATGCGAGCATTCAATGGCTGTGTACTAATATCAACGCCGTACACACAAAATCCAATAAACAGTGCAAACAACATAAGCACAGAGTGCTAAATCCTACCCAAAAGGAGCACCCCCCGACCCCCCGTCCGATCTAAATATACGAACAAATGAAAAAGGAAAAAGAAATAAAGAAATATAAAAGGAGAAACACAATCGTGCAAGATGGGCGCCACCCCGGGCCAGGCATCCCGCGGCTAATAATACAGAAGAAAGTAGAGAGCTGGCGAGAAGAAGGGTATGGCAGTCGCGACGGAGCATCGAAACAGATAAAAGTGGCATAGCGACAGATCCCAACCCACTCATGCCAGAGAAGCGAGGACAGAAGCGGCACCGCTATAAAGGGATAGAAGAGGGCCATAGAACCAAAAAAAACATCTGAAAGACCCCACCCACCCGTCCCACCCCGCACCCCTGCAGAAGGCTACGGCCTACCCTCCAAACAGCGTGCCTGTCGCCCTAATCCGAAACCCGAAATATAGTAAAGAAAGAAAGTAGAATAAGGAGACAAAAAAAGGAGGAAAGGGAATACGAAACAAAAATAAGATGTGAGGGAGGAGCCAGAGGATATGAACAAACACACTCGGCTACGACCCTCCCCCGACCAGCAAATGAATAATTATCAAATCAATGCTACACCTTCACATACAGCAAAATCCTGCAGGGGGGGAGGCGGGGGGAGATTGTAACGTTTCACAATGTCGAGAATACAAGCATCAGTGCAACGGACAGGTAAACCGGCAGTCTATCAGTGTCTTGCAACTTACCCCCAGCCCTTCCTAATCACGAAACCAACCCAATAAAGGATAACATGGAGCGGACCACCCAGCACAGAATAATCGTAATGTTGACCAGGGTTACGGCAGTGATGTAGAGTAGGGAGAGCCACCATACTACTGGAATACAAAAAGTCAATGAAGCAAGTCAATTGTAGCAGCAACGACAGGGCAAGCAAAAGCAAGCCGGAGTCCAGTTTCGCAGTTCGACAATGCAAAGGTACCCCACCAGGACAAAAGCTCGAATCCATCGAAGCGGGAGCAAACAGCGGTCCACCATAGTTCCCAATAGTCCGGGAAGGAGCAGATCTCCTCGTCGTATGCAAGTCCTCGAAGTCCGGGCGGTGAGAAAGCGGAGATTCAAAAGCCACCGGCCCATCAAGCGGCCGAAGAACAGCGACAACAACTCCTGGCGCAGCCGAAGGGGGCAAAGCAATGGAGGCATCAGGACGATAGGGGTGCATGAAAGAGCGACGACCCAAAATGGCGGTGGGCCGCATGGGGTCGGTAGAAGCACCGGGGGCCAAGACAGCATAAAACGACATCAAGGCGTCCAGGACATCTCCGAGCGTGGGCGCTCGAGCACACGCCCAAGCCTCCGCGCAATCCGGCCAGCAAGGTTCGTCGGTGCAGAGCGGATCACCCCACACGTTGTTGGTAGCCATTTTGTGAGGGTCGCCGCCCCGCACTCCACCGTGGGCCCCCAAACAGTTCCCAAATGTAGGACTTTACAGACCGGGCCGGTGCTCAATGGGGGGGGGGGGGCCCTCCGATCAGTGGCGGGCCCCACAAGCGAGAGCCAGGCGCGGGGTCCAGGGCTACCGGACAGAACAAAGGCGAAGGGACCCCTTCACACAGTCAGCCCCCGACACGTCTCGTCCCCCTCCAGCCGCACGGTCCACAAATCGGGGCCGGTTCAGGATCGCCGGGGCATACACACATCGGCTCCCACCAGTGGCTCACTCTCGCGGCCGGGGCCGGCAATCTCAGCACCGCCGGTCGGGTCCCACAGGCGAGGTCCCGGTCTCGAGCGCCCGGAGGCCCCAATCCCACTGAGGGCACAGCTGCGGACCCACAGCACGCAGGAGCCTCCGGACCAGACGGTGAGTAAGAGTGGGTCGTTAAATTCCAAAATCCGTAGTGAAGTATCGTCGTAGTACAGGATATATTGCAGGATATTCGAGGTTGGCCGGAGGGCCGACGGAGCCGAGCTAAAAGGCGGCCATTACGCTCTCGAGCTAGGCTCCTCCCCCCCATACTTTCATTCTTGATTGATCATGGCCATGACACATCTGTGTGAAGTGGAATGTTTTATTCACATTCAGTGGAGTGTTGAAGCTGGGCCAGTACAGGGCCATGCACACCCCATTTTACATTGTTGGCCCGTGGAGGGCCAGCCAGAGTCCTTTCAGGATTGACAAGTTCATAGGGAGTGGAAGACTACAGTCTGCAGTGTGATTGCTGTGTCATTGGTAACCAAACCAAATATGGCAACCCATGTCGGGGTCCAAGGTGAGTGTCGCTCAGTGTATAGGGGGACAGTGGGAGGTGTTATTCCAGGGCATGATGCAGAGGGCAGAACCAAGCTGAACCCGACCATTTGGCAGAGATGAATGCTACCACTTCATTCTTACCACAAAGCCAGATTAATCATCATCTTCATCCTCTGATGTGTCAGATGCCTCGCATGTGGGTGGTCGTGTTGTGTCTGCATCACTGTGTGGCAGGGACACATCAGGGGCCGGAGGTGGAATGTCTGTCGCACTGTGTGGCACTGACACTTCAGGGGGAGGAGACGTGGATGGAGTGCTAGCACCAGCATCTATCTGTGCCAGACCTTGTGGTGGCAATGCCATGATGAGGATCTGCAAGGCATGGAAGATCACAGCTACATCTCGCTGGTATTCAGCCATGGCAGCCATTTCTGAGGCTTGCATCCGCTCCATGTTCTCCATGATCATTTGCATGTGCTGCAACTCCTTGCTGACATCACTGGGGCCACTCTGACTAAACAGTTGTTCTTGGCACAGACTCATGACTCCAGCGATGTCAGCCATGGCTTGTTTTACAGCAAGGAGCGGACAGTGGGTGTTTGTTGGGAACTGTGAGTGGTCCCTGATGGGACTTAGACACCCATGTATGGCATCTAGTTTGGCTACCATGAGGTCGTACCCAACCTGCAGCTGGCCGACATCTCCTCCTGGCACCCTAACACACGGCATTGGAAGGCCATGTATTGGTTGTGGGCATCCTGTGAGACAGCCGTGTTGGTGGGTGCTTCCTGCTGTGTGGTCTGTGCAGGGGGTGGGGGCTCCTGCATGCAGCTGGGCTGCCCCACTTCTGGAGGTGGGGTGCCGGAGTGTCCCTGAGCTGTTGGAGTACGTCAGTGTAGATGTTGGGGAGGTCCTCTTCATCATCATTGCTGTGTTGTTGGGTCTGCTCCACAGGCGGTGTTGATTCTCCCTCTGCAAAATGCAGATTGACATTGTGTTTACATGTATGTTCACACATTGTACAAGTTTACTGTCAGACTGCATGGCAATGTTCATTGTGACTGTTTATGAGGAGACGCCTATTTGAAGCAAGACACTTGGCATTTCTACGCCATCAGGGATGTGAGGTTGTAGTTGTACATTGTCACCTCACAGTTTCCAGCTATGCCAAAAGCGAATGGCCATGTTCTGACCATAAGCTGCAGCAGTTGTGTCCTCTGTTCTGTTGTGAAAGTGTTGAAGTTTGTACCACATTGTTGTCAATGTTGTGGTGCTCTGCATCTTAGGTATGTGTGCTGCATTGTGGGTGAGTTGCCCCTTCGGCTCTGATTTGGCTGGCCCTTATCCCTTTCAGGTGGTGTGCCTTTCACTTCTGTGCTCATACAGTGCTGAGATGTTGCAGATTTGCGTAAATTGGGCTCTTGGTCGGAGTTGTGACTCTTGAGCATGGTTTGTCCGCATATGTGCTATACTTACTTGTGCATGTGTGCCATTGTGCCCATCTCCCCCGTGCCCCCAGTACCTAGTCTTTACACACCCTGTTGCTGTTGCCTCAGGTCATGTTGTTCAGTTTCCGGTCCCCCAACTCCTGCCACCGTCTCCCCTTTGATAGTTCCAGGCTGGTCCTCCGTGGGGGTCTGGTTGTCCTCTGTACTTGCTCCGGCTACCTCCATGGTGCTTCGCAGTTGTATGTGTTTTGTTTGGTTTTTGTTGCCGCTTTTATAGTGATTTTTCCCGCCTGACTTGTGGGACTTGCAGGGGTGGTGCAGGCTTATCGCTGAATTTTTTATCGAAGTTGGGCCCTTCGCAAATTTGTTCACGTTAGGGTTCAGATTTTTATCGCCATCCTGGTGATTTTATCGTGGACATTTGATGCGTAATCGGGAGACTATCTCATGTTACCGCCGTGTTGTGACTAGGATATTAACACAGAGTTATTTTCCCACTATGATATGAAAGATTTCGTTAACCGATTCTGGCAATGATTATATCACACTCTTTAGAATATCCCCCTGAGTGTCAGCCAAGGGGCATCAATGGATTATCAGTTATGCATGCACCTCCCTAACCACTGTCTGCTAAGCATAACAATTGTGCATTGGAAAGGTATGGAAGGCAGTGTCTACATAAGATTACTAGCAGTGCTCTCATTTCGGGTTACACCCACCACTGGCACCTATGGACAACATTTTGGGGCTTGTACCAGGGTGAGAGATAGTTCTAGTGTATCCGTTTTTAGCCATCTTCCTGCACCCTAGTCAGGGTTGGCTCCTCTGTTAAGGAGGTGGAGTGCTGCCCCACTAAGCAAATTGCCCCCAGATAGGGAAAAATAAAATGGTAATAAAGTAAATGTATTATCATTTTATTTTGCAAAACCCCATCCCGAGCCGAGCGTCAGGGCGGTTTGGGGGCTTTCTGCTTTCTGCTGCTGCCTGTCAGGCATAAGCAGAAAGCAGTGATGGGAAGGACACTTTAGGTTTAAGTGTGCATCTCTTTTTGGGCAGCCGTCTTGCAACAGACAGACAGGCGCGCAGTTTAAACCTCTCTAACCCAGCTGTCTAAGTCAGCTGGGTTAGAGAGAGCACGTAGCTCCAGTGTCTGTACCTCAAACCCTGGCGCTTCTTCCATGCTGCATTTACGCAGTGCCCAGATTGGTTACTGCAGTCTCCTAGTCCTGTGCCTGCCTGCCTGGAGAAGACCCGAGCATGGAGCAAGACACGCCTGGATTGAAGGTAAGTGTAATTATGTTTTTTCTTTCTTTCTAACCTGCCTCACCACCCTCCTTATATGCCAGCTGCCACTGACCCTAGTATATAAGAAGGTGCTGAGAGAGAACTTTTGGATTCTTACAATGATATCTACCAGTGTGAGCACACTCCTCACCTCATTTGCTTGTCAACCGTGTTCAGGGAGAGCACCAATCTTCCTTTTAGTGCATGGTACTGGAGGATGCCACGCGTATCTCACATCAGCACCCATTTCCCTTATCTTGAATGTAGTGCAAATCTAGGCAATCGAAATTCACCATTCATCCACCCAGTTTCTGCGTTCGTGATGGTGACGGTATAGCACAGCAACAAGAGTGGCTTTCTCAGAGGTTAGAAAATGACCTGAAGCTAGACAATGCATCCCGGGAGGGGAATCGGCGACTAAAGGACTGTCTTTGTTTGTTTGTGAAGGTATACACACAATATTGAAGCTTCGGTTGACCATTGGTGTATGGGAGTTTTAGGTCATTTTTAAAAACTGCAGAGATTATGACATAGATATTCAGCATCTGAAACAAAGGTGTGATAAATGGACGTCTGCAGAAATCGCACGTAAGTACAGTTACTACTTGCTGTACTACAAGCTCAGTTTACTCAGATTTAATGCATGCAGATATGGGTTTCCTGACACCACTGTGCAGGATTGCTGTTCCATGGATGGTGCACACAGCAACAAGGACTTTTGTCTTTATTGACCTTTAATATCATATAGTCTGTGCAGCACTCTTATTTTAGGTCTTGCCCACGACAGTACTAGCATGTGCTGTTGCTTGCAAGATATTTTATTTACTAAAAGGAGCTTGCTTAGTATTCATTGGCTTAATTGTCACTTTTATGTGCTTGCTCTTAATTGGCTACCACGTGCAAGTTTCTCTTCTTTTTCATTTGTGTGGAGCATGGACCAAGTACTGATTGCTTCATTTTGATTAGTGTCCATCCTCTACTCACACTGTAATTGAAGTACTATTTTTCTTTATTCTTACTCTGTAATTCGCTGTTGTCAGTGTTACTTCTTCCCTTCCACCCCACTGTCCTTATTGCTTCTTCCCTCTCACCCCCTGTTGTCTGTGATGCGTTTTCCCTCCTCCTCCCTTTGTCCATGCTGCTTCTTCCGTACCACCTCCAACCCTTGTGTGGTCTGCATTTCATCCTCCCTACCACCTCCCACACTCCAGTTATCCACATTCTTCTTCCCTCACACTCTTTAGTTGTCCATGTTGCTTCTTCACTCTCACCTCTCACCCTCCTATTGTCTTTGTATCAGCCATAAGAAATAAAGCTTTACGATGTGGCCTGGTATGGCAGCGTCATGATGCTTTTTGTACACTTCTGTCATCCGTGTTGTTTGTTGCCTCTCTCAAGCACTGAGAGACTGTTCTTTAAAATGGCTTAAAGACTTTAGCAAAAGCCAATAGCTCTTGCATAGGCAAGACCCATTGGCCTTGTGAATGCTTGTTCCTGACTGTTCTGGAAACCCTCCCTTACCATGCGGAAATTGGGTAGTAATCTTCCAGAATTATATTGAGGCATTAGGCCATCCAGTGGTCAGGGTGATCAGGGCTGATATGAAGCAAGGCCTATTGGTGAACACATTAGGAGTAGAAGGACTGCTGTTGTGTGTGTGATGTGTCTATGGGTGCCGTGAGAGCCTAGGATGCACTACAACA
Organism: Lissotriton helveticus; assembly: GCF_964261635.1. NCBI lineage: Eukaryota > Metazoa > Chordata > Amphibia > Caudata > Salamandridae > Lissotriton > Lissotriton helveticus. The sequence continues at coordinate 247,521,911 of NC_136065.1, read as the reverse complement.
TATCAGTGAACATATGAAATGGAGGCATGCACATTTTATACCTGGCCACAAAGACCACATGAGTGAGTAGAACAGTTTATCAAGAGGTGATGAGAAATAGCTTCAAGGTGTAATTCTGGCAATTACCAGATCAATTGACTGTACAGTGTCATAAAAAGAAATCCAGATGAAGCTGTGGGTATGCAGAAATCCAACATTGCAATAAGCTACTGCAACAGCAAAAATGATAGGGGGATAAGATATGTGAATGATGGAGCTTATTAATAGAAAGAGAACGCATGCAGGGAATGTGTGTTGTGGAAATTTAAAACAAAACATGTTGCTAAGGAAGGCAAGGAGGTAAGGCCAACTAAAAAGATTTTTGAAAGTCACTACTTTTGATAGGTTTACTAGAGCCAACTTCTGTTTCAGAATGTTTAACTGGGTTATTGAATGATGGCGGCTTGTTCTTGCCATCATTGAGTTGCACTCAGACCCATGAAAAAGTGGGGGGTGTCAGGCAGGAGGTGAATTTGCAAATGTTGAAACTAATTGTTGGTCATTATTGTTTCAGAAAGGGTTTTGTTCTCACCCACCTCCTATTAACAGATATATCTATGATCTGACTAGGGAGGAGGAGTGAACCATTTTCCCTCCTGAACTGAGCCGTGAGCACTTTCATTCACTATTTTTATGCCAGTGAAATGTTTTTCTTTTAATGACTCTGGTCGGGCTCCAACAGGGCTTAAATTATCTAGAAACATATGTTAATAAAAACATAGAAAATTCAAAGATTGTATGTTTTGGTCAGAGTTAAACTTCTAATAACAGGTCTCTGGACTTAATTACGCTGGGAGATTTCAATTGCTGTAAATACTTGGGCCTTCAATTGGATCATACATTGAGCAGGGGCATTTAAGACGCAAGCTCTTATAACATTGGCTAGGTACTTCTCCCATATTTAATATAAATCATGGTGCCTAGTGTCTGTTGGCCCTACTCAAAAGACATCTTAATTCTGAGCTAGATTCCTAGAGGACAATGAACTTCTAGACACACCACAATATGGGTTGAGAAAAATCATAGCATAGAGTCATACCTGATAACTGCCAATGAAGAAATTACATGACTTGCTGACAACGGAGTAAAGGCTGCGGTTATCCCAAATGGACTTATCCGTAGCCTTTCACACGTAAGTCACTCAGTGCTCATCGACCGCTTAGAGACCATTGGCACTGGAGGGCCAGCACTTGAATTACTGTGTTGCTTTCTCTTAGACAGAGGACAGTCCATCTCCATTGGAGAGTTTACTTCGCAAACCTTTTCTTTACCCTGCGGTGTCCTGCAGTGGTAGTCTTTGAGCCCCACCAGTTTCAATGTTTATGTTGCCCCCTTAGAAAGACTGATCCGCTCTTTTGGATTCTCCACGATTGCATATGCGGATGATACGCAAATTGTAGTGTCGATTTCTACTGATATCAATGATTGTGCCAAACGCTTTTAAAACTGCATGATTGAGTTTGTCAGCTGGATGAGAGAATATTGTCTCATACTTTATTCTGAAAATACCAAAGTCCTTTTGTTCGGGGGGGAGATAACTCCTTTTGGAACTCATTCTGGTGGTCCCTACATTTGGATCCCCTCCCCATGCTGGTCCAGAAAGTCAGGAACCTGGGAGTCACCTTTGAGGTAAACCTGACCTTCTCCAATCAGATTGGCAGGCTCACCTCCACTTGTTTTTTCTATTAAAATCTTTGAGAAAGAATGTCATATATATCCCATTCAATCTGCAGAAATCAGTAATCATTGCTCTGGTGTTATCTAGACTCAATTACTGCAATGCACTTTATATGGGCGCACATTATCGACTTTTGGATAAACGACAGGTTCTCCAAAATGCAGCTGCCCGCCTCTTAATGAGAATCTCAAAGTTTAAATCAACTTCACATGCTTTGTCGGAGCTACATTGACTTTCTATTAGCAATCGAATTGCCTTTAAGGCATTCTGTACTGCCCACGAATCTCTCCTTGATACAGCCTTGAGTACCTAAAAAAAATGGAAATGGTACACCCCCAGTCAAGCTCTTTGTTCTTCTAATTCAAGAACATTCGAAACCCCTAAAACCAATAAACCGTCTTGGGGTTGCCAAAGTTTTACCTCTACCACCTGTAAACTCTGGAATAAAAGGCACAGGCACCTCAGAGACCAGCCCAACTACCTCTGTTTCAGAAAATAACTTAAAACCTGAATTTTTACTTCTCTGCCACTTAACTAACAGAACATATTATGATGTCTAGTAGACAATAGTGCCAAGACAAGAGCCCCCCAAAAAACTGCCTACAGGCAATCGCGCTTTATAAACACTATATCAATATCCCAGGTCATTCAGTTATGTGGCCTTTGTGATATAATTATTATGCAGAGAGCATCACAATGCATACGTTTTTTGTAGGCCATTAGCAATGTGCTGGGATTGTTCCTAAATTTTAATTGAATGCCTCCATAGCAATGAGAAAGATTGTTTTGACATGCAATCTACTACCCACTGGATTGGACATATTTTGACTGAGGTTGCTTGCAATAATGTTGTTCAATCTGTCATGGGTACTCTCACTACCCCTTTTAATCGGTGATGAGCTGTTCATCCTAGTAGCATATATTTTCAAGAACATAACATTGCTCAGTGCCTAATACCACCAAAGGTATCTTTAATGTGATTAAAGCACTCAATAATCCTAGTTGCCATTCCTCCAAAAATACCCACTTCTGTAGAATTTTAGGCAAAGTTTGATGTATGCTGGACATTGTGGGTAAGAAAACATTGTGAGATCCCCACAAGTTACAGCACTCTGGATTCCTCCGGTTGTCTAGTTTTCAGAAATGTCTGGGTTTGGTAGGTTGTCCTGAGTGGCTGCCAACCTGGGGCCAGAACACCGCTGCTACCCTCATTGCCAAATTAGTCATTTTGTGACGGGCAATGTTGATGCCTCCATATTGTATTTTGGTCTCTTTTCTGTTGCAGGCGCTACATGGGGTAGTATTTGAATCTGGAGATGTTTGGCAACACTGGGTGATAAAAAATTTGTGGATCTTCCAGATTCTGGACCTTCCCCTCACAGAAATGTGGGAAAAATATGAAAATTTAGGCAAAGTTTGAATTTTGAAACAACTTCTGGGTTAAAAAAACCTTCCAGATCCATGGAAGTGACCACACCCTGAACTCCCCCTGTTTGTATGGTTTTCAGATATATTTGGTTTAAGTATGTTTCCCACGGTGGTGGGCAAGCCTTAACCCAAAATGCCCAGCTACCCCTTTTGCAAAATAGTTTGGTTTTGAGTTGAAACATTTTATCTGTCCATGTTGTGCTTTGGCCCCTTTCCTGGTGTGGCTGCTTTGCCTACCCACACAAATGGAATACCATTTTTATTGGAAGATGTGGTAATGCTGGATAGTAGGAAATGTGTGAATCCCCATAGGTTCTGGAACTTTCTTTCATGGAAATGTCAGAAAAATGTGTATTCTAGCCAAAATGTGAGGGTTGCAGGGACTTCTGGATAAAAAAAGCTTGCGAGATCTACACAAGTGACCCCCTTTCTAAACTTCCCCAGGTATTTAGTTTTCAGGAATTTCTGGGTTTGGTAGGCTTCCCTGGGCAGCAGTCAAGCCCAGGGCCAAAATTCACAGGTACCCATATCGCAAACAAGGGGGCAGTTTTAAATAGTGCAAACTTGATCTATTCATGTTGCATTTTGGGCCTTTTCATGTTGTGGCCACTTGGTCCACCCACAGAAGTGGGACAGTGTTTTTATTGGGAGACTTGTGGAAATGCAAGGTTGTAGGAAATGTGTGGATCCCCATAGATTTCCGAACTTTCCCTCACATAAATATGAAGAAAATTAGTGTTTTATCCAAATTCTGAAGGGTTTCAAGGGCTACTGGGTAAATAAAAACGTTGTGAAATCCACATGTGACCCCACCCTGGACTCCTGTTGTAGTCTAGTTTTCAGAAATGTCTGGGTTTGATAGGTTTCCCTGGGTGGCTGGCAAGTACAGGCCCAAAATCCTCAGCTACCCATATTATAAAAAATGGTAGCTTTTGAGTGGAAGCATTTGATCTGTTCATGTTACGTTTTGCACCCTTTCGTGCAATTGGGTGTCAGGCCCACCCTCACAAGTTGCCAAAGTTTGAGGTTTACAAGAGCTTCTTTGTAAAAATTTTTTTTTTTTTTTTTAAACTTCTGGAAATCAAACGTTACACCAACCTGGACTCTCCCGAGTGTTTCGTTTTCAGAAATGTGTGTGTTTGGTGTGACAGCCAAGTCCATGCACAAAGTTCACAGCTACCCACATTGCAAAAAGATGGGACAGTATTAGTGGAACAATTTGATCTGTCCATGTTCAGTCATGGCCAGTATGACTTGGGTGTGGTGGGGGGCGCGGGGAGTGGGTCACAAGAGGGGAGGAGGTTTAATAAAAACATTTTAAAAGTTACGTTAACTGACCTTTGCCGGCCCGTCCCGCGTCGTCGGTCTGCGTCGTCCTCTATACAACAGAAAGAAACCGCAGACAACCTCCTTCCCCTCCCATAAGCCAATCATAACGCTGCAATAGCAGCGTTGTGATTGGATGGGACGCCGACCCCACAGGCATCTATGGGGAGGCAATTTTCTCTATGTAGGCTGCATGCAGCCTATATAGAGAAAATGCAGAGTGCGTATGACTGGTTTGGTCGGCCTCTCATACACTGCCCACCAGCAGTCACGCCCATGCCCACCCCTAACTAAACCCTGCTTTCTGCTTTCTCGCAATGGGAGAAGCAGAAATATAAAATGGTATTTAAAATACCATTTTATGTTTCTATTTCTTGCACTGCGAGAAAGCAGTGGGGCGACACTCCTCCACTCACATGGAGGTGCCGCCCCTGTCCATGTTGCATTTTGGGCCCTTCTTGTCCTGGGCCCACCTGCACAAGTAGGGTACCATTTCTATAAGGAGACATTTGAAAACAGAGACAAGGAGAACATTTGTTATTACCAATCAGATTTCTCTGCATTTAAGGCTTCCAAATGTGTGCCAGTGTGCAAGAAAGAAGACATTTTGCAAAATGCCTTTCTGAATCATATGATAGTATGGGAAGACACAAATTCAGAAGTGCAAAAATTCCCACTATTTGTAAACTGTGGGGCAGATTTACAATTACTGGCGCATCCCTGCATATCGGCAGGGATGCGCCAGTAATTGTGCGCCGCAGCTCCGCCACCCTTGATGCGCCGCATTTACAATGCGGCGCACCATGGGGCAAAAACGGCAAAGATGCGTGACGCATCTGTGCCGTAAAAGCGGCGCATTGCTGGAGTTGCGTCTCAAGCGCGACGCAGCTCAAGCAATGATCAGGGGAGCCCTATGTGCACAATGCTGCGTCATTCCTTACGCCTGCTTCAAGCAGGCGCAGGGTTTTGACGCAGCATGGGCCCAAAAGTGACTGAGTGAAATCTTGTAGATTTCACTCAGCCTCTTTTGGGAGGCGTTCATGCACCGGAACGCCTACCCTTGCAGTGGCACGCGTCTTCTGGCGTAGGGCTTTACAACGTGACGCATCTTGGAGATGCGTCACGTTGTAAATACCCTGCAACATGACGCATCTTTTGCGCCGTCGCTGCATCACAAAAGTGACGCAACGGCAGCGTAAAAGCGGCGGAAGTGACTTGTAAATCTGCCCCTTAATATGCCTTTTAGAAAAGCATAGGTTTTTTACAAACCCATTTTTCATTCTTTATATTTTACCATATGAATTGCTTTACACTGGGTACACAATGAAAAGTCATTCCAAGGTGCAGCTCAGTTGTTGGCTCTTGGTATTGCATGCTTTTGGAGAACCTGCAAATCCTATATATTCTTGCAACCAGAATGGTCTAATTGATATAATGGTATATTGGTTTTTTAAATTGCCCATTCTGACAAGAAGTCACAGATGAAAATGTTGTCTCAAATGGCTGTAAATTGCTGTTTGTCCCACTCATTCTCATTATTATAATTTTTTTATTCCACAGTTAGGGCCTCATTATGATGCCGGGCGGACTTACGTGTGACCGACACTGTGGCGGAAGAAGGACCGCCCGCCTAGTTGTCGGCGGTCCCGCTGTCCCCATTACAATGCGACCACCTCAATGGCGGTTGCAATGTGTTTACTTTGTATTACGGTGTGTGCTGCAGCATACTGTTGTAGGGATTGCAGTCCCTCCGACAGTCCGACGGGTTCCTTGAGCCCGTCGGATGCGTGGGAGTCGGTCTCTCCGCCCGCCCTCCATCCGCCCAAAATCATAATGCGGCGGGCGGTCCTGCAGGGTCCGATGACGTGGGACCGCCACCGACGGCCTGATGGTGGCTGATGGTGGCTGTCCCAGCGCCATTGTAATGGGGGCCTTAGTTCTTTGACAAAATGTTAAGGGGTCTACTCAAATGAACCCCTGCTGAATTGGGAATGTTGTCTAACTTTTCGAAATGTATAGCTTTTCATGTCCATTTCTACCACAAACTGGAAGTAGTTCCAAACCACAAAAATTTGGAGAAATGGGCTACCTCGTAGAAAACCCCCAAAACTGTGGTAACAGTTTTTATTTTATTTTGTACTGCTCTGGTCGTTCCTGAAAGCGGGGAAGATGGTGATCTTAGCACAGCAAACCTTTTGTAGTTTCCATTTTTAGAACAAAATTCACTTTCTTGCAGATCACTCTGTTTTTAAAAACAAATGACATGTAGCTATGTTTTGGCTATTATCTCAGTTCCATCTACAAACTCTGGGTACTATAAGAATCACCACAATGCTGTTAAATAAGGATGCACATTTGACTCGGGTATCCTATTGTGAAAAAAAAAGGCATGAACACATAGAATAAAAGGGCTCAGCATTGGGGGTAGAAAAGCCTCAGTAGCTAAGGGGTTAAACATCCACCAAAGTCCCCTTTGCTGTTCTTTTCCTGCAGTGGGTGAAACAGGATGATTGGACACTGAGTTTTATGTAAAGTATTGTTGTTCCATGTAGCTGAAAGGGTAAAAAGTAATCCCTTTATCAATACTTGTTCAAGCCGGGGAGCCAGAGCCTTTGTCTGTTTTGTGGGTCCCTATTCTGCAAGTTTCATACATAATTCAATATTGTTTGATATCAGGAGGGATTCAGTTAGTGTCAATACATAATCTGAAGTTGTTTTATAATATGGAACCTAAAAATCCTTAAAATGTCCCTGACCATCAACTCAGTGCCAGTGTCTGAATGTCAAATAATCCTTCAAGAGGGTGGCTGGAAATTCAAGTAGCCATTATATATTAAAGTGCCAGTCTCAAACCTTAATAACTAACTTTAAATTGTTTTTTTTCCACTGACTATATCGACATAAGGGTTGATTCGTGCCTATTATCATTTCCTAGGTAGCCTGTAGACAACCTTTGTTGTTGTTACCTGAAATTCCATTGATATTTGCCCGTATCATTATTTGCAAATGATCCCCTGATGGCAATGCTCTCTACAGAATGCAGTACCTTCAAAGCTGGACGACCCCTGGCTATATTGTAGCCCATTTAGGACACTGTTTTATGGGCTGCTTGCCTAATAGTAATTTTTAATCGTTTTACGTCCTTCGGTCTGTGGAAGGAATCCAGCTTCTGCACCAGCAGGCTGCAAACTTCTCTCCTCTTCCATGCTGTGAAAGTTCCTAATTAAAATGTCACAGTTCAAAACAGAGCTATTAACATGTATGTTTTTTTCTTAGCCTTGCTTCCCCTTGGGAATTGTGGTGGGAATAATGTTGCTCGGTTTTTACCCCTCTGGGAATTGAAATTTGAAGGATTAAACTAAAATAGTTGCACCCGCTCCCTGGGGACGTCACAGAGGAGGTTTAGAGACGGCGTGGCTCGAGCCTCGATTATATTTACAGTTTCCAGAATACATGGATCAGGCGCCTGGAAGAGGCTGACGCTTTGTCTGTTCACTGTTGCATTCCTTCTTTCCCTCGTGATCAAGTAGTCCAAACGTTAAGAAGCCCAGGTTCTGGCTCTAATGTCATCCAGGTGGCCTCTACCCCTATCCCTAAGGAATCTGGGGAACTGTGGGCCAGATGTAGGTAGGGAAAATTTACCGATTCTTAATTACTGAATTTTACCGATTCGGTAAATAAGAATCGGTAAATAAGAAGGGGGGAGATGTAGGAACATCCAGATTTTCCTTTTACCGAATCGGTAAAAATCGGTATTTACCGATTCGGTAAATACCGACCGGTAATGCCCATTCATTCCTATGGGCTTTGAAGCCCATAGGAATGAATGGGCATTACCGGTCGGTATTTACCGAATCGGTAAATACCGATTTTGACAAGGGTGCAGGGGGTGTCACTTTGACACCCTCTAGCACCCCCAAAAAAGGTTCGGGGGCCATGTGGCAGGCATACCTGCCCTAAGGGCAGGTCTGCCTGTCATATGGCACAGGTGTGCATGCACACATGTGCATGCACACCTGAATCGGTATTTTACCATCAAATTGAATTTGATGGTAAAATACCGAATTTGTAGGGCTTGTGGGACTCAGAAGAGTCCCACCTACATCTCAATTTTACCGATTCTGTAAAAATACCGGTCGGTAAATTTACCGACCGGTAAAAACAAAGAACTCATGGAACGCAACTGGCACTATGTAAAGTGCTCTGATACCCAATTCGGGTCAAGTTCGCGCTATATAAAACTCCATAAAATAAAAAAAATGGAAAATACCCTTGCCATGGTCATTCCACACACAGCCCTGCTTAGTCAAATAACAAGCATTTACAATAGAGCTATTGGCATTGCTCATGACATTATTTTTATTTATGTTTTTAAAAAAAAACCATAAATAAATGTCATTGTCATTTACAATGCCAATAGCAGGGCAGGAGAGCAAGCATAAGCAACGAGGGGGCGGGACAGCAAGCACAAGCAATGAGGAGGGGGAGAGGACAGCAAGCACGAGCAACGGGGGGCACGGGAGCAAGCACAAGCAACGGCAGGACAGCAAGGGGGGCAGGACAGCGAGCACAAGCAACGGGGGACAGGGGTACAAGCACTGTGGGGGGAGGATAGCAAGCACGAGCAACGGAGGCAGGGAAGCAAGCACAAGCAATGGCAGGACAGCAAGGGGGCAGGACAGCGAGCACAAGCAACGGGGGCAGGGGAGCAAGCACAAGCAATGAGGGGGAGGACAGCAAGGGAGGGCAGGACAGCGAGCACAAGCAACGGGGAGGCAGGACAGCAAGCACAAGCAACGAGGGGGGGCAGGACAGCAAGCACAAGCAACGTTTTGTGGACCTGTGAGATTGTCAGGTGGACAGGGTCATTGTCTCCCTTGGCCCCACACACACAGAGCCCCCCACACACACACAGAGCCCCACACACATACACAGAACCCCACACCCACACACAGAGCCCCCCACACACACACATAGCCCCCCCACACACACACAGATCCCCCCACACACACACAGAGCCCCAACACACACACACAGAGCCCCACACTACACACACAAAAAAAATCAAATGACACACTTTTTTGCTTACATTTTCAATAAACATTTCCCCGTTTAAAATAAATAAATAAAGCTGTTTAATTTGTCCTCAAATAAACTTATAATACATAAAAACCACTCGGCTGCCTGCCTTGTGGTTTAACCCAGCTGTAGACCAAGAGCTTTATGTCGTCACACCATAAACATGCATAATAGACGTTAATGCCTTACAATTATCCTCATTTCAGTGACCACCATTCCCTACTAAAGAAAGTGTTACCAGGGATTTATAAATTAAGCGAGCGACCCAAAAACTAATAAAAAGTCCAAAACTTTTCTACAGCGCGCTCAAAAGGAGCAAAGTCATCTTTCCGACTTTCCTGCCTTCTGAACATGTTAAATCATTTTGAAAAAAAACACATCATTGCCCATTTCATACCCAAAGGCATCTGGAAGACTTGCTCACTTAGTTCAGGAGACAAAAATAACTTTCTGTGACTAATGCAAGTACCAACAGAGCTTGCACACATTCACTGTTGCAACACCCAGTAATTGGCAATTTTGATTCCTTAGTCAAGATTTGAAGACATGAAAACAGTTTATGTAGCAATTTTACGGAATCTTTGCACAACACACATAAATTAAAAATAAAACGGATGAGAGCAAGGCTTGAGACAAGGATTCATTCAAGAACACACAAGCAGGCTATATGAATCACTCTGCAACTTCCCTAACCCAAACGTTCGACACTTTTCAGCGGCTGGGGGCACCGCAAAACTGCATGTAAAGGTAAAACTCCACCTAAAGTAGCCAGGGGCTCACAAAATATGCATATATTCTAAAGAGAAACTGGGATTTCCTCACTCCAACTTATAGCTAGATATGTTTTCATCAAGGCGACGTCACCGAACTCAGTCCTTCGAAATTAAGGTTAATTATCTTCATCAGTGCTGCACTTTAACAGATCTGGGTCTCCCTGCAGAGGGTGAACTGGCAGGTGGGCGCAGGTGTGACAACGTGAGGGTGCAAACAAATACAAACAATGTGAACATCTTTAAAAGGGAGGAGGGGCTAAAGGGGGTCATGGCGGAGGGTGGCAGTGGTGTAGCGAATAGTGCGGTCGAGTGATGAAAATTGGTAGAAGGGATGGGTGCAAGGTCACAAAGGGAATGACGGCTGGGTGGATTGACAGGTTGCAGGGTGGAACAGATGGTAGAGCAGGGTCATATGGCCAAGAATTGTGGCACAAGTAACAGGCGGGCACATAGTGCGAATGAAGGGTGGCACAAGTAAGAGACAGGGGTTTATAGTAGGTATGAAGGCTGGCACAAGCACTAGAGGTGGAGGTACTGCCAGGAGGGAGGTAAAGAGAAAATATAACTGGCACAGACTGGAAAGAGAGTGGTGGCACAGGAGTGTGGGTGGCAGTGCGAGCAGAGTGAAATAGGCACGGAGGTGGACTAGACCACCAGGAGGGTGCTAGAGGAAGCAGGCCATGTACAGGGAGTGAAGCCGGAGGGGAGGTGGTGTAGGCAGGAAGGTGAACAGTACAGAGATGGTGGATGCAGACACAGAAGCAGGGTGAGAAGGAGGGGTGATATGGAGAAGCAGGGGTGATATGGAGAAGGAGGGGTGATATGGAGAAGGAGGGGTGTATAGACAAGAGTGAGGCTGGTACAAGTAGCAGCAGAGGTGTTGGGAGGACACGAAGCAATGCAGTGTGTGGGGATTGGACAGGCAGGAGGGTGCAGTGATACGGGAAGAAAAATGACGGGTAAGGTGGTGCAGATCAGAGTCAGGCAGTAGAAAAGTGGGACAGGCCAAACGGAGGGTAAGGGGCAGAGCAGGGGGGTACGAGGGGATGGATAGGTGAGATCCTCCAGGCAGGGAGGCGAGTGCTGTACTTGTAACAGCTGTACGAGGAGATGGTGCAAAGGCAAGGCCAGCACAGACCCTCGAGGTCCTATCGCAACTAATGCCGCGCAGGCGCCGAGCCATATAATGTCCACTTTTTCCTGCATCCGGTCTTTTGTCATTATATTCGAATATAGCAAATTGGATCCATTTCACAAGTTTAGTGTCCCCAAAGTGAGCCCAAGCTCATCTTCCGTCAGTGGGAAAATTTGAAAACCAATGTGCCAAATTTGAAGGTCTTTAATAAACGATAGATTGGAAGCTCTTGTCCATATATAATAAGCACATCTTCCCTTGGGTGTCCACTGGGCATGGCTGGGTGCCAGATTTCATAAAAGATCTGTCTGTGTGATTAGTGTCCCAGCCACAGTCAGTGCTACATTGAGGTGAAAGTGCCAGTATTGCCATCTCGAGGCTAGGTAGGGGTCTCTCTACAAAGCTTGCGAGTGCCCTTAACTTGCACCGTGTAGGCTACCACGTTGACTAAGCACAGAGCATTATGGGAAATAGCCATGCAATGACGCCTCTAGTGTTGGGGTTTGTCTTTTCTGTGCAAGGGGGCCAGGGGGCTGGGGTGGGCGCTCTGAGCCATGGGGTGGGCGGCAGGGGGCTATGGTGGCCGCTATGAGCATCGGGGTGGGCAGTAGGGGTGGGCGCTCTGAGCGGGGACGGCTGCCGCTCGCTTCGGGTGACTGGTCTCACAGGCAGTTCACTGCACCGAGGACTCCTCTGGGGTTTGGAAAGCAGTCAATCCTGCATGCCTGTCTGCCTGGGAAGTTGTGCGGCCGTCCAGGGCTGGGATCTCACCTGCCCCCAGAGCCAAGAGCAGCGATCCGGGTAGAAGAAGGGTGCAGGCGCCAAGGCTGGGGACATGGAGCTGCACCAGAGCCAGCGTGCTCACCGCATCGGAGTCTGAGGAGAGACCCCGACACAATACCCGGAAGTCACCAGTCAAATGACCCGCGTACCTGCTTCAACTCCGGTCAGCGTGAGGTCTTCATCCGAGTTCCGACTCACTTCCAGGCCGTCCGTGCATGTCGAGTATCCGGCCCTCCCAGTGAGACCTTGGAACATCGCTCTGCAGCGTGGGGCAGGACCAGTAAAATCACGCAGCCCATCCCGGCAACAGACACTTTCAAAAAGACCGAAACATGCCGGAAAAAAAAAATATCACCCACCGCTGCATGACGTACGAAAAAGGGGCGGAGCTGGAAAAAAACACCGGAACGCCCACGAATCTGCTCCAACATTTACTGGCACATCTCTCTTCCAATGGCTAGCCTCCATTTATGGAGCTAGCCAATGGAAGAGAGAGGCGGGTTAAAGCCCCGTACTGAAGATCAAAAGATTTCGCCTGTGCGACACTGCTGCGCAGTGAACACCAGGCGAAACCTAAAAATGGGGTGACCTGCCCAAGCATCCCCTCTGAAGAACTGGTCCACCCAGACACAGAGTGTGTCTCTGCCTCCTATGTAATGGTACTTGCATTTCATATGTTATGTATGCTGATAAATTATGCTTTCATAAGTAACGTTATTTTAGGATATGGTGTTTATCCTATGTAAATCCTGTTATGCTATGAGATGCTTTAACAATTTTGTTATGTTGTGTGATAATGTTCCCAACATATTTTGTTGTATTATGGAAACGCAGCTATAGTATTTGATATTTGGTTAATGCTGCTATGCTTTGTAACTGCTCTTGCACTGTGTTACCATTCTTTGTCCCTACAACGCAGACACCATATGCGTTTCCACAACATTGATAGTGACACGTCTGGAGGCCCTCTTGCAGACCTACTAGACTTTCACCCCTCCATCCTTCCCCATGCACATTTGGTATGAACCTCTATCCCAGGCGTAGAGTCTTGGTGGCAATAATGAGACTCAGACTCTATGTTTCGTTGCGGTACCTTATTATACTGCTATTCCCTACTTGTCCCTACTCTAATCTGCCCGTTTCCTTTCCCCGCGCTCCTCCCTTTCCTGTCCCTCCCGCATCTCCTCCCACCAACTACTAGAGTGCTAAGTTACGTTCTTACATCTCCCCTCTTCTTGAACAAATGCAAAAGTCAATCATGCTGCCAACGGCTTGTTACCTCGGTGATGGTGTGAACATACTTACAGTTCTTCAATCAGCCGTACAGGTTTTCGGATGGTTTGTCGTGGTCTCAAATAAGCTTCTAAGTTCTCGCCTTCAGACTCAACGAGATTTTTGGGTCTCGGCAGAACGCTACCAGCTATGGCACTCTCACTTACCAGGGTCCTCAACGGATTAGGAAGGGCGTCTTTGACTGCAGAACAGCACTTTTGAAAATATGACACATTTCTCATGATCCTCTTATTTTAGACTCCGATGTGATCATAGTTCCCTTTTGCTGGGTGGCTATTAATGGCTCAGCTCGATAGCGGCAGTCTGTTTTCCTCTGTTGCTCTTGTTTGATTAACACCCGGTCTCCTTCATGAATGGACGGGGTTCTGGCTCTCCTCCGAGCATCCGCATATGATTTCATTTTCTCTTTGTTTTTTCGGTCAGTGGCAACAATGTCCTTATGTTCAAAGTCATGCATATCAGACTGTAAGGCATCATCTAGAGTGGGTATCCTGGTCCTGATTGGTCGCTCCAACATGAGAGTAGCAGGGCACTTGCCAGTGGTCGCATGTGGAGTTGTTCGGTAAGCTCACAGGACTTCGTTTAAGGCAACTTGGAGATCCTTCTTGTCAAGTGTTGCTTGTTGGAGTGTCTTTTTCAGAGTGGCCATAAACCGTCCGACCATACCATTGGCTTGCGGCCGCATAGGGGTAATCTTGCGATGAGAGTGGTTCTGCAGATGTTGCTGGTGAAGTCTGTTGCTGGGAGTGTTCGTTGGTGAGGTGAGCATCCTTTGGGCTCTGTGATTGGTTTGTTAGTTCTGTGGATGTGGAGTGGGGTTTCTGTTGAGAAAGGGGTTTGTTGTTTCGATGCTTCACGAGAACAACTGTCGGCTCTGGGACCCATTTACTTGCTCTGTTTGACTCACCCACTCCCACTTGCCTTTGGGAATGTTGAAGTCTTTGACCATCCGGGCATATGCATGTTCCTTTCCCATCCCCCTTTCCTTGAGAATGACCTATCTCTGTCAGCACATTTTTGCCTTTCTTACAGAGTGATGAGACAGCCTTTTCCCAACATTTTTGGGTAATGTCCCATACATTCGTTCTCATTCTGCAAGCCCTTTGAGTCAGCCTAGCTGACCCCATCAGAGGTGAAGGTATATTAGTCATGTCTTGATATGAATATAACTGACATGACATGTTGTGTTGTGGGGTAAGTGAATGTTCTGAGTCATCGGCATGTGATATTTTGCTCTGGACGGGGAGAACGTTCTCTGATTCCATTGTGCATTCGGGTGATTGACGCCATGGGCGTTTTCTTGATCTTGATTCTGTTGACCTGAGTAATTGTGCAGACATGTTTTCTGAATCGGAGGAATCTTCTACTGATTTCCTTTGAGGACGTTCTTTTGGGTGTATTTTGACTGGTGAATCTCTTGAGCTGGTAGACTGTGATGAACTGCTCCTTGAGTCGGAGCTATCTTTGGGACGTTTCTTTGGGTACATCCCACAAAGTGTCTTATGTGCTCTTGCAATGGAGGGATTTTTTGATAGCCAAGTGTTTATTTCTTTTGTTTGGTCCCGGGGCATTTTGTCTCTGCCTCTCTCATGTGATGTTAATTGTCTCCTCTCAGTTTTCTCCTTATTGTCATGGGTGTCTTGAGTGCATTTGCATACCCATTTCCGGTGTCTGAGTGAATTGCCCAGTCTTATGTGGTTTGTTTCTTCTTCTCGCTTGTTGGGCGAATTGACGTCTGTGCCATGTGTGTGATATATCCCGCTGCTTGATGCTTCTTCGGAAAAGTCTAAGAAGTTTGATGAACAGTGGGTTGCTCGGGTGTGTTTGTATACCGGTTTCCAGAGTTGGCGTGACTTGCCCAATCTTCGGTAGTTTGTCTTTTCTTCACGCTTGTTGGTCATGCTGTCATCTGTTCCATCTGTGTGATCTGTCCTACTGCTTGATGCTTCTTCAGAATAGTTTGGAAAGTATGTTGAATGACTCCTTGATGTAAGGTCAGTTTGGCTGCCACAATCCCGGATTGTCCCGGTCTTTTGTTTGCCATCCTCCACTGCCTTTTGTATTGTTGAATCTGAGTATTTCATGTCACTTTGTCTATCATGATATCTTGTCTCTGGTCTGCCTTTGTCCTCACTCTTTCTGGCTTTTTTGGTTTCTTGGGCTTTACTCACTGACATGAGAAACATCTCATTTCTCTTGTCTTCCTTTCTTGCATTGAGGTGCAATTCTCTTGCTTTAGCCCGCTCTCCAGCTTCGGCCATCCTGATGATTTCCTTTAGCAAGAGCTGCTTTTGAAGGATCTTGCGCTTCGTGTCTGGTATTGAACAGCCCTCAATTACCCGGAGTCGAATTGCTTCCTCCTTTGTGAATGTATTGAAATGGCAGTATTGTGGCAGACTTTGTAACCTTGTAATGAAATTTGGTAATGATTCACCTGGTTCCTGCCGTGCTGCGTTGAAGATGATGCGTTCATGATCCACGTCTTTCTTTGTGTTGAAATGGGCACGTAGTGTCTCTTTGAGTTTTTCATATGTCTCTGTGTCCTTTGTTGAAAATGTTCTGATTAGGCGTCAGCCTTCATGACCCACCAGCTGAAGTAGTAGTAGCAGACCTTTTCCATCTCTTCGCTCACCGGTTGTTGCAAGAAGTTCATCCAGTGACTCCAGCCACCGGTTCCATTTGGGACCCAAACTCAGGGTGCCGGTCTGTGTCACTGGGGGTGGCACTTCAATGCAGGTGTTAGATTTTTGTGTTTCTTTTCCCACCGACATGATGGTGGAATGTTCTAGTATGATAATGTCACAGGACTGCTCACTATACTTTCTGTATTATTTGTTGGCCCTCTTCGGTAGAGATCTTGCGTATAGTTGTTTTCCTTTGATTTTGGGAAAGCTCACTCACAGGTGACCACTGTATTTTGTCCGCCAGTTTCACATTTTCCTTGTAGAGATGTTCGAGCTTTTATGCCCCCAGCTATGCGTATCCCTTTCAAAAGCCAACCTCGCTCGGTGTCTGCCCTTAGTATGGCTGTCTCAGTAGGCTTCAGTGAGTTAGGCTTGGATTGCCTGATTCCAATACGGCAGCCTCATTGATTTGAGTGGATTTGTCTCAGGGTGCCTGACTTCAAGATGGCACCCCATAGGCTTCAATGGATTGTCTCTAGACTTGCCTGACTTCAAAATGGCCGCCACTCAGCTGCAGCATCAATGGCTTGTAGCTCAGAGAATTCCTGCTTTTCTTTAATGCTGCATATGATTGGTGCTTCCTCAGCACTGGTACTTTCTTACATTGCTTGTCTCCGTTGTCTGCGGGCGTGATCTTCACTGCATGTTTCCACTGCAGGGGTCGTGAACTTGCGGGCTGCCTGTCTTCAGTCCCCTTTTATGTGTCACCTCACATGTATACAAGTTTGTCGTGTTAAATGGCATTTTTTTTGGGGGACTTGCATTTGCCAATGCTTGCTTGCAGATTCACTGTTGCCTGACTGTAAGATGGCCGCTCACTATCCCTGACAGGGGATAGGAGCAGATGCATGACCTTAAGATGGCCGCCGCCGTCGAAATCTCGCCTCCCACGAGATTTGACTCGAGTTTTCACACACCCAGGGCCTCAGCATCCACAGTCAGGCACTCAACGGGCCGGTGCAGCACAACAGCTCGGGGTGGGCTCCCGATGTCACACGGCAACTCCAGGGCAGCAGGTAAGACCGGGGTGGGCTCCCGGCATCCGGCGGCAACTTTCTTCACAAGATACGAGGCTGGGGTGGACACCCAGGCCTCGGTGTACAATCGTGCTTGCAGGCGCCACTCCTCACAGCGCGTTCAGGGACAACGCAGGCGATATTCGGCGCGGTCTGCTCAGCTGGGGGGGATGCCCCGCTGACCACGCTCACCACGGCAGCAACACCACGCGCACGGCATCGCAGGAACAGGTTCACTGAATGGGGATAGCGCGTTCAGGCCATGCGCTGGTATCCCACCCTCGTCGCCAGTGGTAGAGTCTTGGTAGCAATTATGAGACTCAGACTCTATGTTTCGTTGAGGTACTTTATTATACTGCTATTCCCTACTTGTCCCTACTCTAATATGCCGTTTCCTTTCCCCGCGCTCCTCCCTTTCCTGTCCCTCCCAAATCTCCTCCCACCAACTACTAGAGTGCTAAGTTACGTTCTTACACCAGGGAACCTAGGCACACCTGGGCCCCTTTCCGCCTCACTCACAATAACACTTTCCTGTCATTATACAGCACAACAAACCAGGGTCTAGATTTACTGATGGTTGCAAAGTGTGCTTGATCGATGCTGCACTACTTTGTTCTGCACCTGCAAGCTTTTATAATGGTTAATGAATTGACAAGGTGCTTTACACCCACACACAACCTTACTTAGTTACTTCTTTACTGGACTTTTCTATCCTCTCCTTAATGTCCCAACGTGCTATCAGAGACAACGTAAGCCTCTGCCCACCTTTGCTAATAGCCGACCTCGCTATACCCTCTCAAACCCTCTGTACTTCAACCATCCCCTTCTTACCACTCTCTTCAGTTACCTCAAATTCCACACTCAACGAGCCAAGCGCCCAGGTGACATTCTGGAAATCTCACAGCTTATATGGGGGCTCTCTCTTGTGCAAAAAGTTGCTCATCTTTGCTCCTGCATCTTCGACGTTCACAATGCGTACATATTATTTGCTGACTGCACGGATATATAATTTATTTCTTGCAAATTACTTTGATGAAACATTAACTGTGCGTGGGAAAGACTTGTGATACCTGGCTCAGTGAGATGTGAATGCTGATGTTTTTTCTTCTGGAAGTCACATCATGAGATGCGTATTCCTTCTAGCTCTAATGTGCGTGTGTAAATTCAATTCTTGGACTACTTAAGACCTTTTTTCCTAGTGGGGAAATTTCACCCAGAGTGATAACTCTTTGTGGAGTTCAACTACCAGCAATTCCAAATGTCCAAATGCTCAGAATTACTAGGTTTGCTACTAATATTTCTAGACCCAGAGACACTGGACCCTGCTACATGTTGCGGGGGTGGCAGGAAGGACTTTCCCACATTTGACCCCTACAACTACACGGGGCAGAGGTGTGTCTAAGGATCAGTCGATGCTCAAGCCTGCCCAACCCTCTGAGCAGGCAGAACATGTCTATAGTTTCTCACCAGAATTGGGTAAAACTGCACAGAAGAGGACTCAGTAGTAGAAGGTCCCCATATATCCAAGCATCTAGTTCCAGAACACGCCTAAGGGAGGCTTCAGGACATTCTTTAGAGGAGGATGTGATAGGATGGACACATATCCCAGCAGCTCTTGCCTTCATTTCCCTCAGTTAGTTAGTGGGGAAACACCGATGTGGCAGCCATATGACAATGAAGCGGCTACCCTATTTAGGGCGGCTTATCCGATGCCTATTCAGCCGGTATTCATTCTGTCACACAAAAAACGTAACCCCTTTGCTGCGGCGGCAATTCCGCCGCAGCGCTAGGGGGGCGGGGGGCCATGCGGCGCTCGCATGCTCCTGATGTAGCCGCTCGGTCACGAGCCGCGGTTGAGCTGTGCTCATGACAGAGCAGTTCCGTCATGGCCCCGGCCGCTCAATGGAACGTCCAGGGCAGGCGCGGAATTCGCGCCGCGCAGGCGCGCCGATCGGGCCATGACGGAACCGCTCCGTCATGAGCACAGCTCAACCGATGCTCATGACGGAGCGGCTCCGTCATGAGCATGGAAGCGGTTAAACAATGTACCTGAGACGTTGTGTGTCATTGACATTCTAAGTTGTATTCTGGAAATGCAATTTTTGCAATTTAATAGTATATCTCAGTGCCCCAGATGTTGACGGGTGGGTGGAAGGGCAGCGTGCAATGGAGCAGTGTCGGAGAGGACGAGGATCCATGGGACTGGAATTATTGAAGCAGAGGCTTCACCAGTGGCTTTCTCTGCCCATCAAATGGGCACTGAAATTTACTACCAAATTAAGGTTACATTGTTGATGCTCAAATATGTGGATTCCCTAATAACTTGAAGTTTACTGTTTTCTGTACTATAGGGGACACCATACTTCTAAAAGTCTTCCACTGTGTCCATGGCAGTCTTTCATCAAGAATAGTTGGTAATCAGACTTTCTACAGTCAAGCAGATTATCTACTATCCCTCCCTCACTCACTAGCTCTGTCTTTTTCTCTGCCTCTCGCCCCAGTCCCACTTCTTCTCTTTGTTGCACTCACACTCTCTATTCTTACTCTCTCGATCTGTTTCACTCATTGTCTTTATGGCACAGTGTTTTTATATACATTATCGTACAATGCATTTTGTACATCTAGCCTTAAGTCCTTCAGTGTCCATGAAGAAAAAATCTTGAACACAGAACAAAGATTTAAGGTTTTATTCCATGTCCTCTGGGAGGAAAGGCAAAGGGGGAAATCTTCATCCTATCTTTTCCTGATACCCACTCGCCCTAAGTATGTCTCGAAAACTTGCAAGAGTCCCACACAATCATTTTAGGGACCAGCGAATTGTAAGGAATACCCTTATCGTTGTCTGTGCTCTACGACTGAAGTCAATAGAGTCAGTAGTGCTTCTTAGTGTGCTTCCTGTGCGATCTTCCACCCAAATACCGAACCAGGGTTTGGATGGAGGAGTGTGTGAAATTCTTTTAACTTGCTTTTGCATAATTACATGCAATTTCTAGAAAATTCCACAAAACATTGCTAAATGTGAATCCATCAATTAGCGCTATATTTTAGTATGAAATGCATTCCATAAATTTTTGACGCGAGGACTCCTTTCTTGCTGAAAAATTGCATGAAAAACACAATTTCCACGAACAACTGCCACTTGTGGTCTTTCTGTGTTCCTGTGCTATAATGTGCCACAGACAACAGCATAATTGAGCAACATGGCATAATGACTTAATTTCAGGAATTTTGCATAGCACGGCATTCCTGAACTTACAGTGGCATAGTTTACATTTCGCTAAGCTTAGTGTGCAGAAAACTGCACACTTTCTACAAAGCGCACTTCGCAGTAACCCCGTAGGGTTCAAAATAATTCACATACTCTTACAATTATCAAAAATGCAATTCATGACATTCACCCAAAAAAATCTTTTTATATTTGATGATTTTTCAACGTTAAGACATAACCAACTCAGTACATATGCGTACATTAATGACTTCTCATCCTCCTAAATTAAACATCTGCGCAATTCAAAGATACAGGAAACAATAAATGAATGGCTCAATACATACGTTTCTTGTGATGCCCCCAATGCATTTTGGGTATGAGAAACCCTTCTTTAGGGGATCGATTTGTAGGGAAAATGAAACTGTTGTCGGTCACCTGCCGGAACATATACAAAGAAATGCCAATTTTATGGCAAGACCGTACGCTCGTATTATGCTTTTCTTATCTTGCTTTGTATGAATTGCAGCCAAGATAGACAAATACAAAACTACAGTTCCCAACATGCCAAGCGAAATATTGGCCAATGGGAGACAAAAGAATCAACAATATCAACCAATGAACGGGCAGTCTTGAATATAACGAAGGGTCAGAATGCAAACAGCCCTCTTTTCTTCGGCGAGCAAGTTAAGAAGAGTTCATAATGAGAGGAACAATAGCAAAAACAATGCATAAAGTCAAAGTCCAAGTAAACAGGTCTTGACCAAAGTCCATCAGTGAGGTCCTGCCGATGTCAGCAAGAGCAGCATCCACAGAACCAGAGGAAGCACCAAGAAGTGGAGTATCATTCCAACGCGGACACAGTGGAGAATCATGAAGAAGCTGGTGGCAAAGCTGGAATCCCTGCAGGGAGGGAAACAAACACAAGTTAGAAGTGTTGAGGTGGGATAATACTTGCCTCCGTGTCTTTAATAAAATTAAGACTTTCCGTCATAACTTATAAGAAAAATCTAAATGTTATGGCAAGACCGGAGGCTCATATTATGCTTGTTCAAAGCATACCAATTACAGAAGAAACAGCAGAAATCACAGGTTTACAATAAAATATTCGAAAAACTTTATCATTGGACCAATTCGCTGACCTCAGAATGTCCTCTAACCTGGAGCCTGCCCAAAAGGCTTTGGAAGCCATGGCTCCCCTGGCAGAATGGGCCCCAAAGACAGAAACGTCAATGCCAGCAATTAAATCTACATCATTAAGACATAATTCTGACACCATCAATATACATAGTTTAGTGGAGATTACACAATGCTTGAATCAAAGTCCTATTGCTTGCTGACATGTGAGTCAACAAGTGACCAGAATAAATATAAAAAATATTCATAACAGTGCCAAAGTTAATAACGAATATTCGTATAAGTACACCACACCCTATGCCATCAATTCCACAGTCGTCAAATAATAAGTGAATTAATACAAATGTGTGCCACCGTAGATGTCATGCATTACCCATTCTTTGCCTTCACCTTGATGTGCTCTCATGTCTCAAGTGAGCTGTAGCGTACCTTGACTGAAAAATCTATTGCTTCGGATCCAATGAAGCTACAATGCAAGTTAAAATCAATGTCACCTATCGAAGGCTCATCATCCTCTGTTACCAAGATCACATTTGCGTAACTGAGAACACTTACAAGTCAGGTTGTCAACGGTATGTCTGGACTGACGCCAAGATTCTTTCCAACACTGTTGGTCTAAACAAATACAAAGATGCCTTAGTTTAAAAAAGTTTATACGCTATCAGCAATTGAATTCAGTGCCTTACCCGCCAACCGCCGTGTGTGCACGTCAGTGTGCGAGTGCCTCCTCCTCTCCGCCGACCACCACGCGTTGTGCCGCGACTTGTGTAGTAAACAGAGTAAACATACTTCCACATACTTAAACCAGTAGTTCCACACCGTCTTTTAAAAAATAACGCATTGACTACGGGCAAAACTTTATGCGTCGGTCCGCAAATACGCTAACAA
Organism: Lissotriton helveticus; assembly: GCF_964261635.1. Taxonomy (NCBI): domain Eukaryota; kingdom Metazoa; phylum Chordata; class Amphibia; order Caudata; family Salamandridae; genus Lissotriton; species Lissotriton helveticus. Next base: position 247,499,447 of record NC_136065.1, on the reverse strand, counting down.
AGCAATCCTGAAGCATATATTCTAATGTGTCTATCTACCCAAGTGACACTCACCTTGCAATGCTACGTTTAACACACCTCGTGAACCTCTATCCACTCGCTTTTAAATGAATGTAATCTTTTTTTTATAGAAAAAAGTGTTTCAAACCACTAATTAACAACTCATCTGAACCTGAAAAGAGTCTGTGCAAAGTCAACCTATGCACCAAGAATCCACAAGGTTCCAGATTAAGTGCTCCAAATGTACCCCAACTCCACCATTCGCTTTACATGCTTTGGCAGGTAAACGTTCTACTTGGTGCACACCACCCAGCCTGAGTATTAACCGCTTGCCATCTGTATGAACATGTATTCAATTACCAATATGCTCGCAAAGCTCATACCACTTCGACCTTCCCAGGTACCGCGCCAGACGCCGAGACCCTCAACGTCGCCGGCACCCACCCTCCCCCATCATCATTCCGGGTGACACACAACCAGCTGGGCATCCACCGAGTCCAAGACGGGCGCTGACAGAGCCGTTCAGCTCCATATCTTGTCCTGTGCCTTAGTCCGAAGGGCTAGGACTGGATGAAGATTGGGAGGGGAAGCAGAAATTCTGCTTTACAATGAGAAAATGGACTGGTGCAAAGACCTGGGTGATGGCAGCGGATTGGACTCCTCCCTAGAGCCAGGCATGCTGTCTCCTTCTAACCTGGCTACGGAGGAAGGGGCTTCCTGTGCAATGGTGGTGCATAGGGCTGCAGAGGTCTTGGACCTGCAGCTTCATACAGTAGAGGTGAAGACCAATGTCTTGATGGAGGTCCTGCAGCCTGGTGTCTCCACGCCGGAACCCTTGCTACCATTTAAAGGGGCCTTGACAGATGCTCTACTGGGCACCTGGTCCAAGCCCAGCACAGGTGCTCCTGTGAACAGAACTATCACCTGAGGTTATCGCACTGCACCGGGTGACCCAGCTTTCCTCTCCATCTACCCCACCCCAGAGAGCTTTGTGGTCCTAGGCATCTAATTCCTGTGGCCCCTTCCCTTTTGCACTACCTGATAGGGACTCCAAAAGGTTGGACAGCTTTAGTAAGAAGATCCTCTCTTCCTCCAGTCTAGCATTGCGGTCGGTAAACATCAAATTCCTCTTGCTTGGGCCGTTATTCCTATTGGCTATGGGAAATGGTTGTGCAAGGGCTGCCACAAGTCCCAGAGGAGACATGGGCTGTCCTTTCCCAGGCTGTGGCCGATGGGAGTGATGCAGCAAAGTTTGTCATACGCTGTGGCCTTGACGCAACAGACTCACTTGGCAGAGCGATTTCATCGATGGTGACCGTTATGCATCATGCCTGGCTGAGAACGTCTGGCATCTTCAGTGGATGTTCGAGCCAACCTCATGGACATGCCCTTTGATGGCTCTTGTCTCTTTGGAGACAGGACAAATGCACTGCTAGAGCGCTTTAATGAGTCGCAGGCTATGACTAAGTCCTTGGGCCTCTCACTGTAAAACCTTTCTCTTCTTTCGTGGCTATGGAAGGGGCTTCCAACCGAGCCAGCCCTGCCCCAGCAAGAGGACCACGCAATTCTGCAACCTCTGTGTGGAAATGTGCGAGGTTCACCTTGACCCTGCTGGTCGGGAGGCCAGAAGTTAGGTCAAGCCCAACCCCTTCACCCTCTGACTCCAAACCTTCATAGTCTAATCCTCCCAGACCATGGGTGTACAGTTGTTGGCAGGATATACCATCACTTTCACCACTGGTGGGATATCATCTCTGACAGATGGGTGTTGCAAATAGTCCAAAGGGGCTACTCCCGCCCTTCGAAACTACCCCTATCTCCATGCCTCCAGCTTACGATCATCTGACAGAGGATTTACTTCACGAGTACGTCAATACTCTCTTGGCAAAGGGAGCAATAGAGAGGGTTCCCGGGCCAGAAATAGGCTGTGGTTGCTATTCCTGCTATTTTCTGGTTCTAAAGAAAGACGGAGGCCTTCGCCTGTCCTCAACCTCAGAACCCTCAACTACTTCCTCTAAAAGGAAAAGTTCAAGATGCTCACTCTTGCTCAGGTCCTGGACCCGGGAGACTGGATGGTAGCATTGGACTTGCAGGATACCTATTTCCATATTCCTGGCCTGCCGACCCATCGCCGCTTCCAGTGGTTAACGGTGAGCCATGAGCACTGTCATTTTACCGTCCTCCCCTTCGGCCTCTCAGGTGTTCACCAAAGTGATGGCAGTGGTCGTAGTCCACCTGCGGAGATCAGAGGTTCCAGTGTTCCCCTATGTCGACGTCTGGTTGTTTAATATTGTATGATCCCCATTTTTAATATTTTTATGCCACTGTGTCTTTCCCTGGCAATTGTCGAGACACCTGCGTGGAAATGCGCTCAGGTACGAAATTTTGATGTTCAATCTCCCTTCTAGATAGTTTGATAATGGCAGACGAGAGAGAGAGAGAGAGAGAGAGAGAGAGAGATAAAAGTGCAATTGTTTTGTTTTGTTATCTGGGTACATCTTGCTGCATGTAGAAGTCCGACAGCATGAAAAAAACTACACTGCTACATAGAAGAAAACGTCAAGTCCAATAATTTGGAATTCAGCATACCTATACTTGGTTAATAAATACTTTGGCTAGCCCCATTTGAGTTTCATGCTTCGCCCACAGACTTCAAGAAGTTAGAAACTTTGCATCTTAAAGACGATAGAGATGTTTAAAATACATTTGGGTGAGAAAAATGTTCAATATGTGTTTTCAGAAGGATTTTTTAGAAAAATATAATTTTGTGGGCAGTCTCTGTCCAAAGCAGTTTTGTAGGAGAATTCCCCTCTCGGCCTAAATTAGGTGAAGCACACAACGTTCCCAATGTCTAAATTAATTCATTTCCCTATACCTAATATAAATATGTGTGTGATGCTCAAAGGCTGTAATGTAAAATATTGTACAATTCTCTGTCTAATATTGAGACAGTCATGTTTTGGCAGTCCACCCACTTCATCCTAGTGTGGTCTTTACAGTCTGGCTTCAACCTGCCAGGACGTACAGAATATCAATCAATCAATCATGACATTTGTAGAGCGCACTACTCACCCGTAGGGTCTCAAGGCGCTGGGTTGGGGGGGGGGGGGGTGCCGTTACTGCTCGAACAGCCAGGTCTTGAGCTTCTTCCTGAAGGAGAGGTGGTCTTGGGTCAGGCGTAGGTCGGTCGGGAGTGAGTTCCAGGTCTTGGCGGCCAGGTAGGAGAAGGATCTTCCTCCTGTTGTTGTTCTTCAGATGCGGGGGACGGCGGCGAGGGCGTGGCTGGTTGATCTGAGGAGGCGCTTGGGAGTGTAGAAGTTGATCCGGTTGTTGAGGTAGCTCGGGCCTTGGTCGTGTAGGGCTTTGTGTGCGTGGGTGAGGAGCCGGAAGGTGATTCTCTTGTTGACCGGGAGCCAATGCAGATCTCTCAGGTGTCCGGAGATGTGGCTGCGTCGGGGGATGTCGAGGATGAGCCTGGCCGAGGCGTTCTGAATCCGCTGGAGTCTCTTCTGGAGTTTGGCAGTGGTTCCGGCGTAGAGGGCGTTGCCGTAGTCCAGTCGGCTGGTGACGAGGGCCTGGGTGACCGTCTTCCTTGTGCCGGTGGGGATCCACCGGAAGATCTTGCATAGCATGCGCAGGATGTTGAAGCAAGACGAGGAGACGGCGTTTACTTGTCTGGTCATGGAGAGGGAGGAGTCCAGGATGAAGCCCAGGTTACGTGCGTGGTCCGTTGGTTTGGGTGCGGTGCCCAGGGCGGAGGGCCACCAGGAGTCGTCCCAGGCGGAGGGCGATGCGCCCAGGATGAGGACCTCCGTCTTGTCCGAGTTCAGTTTCAGGCGGCTGGTCGTCATCCATTCGGCTACCTCTCTCATCCCTTCGTGCAGGTTGGCTCTGGCGGTGGCGGGGTCGTTGGTCAGGGAGAGGATCAGCTGGGTGTCGTCGGCGTAGGAGATTATGTTGAGGTTGTGTTGGCGTGCGATGGCCGCGAGGGGGCTCATGTAGACGTTGAAGAGGGTGGGGCTCAGTGAGGATCCTTGAGGGACGCCGCAGATGACTTCGGTGGCCTCTGACTTGTACGGTGGTAGGCGGACTCTCTGTGTTCTTCCGTCGAGGAAGGAGATGATCCATTCCAGTGCCTTGTCCTGGATTCCGATGTTGCCAAGGCGCTGTATTAGTGTGCGGTGGCAGACAGTGTCGAAGGCCGCGGAGAGGTCTAGGAGGATGAGGGCCGCTGTTTCTCCGTTGTCCATCAGAGTTCGTATGTCATCGGTGGCAGCGATGAGGGCGGTCTCGGTGCTGTGGTTCGCCCGGAAGCCCGACTGTGAGGGGTCGAGGGATCCGTTCATCTCGAGGAAGGCTGCCAGCTGTTTGTTGACGGTCTTCTCGATGACTTTGGCCGGGAACGGGAGGAGTGAGATGGGGCGGTAGTTCTTGAGGTCGGTGGGGTCTGCTGTGGGTTTCTTGAGAAGAGCGCTGAGTTCGGCGTGCTTCCAGCTCTCAGGGAAGGTGGCGGTGTCGAAGGAAGTGTTGATGATGTCCCGCAGGTGGGGTGCGATGACAGCGTCGGCCTTGTTGAAGACGTGGTGAGGGCAGGGGTCAGTCGGAGATCCGGAGTGGATGGAGTTCATTGTGCGGATGGTGTCTTCTGTGTTGATTGGAGTCCAGGTGCGGAGGGTGGTGGTGGGTGGCGTTGTTGCGGTTGTGGCTTGCGTTGGTTGGTTGCTGAAGCTGTTGTGTATGTCCGCGATCTTGTTGTGAAAGTAGGAGGCGAGGGAGTTGCAGAGGTCTTGCGACGGGGTGATGTCATTGCTACCGGCGCTGGGGTTGGAGAGCTCTTTCACGATGTTGAAGAGTTCCTTGCAGTTGTGTGCGTTGTTGTCCAGTCGATCCTTGTATGTATTTTTCTTGGTGGCGCGGATCAGTTGGTGGTGTTTCCGGGTGGCGAGCTTGAGGGTGGTCATGTTGTCCGTGGTAGGCTCCCTTCTCCAGGCTTTCTCGAGGGCTCGGCAGTTCTTCTTGGAGCTCTTTAGTTCGTCGGTGAACCATGGTGTTTTTCTGCTGCAGGGTCTGCTGGGTGGGGTTCTCAGTGGGGCGAGTTCGTCCGCGCAGTTGCTGATCCACTTCGTGAAGTTGTCGGCGGCCAGGTTGGTGTTCGCTGAGCTGGCGGGAGGGTGCTGGCTCAGGGAAGCGGTGAGCTGGTCGGCTGTGATCTTGTTCCAGCTTCTTCGGGCAGCCTGTTGTTGGTGGTGGTGGATCGCCGATCTGTTGAAGGTGAAGTGGACGCAGCTGTGGTCCGTCCAGTGGAGTCCTGTTGCGTGGCTGAAGGTGACGTCGTTGCTGGACGAAAAGACGGCGTCGAGCGTGTGTCCGGCGAGGTGGGTGGGGGTGGTTACCAGTTGCTTGAGTCCGAGGTTGGCGAGGTTGTCGATCAGGCTGGTGGTGTTGCGGTCGTTGTTGTTCTCCAGGTGGAAGTTGAGGTCCCCCAGGAGGATGTAGTCGGCGGAGGGGAGGGCATGCGGACTGACGAAGTCGGCGATGTCCTCGCTGAATCGTGTGCGTGGCCCCGGGGGTCGGTAGATCAGGGTGCCTCTGAGGGTGGTCTTCGGGTTGGTGTGGATCTGGAAGTGCAGGTGTTCGGCGGTGGTTAGGGTGTCGTCGGTGTTGGTCGTGATGCGGATGGTGTCTCTGTGGATGATGGTGATGCCTCCTCCCGTCTGGTTGGCGGTGCGGTCCCTCCGGATGATCTTGTAGCCCTCCGGGATGGCGATGGCGATGTCTGGGGCTGAGGAGGCGTTCATCCAGGTCTCGGTGAGGAAGGCCACGTCAGGGGCGGTGGTGTCGAGGAGGTTCCAAAGTTCTACGGCGTGTCTGTGGACGGAGCGGGTGTTGAGCAGGATGCACTTGAGGTGGCTGCTGCTGGTGTTCGGTTTGGTGAGTGCTGGTGCAGGGTGTGTCCGGATGCAGCTGAACTTGCAGGCGTGGCAGCTGAAGGGTCCGTGGGTGTGCTTCGGGGCGGCTTGGTGACATCCTGGGATGCGGCCGGTGTTGAGTGCGATGAGATCGGCGGCGTTGTAGGTTCGTCGGGTCGGCTTCCGTCGGTGGGGGCCAGGGGTCCTGGCCCTGGGCGCGGTCCAGGCGCGGACGGGCGCAGACGGGCTTACCTTTGGCGCGCCTTCGGCGCACAATCGGCGCGCCCGCTGCGCGTCAACGCTGCGCGTTCGCACGGTCGCCATATAAGGCGAAGTGCGCGGGTGGGCGGAGCAGCTGGGAGGCGGGAGCGGGGAGGGAACAGAAGGAAAAAGGGGCGGGGTCGGCGGTAGTGGCGGGAAGCGGGGGCGGCGAGGGAGGCGGGAAACAGAGCGGGCAGTGATTACCGAAGGCAAACAAATCGCGCTAACACGGGAAGAAGACTAGGAAATATGGACAAGCACAAAAGATTGACAGAACAAGCTAAACACGGGAAAAAAAGCCTAAGAGATGCAGACAAGCACAAGTGATTGACAAAACAAGCTAAACACGGGGAAAAAAGCCTAAGAGATGCAGACAAGCACAAGTGATTGACAAAACAAGCTAAACACGGGGAAAAAAGCCTAAGAGATGCAGACAGGCACAAGTGATTGACAAAACAAGCTTAACACGGGAGAGAGACTGGAAAGTAAAAACAGGCACAAGCGATTGGCAAAAGAAAACCAAACGGACGGCAGCAGGGTCAGTCGGCAGCGAGGCAGCTAGGCACAGCGAGGGGGCACACGCAGCAGCTGGTGGCCGTGCGGCGCGGGGGTGTCCCACAAGTGGGTCACACTCACCTGTGTCGCACGGTCGCCATATAAGGCCAAGTGCGCGGGTGGGCGGAGCAGCTGGGAGGCGGGAGCGGGGAGGGAACAGAAGGAAAAAGGGGCGGGGTCGGCGGTAGTGGCGGGAAGCGGGGGCGGCGAGGGAGGCGGGAAACAGAGCGGGCAGTGATTACCGAAGGTAAACAAATCGCGCTAACACGGGAAGAAGACTAGGAAATATGGACAAGCACAAAAGATTGACAGAACAAGCTAAACACGGGAAAAAAAGCCTAAGAGATGCAGACAAGCACAAGTGATTGACAAAACAAGCTAAACACGGGGAAAAAAGCCTAAGAGATGCAGACAAGCACAAGTGATTGACAAAACAAGCTAAACACGGGGAAAAAAGCCTAAGAGATGCAGACAGGCACAAGTGATTGACAAAACAAGCTTAACACGGGAGAGAGACTGGAAAGTAAAAACAGGCACAAGCGATTGGCAAAAGAAAACCAAACGGACGGCAGCAGGGTCAGTCGGCAGCGAGGCAGCTAGGCACAGCGAGGGGGCACACGCAGCAGCTGGTGGCCGTGCGGCGCGGGGGTGTCCCACAAGTATGGACGGTACAACACCACAAGTTTCAGATGCTCTTATTGACACCATGTTTGCAATAAAGCGCTTCTTCTACACTTCTGTAGAATAGTTTCTTTGAGTGCATGCGACATTTAATAGCAAGTATTATTAGCACTAAACTTGATGTTGTTAATTTATTTATGAAAGCCTAGTTGGACCCCACAGCCCATGAAGGAAAGGAAACCTGGTTTGGGCCCTCCGGATTTTCAAGGTGGGAAGCTGCCTGTGAGCAGACCCCAGCAGTAGAGATGATAATCTCCTGAACCATGCTACTAGAAAGACTGACTTTCTTCAACTCCCTGCTGAAAAGCATTAATGCAGGTTAGTTTTTAATAGTGCAGTGAGTGTCTCAGTGCTGTGAATGCAGCACATATTAAGTTAGAACAGAGTTGTTCTATGAGAACTCTCTGGAGTAGTGGTTGGATAAGGGGGGGTTAACCTGTGGATTAACTGTTTTACTAGTAAATACTGCTAATAAGATACACTTATTTATGTTAAGTTGTAAATTTCCTTATATTAATGGAGCAACATGCTTTATATTCTTTAGGGTTTCATATTTCCTTCAAATGGTACCCTTAACACCATCCTCCAAACCCTTATCCTACCAACATCTATGACCCCCAGCAGTAATTCCCCTGAAACTCCCTCCATTTTCTAGCTTATTGGGAACATTCACACTCACCGCCTGCACCCCAAATTTCACGGACAAAGATATGCCCCTGGTCCTGAGAGGATTTCTTGAGGATGAGATAAAAGCTTTTTGATCCACTGTGATGATCTAGATCCCCTTGTCTGAGGGGCCAGTACAGATAACAGTACTGGTCTTTGAGGAGTATCCTGGACAAAGTGTTTCTCACTGCTTCGTCATACTGCAGGCACTAGAGTAGAGAATCCGGAGAAAACCCACCTTTAACTGAATATTTATGGGCCTTCGACTCCATCTGGCTTCTTGAGGACCCACAGTCTATATATGAGAACAATGTATTTTGCAAATATATATAACTATCTCCCTACAAAATGTCAACCTGCATTTATATAAATCCAGCCAAATTCACTTTGTAGATTGATTTGTCGGTAAGCTTAAGGTTTCATATTCTATGTTTTTGCAAAACATGTTTTTCTAGCCTATGTTTCTAATGCTGCCTTAGAAGTTACCTTGAAGTACCTCAAGTTTAAGTCTAAGCCATGCATTTCATGCACAACCTTACTATCATTCACTATCTTTCAATCTTCATATTAGACAGCGATGAAATGCAGCACCATCTGGCAAAGATCCCAGTGATACAGAAAGAGGTTAGGAAGGAGGTTGGGGGGAATTTCGAGGGATGATGCGGAGGGAAAATAATTTATTTATTTAATTTTCCCTCTGCGTCGTCCCTCGAAATCCCCCCAACCCAGCCCCTCCGCCCCACCGCTGTTACCTGCACAGACCGCGGCTGTGTGCACCACACATTATCAGACATCTGCTGCATCCCTGCTTATGGCAGGAGCATCTTCCTCAATAGTTCTGACCTCAAAACTTTGACATAGGCTGAACTACAAGTGTTGTATGGCATCAACAGGGGGTGTTGTTTGGGGTGTAACACACCCAAATAAATACATTCTTGGCTTGGTAGATCGGCCTGGGTTTCTGAGGTGGGTCTGCTATGTATTTTCCATGTTTTCTTGCCATCTTGGTTTCACTTAGAGGTTTTAACTTGTTCATTTTTTGGATCAGGATCTTAAATATATTTAGGACTGGATTAACAAAAAAGTAGCAAATCTGCACTCATAGAAGAACTCCTTGAATGGATGCAAATGTATTACTTTTAGAATGTACACACATTTTAGGCTTGGAAAGCTAGGCCAGCCTCAGGTTTCCAGGCATACTACTGGCAATAAAATACCCAAAAGGTGATGTACTAATGCTTGCAAATAGTCTAACCAATGGCAATCCCGCAAGGCAGATTTCTCAACCACTCATTTTTGCCCACTGTGCGTCTCTAGACAGAGGGCCTGATTTAGGATGAAGCACACAGAGTCAAGGCAGACTGGGTGGAGGAGCACTTTGCTGAATTTACTCTGCCCGCTACATTTTGAGATGTCGTACAGCCCAATGGATATCTCCATACATTGGCCAGAGTCACCATCATAGTGGTTCCTGTCAATGCAGGAAAAGAGACGATGGGTCGCCGTCAAACTTTTCCAAAATATTTTATGTCTATTTTTCAAAAACAAACTCCAAAAGTGGGAGTTTATTTTGGAAAAATAAAAAGCAAATGAACCGTACATCACAGGATTTTATTCCCATGGTGGAGAGGGGGTCATTTTTTATGTTTTACCATCCCTGACCATCAAAATATACTTGGCCATGAAGGACAGTTAAAAAAAGAAAACTGTTCTAACCGCCCACGCTAAATAGAGGGCCAATTGAATGTCATGCATCTGATGGCCCCTACTCCCTCAGGCTGCCGGAGGAAGCTTTATACTAATGGAGAACATTTTACTCCATCTGTATAAAACTCTAAATTAGGCAGGAAGATCTTGACTTTGGCTAAAAGGGTACTCGGTCACTATTGCAACAGAATATCTGTCTTCTAACCCAAAAATTTGTCCCAGAGGCTCACCCAATACAAATTAATACTGACCCTGCTCCTCGTAAGAACAGTCCACCCGAAGATTTGTAACCTCACACATTAACCCTGCAAACCACTACTTTTTAGTTGAGAAATTTGAGATTCATGCACCTCCCCCCGAATCTCAGTTACCAATCTATGGCATAAACCAGACACAGGCATGAGTGACAGCTCCAAAGTACTGGGCAGCTGATCTCTCCTAGGTCTATTATACAGTTTTACAAATCAGCAGTACAGGGCCCAATGCTGTTTTTTCAATGTAATCGACTTCTGGAAAAAGAGGATTTTGTAGTCAGAATGACCAAATCCTTACATATAAGTTTTGCAAAACATTCTGAAGTAAATTCCACATTTGGTCTGTTGGGCCAAACCTGACATGTAGAACTTTCTGTTTTTTTACAAGCTGCCAATGAGTTTGCCACCATAAATGCACATCTACATTAAGGGGCTCATTAGGATGACGGGCGGACTTTGTCCGCCCTCCAGCCTGTCGGAATTTGGGACCGCCCGCCATAAGGGCGGGGGTCCCGTGGGGTTATTAGGGTGTGCCCGCCACAGTGGCGGGCACATCCTGCATTTTTAGCATTGGGGCGGGCGGTGCTCTCTGCACCGCCCGCTACAATGCTAAAAATGCATTTTAGCATTTGCATTAATAAAGCGGCAGGCACCGCGCGGTGCCTGCCGATTTGTTAATGCAAATGAAGACGGGTACCACAGGTACCCCCCGTGTGCACCCCCCACCTATACTTCACTCTGCGGGCCCGCAGGGGGCCCCTAGAGTGAAGACCGCATGCCTTTCCTTGGTGGCATCGCGGAAAGGCACCTAAAGACAACCATCGTAATATGGCTGGCGGTGTCTAATAGACAACGCCACCATATTATTCCTTTTCCGCACCGGCCGCAAGGCGACCGGGGCGGAAAAGCGGCGGACGGTCTTTCTGTCCGCCGAGGTCCCCTCTGCCATAATAATATGGCGGGGGGGAAACGAGTGTGGATGTCGGGCGGATTGCCCCCACCAGGCTGGCAGTGACTATCGCCAGCCTGGCGGGGGCAATCCGCCCGACATCATAATGGGCCCCTTAGTTCCTGAAAAGTATAGTGCTACGAGTGAATTTAGATTTAGAAAATGACTCAAAAACATACATCTACCTACGGAGTGTACTGGATTTTTCCAGTCGGGGGGAATGTGTTCTATGAGAAGAAAAACAGGTCGGAAAATTGTGAGAAAAATATAGTTCAGAAAATTGACTACTTATATGGATAAACCGGCTGAGAAGGTTAGAGAAACAGATGAAAGACAGGCACTTAATAATACGTTGATTGCCGTTTCATCCATTGTTAGACACAGGGTAGGTAAAGGGTTTCATCACGTTTTGCACCAGGATATCCGAGCAACCCCCTCCTTACCCAGGTGCCAGGAGGGGCCACAGACAGGGGAGTAGTGGGAGTCGGGTGCGTTATGTGCTCAGGTAATGATTTCTCGCTGCTGCAAAAGGCAGTTGCATCTGTCCTCGCAAACTGCACTTTGCAAAGCTTGTTAGGTTTTAAAAATGCAAATGTGTGAATTCTCAGGGCCTGATTCACAAACGTAAACTTACATTACTGAGTAAGTTTGCACTTTGCAGTGGTGTAGGAAGGGGGGAGTGAAGGGTGCGGGCCACCTTGGGTGTCATCACTGAGGGGGTGGCAAATATGCAAAAATATGTGTTTTAAACACATATTTTTGCTATTTTGTCAAGCTGGGGATGACAAGAAATTTTCCGCACTGGGTACCACCTGATCTTGCTAGGCCACTGGCACTTTGGAGTAAGCTTAATACTTTTTGATATTCACAAACTGCACTTGTGTAATAACATCCACTTTTGAAGTAAGTCTAGCTCTACACATAACCACCAATTGGTACTGCAACACCTTTCCATTGAAAATAATGGAGGTAGGAACTTACTACAAAAGTGTACGTTTTTACTACAAAAGTGAAGGTTGTGAATACCGATAAGTAGTAAACTTGCTCAAAAGTGCAAGTTAATTCAAAAGTGCAGTCTGTGAATAGTACTTTGTTGTAAGTTTTGTAGCGCTGCAAAACGTACTACCAAGTGCAGTTTGTGAATCAGGTGCACTGTGTTCACACATTTACACACTTCAGCAGCTCCCATAAAAGGCCATCTGAAGATAAGTCGGTCCTCACCTGTTCGTCCTAAGGCCTACACATACACGTGCAGCCGGGGTATGGTAAACCTTGTCTCAAAAGGGCACACGGATGCATTGTGTTACTCATACACTAGAACAAAAGAGATGATTCTGCCCAGTCAGGAGTGGTGCCGAGAGCGCGCGTGCTTTGCACAGCACTCTCTGAGCACGTCCTTGTGATGCTGAAAAGGCGAGATGTGTGCTTCGGACACTCCCAAGCAGGAACATTCAGTGACTGCTCGAAGGTGCAGGGACAGAGCGCTGCAATTAGCTCCGTCCTGTTCCAGGCCTGACCTGCTCATTAAACATCAAGAACCAGGTCAGGTGCAGCAATGAATTACCTGCCATGGTGGAAACTCAGGACTCAGCAAGATCTCAGGGATAGAGGCGTCAGCACAAAGCCTCCTAAAGAGAGAAACCCCCGGCCTGTGCTGCACACCGGCCACCAGGGCTTTCGAAAGTTTTCAGGACTGGCTCTCAGTAATTTGGAAGGTGGCCCTGTAGGCCAAGGAAGACAGAGCACCCTTGAACGCGGCAGAAGTCTCTTGCCACCGAAAGTGGTACCCAGGAGCCCATGTGCCCATGTGTAAACAGAGAGCCCGCTTTGGAAGTCTGGTGCTTCACTTGGAGGTTCCTGGGGTTTCAGTGGCTTCTGGTCCGCATGGCTTGCACTTGTTGGAGGTGATCTCTGCATTCAATAAGTGAATACATTCCTACCTACCTTATCCTATGCATGCATGCGGAATGCATATGTTGCACATTTACATAAAGCATGTGGCAATCACTTTTCGACAACTTTTTAGGAGTGAAGTTAGAAGAATAATCTCCACTGTCGCAGAACATTATGAATATGGGAAATGATTTTTCACTTTATCACATGACCGGATGCCTTTTCGTTCACTTTTATAGCACTCTCTCAACATTGCACAGACACCAAATTATGTAGATCAAACAGATGGAACAACAACATGAAGAGATGTCCTGGCCTTGAGCCTCACACACTCCAGCACCTTCTCCATCTCTGTCTTCATGACACCTGTCCTTTCCTGGGGGCTGAGATCCTTCTGTTTCCACGAGACGGCAATGGATGCCGAGGGTACTCTTACGACCACTTACAGCCTTGCCTAGTGGCTGTGCAGGCAGAATGCCCTTAGACTGTTGTAAAAGTAGTGTTTGCAAGTTAAAAAAAATACGTACTCACAATAGTCTCACAAAACAGGCGTTAGCAGGTAAGATCTCCTGCAAAAAAAAAAAACTTTTAGAGGGATTTTCAGGGCAGGCAAAGTTTTTCAAAGTTGACAAACTATTCAAACTTTACATAGTGAAAGTTCAACAACCTAGCAAAATTAATTGGACAGAATTAAAATGTTACTTACGTTCACGTGGTCCCTTTGGCGCCATCTTTGCTGACATCCAAGAAAGCAGTATCTGAAAATTACGACTTTTACGGGCACATGAGCACAGTGAAGTGTGAACGTTCTGCACCTGGCTGTCATCAACCTTTCTGAAGTAATCATTAGGGGAAACCTTGCTAGACTCCTTCGTTGTTGAAAAGTTCTGTGGAGCCCTGGACCTGTAACTGACTCTGCGACCCTTACCAGCAGAAGCTGTAACTCGCCGGACCCGCTGCGCGGGTCCCGCAGCGCACCGGTAATCTGTGGGCGGAATCCCAGTGGAGGGGCAGCTCAATTGACCAGCAAGCGTGAGTCTGATCGGGGCTGCGAGCAAAGCAGGGACTCCATTGTCCAGGAGTCCCTGCGAGGACCAACGAGTAACACCTGGCCTGCTCTCCCTGATCGCCACGCCCCACCACCAACGGAGGTAAAAGCGGACGACGGGAGCCGCTTTTTGGGAAACCTTGCTAGACTCCTTCGTTGTTGAAAAGTTCTGTGGAGCCCTGGACCTGTAACTGACTCTGCGACCCTTACCAGCAGAAGCTGTAACTCGCCGGACCCGCTGCGCGGGTCCCGCAGCACACCGGTAATCTGTGGGCGGAATCCCAGTGGAGGGGCAGCTCAATTGACCAGCAAGCGTGAGTCTGATCGGGGCTGCGAGCAAAGCAGGGACTCCATTGTCCAGGAGTCCCTGCGAGGACCAACGAGTAACACCTGGCCTGCTCTCCCTGATCGCCACGCCCCACCACCGACGGAGGTAAAAGCGGACGACGGGAGCCGCTTTTTGGGAAACCTTGCTAGACTCCTTCGTTGTTGAAAAGTTCTGTGGAGCCCTGGACCTGTAACTGACTCTGCGACCCTTACCAGCAGAAGCTGTAACTCGCCGGACCCGCTGCGCGGGTCCCGCAGCGCACCGGTAATCTGTGGGCGGAATCCCAGTGGAGGGGCAGCTCAATTGACCAGCAAGCGTGAGTCTGATCGGGGCTGCGAGCAAAGCAGGGACTCCATTGTCCAGGAGTCCCTGCGAGGACCAACGAGTAACACCTGGCCTGCTCTCCCTGATCGCCACGCCCCACCACCAACGGAGGTAAAAGCGGACGATGGGAGCCGCTTTTTGGGAAACCTTGCTAGACTCCTTCGTTGTTGAAAAGTTCTGTGGAGCCCTGGACCTGTAACTGACTCTGCGACCCTTACCAGCAGAAGCTGTAACTCGCCGGACCCGCTGCGCGGGTCCCGCAGCACACCGGTAATCTGTGGGCGGAATCCCAGTGGAGGGGCAGCTCAATTGACCAGCAAGCGTGAGTCTGATCGGGGCTGCGAGCAAAGCAGGGACTCCATTGTCCAGGAGTCCCTGCGAGGACCAACGAGTAACACCTGGCCTGCTCTCCCTGATCGCCATGCCCCATCCACCTGTTCCTCCACTATAAAGGGAAAGCATCATTACCGCTGCGCGAGAGCGCGCCGGGAGAAGCCCGGGCAAAGGGCGGGCCCTCTACGGCCCTCAGCGGCACGAAAAAGCCAGGCAAGGCCGTCCCCCTGATATCTCCTTTATCAAGTTCCCAAGGTACTGTACCTGTTGTAGCCAAATATTGTGGAACATTGCTGTACACTGTCAGTGAACATTTCTGGACCTTAGTTATTGTTTGTATCTGGTCCATGATTTGACCGGAGTAGGAACCTGCCTACCGTTGTATGGTAGTATTTCTCCCCCATCTTGTTAGTACTGTGTATTGTTTCCGTAGGTAATTTTGTGAGTGTCTTCTAGACTCTTGATAGCATCTTTACCCTGCTGTAAACATGCCTAAAAAATTGGCGCCTGTAGTCACAGAGTCACTTAACACCTTAGATTCATATCTAGTACAAGTGGTCAATAAGATTAATAATGAAAGAAGGCAATCCTTAGGTTTGAGCCAATCACCAGTTTTGCTCCCAGTGAGTCCTTCCTCTAATGCACCAATGTCTGACACACCATCACTAGATCCTATCACATATATACCGGACCTTAATTCCCAAGATACTGGCAATGATGATGGAAATTCAGATCTGCTAGCCGATTTGTCAGTAAATGCTGTGTCTGACTCGGATCAACAATTAAATATTGTAGTTGAAGTTCCCTCACCCCCGTCGCCCGCAGTACGGGCCGTGAGAAACTGTAGAAAATCTCAGCCAAAACGTGGGGGAAAACAGCTAGGAAGAAAAAAGCCGATCACCCCACCTAGGCGTAAAGGGAAAAATGTGGAGTGTGATGTTGATGTCGAGCCAAGTCACATCATTGAAGACGACCTATTCAATAGGATCTCAGACATGATAGATATGAAAATCAGGACTATGATTAAGCCTTTGATTGGGAAAATAGACAAACTAACTGCTGAGGTGAAAAAGATGGGTGGGTCGCAAAGTAAGTTGGCTGATGAATTGGAGAGCCTAGTTACTCACGTCACAAATCCGGTGGCCATAGCTGGGGAGGACACTGGTGCGGACATGGGTCCTATGGAAGGCCAAACACAGTCTATCCCGCCAGGGCAGCTGTTACCACCTGCGCCTTGCCAGGAAGCAGTAAGAGAGTCCTCCACTCTATCATCTGTTGAGCCAGCACCACTGCATTTAGGGGATGACTCACCACAATTTATTATGGAAGCCTCACCAGTAGTACTTGTATTGGCCAATGTCCCTGCTTTATCACATGGTAAAATAGAATCTAGCCAAGGTCTAAAAGATAAAGCCTTACACTGGCTCACTAATAATATGCATATGGCATATCAAGGGTCTGACCAACTAGCAGGGGAGATTGTAATGACAAGGAGGGTACCATGGATTGGGAATAAGCCAAAGAAGTTTAAGGGGGACTGCGTAATATTAAACTTTGCCAACGCAGAGGTACTCCCAAACATCCTGTCTAACATCTTTCCCCTTATATATAACCAAAAAGGGGGGAGAGAGAGAGAGCAAGTGGATTCGTTCTCCCTTGGCAATATGATTAAACAAAGTGGAATCCACTCAAGAGGTGGTGGTGATCCCTAAAATGATGGGGAGCACACAGTGTTGTTTAAATGCCCCTCACACACCAACAGGCCCCTTGGTGTCATGCTTCATCATCGGGGCCTTCGCACCCCTCTACGGGATGCGGCGTGCTACGACTGACGACTACGTAGGAGCACTTAATAGTGGACTATGTGAGGGTGTGTGTTTTTTCAGAGAATGTGAGTGAGGTGAGGTGAGAAAAGTGAGTTAAAAAATACCTGGCACGTGGGATAAAATTTTTTATTATGTCCCCGGCTGGTATTATTAAAAGGTGCAGAGTGAGGTTGATGGTATACGTACTAGGGTATATCAACCATTTAAAGTGTCAACATGTTTTGGAGCGCAAAGGCTCCTTCTTCAGGACAAGGATATGCAGTTTATCCTCCCCTTACTCACATGAAATGTTAAAGTGTAATAAAAATATAAAAATAGAATGTGTAATGTACCTAACTATGTTTATATAAGTCACAGTTGCGCCCAGTTGGCGTTGATGAGAACTTATTGTTTAGAAACTGATAACCTCATGAGCTTTTTGCGTGGTATTGGGGGGATCCTTCCTCACTGCTTAGTATAGCAACGGTTTCTGCATGGTTCAATCGCCTGCCTTCCCCTCAACGCTGCTTCATCGCGTTGAGGGGAAGGCAGGCGATTGAACCATGCAGAAACCGTGAGTAAGGGGAGGATAAAGTGCATATCCTTGTCCTGAAGAAGGAGCCTTTGCGGAATAGGTATGGAGTCCTATCCAATCTAAATGACTGCGACTGACATATGGAGGTTACTGATTTGGTAAAAGATGCTTTGGATCAGCCACCAGTCAAGAGCAGTCAGTTTATTAATGACCTAGATCCCAGTGAGTCCATCTATCAGACTGGGCAAGAAGACCAAGTCATATCAAAATACGAACATCTCCCCACCTTAGATCTGCCTGAGCACTGCGCGAATCAGAGCTTTGCCAGTGGCAACCCGCAGAGTTTTTCGAACGTGGGAATTAATGTAGGGACCCAACTGTCACGGGCAGCCGAGGGGGTATTGGTACAGTACTCAGAATCTAAGACATCTACAGATTCTTGTAAGATGATAAGCTGGAATATAGCGGGGCTAAATGCGAAACGACAGGACAAGGCATGGTCAAGCTTTGTTTTAGGCCACCATGTTATCGCTCTCCAGGAAACCTGGGACACATCCGCCAATCTTTGGTGGGATGGGTTTACCAGCTTTACCAAAGCAGCTGTTCCCAGTCGTATGGGGAGAGCTAAGGGAGGCCTTTTAATTCTGTTCTCGTTAGACCTGAAGGGTAGCTGTAGGCAGATTAGCACCGATTCCCATAACATCTTAATGGTAGAAAGAGTGATCAACAACACTAGCAGGACCATATATATAAACTTTTACAATTTAGGGAACAGCGACCATAGAGGATGTAATATCGCTAATTTAGATAGCATCTTAAAATTATTCAGCCAGAACACAAAGTACGACTATGAGTATATTTTATTAGGCGATTTTAATATCCACCCGTGCAACCTAGCCTGTAGGAGAAGTAGCGATGACGGGGACGAAGGACTAGAGGGTCCCCACTTCGAACACACTACCGAGGGTGAGGAGTTGGAAGAATTTCTCGCTAACTTCGACTTGCATGAACCAGATGGTGGCCCCAGACTGCCAACTTTTACTGGTGTCCACCAAGGTACAATAATAGACTATATTTTTGTTTCCCAAGGTATTTTAAACCGGGCTATGGACTATCGTACAGTACAAACACACTTTAGTGATCATAACCCGGTAGTACTCGAAGTGGCTTGGGGAGTCCACATGGGATTATCCCCAATGATAGTAAGGCCCGTACATCCTCTGAGGATCTCTGATCAAGGCAGGCGAGTGAAATGGGCAAAGGTGGTCCCGGAAAAATTTTATGCAGAAAACGTCCTTAAGATTAAGGACCAGGTCGAGATTTGTAAAAATCCTTGTGTGCCTGGCCAAGAAATTGTAGAGGCATTTGAGGTAATATGTGCCCAGGTGTCACAGGATCTTTCAGTCAAGCCAAAAAAAGGAATCCCAGGAAATAAGCGCTGGTTTGATTCAGCATGTTCCAAAGCCCACAGATCATTGCTGGCAACACTAAAAAATACCCGTAGGGTAAAAGATGGGATCTCCAGATTAAGGAAAATTTACAAGCTAGCCTTAAAGAAACGAAAGGACACTATTAAACGTGAAGCATGGGAAAATCTCCTTTCAGTGGCAGTCCTGAAGGATAGTAGGAAATTTTGGGAGATTATTAAACAGCCCTTTTTTTCAGACGATAATAACGAACCTATGGACTGTGTTATCCCCGACGAAAAATGGTTGTCTCATTTTAAAAATGTATACGGGGATAATGATGAAGTAATCAAAGGTGTCCCATTGGTACCTTTAGCCGCTCGTCCTATCCTTTTTAACCATCAAGAAGTGGAAAAAGCTATTTTGGCTACTACAAAGCATAAGGCACCCGGTCCTGATGGAGTTCCTGCTGACTTTTTTATGTATTCGCCAAAACTGTGGGCAGAGGTTTTGGCAAATGTGTTCAATGCAGTCAATGGCAACCCATCACCTGCCTCATGGGACATTTCCACCATCGTCCCTATTTTTAAAAAAGGCCAGCGGGATGATCCCGCCTGCTATAGGCCTATATCCCTCTTGGATTCATCTGTAAAAATCTTAGGCAGAGTCCTTTTATCCAGATTGAGGGAAAACGTTGAGAGCTGTGGCGGGTTGTCTGAGTTGCAATATGGTTTTAGAGAAAGAAAAGGGACCATTGAACAGTGCGCTAACTTGTACTTGCTCATCTCCAAATATACCGTGGCCAAGGAGGGGTCCGTGTTTCTTGCATTCATGGATCTCTCCTCGGCCTTTGATTTGGTCAATAGGTCAAAGTTGTGGGCCATCTTGTTGGAGATGGGCATTGACGAGGCCTTGGTCACGTTTATGGCCACTCTGCACCAAGAGCTTTTTGCAGCCGTCCGTGTAACAAACGAGGGTAGATGTACCCCCCTTTTTAAATCTTTAAAAGGGGTAACGGCAAGGCTGTATATTAGCCCCCTTGCTCTTCACCATTTATATTAACGGCTTGGGCGCACACCTAGGGGAGCAGGAAGCCGACGTCCCGCATGCAGGAGCGGTTAAAATCCCGGCGCTCCTGTATGCGGACGACGCCGTACTGATCGCTCGCACGGGTGTTGGCCTTCAGCACCTTTTGAATGCCTTTGGTTCGTTTATGGAGCGATTGGATCTTAAGGTAAACGTAACCAAGTCACACACAATGGTGATGGGGCGTGGGTGCAGCAAGAAGAGAAATAAAACATTTACATGTAGGGGGGACACTGTTTCCAGGGTATCTACATTTCCCTATTTAGGCGTACTGTTTGATCAGAAAGGGACCTGGGGCCCGCAGGTAAGAGCAAAGAGGCTGGCGGTCATTAGATCATCATCTGCACTCCTGGGCTTTGCTGGTACGCTAGGGTCCAGGCCTATGGAAGCTCTGCTAAACATCTATAAGAGTAAATCTGTGGCCATTGCGTTATATGGTTCCGCGTTGTGGGGGCACGTAAACCGGGAACCAATCCAGAGAGCAGAGAATAGATTCATTAGAACCCTGCTCTCTGTACCACAGTCGACCCCAACCTACTCCATTCATAAAGAAGTGGGCCTACATTTTTTGTCTGACACGCTGAGCATGGCCCCTCTGATTTTTTGGCTGAAAATGTGGATGAATGAAGAACTTCCATTAAATCACAAAATCATGTCTGATGTCCTGTCTCTGGACAAATCAAATAAGATCTCTTGGTTGGCCTATTTGGCTAAGGCATTTTCAGATCTGGGACGTCCGGAGCTTTTTTCCTCCCCAGAGAATATTAAGATACATGACATTGATTTTGTAAAGAAGTTCTTTATGGGAAGGAAGGAAGCATGCCGTGAAGAATGCGAACTGGCGAAACCGTCAGTAAGGGAACATTGCTTACTTGTTAACTCTTGTTCACTTGCACCTTACCTTGGTTTCGTAACAATTCCTTTCCATAGGTTCCTTTTAACTAAGTTTAGATTTAATTTGTTACATTTTTATTTAGGCTCTTTTAAAAGCTGGCAGAAGCCGGAACTAGCCTTGCCTTGTAGCTGCGATCAGTTTTCTGTACAAGATACAATGCATTTTGTTATGTTTTGTGGGTTGTATTTAGAGCCAAGAAAAAAATACTTGTTGCCCATTCTTAAAGAGGCTGGCTTCACCCAAGTAAGACCGGCCCTGCTCTTTCTACAATCACTGCCTAACCCCTACATCACTTTTTGTACAGCTAATTTTCTGGTAGCGGCCTCAAGGGTGAAAGCTGTCTGCCAAGATTCGCCTTAAAGTAAATGTTTTACCATTTATACTCATTTCTGAATTTAATACTCTTTTTAACTGATTGTTATATTCTTAATTGTCTGTCTGTATTTATCGTGTTTTAAGAAAAAGGAAAAAAAATTCTGTATGAAATGTTTTAAAATTTTTTTCCCTCTTTGTATGGCTTTTAAATAAGTCGAATAAAGATATTCTGACTGACTGACTGATAATCATTAGGCATGGACAAAAGGGCAGGCCTGGCCTACATGCGTACTTACCTTGCACAACAGAAACAGTAGTTCCCACCATTCACCACCACCATGGACCAATGCCAATACTCAGCAAGAACTAATCAGCAACCCCTTGCTACCAAAACCCATCATGGACTTTCAAAAGGTAGTCCCTTTTCTCTCCTTCTCACTTCAGTGTCTGGGTCCTCACCCTCTAGCCACAGGAATGGAGGTAATATGCACTTGGACTTTCCGGGGCAGCTGTCCTCATCTTCAATATGTGCACACACACACACACACACAAACAGTTGGCATACACACAGGATGCCAGCACACGGCTCTGGGCATCCACACATCCACAAAACAACTGAACTTTACACAAGAGACCAAACTCTCAGTGACATAGATAAAAAAGTTTGGTTCCACCATCAGTCTTAAAATATGGCATGCTGTAATGACTACTTTATGTGTGATACCCAGGACAGGTACAGTAGTCCTCTTTCATAAATGAGGGCACGCTTGGTGCACCCCCTGAGGATAGGTACAGGATTTGGCTTAATCAGGGACAGCCCCAGCCCACTGCACTCATGCTTAAATTAGCAATGACACTCGGACCAAAATGAAAATCAGAATTCCAGATTCACACATAGTGGGGAACTCAAGGGAAGAGAACACATTTGTATACCTCGCAGGGAACATTCCCCCACCAACATGCCAGCGTCCAACAGAGCTGTACTGCTTCTTTCATCTCAGTGTGCTCTTTGTAAGACAGCTGCACAGCAGGGGGTGAGAAGTCACACACAACAGCAGCGGCTGTGTGAAGAATACACCTTGGTGGGTCCATGGTCGCGCGCTCTGTGCCTCTCTTCTCTCACACTCCCCCTCTCACTAGGTGAGACATTTTTACCCTCACCGTTCAGGCTGCCTTTTCTTCTGTAATTAATAAGCAATCATCTCACAGTCACTGATCCTGATGGATTACAGGCCCCTCTGCTGGGCCTGGTGACATGTGATGACACAGCTGTCAGTCCCAGGCCTCATGGTTAAGACAAGAATGCAACAGCAGGTAGCCTGAAAGTAGCCGGTGCGCCCTTCTCACCTGCTCCAACCTAATTAGGTTAATTGCCTAGAGATTAAAAGCGGCATTTCTATTCTGCTCTTAGCTAATGCTTCGAAATGGACATTTTAAATATGGGCAATGATTCGAGGCACTGTGCTGCTAAAACAATAGCATGTTTGGCAAGCGTGAATACGATAAAGGAAGTGAAAGAAATCCTAATGAACAAGTTTCTGCCTTAATTGGTCTTGGCTCCACTGATTACTTACTGCCCCCTGATTGACTACTAGATTGTTCTCCACCTATGATTCACAGCGTTAACATGCTATGCACATATATGGAATGAATGTTCTTCTCCCATTACTCCCATGTCCTGCCCTAAATGTGAGGCACTCTGATACACGCTTGGATCATGTTTGTGCTATGCATATATATGTAATGTTTGTTCTTTTACCTATATAGTTTCCTACCTACCCTAATCATGAAGCGCTCTGATACCCGGATGGGTCATGTTTGCACTTTATAAAACTTTATAAATAAAAAATAAATAAATAGATATAGTGCAGGACATGTGGATTCGGGGATTGGAGCTACTTATGCAAATGTGAGTTGAAAAGCCATGAATAGATACAGTCTTCTGAAGAGCTAAAGGATCAGCCTTTCCCCATTCCCCCTTCCACTCTTCCTCTGGTCCAGGGGCTGTCTGAGTGGTATACACATAGCTTCTTGCCACAGAACCCTCCAGGACACTTATAATTGTGTGTTGGCACTGGAGATAGGCAAGATTCATGAAATTTGTACCATGCGAAGTACCATGACTTTCATAAAGCAAAATCTCAGATGGTTTTGTATTATTTTCTTCTTGAAAATCTTTTAGAGAAGCCTGGTTCAAGCTGGAAATTTTCATGAGAGACATTTTTTTCTCCAGTCAGTGCTCCTCTACGTTGTCGCGGGTGAGATTTTCAATGCAAGATACGCCCTTAGGTTAATTTTTCATGCTAGATTCCTTTAAATTAATTTCACTGAGTTTTCGTGAAAGTTCATGAACAACATTAGCAAATGTGCACATCCCTAAACAGGCCACCTACTCAGTTATAAGCAAGAACGTGTTGCAGAATCACAACAGCATTGGGGAGAGCTATAGCATGTCTAAACTTGTGTGGACCCCACTTATGTGCTTCCTGAACACTGAATATTTGAGCTGTCTCCCTCTCCATGCTCGGACTCAACTTAAAAGCCCTCTGAAGTTCTACTGCCTTGCTACTGATGCTACTGTCTTGCTAATTTGGAAGCACCTAACATGAGCAAGGAATCTAGAGAATCTGACAGGGTCAGATTCTACTTCTCAACAGAGACCAGAGGAGGACCGCCCAAGAAAGTATCGACCAAGAGTAGGGAATAGGTGAGACTTCCTTTAACATTCCTGTGGAGTATACTTCAATGTATGTACTCATGATTCAATGTACGCGAGCATTCTTCCCTGAACTCCACTACCACATCACCCTTCACTGGCACAAACAAGCTTCCAACTATGGTGGCACGTGTATGGGACATCGATGGTGTATTTGGCCTTGTGCCAAAAGAAGTGTTCCTGAGCCACACTCTAAACACAATGGCAAACAGAAATTGTTGCCATTGTGCAATTATTGTAAAATGTATCTTTTAAGGCCGTTTGGCTGACACTTCAAATAATAAGTGTAATATGCTCGCAGAGTCCATTGTAAAAATAGATAAAAGTGAGGGACATTTACACATTTTGGAGGACATTACCTTAGCCTTACCCCAGCTCAGGATATACAACTAGAGCAACAAGTCACTTTTGAGTCCATATCTAACTTCCTTTGAGCTCATAAGTATAGAATGTGTGTAAATGCTTTACTCCAGAATAAAATCTGGCTCACCTGGTGACCCAGCACAGCCAGACATATTAAAAAAGGCAAGGGATGTTCTTTTTCTACCTTTTCTTAGCCTTGGTGAATCTTTCTATTTCCACTGCTGTGGTTCTGAACAGTTGTAACATGCAAAAGTACATTCCTTTATTAAAAAACGTTTGCTAAGTGTAAGCTGCTAGAAAACTATCAGTCTATTTCTTTTTTGCTGATTTTTACCAAAGCTTTGGAATTGGCAGAGTTTATGGAGGAACATCATCTACTTCACCTATCCCCAAACTGGTTCGCAGTACAGAGACCGCGCTGCTCAGGGTTACAGAGAAGCTTTGTCAGACTGTGGATGAGGGAGGTTCAGCTGCTTTCATCCTGCGGGATCTACGCTCTGCTTTGACAATGTAGCCTATAAGGTTCTGATAAAAAAAAAGCCTGAGTGACTGTGGGGTTTGTGGCAAGGCTCTAGCTTTGTTTACATCTTCTTTGTTGGACGTTCATTCCAAGTGATGCCACTGTTCTCCACAAACCATCAGCTTGAGTTAGGGGCTCCTCAGGGATCCGCACTCTCTTTAACATGTATGTCTGCCATTTCATGTACATTGTAGAAACTTTTGGGCTGTCTCTGGTTTCAGATTATACGCAACAGATTTTATCTCTGTCCTCGACTGAGTTGGGGGTGGGGGCTCTCAAAGGCATGTACTGTATGACCTCAGTGGGACAATGGATGAATATGGATTGTTTAAAACTAAATGCCACTAGAACTGAGGTTCTCGGAAGCCCTTGTTAGAGCAGCCATGTGTGTTATAAATCCACGTAGCATAACATAACATAACATAATAACACTTTGGAGTCCCCTGGCCATGCTGCGCCTTGTAGTAATGCAGCATTTAATTGGTTCGAGTGTTGCCTGGTTCGAGAGCTTGTTGGAAAGATTCTATTGCAGCCTTTTTGTGCCGTTTTTTCCCAGCCAAGGCTGTGAGCCCACATTGACCCCCTCATCTGTTGTATGTATCTGGTTTGTATCTGATGTTACGGTGTTGCTAGCAAAGGAGGCCGGAGGCATCTGCGTTTAAAGCCACCAGGAGACCCAATCCCTTTACTTGCCCAAGACTCTTGAAATATTGTCCCATGACAATTTCAACAGATGGTCAAAGAAATAGAAGCATTTAATGTCCTGCAATCCACAGATTCTGAGTTTTTGCTACTGAATGCGCTGGTGCTACAAAGCTATAGACGATGTTAATGTATTAAGTTCAGTTCAAAGCATGAAAATACTGTATTTTATATTGTTCGGGTTGGGCTTGTTTAACAAATTTTACAAATTATGTATTATTGATTTTGGTGTGATGCTCAGAAGTCTCTCCACTCCTCCCCTTGAATCCCCCTCTACATGGCACTTTCAAACTCAGTAACTCTACAGCCTTCCCCAGTGGTTCCTACACCAACTCCTTTGATCAAATATTTAAGCATATTGGACAGCTCTGAAGCCAGTCCTGCTGCTGAAACGTCATAGGATAATACAGGTTTGGTGTTGGTGAGTTGTGTGTTCGCATCATTTGGTTGGCTTGTTACCGTGTCACATTTTAAGTTATTATTAAAGTGCTGTTCATTTGTTTAGTATAAAACCTGGCTGGATGTTCCATCTTTATTGTGATAACTGTGTTTTACTCCTCCAAGCTTCCTGTACCTCTCCTGATCTAGCCCATGACTGCTTTGAAAGTAAATTTCTATCCAGACTAATTAATAGAATCCTGCTCAGAAGAGAACACTTGCAGCCTCACCATTGATGCTTTGAGGTGGTCCTTACAGCTTCACAAACCTTGAAAAACAGTACAACCAGAGCTAATCCATATCAGCGCCTTTGGATGGCTCAATCGCCTAAAAATGGACCCAACTTGAGGTGATGCATGTTAAAACTTAGAATATGGCATTTCGCGTTAACAGTGCACTGCAGTGTGAAAAGTGTATTTTAGGCAGAATATAGCAACAACATGCAAATTATTAGAAGGAAGAAATGTCCCAGCAACGAATATAAACCTATCTGGATTTGTCATCATGTCTCAATTAGGTCTTATGCTGTTTTGGGAGTTTCTCTGGTTGTAGGAATCCTCCAGAGTACAAACAATCACATATGACTCCTGTGCTGTTTTTGTATTCCTCTATTCTTTGACCAATGGCATAAAACAAAGAGCCATCCAAGTAAAACCCTTGGACCACCAAGCCGGGTTGAGTCGGGAAACATCCCTAGTTCCAAAGAAGGCTTAAGTTTCCTAACTTTGCCTGAGGCAAAGCTTCACTATTACTGACGCAGTGCAGGCAAATGTTACCTCAAGAGTTATAGGATTTCAGGATGCAGGAAATTAAAAGTGTCATAGGATATAATGCATTTCTAATAAGGCAGGCGGTACATCCATTTTATTTGTATCTAAGTAACCTGTCCACCAATATCTAAAGCAGGCACCAACTTTCAACTCGATTATATATCCACCAAGGGCAATATTTTTCACTGAACCCAAAACTATAATTTAAGAATTTAACCAGCACTTGCGTTTTTTCCTGTGATTTCATTACTTTCCTTGTTCGCTGTTAAACGGGATATCATATTCTCATTTGTGTCCACTGTCCATAATGAGCCTTTACCTTTATTTGTTCTGTAATGCTAGACACGCATAACTATCAAATCAAAGCACACTGAGCTGAAATAGCCTATTCTCAAAATTTACTTTCATCATTTTATGTAATTACCTCTCGCAACCTCGTTTCATATTTTGTAAATGCCCCAATGCCTAACCGACCCGTATTTCTAGCCAGAGACATCCTAAGGATTTGCTATGCTCCTCTTTTCACATTTACTTGGGGCCCCACATGTGGAATATTTACTTTAGAAATTGGTTACATTACACATACAGGCACCAGTCAGGATTATCTGTCCAAAAGAAGAATGACTGAAATGGTATAGAATTGGGTGTTTATTATACTGAATTAATTTTGGCAAAATGCTTATTCTATTTCAGCTCTTGCCGGATCATTTTATTGTAAATATAGGTTATAGCATTTAGAATGCTTCATTTATGTTTTAAGGTAAAGTTGGATGTTTAATTGTAAGGTGTGTGCATCACAACCTAATTGCCTTTTAGTGCTACAGCAGAGGACATTGCTTGGTTACAGTGATGTCCTGATACTGAACATGGTTGAATGAATTCAGATTTCTCTTTATTAATATATAAAAACATGGGAGGTGGAGATTTCCACTCATAGGTGTATGAATTGCTTTTTGTAGGAAGTAGTACTACTGTAGTGCTCTTTTGTATACTACAGAATGTAGTTTGTGAATCAGGCCCTTAGTCATCAGAACAAATGCTCAGGTTACGCATATCAATGCAGGCTCGAGCCTTACGCAGGAAACGTATCCCCCAGATTACAAACATCTTGTAGGCTCAGGGAGCAATCACTTCAGATTCATGAGCTGCCCCACATGTTATATAGATCAGAAAGCCTTGGACCAGCAAAGATAACAGAGATCTTACAGGCTCAGATCTCAAAACAGATAAACTATCCACCAGGTTACACAGATTGAACAGACTCGCCTCTTCTACCAAAGCCCTACACAATGTTGTGTTATCAGCTTCTATGTCTGCCATTCACATGGCCTCACATCACTCTCAGGAGTCCAGGGAGAGTTTCTGCATAGTTCTGGCATTTTATCAGACCCACATCATAGTATTCTGGTATATTTTTGACTTGTCGGTTCGTTGGAATGCTTACTGGTGAGCTCTATTGTTCTGATACAGGGACATTGTGTGGCTCTTTTGTGTCCTAGTTGTGTGTCTTTTGCATCTAAGTAGGTGGGCATTGGGAATTTACATTTCTCCCAGTCTATGGTGGTGAATGGTTATCCATTGCTTGCCCGACTGTCTAGATAGTGGGCATCATGCTGCAAGATGTATGTATGGCTGTATGGCTGTATGCAGTGTTGTGTAGGTGAAAGATTGAGTGGGGATCACTGCCTAATATTTGCTTTTGTCTCTTTGAGTGTTGGAGTGTGTGTGACGAGTGTGTTGTGCTGTTGTGCATCATTACTTTGACAGCTATGTCGCTTTGGTACAGTGTTGAGAACACGAATGTCTGCACTGATCTGGCGAATGTGCTCTTTAACCGTGTGAAGAGTGGGATAGTGTGTTCTATTGTTGGCGAGGGTTGGTTTGCTTACTTTATGGTTTGGGTCCTGTTTGACTATCGCAGACTGGCATCTCACAAAGGTATATTGTGAGATTACAATGGATGTATGGCATCACAACGCATGCTTTTACATCGCATGCCTTTACAACGCGGAATTTACAACGAATACCTTTACAACGCATAATGCTTTTGGGCGCTGGATAGTGAATAGTTTAATTTACTATTACAACTCCAGTCCCCGTGGATAGTAGGGAAGGTGTTGGATAGTACATTAAACCTATTCCCTATCCTAGCGCGCCCCCCAGCGCAATGCATTGTAATGGTTTGCGTTGTAAAAGTTGCGTCGTAAAGGCACTGCGTGGTAAAAGTTGCGTTGTAAAGGTTGTTCACCGATTACAATATTTATCAATCAGAGAGAAGTAGGAAACACTATACATTTGAAATAAAAAACAGTAAAATCAGTAAGTGAAAAATGCATCTAATAAAAACAATGTTTGAAACAGTGGCATGTAGTTTTAATTCGTGTGCAAACTACATTCAATGTTTGATTAATTAGGCAAAATTGTAGACATCGAATGGCATGCTTTAAAAATGGCAATAATTTGCTTATACTTAGTTCTTCCTGCCACGGTTTTCGTTGCTTCTAAGCACTATGAATAACACGTGTTAGAATTGCTGGTTGATCATAGACAATATACTAATGGAACGATAAAAGCATTCTGGGTTGGAGTCATAGTGGTCTGGGGCACAGCAGTGTGCCCTAAATACCCGTGTCTTAATTGACCATTATTAATAAGCAGATGCTAAAGGCAAGGGTGTTTGGGGGGGCACTTCGGGTGGTGTCCACTCTGTTTTGATGAAACAGAATATAAGGGTGTTTTGATATTATAGGCAAGGGAGGTACTCTAGTGGCCACAGGTGGTATGGGGGTTGCCTCGACCATTTAGCTCTTCTTTTAGTGCATTTAACAAGGAGCAGTAATACACTTTGCAACTCCGATGTGCCCAGTCCAAGGCGCTTTTAATTTTTTTTTTTAAAGGAAAAAGCTTTTTTTCCACAGGGATGTTGCTTTTGTTTTAGAACGCATGATCTTAAAATATACTTCAAAAAGATTTTAGAATGTTTTCTATCATTATCGCTTCTGAATGCAAAGCATGAATTTTCAAATCCGTTTATTCAAGCTTTTTCGTGCAAACGGGTTACTTTTCTCACTTTTACTATTGAACTGTCCACCTAAACAATCATTTATGACTATTCATCAGTCACCAGCATTGTTGAAGGATTATGTAGCAATTACAGACTGGAAACTGTCAATGACATGTAAGTCACATCACAGTGTGGTATTTTGGTTTGTGTCGGGAAATGGAGATGCTATGTGGAAAGAGTTGTCTTCACTGCAATTATCAGCATCTCGCACGACAGGAAGTAATGTATTCATTCCCCCTACCCTTCTCCCTAATGCCTGATCTAGGGACTCTGAGTCAATTAGGAATGATGCTTAACGCTCTAATTACGTATCTCTTAGATGCAGGTATGAAACTTGAAAGTTATTCCCTATTTATTCATACTTTTCAAGTCAAGGCTTTTGGCAGCCCAGCAATCCTTTTTTGGATACAATACTTACATTCTCAGTTATCTGACGGCAAATCATTTCAAACTGTAAAGGCTCTGACTTTTGACAACAGAGCTATCTCTCAAGCTACATTGATCTTACAACCTAAGGCACTCCACGGCAAATCTATTGCTCAATGTACCAACATTTTGAATGCAAAGGACTCATGGAGAAGAATTATTTAGCAGTTTTCGAACACCTCACAGGCCCAGTTTTGCACATCAGCGCTATCTCTTTGGTTTATGCACATCCGCCACATTCGAGCATTTGACAGCAGGGCTGGAGTGGCAACCAATACCAACCGAATAGAGTCAGCAAGTTTGACCTTCTGGAGGAAAGGAAACAGAAGCTCTTTCCACTTACATGTTCTGAAAAGAGGGGAGAAAGCACTGCATTTTTACTAGAAGGTCTGTACTAGCACCCTAGAACAATATTCACCCTAGAACAATATTCATGTACAGCTACAAAATGCTGCTTATCATTGTAAAAGCCCCTTGGAAAAGCTCCTACCTAACCTTTGACTCAGGTAAGGCTTTTATGAAAATGTTTCCTGTAGATTGCAGAGATTTTACAGGCTCAGAATTATGACAAAGGGCTACAGAAATCTTGCAACTTCAGGTATCTGTCACAAAGCTATTCCCCGGGTTATAGGGCTCTGCGTTTAACGAAAGAGCTCTGACTCAGGACTTGAATTGCAGATTTGGGTTCTATGAGTATGGCCAATTCCCTTAATGTAACCAGATCTAAAGGTTATATCAAGTTACAAAGCTCTTAAAGGCTGTTGGGCTGATATACGGGCGTGTACCCATGCCCAAGTGCCTGACTGCTTGTGTATAGTGTGTCCTTACTTTTATTTTTGGCCGCAGTGGTACATTAATCTAGCATGAATACAGACACCTAGGCTTGTCCTTGACTATGCGAGGTCCAGGACATGTCTAGTGATGCGGAAGGGCATAACAAGAGTAGCTCGATGAGAACACTGGTAGATAACCACCCAGATTGGTTCCAAATTCTAAGACAGTGAATCCACAAGCCCTGACTAGAAAGGGTGTATACAAGTGTTCAAGTTCTTCATGACCAAGAGTACTTAGAGACTGCAATGCGACCACTACTGGTGTCTAGCTCTGAGCAAGTCCCCAGAAGGTGTGGGCACATTGCCTGAAGTCTACACTTTCTGATGGAAGCCTAGTTATGGTTTTCTGAAAGAGAGAAGACATCTGCCTGGCCCTGTAGGAGGAAAGGCCATCTAGGAGTAGAAGCCTAGTGTGTTCTTGGCTGAGGAACACCCATAGAAAGCTAACTGACTCAGACCTTGAGTGAGGAGGTCACTACATGAGCAAGGTATCCAACACAATGTAAGAACTTCAGGGCTGCAGTTCCTGTTGAGAGCAGCACAGGCCATTTGGTGGACTACTACTGCACCAGCTAGTGTTGGGCTGCATCAGGCGTGGGTCCTGCACTTGGCTATTTTGTGCTGCAGCTGTCTAGCTGTGCAAATCCTGCTCAACCCTTCCTGGGCTCCAACTGCCTACTGCATGAAACCTGTACCGGTTCATGGCTTACTTCATCTACCGCACCGTGTGTTCGATGCATCCACCCAGTAGCGGGTCACAAGAATTGAGACATGTGAAGGCACTGAACATCCCCTCCTCAGAGAGGCCTGCACGCCAAAGACTTGAGCTGTGCCTGGCCTCCCCTGCAACTACCTCCAGAATAGCACAAGATGATCACAGGCCTCTGCCTGTGTTTAGGAGCCATCCACTGCAATGCACTGAAGTGAGGCTGAGGACTTGAAACTGTTTTCAGTCTCGCCTCAGCACCGGGGGTAGGAAAAAGGTTGAATATGTTGCACATTTGAACTTTCTGAGAACAACATTGTCTGTGCCTCTTTCATGCTCGTTCTAGTTATTGTGGACCTACTCAGACAGGGTAATCTGGTTGGGAAAGAGCACAGACAGAAAGGGAGTGTGCACTGTCCACAGGGAAATCGTGACCAGGGTAATTAATCTGGATACTTTGTTTGCATGGTGCAGTAGTTAGTATTGCTGTGTATTCAAAACCATTTTCTTTTTCCTGAAAGACCAGCACTCAGCAGGACATTGATTTATTGTGTCTGTTGGTTAATTGTTGAGTTCTGAGCTCATGCCCGCTACACTACCGCTCTGAGAAGCCTGTTACTAAAGCTACCTTCCGGAGTCAACTAACTCCAGAAACGGTATACTTGGCCCAGGCTGTTGCTCCATAGCAGAACGGAACCCAGGACGCTAATAGCGAGCGACCTCAAAAACCATGGGTGTGGCCAAGTAGCCCCTGTCTGCCGCGTGGAGCAGGAATCTAAAAGCCACCTTGTCCTTGAGGTTTAGAGCCAGCACAGCCATAAGGCAAGGTAAGGATCTGAATGTGACACCACCAGATAGGGTCAGATAACAATAAATGGATAGAAAAATTGCCTTTTGAGTAGTGGATGGAGAGACCTATAGCAGCAAAATTATATTTTGCCTAGAGCGCTTAAAAGTCTTGCACAGTTCCAATTTAGGTTGCCCGACATAACAGTCACAATGTCCTGCTAGTGGATTTACAAAGATTGTACACTCTGTTGTTGGAATGGAGATAGGTTCCCTGTGTGGCTCTGGAGAACATATGCCCTTGCCTTGAAAGCCCTTTAACCATATGTAGTATTTTGACCACCTTTGCGTACAAATGAGGATTATGCGTGTGCCAGAGGCCTTTCTTGAAGCAGAGTGAGACCCAGAGCTTCTCTTCTTTCAACTCCGCAGACTGTAGAGGATTGACAGCAATGCCAGCAAAATGAGTATTGCACAAGGCAGGTATTATTCCCTGTTGTGTGTTTTAAGAAAGAAGCCTACCAGCCTCTCCTCCATTTGAATTTTCGCTCCAGGTCCCTATGATTTGGTCATTTGACCATCCGTAGGAGGAATGACTGTTGCATGCGTGTGATTACTACATAAGTGCAGATGTTGCATGGGTGCATGTTGTTTCTGTGTGTAGAATGCATAAGAAGAATGAGACAGTTGATTTGGCTACAGCCACAGTTCATTTTGAATGAGGCATATTCTGTAAGGTACCTAAAGAGCAAGGCTTGGAGTGAGACTCCAGACAGCAAACATATATTGCAGGTCTTCCACCCAGAAGCATTCCAGAAATCTCTTTCGATTTGCCAAGCAGTGGAGTGTTGTCAAATTAAGACAAGAGGCATTGCATCCCCTTGAAGCTCGAAATGTTCCCCTTTTACTTTATTCCTTGGAAGAGGCTAGCCACAACAGGTTGACAGACAGTTTAGTGGGGCAGCATGTCTAGCCTTTGTGGTCTTGTTTTGAATTGCTTCTGAGAGGAGACTCTAGTTACTCCCTGGCTTCTTTGCCTTGACTGCAACCTGGGTATAAATATGGGCAGATATTTCCCAACAGTATGATTAGATTTCTTGACCAGAAGCCTGGAGTCCTACACCAGTGGAGACTGACACACTCCTTTGAACTCCAGGGTTAGGGCAATGACCGACAACTACCCCAGCGAGGTTCAGGACCAGTAATCTGGGGAAAGTCGAATAGCCAGCAAAGATGGGCTGCCTGCAACTAACATGGAAGGAGAGAGACAACTAATTGTGCAGGTAAGGAATTGGATTTGCCCATCACTGAAAAAGATGCTGCTCAGAAGTAGCCAAGGTGGTAAACGGACTCCGAGAGTTGAAGCAACGCCACAACTGCAGCACCTGTAGAGAACTAAAAGAGGGTCTGGAGAATCTGGCCTACCTACCAAGTAGGGATCTAATTGAGGGTGATTGGGAGTCCGCCAGGAAACAAAATCCTGTTTGCAACCTACAGCTGAGAAGTGCAGAAGTGCTACAATGAACTCGACAGAAGGGTATGGCCAGACTTACAAGAAAGACTTCAAATGCTAAGAACAGTCAAGATCCACAGGAGGAGTGTCACCTCTGAGATTCGGGATGTGCGGGTAGTTGTTTCAGAGGTTTATTTTGAAATTTGGCTTGAGGAAGAACCGAGCATCGAGACCTCCCTGACCACGAGCTCTACAATCCAAGGGCACCTCCAGATGAATAGTGCTGACACTGCCACGACTTACCTGAGTTTTTATGCTCTTTCGCTCATCGTGTGCTGAGATCTCGTAAGTTAGTCCAGAACCAGGGCTTCACTGTCTACACACGGAATGCCGTGCGGTTCACACTGTCCAGAATCGGCCCATTGATGCTGATACAGTATTTGCATGAGCCACCTGCTGTCAGGATTGAGAGCAGCGCAAGAACACGCAAGCGCCACTAACCTTACTCTGAGGGCCAGCAGAGACGATAGACGATATTCCTTCCGACTCCGCACTACACAAGCCCCAACAATGGAATATACCCACTGTTTCGAGCCTGTACGGTTAGGGGCCGGGAGGTAGATGGACATCAGGGGATAGGTACTTCTAGTGACGGCTGGTCGCTACACCATGAGGTTACTGGTACTGAGACACTGCAGGGAGAGGAGGAGACAGAGAGTAAGAGATTAGTACCTGCAGAGGTAGCTGCGTGAACCATAAACCCCCCTGTCCGTCAAACACGGACTCACCAGTTTCAACACCCCATGTATCCCAGAAGGAAATCCGGACATGTGCAGGGCACACGAACTAAGAATCACCAGAAGTCTTGAGAAGTTAACATCACTCCTCGATCTAACACTCAGTAGGCAGAATGCGCCTCTATAGTATTACAAAGTACCTGCGCGCTCCTTACGGCCTCTCCACGAACCGCAATAACTCTTGTGGAACTGTGGAGGTCAAGTACGACAATAAGTCAGCAACCACTGACAAAGAACCCAGCGCTCCCCATAACGTAAACAAGAAATGGCGGCAGTCCGCTGAAAACGACAAGAAAACAAAGTACAACAAAAAAGGAGGCGAGCCCGCACTCCTCAGCAATACTTGCACGACTGGAAACAGAATTCTTCCGGGGACACACTGACCACGCAGGCTCTTGCTCGGCGACGTGAAGCTCCGGACACACTGACCACGCAGGCTCTTGCTCGGCGACGTGAAGCTCCGGACACACTGACCACGCAGGCTCTTGCTCGGCGACGGGAAGCTCCGGACACACTGACCACGCAGGCTCTTGCTCGGCGACGTGAAGAACTGGACAAATACCCCGCAGAGTGTTGGCTCATCCGCTATGAAACAGGTCGGAACACAATTGACAAGC
This sequence comes from Lissotriton helveticus, assembly GCF_964261635.1. Lineage (NCBI taxonomy): Eukaryota > Metazoa > Chordata > Amphibia > Caudata > Salamandridae > Lissotriton > Lissotriton helveticus. The sequence continues at coordinate 247,464,307 of NC_136065.1, read as the reverse complement.
ACCGTTCTGTCCGGGGGTGGGGCTTATATAAGGTCTTCCCATTGCGTCAGCCCCCAGCGCCGGATGGCCTTCTGGGACTTGTAGTTCATCCGCATAGTAGTTGCACTACGGAATCTCTTGCTTTTGGCCTTTGCGATGGTAGCGATCGCTACAGAACCCCCTCTCGTGGACCGCCGTGCATGGAATTGTTCCACCAACTCGGGGCAATGGAGATGGTCCATAGGCTCCCAGGTCCTGTCTTCAGGGCCAAACCCTTTCCAGTCCACCAGGTATTGGATTCGGCCACGGACCAAGCGAGAGTCCAGAATAGAATGCACCTCAAATTCCTCGTGGCCTTCTATCTCCACCGGCTGAAGACGAACAGGCACCCTCACGCTCGGAAGACAAGGACGCAGGAGCGACACATGAAAGACAGGATGGATTGCCCATGACACCGGCAACGAGAGCTTCATAGCCACGGAATTTACAACCTCGCAAATGCCATAGGGACCAACATATTTGGGCTTCAACTTAGTAAGACCCTTGATATGCAGGTTACGTGTAGAAAGCCACACCTTATCCCCAACCTTATACTCGGGTTCTGGGGTACGCCTTTTATCCGCGAACAACTTCTGAGCTGCCTGGGCGTCTTCCAAATTTTTCCGAGCCTCAATCAGAATAGCCCGAAGATGAGCATGATGTTCATGTATGGCAGGGACCATGGACTCAGCCGGCCATTCAAAAGGAAGCATATTCGGGTGGAATCCATAAAGGCAAAAGAACGGAGAACAACCCAGGGTGGTATGCACCGCGTTATTATAGGCGAACTCTGCCAACCATAAAAGTACAGTCCAATCGGTGGCGTTCTGTAACGAAAAACAACGCAGATATTGTTCCAACGTCTGATTTAGACGTTCCGTCTTGCCGTCCGTTTGTGGATGGTAACTTGATGAGAGGCGAGCATCTATTTGTAGTATGGTACAAAGAGCCTTCCAAAAGCGAGATGTGAACTGTGTCCCTCGATCCGTAATCAACACACTCGGCAATCCGTGTGGACGGACAATATGTTGTAGAAAGACTTTGGCTAATTCGATGGAGGAAGGCAGACTAGGCAATGATATAAAGTGTCCCATTTTCGTAAGATGGTCCACAACCACTAGAACAACTGTTTGCTTCTCGCATGGGGGCATTTCCACGATAAAGTCCATGGACAGAGTGTGCCACGGCTTGGATGGAATCGGTAAAGGCCGCAAAAGTCCCGGTGGTTTGATGTGACTGGCTTTACCCTGGGCACAGATTGCACAGTCCTGGACATATTTCTTCGTATCAGGTCTCACTCTTGGCCACCAAAAGGATCTTTCCACGTTGGCAGTTGTTTTGTAAATGCCCATATGTCCCCCTAGAACAGAGTCATGTGCCCATTCCAGGACCTTGCGTTGCAACACGGACGTGGGTACATACAAGGCATGGTAATGATATGCTAACTGGTTCTTTTCACATCGATTACCTGGCTCTTCCCGCACCCAAGCAGGGATATCCAAGTCCGTGAGAGCAATTTTAACGTCTTCCAGGAAGTCTTCCGATGTGATCAATGCGATTGCATTGTCTGGGTCATCGTGCCCCTTCAAGATAAAAGGGGGTTCTGTTGAGGTTCCCGCTTCTTCCACACCCAACCTTGAGAGGGCATCTGCTTTTCCGTTGCGAGTTCCCGGTCTGTATTTTATCACAAAATCAAAGTCAGAGAAAAAGAGGGTCCACCTCAGTTGTCGAGGGGTCAAAGCCTTCGCCGTCTTTAAGAACAAAAGATTGCGATGGTCGGTGATGATTTCAACCGTATGCAAGGCCCCTAGGAGGTAGTGCCTCCATTCTTCACAGGCCCTTTTAATGGCTAAGAGCTCTTTGTCTGTTACGGTATAGTTAACTTCACATGGGGTGAGCTTCTTGGAATAATACGCCACAGGGTGCAGCTGTCCTGTGGTAGGATGGCGTTGAGACAGGACCCCACCCAGAGCGAACTGAGATGCGTCAGTTTCCAACACAAATGGCATCTTAGGGTCCGGATGTCGAAGGATGGGTGCTCGTGTAAACCTCTCTTTTAGGAGTTGAAAAGAGGTTTCGGCTGCCTCACCCCATTTGAAAGGGGCATTTTTTCTCAACAGGGTAGTGATGGGATGAATGACCTTGGAGAAATCCTGAATGAAGCGCCGATAGTAATTGGCAAAACCGAGAAAGCTTTGCACGGATTTAATGTTCCTGGGCGTTTTCCACGTAATGATGGCCTTCACCTTACCCATGTCCATTCTAAACCCTTGAGCATCAATAACATAGCCCAAGAAGGCAACTTGTTGGACGTGAAACAGGCATTTCTCCAGTTTGGCGTACAAGGAGTGTTGTTGGAGCCTTTCTAACACCGTCGTCACATGATTTATGTGATCAGCAAGAGACACAGAATAGATTAAAATGTCGTCTATGTAGACCACACAAAACGTCTCCAAACACCCCCTCAACACTTCGTCCATGAAGAACTGGAAGGCAGCTGGGGCGTTGCAGAGGCCAAAGGGCATTACTCGATATTCATAGAGACCAAATTTAGTCCTAAAAGCAGTCTTCCATTCATCCCCTTTCTTTACGCGGACCAGATGGTAGGCCCCGCGGAGATCAAGTTTTGTAAAATATCGAGCACCTTTCAATTGATCCATTAACACAGGAATCAGGGGCAGGGGATAGCGATTCTTGATGGTCACCTTGTTAATGGCTCGATAGTCAATACACGGTCTCAACTCCTCACAATCCTTCTTCGGTATGAAAAACATAGGCGAAGAGGCAGGGGAGGTGGAATGTCTTATGAACCCAGACGCTAGATTGTCCTCGATATAGGATTTGAGATATTGTGTTTCTTTTTCTGTCAGAGCATATACTCTACTGCAAGGTATGTCCGCGCCCGGAAGGAGGTCAATCCGGCAGTCGTAGGTGCGATGTGGAGGTAATCGGGTAGCCTTTTGTTTATCAAACAATGCATGAAAAGATCTATATTCATCGGGTAATGCGGTGGCGCAGCAAAAGGAATCGACGGTACATTCACTTGCTAAGAAGGTAGCAGGGGAAGGAACTAGGGGGAGTACTTGGTGCATTCCTTCTTGACAGTGTTCTTTACAATACTCAGACGTCATACTGACTGTACGTGACGCCCAACTCACCAAAGGATCATGCAGAGTCAACCAAGGCATACCCAGAATGAGACGGAACTGTGGGGCATCGATCAAGTCGAACTGGATGTACTCACAGTGATTCTCCCCTACTCTCATTAACAGGGCTCGCGTGTGGTAGGCGACAGGGCCTGAAGTCAAATCTGTACCATCCACTGTTTTGACATTTTCAGGGATCTTCTTCTTTTCACAGGGGATACCCAGGCTATAGGCATAGGTCTGGTCTATATAGTTTCCAGTTGCACCTGAATCTAACAAAGCGTCTAGTCGTACAGGGTCCTGATCTTCAACCTGTAGCGAAACGTTCAAGTTCATATGGGCAACGGCAGGGTGTAGGGTATTGGCGACATAGGGGGAGACCGTATCCGGAGGTGGTCTCGAATCAGAGGTCTCGATCTGATCCAAGACTGTTAGTTTTCCGACGGCTCACCAGAACTAAGAGCCACCTGCCCTCGTGGAAGGGAGGTTTTTCCTGGAACAGTATTTCTGGCCCGGCAGTCGTTAATGAAGTGCCCACTTTTGCCACAATATAGGCAGAGTTTAAGCCTCCGTCTCCTGTCTCTTTCTTCCCTGGTAAGTGGGCCGCGTATTCCCCCTATTTGCATGGGTTCCGGTCCTTCTGGTGATTTACTTTTTTCTTCACCTCCCTGTCGGGGTTTTACTAAGGGGTAGGAGTATCTGTAATCTCCCGGTTTCCTGTCCCCTTTCCTTTCTATCAATCTGTGATCTAACTGGACGGTCAAATCTATTAATTCCTCACAGGTAGTAGGCAATTGTACCACCTGTGCTAACACATCTTTCAGTTCTCCCCGGAGGCCTTGGTAAAACAAGGAAATTCTTTTTTGAGCCGGCCAGTCTGTTTCCACGACAAGGCGGTTAAAGGTGGTGATATAGGACAACAGATCCTGGGACCCTTGTCTCAAGGTAATTAATTCATGATCTAGGGACATCATGTGGGACTTTCGCTCAAACAATTTACGGAGTTCTAGGCAAAAAGCAGAAAAATCATGAAGAACAGGATCATTCCTTTCTAATAAAGGAATTGTCCAACTGGACGCATTCCCTCCCATATAGGACATCAGAAAAGCAGTTTTGGAAGCATCGTCCTGAAAGACCATAGGCTTGCATAGAAAATGCAGACGGCATTGATTTAGAAACGTTTCGAATTTACGTGGATCCCCATAAAACCTTTCGGGAGGGGCTAAGGGTATCCCCTGGTTTTGGACTATATGCACCGTGGGAGTGGTCTCGGTAGAGGTGGAGGGGGCTGCCAACGAACCCCCTAGTCTAAAGGAAGGAGGTGGCTGCAGGGTTGCAGGCCTAATCAGAGGTTTCCCTACCGGGTCTCTCATAGCAAGGTCTGCCACATCTTTACGTAAGTTGGAGACCTCTTTATACAAGGCCTGATTTTCTGCACGAGAATTTTGTACCTCTTGTTGAAGGCCTGAAAAGCTCTCCAATAATGAGGTGAGAACAGCATCAGTATCCATCGTCTAGGCTGGGCTGTATTCTTGGGCTTGTCAATCTGTCAGGATTGAGAGCAGCGCAAGAACACGCAAGCGCCACTAACCTTACTCTGAGGGCCAGCAGAGACGATAGACGATATTCCTTCCGACTCCGCACTACACAAGCCCCAACACTGGAATATACCCACTGTTTCGAGCCTGTACGGTTAGGGGCCGGGAGGTAGATGGACATCAGGGGATAGGTACTTCTAGTGACGGCTGGTCGCTACACCATGAGGTTACTGGTACTGAGACACTGCAGGGAGAGGAGGAGACAGAGAGTGAGAGATTAGTACCTGCAGAGGTAACTACGTGAACCATAAACCCCCCTGTCCGTCAAACACGGACTCACCAGTTTCAACACCCCATGTATCCCAGAAGGAAATCCGGACATGTGCAGGGCACACGAACTAAGAATCACCAGAAGTCTTGAGAAGTTAACATCACTCCTCGATCTAACACTCAGTAGGCAGAATGCGCCTCTATAGTATTACAAAGTACCTGCGCGCTCCTTACGGCCTCTCCACGAACCGCAATAACTCTTGTGGAACTGTGGAGGTCAAGTACGACAATAAGTCAGCAACCACTGACAAAGAACCCAGCGCTCCCCATAACGTAAACAAGAAATGGCGGCAGTCCGCTGAAAACGACAAGAAAACAAAGTACAACAAAAAAGGAGGCGAGCCCGCACTCCTCAGCAATACTTGCACGACTGGAAACAGAATTCTTCCGGGGACACACTGACCACGCAGGCTCTTGCTCGGCGACGTGAAGCTCCGGACACACTGACCACGCAGGCTCTTGCTCGGCGACGTGAAGCTCCGGACACACTGACCACGCAGGCTCTTGCTCGGCGACGGGAAGCTCCGGACACACTGACCACGCAGGCTCTTGCTCGGCGACGTGAAGAACTGGACAAATACCCCGCAGAGTGTTGGCTCATCCGCTATGAAACAGGTCGGAACACAATTGACAAGCACCGTTCTGTCCGGGGGTGGGGCTTATATAAGGTCTTCCCATTGCGTCAGCCCCCAGCGCCGGATGGCCTTCTGGGACTTGTAGTTCATCCGCATAGTAGTTGCGCTACGGAATCTCTTGCTTTTGGCCTTTGCGATGGTAGCGATCGCTACACCTGCACAGGTATACCTCACAAGCTATTATATGGCATTGCTCCCGCAAAGGGTGAAAACAGTGTACTTAACTCGAGTCAGGAACCAGACTGTGACTACGAGAAAGAGCAAAGCCCACAATATCCACCCCCGTGAGCTCTACTGTGGTTTTCCCCTTTGGCCAAAGACCAATGCCATTGCATAAAAAGACTACCTCTAAATCACATGGGCTATGTCTCAAATTGTTATTCTGTAATTAATGTGAGAAGTTGGCCAGGTATATGATGTTCACTATTCTAGTGAGCACCTTGCACCAGTACAAACAACCCTTATGGTGATGGTTGTAAAGTCAACCTTATAAACCAGCTATCCTAATGGTAGCATGGACAAAGCAGTCTTAGGTTAAACTCAAGAGGGCATGTGAAGCCAGCTGTTTTACCATATGCAATCCCTTTAATACCAAGTGAAAGGACACCACACAGGTTATATATATAAAATATATGTATGTATTACTAAATTAATCCTCTGAACTCTTTATGAGGTCAGAGGCACAAGCACATAACAAGATACTCAATTATCATACAATAAGTTGCACAAAAAAGAGTAATGCCCTAGGGGCACTTCAAACCATATACTAAAATAGTGGTATAAGAACCACGTCACGAACAAAAGATAGTCCTAGGGCCTGGAGAATCGCTGGGGCTACGCTGTACTACCAAAAGATAGGGAGCAGGAGGCCCACGGGATGCGTGTGCAGTGTCTTTACACAAACACGAGTTACCATAGAGTTAGAATGGGAAAGAAAGAATTGGAAACTAGTTCTTTTAGGGCACTTCCGGATGGACTAGGAGAAAGCTACTTAAAACTTAGACACTAGGATAGTCAATACCCACAGGAGCACCAAAGTACTCGCGCTACCTCACCCACAGGAAGCGGGTGCATAGGTGTCAAAATGTGTCGGGTTTCGTCGCTGATTCCTATGGAGCCTTGGAGAAAGATGCTGCAGGCGACCAGGAGAGAAGTGTCCGGGTGGATCCAAGGGTGGATCGAGGATGAAGAGGACCTGAAAGCAGAGGGGACAGAGTCTGGGTCACTAGCCAGTGACCAGAAAGGAACCAGGAAGGAACCAGGCGATGTTGCGAAGCAATCAGGTGATGTTGTGAAGCTTGACTCTGCAGCCACGTGGACCAGGAGGCATTGACGACAACCAGGAGCTGGATACAGACTGTCCCACAAAGGATCTCGCTGTTGGCGGCGTCGGCTTCCGGATTGGAGTCAACAGGTCTTGGCAAATGCAACCCACGCAGTAATCGAATATTCACTTCGGGATAGACCAGCAAGGTCTATGGGGCTTTTCCTTTGCAGGGAAGCAGGGGCCCACCTGGAGCAACCAGGCAGGTGGTGTAGATTTAAAGGTTCTTCGTCACAGAGGCCACTAGCCAACGGGCAAGCGACCGGACAGACGCGTCGAGCAGGAAAATGCAGAAGGGCCCCGCGCAGAACTCGTGGAGTGTGGAGGGCTGGTCTTCGGTGCAGATGATGCTAAGAAATGAGGCTTCTAAATCCCCTATGCACAACTTCGAGGGTGCCTCAGAAGCTGCACAAGTAGCAAGGAGCAGGCTTTTTAAGATGGCCGGTCCCACGTCTCTCGTCGCCTCCACGGGTCTCAGCTTTGCAGGGACTGTGGATCGGGTTCAGAGAAGTCTGGAAGTCTGGCTCTTGTCCGACTCTGTGCTCGGGCTCAGGCAGGAGCGTCGACAAAGTAAACTGCTGATCGCTGGATGGTGCCTGTTTGCACAGGGTGGTCACTCCTTGACCACAAAGGAGATTCTTCAGTCTTCTATCTTCAAGTAGAATGTCGAAGGTCCAGAGTTTCGTTTCAAGTTTCAGTCAGGATAAATCTGAAGTCTTGGGACTCAGCTCCTACCTATATACCAAATTTAGGGGCTGGATTACCTGCTAGGTCCCTCCTATGGGTGGGACCAGGGAAGGGGGTGGTTACACTCCTTTCCCTTTGTCCAGTTTCGCGCCAGAGCTGGGGCTGGAGTGCCCCAGCACCGGTTTGAACCGGACTATGCATGGGACACCTTGTGTGCCCCAGGCAGTGTCTCATTTCATTCAGCCCTCCCTGCCCCAATACACTATGGCCTGTCTGGGGTGGTGCTGGCACCTCCCAAGACAGGAAACCTATTGTCCAAGCCTCCCTCGCTGGAAGGACTCCCAGCAGCAGGAGGTCAGACTTGTGTCTGTGGCAGCAGCATCCATTTTGTGATGCTGAGGCTCTGGTTAACTTTAACCGGGATTAGTAGGAACAACATGTCTTCTCCCTCTAGAAGGGTGGAATGCTACCCCCATCGCCAGAACTGGCAAGGGGGTAGTATTCCAAAGTGTATGACACCTTACACGACATGTTTTGATAAAGCCAAACCAAAGTTAGCATTCAACCGTGAGGATTATAATGCACTTAAGAGTATATGGTATGGCTATATCATAGAACAGCTATAAGGACATGGTTCCGAAAGCTGCAGACAGGCTCAGCTCATGCTAGAGCACCATCTCACATAAAACCAAGCACTCTGCCTTCAGGATTGTTAAGGCCTGCCATAGGAGTGACTTATAGGTGCATATGTGTCTATATATAATGGTAGGTATAGGAATACTATACCTAACCAAGGGATGATTACACAACCTTGCCCCAGCTGAGTGATCAGCCAGTTGTGTCAGTTTGGATGGCCAGCCAAGGGTGGCATAAGATATGCTGCAGCCCCTGGTAGGCCTTGGATGCACCTTTGCCCTGCGTACCTATGGCTGACTGGTGTTGGGCAAATAAATAATCTACACCAAAGATCGGGTCTCGCTTCATCCTTTGGTTCGGCTGAGTATGCTGAGTTTTGGACGACAACATACCGAATATATATATATATATATATATATATATATATATATATATATATATATATACAGGGGCTCATAAGGTGACCCAATCCAATTGGTGATGTACCTAAGGTACATGGAGTCCATTTTACATTGAGAGCAAATAGCCTGGGGCCCTGATTAGCAGGATCCCAGGCCAACTAAGTCAAAAACCTAAACACAAGGCAAAAAATCTGGGGTAATCATAGTCAGGTATCCACTTTCCTACAATTAACACCCTCTGTTTCTTACGTATGTTGTATATTTCCAGTCTGTGGTTTATTAATGTACGTCTTGTTTTTTTAATCTTGAGTACTAAAGGCACAGTTGCCTATTGAACATTACTTGAGGTTTATTAGATGCTGAGACTCTAAACCTACACCATCTCCCTGAGAGAGCCTTGGACCCCTCGTCTTCTCTGCCTTAAGAGTGAAGTGCTAATGCGGTGTACTCGGTGCTCAGTTTTGAGCTTAGTATTGGGGTTAAGCCCCTGGACATCAGTGGAAAGGGTCTCCGGTTGATACAATCTGAGCTCAGTTGTTCTTGAACACCCAGAGATTCCATAAAATCTTTCAATAAATGTGCTCTGTTACATAGATCTGACTGAAACAAACATCTGGCAGTAAAGATATCCATCACTTTAGACATATCTAGCAGGGTGAGGGATATGACGGCAAAGCTGCACTTCAGTTTACTCAACTGAGTGGAAGATTTACAACTGCTGGCGCATCTCTGCAAATCAGCAGGGATACCCCAGAACATATGTGTCACATAATCCCCCCCTTGCGCCACCACAGATGCGTCGCATTTACAATGCGGCGCACCATGGTGCAAGGAGGGGCAGATGCGTGGCGCATCTTGTGGTATACGGGTGGCGCATTGCTGGAGTTGCGTCGCAAGCGCGACGCAACTCCTGCAATGCACAGGGGCCGCCCATACTTACCGTGGTGCATCACTCCTTATGCCTGCTTCAAGCAGCCGTAAGGATTTGACGCAGCAGCGTCGTAAAACTGACTCCGTGAAATCTTGTAGATTTCACTGCGTCAGTTTTATGAGGCTTTCCTGCGAGGGAACGCCCACCCTGCATCAGAACGCCCACATGAAACCTGATGCAGGTTTCATGTGGCGCAGGGCTTTACAGCGTGATGCATCTGCCTAGAGGCGTCACGTTGTAAATAGGTCACAACGTGGCACATGGTTTACGCCGCCGCTGCATCACTAAAGTGACGCAACGGTGGCGTAAAAGTGTCACAAGGGGCTTGTAAATCTGCCCCTGAGAATCTTTGGAGCCCCCGTAAGGTAGAATCTCTCAGTTGTAACCACTGCACCACAACACTGTGCATACAACAGCATTCTGGGCGGCCAGACTTTGAAGATTTTTCAATTCCTGCTTTAAATATATTTATTAGGTTTCGTAAGAAAAAAACTATCTTTGTATAGTATATCAAGATCATTTTCCAAAACACATTAACACAGTTTAGAAACGAGCAAACACTACTCCACAGTCTTATCCTAGCCAACATGAGCTAATGGAAAAATACTGAGAAAATAGGAGGAATAGCAAGTGGATTTTCAAAATAGGTCGGGAAGAGTAACAATTAAATGTAGGACACAGCTTGCTCACCTCAGATAAGTTCAATCGGGCATCTATTCAACTTTCTATCTTGTTCATGTAGACACATTTCAACAATTGTATGTGGTCCCCACATGACTTCAAGCAAGTGTAATTGATCATTAAGCTTTAAGCTGATTATGACCACTCCTCAAAAGTCGGGGGAGGTTTCATCTTCCAGGTCGCAGCACACAGCTAAAGCTGCATCGAACCATTTTTTATGACTGTTCATCAGAATTACCTCCTCGTCTTGGGGGGACTAAAATGCCGCAGTGGGGAACAGGCTGCCACACTCACCTTGCCAACGGGATACTCCTGGGGTCCTGACGCTGTTGGTCTCCGCTGCCGCCGCAAGCACCATCGCGCGGCCGCAGAGGAAGGAGACTACAGCTCCCAGGTTCCTTTGCCCGCCCCGCCCACTTCCGCCGGTCAGCGCGCCCGGAGGCGCATAAAGGACAGGAGCTCCCACTGAGGAGCGGGGGACTAAAACGCCGCAGTGGGGAACAGGCTGCCACACTCACCTTGCCAACGGGATACTCCTGGGGTCCTGACGTTGTTGGTCTCCGCTGCAGCCGCAAGCACCATCGCGCGGCCGCAGAGGAAGGAGACTACAGCTCCCAGGCTCCTTTGCCCGCCCCGCCCACTTCCGCCGGTCAGCGCGCCCAGAGGCGCATAAAGGACAGGAGCTCCCACTGAGGAGCGGGGGACTAAAACGCCGCAGTGGGGAACAGGCTGCCACACTCACCTTGCCAACGGGATACTCCTGGGGTCCTGATGCTGTTGGTCTCCGCTGCCACCGCAAGCACCATCGCGCGGCCGCAGAGGAAGGAGACTACAGCTCCCAGGCTCCTTTGCCCGCCCCGCCCACTTCCGCCGGTCAGCGCGCCCGGAGGCGCATAAAGGACAGGAGCTCCCACTGAGGAGCGGGGGACTAAAACGCCGCAGTGGGGAACAGGCTGCCACACTCACCTTGCCAACGGGATACTCCTGGGGTCCTGATGCTGTTGGTCTCCGCTGCCGCCGCAAGCACCATCGCGCGGCCGCAGAGGAAGGAGACTACAGCTCCCAGGCTCCTTTGCCCGCCCCGCCCACTTCCGCCGGTCAGCGCGCCCGGAGGCGCATAAAGGACAGGAGCTTCCTCCGCGTCGCGGATGAGCGCGGGCGGTGCCGGGCGAAGCCCGGGCAAAGGGCGGGCCCTCTGTGGCCCTCAGAGGCCAGAGGAGGACGGGACGGGCCACCCCATTTGGTTCCATTGGAGGAGGAGGTACAGAAACTTTTAACTTTCCTATAATTCCTGCATGCTAACTGTCCATTGTCTCCTACGTAGTCCTGATTTCCACTAGTCATGTCCATTTGGGAGGAGCTGAATGCCCTGTGTGGCACAAAGTATGTCCCAGACGCTTTGACCCCCCTTAAAATGGGTAGAGACGCTGACCAACTAAACTGCACTCTTCTGGACGTACCTTTATCCCCCAAAAAATCCCATGCTCAAGCCAACACTCTATCCCAGGGATCATCGGGTAAAAAGAAATATGATGAAGACAAAGATAATGCCAGTGGCGATAACCTAGCTAATGTTGATGTGGACAAAATGTGGATTAGCCCCCCATTATGCCCCTCCAACTCAACTATACTAACATCGCCTAAGAACTTACTGGCTCAGATCGAGCATCTGTTAATCTCGGCATTATCACCGCTGATCACAAAACTTAACGATCTAGGGGACAGGTTGACCTGTATTGAAACAACAATAAAAAAGAACTATTCATCAACCGATAAAATTGATACACCTACTTGCCCTACTCCCTCTATCAACTATGAAAAACCTAAGCCCACTGGTTGTAGAAAAATTCAAACTCTTGAACCCCCCCTCACTACACTCATTCCAAGAGGCCGGAATGCTACTCTTAACCCTGTACTTGTACCTCATAGAGCTCCCAGGACCATACAAGAAAGAAGTCATTGTATTAATTTACCTCCCGAAGCCGCCCCATTCGTGACTGTTCTCTCTGGGGTTCCGGCATTGAGTCATGGAAAATTTGAAACACACCAGGAATTGCTTAATAAAGCCATTTTCTGGCTAAAAAACAACAGACCGTTGCCACCTGCACTAGATGGTGGAATTCTGAGCGTCAGGAGGGTGGGGTGGCTAGGCACGTTGCCCAAAGCCATTCCGGGGGATTTGATTTTAATAAAATTTAAGGATAGGAACATTGTCCCCTACTTACGTTCCACCCAGCAGAAAGAAGAGGATGGCCCCATTTGCATTTGGGACTTGCATGATTTTTATCCTGGCCCCCGGTACAATTCGTTACCAAGATTAATGTCATTGAAACACTGAAACATATTTCTTGGTGAAAGGGGATTCCGTGTACCTTGTGCTATTAATTCCGTACTTTTTATTTAGTCTTGACTATGCATGTACTTTGATTAGCTGATTAGTTAAATTGTTTTTCGTTTATTTTATTAGTTGATTTCTTTTAACCGTGTAAATGATACGAAGAGTCATCTATGTATTTATGTTTTTTTTTTCTTGTTGCTTATATGGTTTTTTAAACTAAAAACCGAATAAAGCTTATTTGATTTGATTTGACCTCCTCGTCTGTCTTCTTGTCCCACTGCTCAGGTAAAGAGCAGCCCTTCTCCTCCATGGAACTATTACCTAGCCCTAAATAAAAAGTTCGGCCAACTTGACCGCCGTATCTCGACATGCACAAAACGTAGAACTTAACATGATCACTTCCTGTTTTTTCCCTTCTACGGTTGCTGTGGCTGTTGCTGTCTCAAACTATTTAAAGTGTTTCTATCATTGTTTTTTCAATCTTGTTTGAAATTGTAATCTCTGTTTTTCTTTTTAAGGAAGACTTGCTACATCAGACTTCAGTTGTAGGTGGTTCCTACAGCCCTGCTAAGCGGGTGAGACCCTACACTATGTTATTCAGGCTTGATAAGTCATTCTGTGTGGGTTCAGATGGACAATCAGGTGATCAGAGCATACACCAATCACCAGTGGGTGATGCAGGGCTCCTTTTTTCTCCTTTCTTAGGAGATATGTCTCTGGGCAGAGAGGAATCTCCTCGGTCTCTCAGCAGTTTATTTCTGCGGAAGGAGAATGGGCCTGCGGAGTGGTTGAATCAGAAGGTCCTCTTCTCAGTGACTTTCTGCCTCTTCCCACTAGTTTTTGAACATATTGTCCAAAGGTTTGGCCAACCATGGTTAGACCTTTTTGCCATGGAACACAACACTCTTCTTCCGCATTTCTACAGCTTGATGCCCACCAAAAATGTCTGTCGATTGACACTCTATCCTCTGGGTGTCCTTTATGGGTTTTGATGCCTTCCTGCTCATCCCCAGAGTCCTGAGGAAGATCCAGGAGGATCATGCAAAGTCCTCCCTGTTGTCCCAGAATGGTTCAGGAGACAATGGTTTCCCCTGTTGTTCCAGATGAAGGATTGTCCTCTCTGGCCATTTTCCATTCTGCCTTCCCCTTTGAGAGTTACTCTTCTTTAGCCAGACTCGATAAAGCAGCTGAAACTGGGTGTATTGCTTTTGCAAGGCTAGACCACTTAGTCCAGGGTTGCTCGAATGAAGTGGCAAAAAGCATTCAACACTCTAAGAAACCCTTCACACTTAAGGCTTACGGTGGCCATTGGTGTAACTTTGAGTCCTGGTGCAGGGATAGAGGTTTATCCAGTCTCCTATTCTCCTGTTAAAACCTTAGATTTCCAGTGAGATTTTCTTTGCTTGGTTTGGCCGTTTCTACAATCAAAGCCCCGTAGGCCTTCATTCAGGCTTTCAGGGGTTTAGACATTTCCTTTTGAACTCTGCTGGATTTTTGACCATTCAGACATTTGTTTTCTTTGACGGCCAGGTATCCATTCTCCTATTTCACCTTAGCACTTACTTTTAGTATTTCAAGCTGTAATGGGTGACCCCTTTGAACCATTGCAGCCTTCAGACACTGAGATTTTTATCAGTTAAGAATCTCTCCTTAGTTGCCATTTGTCCTGGTCGTCAAATTAGGAGAATCAGCACTTAGCTCCCATACTCTCCTTTTTTAAGGTTTTACAATGACAGGGTTACTCTTAGACCAAGCCCCATCTTGCTACGGAAGGTGGTTTAAAGGTTTATTGCCTTACAAGGAAATGTCTTCATCCAACTACATCCACCCTTTCCAGATGGATAAAAATGTCAATACTGAAATCCTATGAGGTGTCGAAAGTGGAGTTACTTTCTAGCATATAGGGCAAATCAATGAGAAGGGTGCATTCCTAGTGGGCAATGTTTAAGGGAGCATCCTTGAAGGACATTTGCAGAGTAACCATTTGGATGTATCCAAATCATGTCCTTGTCACATTATCGACTCCAGTTGGGTGCTGTAGAATCAACAGAGTTTTGGGCCCAAGTTATGTCTTTGGTTCATCACCTTCGATTTGTTTTTCAAATGTATTTAAAAATCACTTGTTTAACATCAACCTTCCCTGGCCTCAGCTTTCTTTATTCAAGACAGCTTCATAATATAACACTCTGAGCTTGGGTATTAGCTCATTGTGTAAAGACTGGACCAGGAAGACAGATGGCAATGTGATGACTCAATTACTTACCACTAATCTTCCTTACTTCTAGTCCAGGTCTTCCTGTATTAGTCCTGAGCCCCTCCTGCCCTATCCAGTCCTTGAGAGTGATTGATTCTTGGTTTATTAAATATCTGCTCTTTTGAGCGTGGATTATCAGAAAGTGATCGCATTAAGTTCCTCTTTTTGTCCTTGTCAGGATATATTTAGTCATATTGTATTTTAGTTTTGGCTAGATAATACTTTTTATGTGGCACAAGGACTACTCATTAAGCATGGGCGTAAAATCCGTTCCGCTCGCGGAATTTGCGGATTTTCGGCAAATTCGCAATCCGCGAACTCTAGCGAATTTGCCGAAAATCCGTAAATTCGCACGCGGCGGATTTTTTTTCTTGGTGATACAATTTTGCGGCGAGCGGCGTTCACTTACCGTCATTCAGCGTTTGCAGAGTTGTTTTTCTCGATATTTTGCGAGTGCTGCGCCATTTTGGATCTTGCTGCGGGATCCCGCGGGAGTTTGTCGACCGCGATTACGTCATCGCGCCTTGCCACCTTGCACAGCATGCATCGCGAGAGTTCGCAATTGCGAACACGTAGGTGCGGCAGACAGCAACAATCTCGCACTCGCGAAATACAGATTTTGCAATTCTGCACAAGAAATCCACCAGCAAACAGCATAAACCTTCAGAAAATGATGATTTTTATCAGAATCACTCCTCAGGTTCACATTTGCCTGCACTTTTTTTTAGCAAGGAGTCCATTTTGGAAGGAAGTGCCCCACAGTCGCCAACTTCCTGTTCCTGTCCAGCAGGCTCCTCCCAGTGCTTTCTTCATGTGTTGGTCACTTTCATTTGGACCTTGACCTGGAAGGATTACTCTTTGTGGATGGTGCTGGATATTTGGATTTAAGGCCTTTTTGACTTTCTTTGGATCACTTTCACAAGTAAGTTTGTTTGGGGCATTACAGTTGCTGCAACTACAATTTTGGAACTTTTTCAGAACATTAAATAAAATATATTGTGGGTAGCCACAGTATCCAGTAGGACCAGGGTTAGTTATGGGTGCATGATACAACTGTTTTGTTGAATTTAAACATCATTGAGGCCATGGCTGGGCTGGGATTGTGCTGAATTTTGTGTTTTTTGTCCATTTTTTGGGGGCTGCTGTTGTGACCTTTTGCCCAGGGGTAGTGAGTGGTGCATGGACTAAGTCTGCCTGTGGGGTCTCTTTAATGTAAACATCCTGGATGGCATTGGATTGTGGTGATTTTTGTGTGTTTTTCGTTTTTTTTGGGGTGTTCTGTTGATGTGGACTGGCCATGTGGGTGGTGGTGGCCATTTTGAGTGCTTGTACAGGCAGGCCCTCCACATGTGCTTGGGGTGCAAGGGGCCATTTTGAAGACAGGCAGTGTCTGAGGCCTGCACCCATTTTGCCTAGCTTTCATCCATTATGCCCAGGGGTAGTGAGTGGTGCATGGGCCTAGTCTTTCTGTGGGGTGTCTTCTTGAATTTAAACATCATTGAGGCCATGGGTGGGCTGGGATTGTGCTGAATTTTGTGTTTTTTGTCAATTTTATGGGGCTGCTGGTGGGGCCTTTTGCCCAGGGGTAGTGAGTGGTGCATGGACTGAGTCTGCCTGTGGGCTCTCACTCTCTTTAATGTAAACATCCTGGATGGCATTGGATTGTGGTGATTTTTGTGTGTTTTTCGGGTTTTTTGGGGTGTTCTGTTGATGTGGACTGGCCATGTGGGTGGTGGTGGCCATTTTGAGTGCTTGTACAGGCAGGCCCTCCACATGTGCTTGGGGTGCAAGGGGCCATTTTGAAGACAGGCAGTGTCTGAGGCCTGCACCCATTTTGCCTAGCTTTCATCCATTATGCCAAGGGGTAGTGAGTGGTGCATGGGCCTAGTCTTTCTGTGGGGTGTCTTCTTGAATTTAAACATCATTTAGGCCATGGGTGGGCTGGGATTGTGCTGAATTTTGTGGTTTTTGTTGATTTTATGGGGCTGCTGGTGGGGCCTTTTGCCCAGGGGTAGTGAGTGGTGCATGGACTGAGTCTGCCTGTGGGCTCTCACTCTCTTTAATGTAAACATCCTGGATGGCATTGGATTGTGGTGATTTTTGTGTGTTTTTCATTTTTTTTGGGGTGTTCTGTTGATGTGGACTGGCCATGTGGGTGGTGGTGGCCATTTTGAGCGCTTGTACAGGCAGGCCCTCCACATGTGCTTGGGGTGCAAGGGGCCATTATGAAGACAGGCAGTGTCTGAGGCCTGCACCCATTTTGCCTAGCTTTCATCCATTATGCCCAGGGGTAGTGAGTGGTGCATGGGCCTAGTCTTTCTGTGGGGTGTCTTCTTGAATTTAAACATCATTGAGGCCATGGGTGGGCTGGGATTGTGCTGAATTTTGTGGTTTTTGTCGATTTTATGGGGCTGCTGGTGGGGCCTTTTGCCCAGGGGTAGTGAGTGGTGCATGGACTGAGTCTGCCTGTGGGCTCTCACTCTCTTTAATGTAAACATCCTGGATGGCATTGGATTGTGGTGATTTTTGTGTGTTTTTCGTTTTCGCTTTTTGAGTGACATCTGAAGAAGATGGCCCCAAAAAAAGTTCCCCGTAGCTCCTCTAGCAAGAAAGATGCCAGAAAGGAGCAGAAGAAGCAAGTTACCAAGCAAACTGGTGTGCCGCCCGCCACATTTTTTGGGAATAAAAAAAAAAGTACGCCTGCAGCAGCAGCGGGATCTGCTGGGGACCAAGCTGGGAGCAGCACCCCCGCTCCATTGGGCTCAGTGACAACACCCCCATGCCAACTTAAGTCCAAGCCCTTGAGTGCTGCAGAGGCAGCCAGTCAACTTGTTCAATCACCATCGACCAGTGATGTTGGCTTATCGCAAGAAAGTAGCAGCAATGTCCCTCAATCAACACAGGTTGTTGTAACTCATCTGACGAGTGTTGAACAACCACAGCCGCAACAACAACCACATGTGCAAGTACAAGCCCAAGTACATGTGGAAGGAGATGCGGCGCAAGGAGAGGAGCAAGCAGAGGTGCATGGAGGGGCACAACAAGTGCCCACAGTAGTTGTTCCTCCAGAAGTAGGGGCACATCTGGAAATCGACAATCAAGCCGAGGTATCATTCGAGGAAGCCACTCCTCCTGATGATCATTCATTGTCTTCCACATCCCGAGCAAGGAAAAGATCAAGGGTGGTGGTGTCTACATCTTCTTCAAGCCCACCTCCTTCTGATGATATGGATCTTACTTGGGAACCAGCACCACTGCCGTCTGAAAGTGAGGCTGAGGCACACCATGATCTGACAAAGGTTGCTAAGCGTAAAAGGAAGGTCGTCGAAACTCTCATAGTTATGGAGTGTGATGACGCTCAACAAGAAGTGGCGTATACTCCTGCTGCTGAAGACTCTCACGACGATGACGCAGTCATCACTAACGTCACTGAAGCCCCAGCGGGCATGCAGCAAACAGACATTTTGACCCTAGCCCGACAAGCTGCTGAGCGTGATGATGAAGTCGACGAGGAGGCAATGGGAACACCGCAATCATTGAAGTTAACTAGTACACCACCACCTACCGCTTCCATATTTCTTCCTCGCCAGAAGGGACCTCCATCCACCTCGACCTCAATTATTGGTGGGCAAAGTGCACAACGTAGTAAAGTTCAGCAATACGCATCCTCCACTTCATCTGGCATTAGCAGCATGACCACCACCAGTATCGCCTCCTCTGGCCCCCCCAGACATTTCAAGTCCGCAGTTTGGGACTTCTTTAGTATTTGCACAAAAAAGGAAAACCGAGCCATTTGTAGCATTTGTAAGCTTGCAGTTAGTCGTGGTAAGCTTGGTACCAACTATGGGACTGGAGGCCAGAGAGGTCATCTTGAGAGACAGCACACTGTCCAATGGTTTGCGCACCTAGAGGAGATCAAGAAAGCCCGAATTGCAAGTAGAGAAAACGTTGATGTTCCATCTGATGATGACGAGGAGGAAGAAGCGTCACACGCTTCACTTACACCCAGTACCCCTGTCAGCACACCCCCTGTGAGCCACACTAAGAGTGTGGGACAGAGTGAGACACCAATGCTAAAAAGTTCATCAGCGAGCGTAACTGGGTCGAAGAAGTCATCATCATCATCCCGTAAAATGGTCCAGGGCAACATTAGAACCATGTTGTTTTCAGACGCGCCATATGAACGCAACCACCCAACGGCGCGTCTGTATAACACTAAGCTGGCTAAAATGCTAGCGCTGGATCTTCTCCCTTTTTCTTTTGTAGAAGGGGTTGGTTTTCTAGAATTAGTGGCAACGCTCTGCCCTAAATGGAAGGTTCCTAGTCGGTTCTATTTTGCCCGAGTTGCGGTTCCAGCACTACATGAAGATGTGCTGGAGGTGATTGGGGCAGCTTTGCAGAAGAGTGCTGTTCACACTATACATCTGACAACAGACATGTGGACCAGTGGCGCAGGCACTGATTACATGTGCATCACTGCACACTGGGTCTCTTTTTCAGGGGTTAAAGCAAAGCTAAACGCAGGTGCTGACCTGGACCAAGTTTTTAAAGCTGCTCGGAAACATGCAACACTAGCCATGTTTGGCTTGCAGAAACGTCATACAGCAGAAAACATTTTGAATGAGTTTAACACAAAGGTCTTTCACTGGCTGTCCCCAAAAAAACGCGAGATTGGTTATGTTTCCACGGATAATGGCGCCAATGTAGTTAAGGCCATGGATCTGGGTAACTATTTCAGAGTGCCGTGTTTGGCGCACTGTATCAACCTGGTTGTTAAAAAATTCTTGGATAAAGACAGTCCAGCATGCGAGTTAGTGGTCACCTGCCGATAAATGTGCAACCATTTCAGCCATTCTTTTAAGGCTCGGAAGCATCAAGGCGCCTGCTACATGAACGTCGAATGCCAGTGAAAGCACTCATCCAGGAGGTGCCAACACGTTGGAACTCAACCTTCTACATGCTTGAGCGTCTGTATGAGCAGTTTACGGTACTCGATCAGTATTTCCTTACACTGGGTACAGCTGTGAAGGACCTGAGGTTACATGCGGAGCAATGGGAGCTAGTTAAAAGCCTGACAGACATGCTTCGTCCTTTTGAGGTCTTCACGCGTGCAGTCAGCAGGGAGGACTGTAATTTGGGAAAAGCTATCCCATTGTTGCGCATGCTGGAGCACAAACTGAAGGCGGTGTCTTCTAATTTTCAAAAAGATGAAGAAAAGCAAGAAGCTTTTGTTTTGGCGGAGAAATTATTAGAGCGCCTACTTGGCGATGAACGTCTTCAAAAGATCCACTCAGAACAGCATTACATTTGTGCTACTACTCTGCATCCACGATACAAAAAGGCGCTGGCAGGCAGTGCATTATTTCCTTTTGGTGATGAAGATGTTACAAAGTACAAACATTGGCTAGCCTTGTCAGCCATGAGGTTTGAAAGAGAACGGAAGAAAATTGAAGGAAAAGGCAGTACATCAGCATCAGCAGGCCATCCCCAGTCAAAAGACTCCACTTCTGCACCTGTGGCTGTGGCAGAAGTGACCTCTCAGCCGTTAAAGACACCAGCAACCGGATCCTCTGCACCAGACACAACAGAAATATCGGGTGATGATAGTGAAGAGGATTGGCTAGCTGAGCTTGGGTTTGGTTCTCAAAAGGTCCGAGCAAAAAGTAAGCAAAGTGGAGGAACCGTGGAGAACCTTGAGTCGATGGTGCAGGACTATCTGAATGACTCAACAGAGGTCTATGTTAATGCTGACCCATTGGCGTATTGGCATGGGAAAAAATAATTGTGGCCAGAGATCACCAACCTGGCTATACATTACTTGTCTTGCCCACTCGCAAGCGTGTCTTCTGAACGTGTTTTCAGTGCTGCTGGTGGCATTGTAACTTGCAAACGGACCCGCCTCTCGCCCAAAAATGTGGAGAGGTTAACAATGATCAAGATGAATGAGCACCTCATACCACCAGATTACAAAGTACCAGATTGCACGATGGAAGAAGACGAGGAGGACAGCAACTTAGATGAGGGAATTTCTTCTGTGTTAGGTGACACTGACCTACTCCTGTCTGAATTCGCTGAGTATGAGGACGAACTCTTCTTCCCTGACACCGAGCCCTGAAGATGAGCCAATGAATCAAACATTTTCTTTTTCGTACTTATTCACTTTTATTCCTGTGTTTCTGTCTTTCTTTGTTTTGCACAGTTAATATAATTAAAACTTTAATCACCTGTACTTTTGCTTTTTGGCTGTTTGGGGGTCTTCTACTTGTTTTCGCCTGGCTTGACGGCTCTGGGGCCATTGCTGGGAAGGTCTAATACCGGATAAAACTGGTTTGGACAACATCCATCAGGAAAAAGTTTTTGCATTTTCTGACATTTCGCTCAATGTAGCGTTTTCGGGGGCCTGTTTGGGGGGCTTCCTGGTGTTTGTGGATGGGTTTTGGGGTCTGGGAGCAACGCTGGGTATGGATAGTTTTGATAGCAAGAGGTTTGAAGGGAATACATGGAGGCAGAGGGGAGTTAGGGCCTAGCTGCAGAGCGCGCACTGAGTGATTTTGCAAATTTTCAGGAAAGTGACAAAGTCCACATTTTTGTACTTTTGCTTTTTGGCTGTTTGGGGGTCTTCTACTTATTTTCGCCTGGGTTGGCGGCTCTGGGGCCGTTGCTGGGAAGGTCTAATACCGGATAAAACTGGTTTGGACAACATCCATGCGGAAAAGCCTTTTGGCACTTTTTGTAACTTAGGGTTCGTTAGGGTTAGCCCTAGCAGCAGGATTGCATGTGTTTCGGGGTGTTCTTGATTTTTGCAACTGAGTTCTGGGGTCTTAGAGCACTCGTGGGAATGTGTAATTTTGGTTGCAAGTGATTTGAAGAACATCCATGGTGGGAAAGGGGGGATCACTTACTCTGTGAGAGGCACTTAGTGTTGAAAACATTTAGCCATTGACATTTAAAGGAAGAAAATGACACAGACTTAAGTTTCAGGAAATAAACTTACTGTTAAACCCCCACCCACCAGACTCAAAAGCAGTAAAAAACAGGTATGCTCAGATAAAGTTTCAAAAAGTATATTTGTGTAGCCCTAACAAAATAATCTCCCGCAAGACCCTCCCTAACCCCAACGATTGTCCTTCAAAAGTCCCAAAAAGAACCCAACTCCCAACTCCCACCCCCCAAAAGTTTCTAAAAAAGGGGCAAGGGACACTACGGCAGGATGCTGTTCACTGTAGCGGCCAGGGCATCATACTCCTTGCGGAGGGTGGCATGGTCGGAGCGGAGGCCCTCCACCAAGTTCTTTTAATTAAAGACCTCCTGCTCCAGGTAGGACACTCTGAGGCATAAGCGGCGCTGGCGTGCCTTGCAACTCCTGTGGGGGGCAGCTGATGTTTTTGCTGCTCGGCGGTGGCGGTTGGTTTTGGTAGCCCGTTTCCGTACCGCTAGAGCACTGCGCTGGCTGGCTGCCCGTGTAGGCCCGGAGGAGGATGCAGCTGTCGCAGTAGATGTACTAGTAGACTACGTGTCCTCCTCCTCCAGGGCCAGCAGCCGCCGATATTCTGCGACAGTGGCATCCAGCCTCCGTTGCCGGGCCATTCGAGCCTGCTCCTTCCTTGATGGTTTGTTGGATTTGGAAGGAGCAACTATATAAAGAAAGAAAGACAGTCTGTAACCAATGCTCTTAAGATTAACACAAAATGATTGAGCAGAAAGTTGTGTCACAGTACAACTAGCAACTTGAAAGCACAGTACATAACTATTGAGGCCAGTATCTATCTAACCTCCCACTTCTTCATCCTTGCTCTAACATTAGTGGGAGTTTAAGGAACAAATTCTGCGAGCACTATGGACTTCCATTACAGTCGACTATGACAGTACACCAGTCTTATTCTTCTTCTTCTCTCTTGTTTAGGAAAATTGGTACGTTATCTTCTGCAAGCCGGCATAATGCCAGCGCAGTGAACTTGCACCCGAGAAAAACAGACGCACACCATGATGAGTGAGACAGACTTGTGTTACTGTACTGGTACAGTACATGCAGGTGGTGAAGCTCATATTTTTCTATTACATGTGGCACTGAGAATACTCTGTTAAAAGGGCTACTGCTTAATTAATTTAACTTTCACCCTACAGTGCCAATGAATACTAGAGAAGGAAAAAGAAGAAACTAAATAATCTGATTATCTATCACTTCACATGGGATGTATTTGATTACATATGGGATGACTTTAGGTGCTTTGCTTTTTATTGAGTGAACAGTGATATACCCACACATGAATGACGTACTACTACTAAACTAAAATTATTAAGAGAGGTAGGGAGTGTCCACCGTAATAACCGGATATATGCTGTGCTTGCAGTTGCAATACAAACTACTGCTACTATTCATGGTAGTAATTGGACAAAATTACAACTTCTTTTTCTTGCCTTTCCTACACTGGAACGGACGTGCGGGTGCGGTGTTACATGCTCTTCAAAGTAACACTTAGTTTATCCAGTGACCATCTACTCTCTCTAGATACACATATGCTATCTAAGAGTCAGATAGTACCATGATTCAGGCATCCATCCATTCAAAGTATATGCACACATCCAGTTTCTGTTTCACCCACAAAGGCTGTTCTCCTTCCACCCATCCTTGCTTCATCATTCACCCAGCCATGCACCATACCATATTCTTTCCTTCCCGGCCACCTCGGGGACCAAGCAAACGCATATCATTCTTCTTCGCCAGTCATCATTAAATTTCTCGTCCTTCCACACTTACTTACACCCTTCTTTCGCTTTTCGTTCATCCCACCCATCAAGTTCATCTCAGATCTGATTGGGATTCTTCTCGCCAAAAATTTCACAGCTAAGTCGAAGTACATTTAGAGGAGGCTACTACCTGGTTGATTTATAATACACCTGTGCAGAAAGCACACTCTGCAGTCTTCAATCTCAATAAGTAAGGAATATATGGCTTACCTCTGCCCGCCACCACCGTGTGAACCCTCACAGGCACATTGGTGTTGTCCGGCACTTGCACCGCCTCCTCCCCAGAAGTGTCCTCCTCATCCACTACCACCACCTCCGCGCTGGCCCCGCCACCAGATGTTCTACCTACAAAGTACATTTAAGATTGTTAGAATACACCACTCACTACTATATAATATTTGGTCTAGGAATAAAGAAATGTGAAAAAAACCAGAAAACAATGTAATAATTTGTGACTGTCTAATCTAAAGTAAAAATGTTCCTTTTTCCAGGGAAGGCTCAGTGCATAGAGCTATTGCTGACTAGAATGGGAGTCCAATGGAATTGCCAAATGTGCAATCTTAGTTAGCTACATAGACAGACTAATAAGAATAATCTAGTAATACCACAGGGAGTCATAGTCGAGGCAGGATAAGAATTTAGGTACAGTCTACAAGAAGATCAAAGACGATTTAGAAAAAATCGAATGAGGAACGCTAGGAAAAAATAGGTACTCTATATTAAAATGAAAACTTACTGGGGCCAGCAAAGGAGCCCTCGCCTGGCCGATCCTGGCCTTCTACAGCAGCAGCAGCAACCACCTCCTCCTCTGTCCTCTTGCCCCTGGGGGGAGCTGATGTACAACATGAAAGAAAGAAAGACACGAAAACATGGATGATTGTTGTCAACCAAATCAAACATTTCAAAAGAACAATAACAAAATATTTTGGCGA
Source organism: Lissotriton helveticus (assembly GCF_964261635.1). Lineage (NCBI taxonomy): Eukaryota > Metazoa > Chordata > Amphibia > Caudata > Salamandridae > Lissotriton > Lissotriton helveticus. The sequence goes on along the minus strand of NC_136065.1, from coordinate 247,439,708 downwards.
AATAGCAAATAGACAACTATTCCACGGGATATATTGACCGATCCCATGTGGTCTACTACGTTATTAGTATTGCTTGATTTGCGGACCGTCGACTTGGAAAGTTCTTATGTAACTCACTAAACAAACTACTAAAAAGGTTCGCCTAGGACTGGCAGGCAGCAGTCCGCAGCACGCAAAGTGACAGACAAAGTCCATCGTGATTGCAGATCAGCGACAACACTAAAAAGTTTCCTACTACATTAACCAGTCATTAAAATACTCAAACTATCAATCCTCCACCACTATTTCTTCTTATCGCCATGTGTACAAAGGAAGGACTGGACTTGAGTCTGTAGGGGCTGATTTAGAAGCCCCTTGCGGCTCTTTTGCTCCATTGTTTCGTGACTTTTGTGACGCAGCGGCAGGACAAAAGAGGCGCCATTGTGCGGCGTATATTAACAACGTGACGCATATGGGAGATACATCACGTTGTAAAGCCCTGCGCCATCAGGGTGCGTTCCGGCGCAAGGGAGGGCGTTCCTGCGCAGGAACGCATCCTAAAAGTGGCTGAGTGACATCTACAAGATTTTAATCGGTCACTTTGAGGACAATGATGCGTGACTCAAACCCTGCGCCGGCTTGAAGCAGACGTACGGCTTGACACAGCATTGGGGAGATAGAGCACCCCAGAGCATTGCTGGAGCTGCACCATCGTTGCGACGCAACTCCAGCAATGCGCCGCCTTTACGGCACAGAAGCGTAATGCTTCGGTGACGTTTTGGGCACATGGTGCGCCGCATTGTAAATACGGTGCACCAAGGGTGGTGGTGGCGTGATGCACAATTACTGGCGCATCCCTGCTACTTTGCAGGGATGCGCCGGTAATTAAATATCTGACCCTTAGTGTCTAGCATTACACAGTTCTTTAAACTACACTCATGCATAATTTCACAGGCCAATGAAATGAACACAAAATCGAAAACAAATAAGCATAGTAGCAGCGCTACTGAGAAGGAGAGCAGTGCACCTGAAATGCACAGAAGATTTTGAAATATAATTTACCTACAATGTAATCAGCAGCATTATTGCTCTTGGTAAAAAACAAAAATTTTCAAGATAATAACACACAGAGCAGGAGAAAACAGAGTAGTAAAGAAATACCGTATTTTCCGGCGTATAAGACGACCCGGCGTATAAGACGACCCCCTACTTTGCTTGATAAAATGTAGGTTTCGTGCTATAGTCGCTGTATAAGACTACCCCCACTTCCAGCGCAGTCCAACGCAGTCCTGCATAGTTGGCTCGTACTTTGTACGCTTTTGTAACCTGCACACTTATCACTTTTTTCTCCAGGAATGTACCAATTGCTACCTCATGTATTTTGTTTGCTCACTATTGTCACTTTTGATCCATGTAACTTAACGTTTGCTTTTGTAATTTGTTCATTTGAAATTGTTCCTCTTGTATCAATACTGTTCCTACTGTAAAGCGCTCTGACACCTTCGGGTAAAGTCCGCGCTATGTAAAAAATGCCTGAAAACATACCTTTAAATTTTGTACCCGGCGTATAAGACGACCCCCGACTTTCCAGAACATTTTAAGGGGTTAAAAAGTCGTCTTATACGCCGGAAAATACGGTAGCTACTACTACTCACCAAGCCCGGGGATCTCAAGGCCGAGCAGGTCCAGCAGATCGCGTTCCAGGTCCAGGATATCCGTCCAACGGTGGGTGACTTGGTTGTAGGTGCGCCGGACCCGAGATTGTTGGTACATGGACCGGCACACCTTCTCCCACCGCTTCCGGCGCTCCCGGATCCCGTAACCGCTAGCGATCTTGCCGCCTGCCATGATGGTCCTGGGGAGGCGGCGCTGAACATAAAAAACTAGTGCGGCCACCTCCTCCGCGCTGAAGATCTCCCGGGGCGCGACATTCTCCCCCCTCAAACGCCCGCACGGGAGCCGGGCACGGGGTGCGGGACCCTTCCCCTTCGCGGGCTGCTTCCCGACTCCCTTTACCATGGTCTGGGCAGAAAGGAAGCTAAATAATAAAGAAGAAATAGAATAGGGAAGAAGAAAAGAAAAGAGTTTAAAAAAGTAGTTTAAAATTAACAAAAAGTAGCAGAAAACACAAAAATATAGAGTTAGAAAAATAGAGGGATAGATAATAAGTAAAATAGATTAAAAAAACTTCAAACAAGCAAAGGATGGCAGAGATTCAGAGAGGATACAGAAAGCATGCCCAGAACCATAGCAATGAATGAGAAACAAGATGGCCGCGCCCGTTCACGACCGCGTGGGTAAGTTCGCGCGAGATTTCCCTCGCGATCACACGCAAAATTGTACAAGCAAGCCGCACACTTTGCGAGATTACACATAGCGCCCGGAAACGGAATTACGTCACGCAAACAAGATGGCCGCGCCCATGTACGACCGCTAGGGTAACTTCGCAAACCTGTGATGATGAACCAGACGTAGAAACAACATAGTCGCGGCCGTTGCGAGCCGACAAGTAAGTTCGCAATTGCGAACTGGTACACAAACCTCGCGAACTGGCAGAAACCCTTGCGAACACAAAAAAAAAAATCGCGGGAGTTCGCGGATTTTGCGGATTGCGAATCCGTAAATACGCAAGTTCGCAGATTGCCAATCCGCAAAATTCGCCCATGCTTACTACTCATGGTGTAAGGACCGGGACAGGAAGACTTGGTCTGAGAGTAATGAAGATTACCAGTAGGTGACCAGGTCATTATCTTCCTCATAGCATTTAGCATTGCAAGTTGCAACGCTGGGATAATCTGTAATTCACTTTTGCTCTGGAGTTGCCGCAACAGTGCATTTTTAAAAAAGCATGTGTTTATTTGTTATCATCAATGCACCTCTTATCACCAAAGGTATCAGTCTAGGGGTTTTGTTTTCAATTGTAATCAACCAATTCACAAGCACTGCACAATAATATAGAAAGCATATATTTTTACATTGAAATACATTGAAAATGCAAAGTAAAATCACTTCCTTTGGCTACTCACAACTGGACAGAACTTCAACCCAATAAATACTCAATAACTGATGTGGCTTAGGCAAGAACCTGAAAGACAGGAAGTTGGTTGGCTGGGGAGGTTTATTGACAGAAAGGGATATGCCTAGGGGTCTGTAGTTAAAACAGTAACATAGCTGAGAATCCTCAATGAAACCATATGACTAAGCTAGGGGCAGGAGACAACATGTTTATGTTAGATTGACTTGCTTCAAGGAATAGGCTGTAGGAAGGCCTGGAAGTCACAACTGCATTTGTACTCAAGGTGAAACATTGTAAAAGGTTGGTTCCAGTAACACAGGAACATTTTTGACTTCCATCTGCTCTTAATGACTTTTATTGTTAAGTCAAGTATTTTTATGACCGTGAAAGGACTAAGCACAACATTCCTTAAGTGGGATGAACACTAGATGTCTGGCAGATAGGCCCCGGCTGTATAGAAGCATGTTCCCATTAAGAGGCCCTATTAAATTGAAACTTTAAACTGTTACATTAATGGGGGTAGGAAAAGCTTTTAAACAGTGGTACTTAAGATTGTTATCATGGTCAGTTTTTATTGTTATTTTAATTGGAGGCACAGAAATAAAAAGTCCGGCTTGAACTACATGAATGCTGGTGTAGGTATTTGAATGCCATTTGAAATGACAGAATTTGAAATATTTAATTCCCTCCGCATCGGGACCGCACCACAGCTCACCACTCTACCTGCCAGTCTACGAAAATGCCTCGTGCACCATACCTACTGAAACAGCAGGGTGCTGTGAGATCTGCTCAAGATCATCAGCCTGACTGGACCCTGCAATATACTCACAGGTACAGGATTCAACAGTAAACTCAGGTGTCCCGCACCACTCCCGATAAGGCCTATGATCTGGAAAGGCAGAGGCCAGCAATATACCTACTGAGACCTGAAGCTGGCAATGTACCTACGGAGACCTGAAGCTGGCAATGTACCCATGGAGACCTGAAGCGGCAATGTACCCACGGAGACCTGAAGCTGGTAATGTACTCATGGAGACATGAAGCTGGCAATGTACCTACGGAGACCTGAAGCCGGCAATGTACCTACGGAGACCTGAAGCTGGTAATGTACTCATGGAGACATGAAGCTGGCAATGTACCCATGGAGACCTGAAGCTGGCAATGTACCTACGGAGACCTGAAGCTGGCAATGTACCCACGGAGACCAGAAGCTGGTAATGTACCCATGGAGACCTGAAGCTGGTAATGTACCTACGGAGACCTGAAGCCGGCAATGTACCTATGGAGCCCTGAAGCCGGCAATGTACCTACGGAGATCTGAAGCCGGCAATGTACCCACGGAGATCTGAAGCCGGCAATGTACCCACGGAGACCTGAAGCTGGCAATGTACCCAATAGAGACCTGAAGCTGGCAATGTACCTACGGAGACCGTAGGTACATTGCTGCAAAATCGGCGCTGTAACAAAATCGGCTGAAAATCAGCCCCGGCAAAGTGCTCGGTCGCACCCCCAGGGGGCCGGCCGAGCACTTTGCCAGGGCCGGTTTGGTTCTCAGTCCGGCCCTGCAAACTAGTCATATTTCCTTCGGAAGGCCAATATTTTCTTGAAAGTGCTAGCTGGGATTGGAATAGCGTACACTTATTTTGATGTGGAAATTTATGGCCCATTCTTGGTGTGGGCATTCTAATTCCAGGGTGAGCTGTCAGGTTGCACTGGTAAATGTGAGGGTGGTTTAGATTTAGCTATGCCAACAATAGGAACATGAGAGATGTCTCCTGCTAAATGTGGAGGTGACATTTGGGAGGCAGTGTCTAACTTGTAAAAACATAAATGCAGAGCCCCAAACATTTTCTTAGGGTTCTATTGCTGAATGCCAAGGTTGCCATAACCTATTTCTTTCACTACCCTAAAATTGCTTAATCTTGCAGGTTGTTTTTTCATTCCCTTTTACCACCTTCATCATTGTTTTTTCTTGTCTCTCTCCTTTTTTCCCTTTCTGTCTTTTGCTCTTACTTTGGGTCGTGGTCTGTTAGCAAAAGCTGCGCCCCAATCTCTGAAAATGAGGGCAGGTGGGTAAGGCTGTGTAAGAATACTTCGCATAGGAGTGTGGTCTCACTTTCGGAGAGCGCAGACAGCTAAAGCAATCACATCTACATGGAAATGTACTGCATATGGAATATTATACCTGGTCAAGTAGGCAGGTGGTAGAGTTTGTTTGTTCTGTTCTTGGGTAAAGCAAGCTTTACGCTGACAAAAGGTAACATTGTTTTATGTGTAGCTTACAAAAGTGTCAATCTTCTGCCTAAATCAGGAGGGTTTGCATGTATACTCGAAATGCACTCAAATGCACTCATGCTAGACCTGTTAAACCTATATGTGAGGGCTTAACATCTGATGTCACTTATTGTGATGCCACTTCCTGTGGTATCAATTCCTGTAATGCCACGTGCAGGCATGTGCCATGATGTCATGTGCCGTGATGTCAAGTGCCGTGAACTAGATTAGCCCCTCCCCTTCATTTTTTAATGACTTGTGCCCAGTCTGTTTCTGCAGGGTCTGCATGATTAAATATCTCTGCGATAAGTAAATCTATTAGTCAAACAAAATGACATGGATTTATAGCAAGGAGAGTCCAGTTATTGTTGATACATGTATAGGTATGGACCTCGAAATGCTGCTTTTAGAAGATACCTTGCTCAGTTGTCCCTTCTTGGTGAGGTGAAGGCAAACTATATTAAAGGATGACAGACAGTTGGTTTAAGGTGAGGGTATTCTGAAAGCACTACCCTTGTATGGACTACAGTTTTATGTTGTAAGCGCTACAGTTATACATCGGTACATTGTAGGCCTCAGCCTTTTAAATCATGGTCCTTGTCAGAAGTGAGTCGGACACCTGAATTTAATACCCACTTCTGTCTCCATTGGTATATTGCAGGCCTCAGGCCTCTGTGGGTAGATTGCAGGTCTTAACCTTTTGGCGTTATGGTCCTTGTCAGGAGTGGAGTGGGACTCTTGAGTTCTCCACCCACTTTTGTGTCTGGGTACATTGGCGGCTTGAAATCTGCATGGGTACTTTGCCGGCTTCAGGCCTCCGAAGTTACTTTGTCGGCTTCAGGCCTCTGAAGGTACATTGCCCGCTTCAGGTCTCCGTAGGGACATTGCTGGCTTCAGGTCTCCTTAGGTAGATTGCTGGCTTCATGTCCCCATGGGCACATTGCTGGCTTCAGGTCTCCGTGGGTGCATTGCCTGCTTCAGTTCTCCGTGGGTACATTACCGGCTTCCGGTCTCCGTAGGTACATTGCCGGCTTCAGATCTCCTTGGGTACTTTACGGCTTCAGGTCTCCGTGGGTACATTGCTGGCTTCAGGTGTCCATGGGTACATTGCCGGCTTCAGGTCTACATAGGTACATTGCTGACTTCAGGTCTCCGTAGCTACATTGCCAGCTTCCGGTCTCCGTAGGCACATTGCCAGCTTCAGGTCTCCATGGGTACATTGCTGGCTTCAGGTCTCCGTGGGTACATTGCCGGCTTCAGGTCTCCATAGGTACATTGCCGGCTTCAGGTCTCCATAGGTACATTGCCGGCTTCAGGTCTCCATAGGCACATTGCCAGCTTCAGGTCTCCATGGGTACATTGCTGGCTTCAGGTCTCCGTGGGTACATTGCCGGCTTCAGGTCTCCATAGGTACATTGCCGGCTTCAGGTCTCCATAGGTACATTGCCGGCTTCAGGTCTCCATGGGTACATTGCCGGCTTCAGGTCTCCATAGGCACATTTCCGGCTTCAGGTCTCCGTAGGTACATTGCCAGCTTCAGGTCTCTATTGGGTACATTGCCAGCTTCAGGTCTCCGTGGGTACATTTCCGGCTTCAGATCTCCGTGGGTACATTGCCGGCTTCAGATCTCCGTAGGTACATTGCCGGCTTCAGGGCTCCATAGGTACATTGCCGGCTTCAGGTCTCCGTAGGTACATTACCAGCTTCAGGTCTCCATGGGTACATTACCAGCTTCTGGTCTCCGTGGGTACATTGCCAGCTTCAGGTCTCCGTAGATACATTGCCAGCTTCAGGTCTCCATGGGTACATTGCCAGCTTCATGTCTCCATGAGTACATTACCAGCTTCAGGTCTCCGTAGGTACATTGCCGGCTTCAGGTCTCCGTAGGTACATTGCCAGCTTCATGTCTCCATGAGTACATTACCAGCTTCAGGTCTCCGTGGGTACATTGCCGCTTCAGGTCTCCATGGGTACATTGCCAGCTTCAGGTCTCCGTAGGTACATTGCCAGCTTCAGGTCTCAGTAGGTATATTGCTGGCCTCTGCCTTTCCAGATCATAGGCCTTATCGGGAGTGGTGCGGGACACCTGAGTTTACTGTTGAATCCTGTACCTGTGAGTATATTGCAGGGTCCAGTCAGGCTGATGATCTTGAGCAGATCTCACAGCACCCTGCTGTTTCAGTAGGTATGGTGCACGAGGCATTTTCGTAGACTGGCAGGTAGAGTGGTGAGCTGTGGTGCGGTCCCGATGCGGAGGGAATTAAATATTTCAAATTCTGTCATTTCAAATGGCATTCAAATACCTACACCAGCATTCATGTAGTTCAAGCCGGACTTTTTATTTCTGTGCCTCCAATTAAAATAACAATAAAAACTGACCATGATAACAATCTTAAGGGACCAAAACCGGCCCCCACCCTTGCGGCGCACCGGGGGATTGCCCTGTGCCCGCAATGGCCAGTCCGGGCCTGCTAGTTTGCAAAGAAAACTACTAGATGTAGGAACAGTGAGAGACACCACAAACTATTGCCAGTAATCAGAATCTAGATCAAGCAATGTAATTGAAAACAAATTCATTAATAGATGATTTATGCTACCGAAAAGTGCTCCTACCCTATTCTGCCACACAGAATTGGGTTTAGAATTCATAGGGGACCGAATAGGTGGAACCCCCTTGTTCCTGTGGGCCTAGATTTGGATTTCAGATGACTTGTGAAGTTTTCATGTGATGTTATCAAAGACTGTTTACAAGCAGACAATGTTTTAAAGATCCACTGTTTTCATTATCTGAGGAGAAAATATCATGAGATAGGTCTTCATGTTTTTGAAAACCCTGAATGAATTCCCCCAAATGCCAAAATTATTATCAAAGAGGTAATATGCGTATTTGTCACCAATATGGTTCTATGGGAGAGCCCCGCTTGTTTCCTGCCTCACCACAATTTTATTTAACTTTCTCTGTTAAGTCCCAGTTTTGATTTTATCTAACAAGGTTCTGTTTATGCACTGTGCACTTTTGCTGGCTTTTCCATGCCAAGGAGGGTGTCAGCCCTGCTCACGCCCTGTCCATGTGATAACTCCTCCAGTCAAAGCACTATGCACTTTGTACTATTTTGCATATTGTATAAATCGGAGAGAACTTGAGGGCTCATTACGATGGCAGAGGGACTGCCACCACCGGGCATCCGGTGGCGATCCCTCCACCACCTAGCTCCCATTTCCACCGCCACATTAGGATGGTGGGGGGAATCGCTTTCTGACCACGGTGGTCTCAAAGACCACCCTCTACGCTTCAGCCACAGCAATTGTCACGATTGCCGGGCGAAGTGGTCAGCATGTGTGAAACGGTGGGGGGTGCCTAGCAGGCACCGCCCACCAGATTGCAATGCTGGCGTCATCTAGTCTTTCCATGGCGGTAGAAAGGCTGGCGGAGGCTGGGTTCTGGGGCCGCCTCTGTGTGGGGGGAGGGTCAATGTGCACTGGGGGGGTACCTGTGCTAGCCCCCTACATTTCGCGTGGTGCCTGTCACGTTGTGCATGGAAATACGCTATGTGCCATTTGTGCATTGCGGAAGGTGCTGCTGCCAGCAGCACTGTCCGCAATGATCAGGGAGCTGGATGTGCCCGCCAAAGTGGCGGGCACATCCTAATACACTAATACACAGAGCGGGACCACCGCCTTACCAGCAGCCGGTTCCAACTCTACATCGTATTGAGCCCCTTGGTTCCTGCTGCCTCTACCAAGGAAAATTCATCTTTGTGGGTATATCAAGGTTTTTAACTTTTTACAGTCATTGGCTACTGCTGAAATTTGCATTGCAGTAGCTAATTACATAAAATGCTCTATTACGATTAGAAAGCACTATGAGTAAATCTGTACAAAGATCATTAGGGTAACAGTTTGTTGCTCAAACTTACCTTCTGAAAAAGCTTAACGTAATATTGCTGCTGTTTTATAAAGTGTTTTTACATTTTTATTGTGAATTTTGTATGTTTTGTATTTTATTGTCTTGAATCTGTGATACTTTGTATGGTTCTCTGAACCTAAAGTTATTCTTGACTTGACTTGACTACTAGAGTATGCTCGCTAATAGGACCTCTGTATATTCTAGGCATGTTACACTGCCAACATGGTGCACCAGAGACGGTCTACTTGACCTACTTGTTTAAAGTAGCACTGACCTGTGGGCTCATCTATTCACTGTAACCTCATCCTGAAGCTGCCAGGGTGATGAATATATGTGTGCATATCGCATTGAACATGCACTTGAGACTGTACCCTGCTAGGTATGATTCTTGTACCAGGTATCTTTGATACCCATCTACTGCCTCATGAGCCTGTTCACGGGAGGGGAGGAGCACCTGTAGTCAACCATTCTTCAAGGTCGCTCTCTCGCCCTGGATACTACCTCGCCGCGGAGATCCAGGGCAAGAGAGCGGCCTTGAACCAAGGGAGGTTGCTATCCCTATCAATCAATCATATCATTTGTAAAGCGCACTACTCACCCGTGAGGGTCTCAAGGCGCTGGGGTGGGGAATGCTGCTACTGCTCGAAAAGCCAGGTCTTGAGGAGACTGCGGCTAGTCCAACTAAAAGTCCTGCATCGTGTTTACTTGACCGCGGGAGTCCTGGTCAAAATGGGTAGGAGACCGGACCCCTATTGCCTCAGACATTGTCGCCAGGAGGGAACTTTCATTCACATTATTTGGAAGTGCCCAGTTGCCCAAACATACTGGAAAAAAATTACAGACCAATTGGAGCGCGCCGGGGGGAATAAATTGAAAGCACCGCCCACCGCAATGTTGAAAATGCAGGATGTGCCCGCCAGTGTGGCGGGCGCATCCTAATCACCCCCACGGGACCACCACACTTATGGCAGGTGGTCCCTTTTTAAGTCTGGCCCACCATCCTAATGATGCCCTAAATGTGTAATATCTCCTGCCTGTGTGTACAGCTCTGGGACCTTTGATTCTTAGTGTTATCAAAAGGAGAGCAATTAATTACGGGCTTTCTCCCTGAGCACTCTGAAGGTGTCTTGTCCCAGATGCCTCGGTCAACACGTTTCCAATCCCGCAACCATTAAGGGGATTTTAACCCTGGGCATAGTTTGCGTGTAGCTACGCGAAATGCGTAATGTGGTAGGGAATATGCTGTTCGCACTGATTGCACAGTGCCGAAGGCTTGTCCGCACTGTGCAATCATTGCAAACGGCATCTTGCACAGTGCAAGCGGTCGTTTTCTGCCGATCGAGTAGATTTATACTCGAGCGGCAGCTTTCTCAACGCGGGCTGGTAGTTTCTCATCGCGAGCGGTCGCGAACATACACGACCACTCGCAATGAGAAACCTGACCTCCCAACTTTGAGAATCTCGCCAGGAGGTTTATTTTCCATGCTCGCGATTGGCAACTTGATGTTGCTGATCGCGAACGAGGAAAAAATCTCACCCGGATGGTGATTTTGCTCGCTCGCGGATGCCAACTTGAAGTTGAGGACCGCGAGCGAGCATTTTTGCACTGTGCTATGTGCAATTTGCATAGCGTGTAGTTGTGCAAACTACCCACACTCCGCAAGCGTAGCTTAGTGTTCCACCCAGGGTTAGATTTCATCAGGACCTTGACATGGTGGTGTCTTCTTTAGGCTGTCCAGCTCTGATCACGTACCTCATTACTGCTCGAAATGTTATCGTTATTATCATTCATTCAATAAGTTAATTTGCAAAGTACAAAAATCTACACTGATCACTTAATTGCAAGCACAATTTATAAAAATAATCAATCCATCTTTCAATGGAATTTAAAAATAATGTTCACCCCCAGTTTGCCTACTAAGTAAATAATGCACTGATGTGTATCTCAAATAAACTCAGGAAAACCTTACCTTGGAGAGGTCCTTAATAACACGTACCCACCCCTTAAATTTGCCTGAACACCTGTTGTTGTACATGTGAAATGAAGGTGTCTCTTAACTGGAGCTTGAGCACTGCATCCTCTGAAAGATCTGAAATTTGAATGGTGAGCTGATGCTCTAGTGGAACTTACTGGGCCCAGGATTTGGGCAAGGAGCAAGCTAAGAAGGAGACACCAAATCTTCCCTGCAACAGCAACGGTATAAGATTTTTCAGTGCTTCGGGTAAAATAGTATTTTGGCTGCTGGAGTGCTCCATATACAGTGGTAACAAGGACATATTTGGGGCGTTTTGTAGTCATTTTGCACTATAAGGTAATGCCGAAAAGCTACTGCCTTACTCTGTCTTATAGCAGCACAGGCCATGTCCTGTAACAAGGGTTATGCAAGGTAGAGCATGGAACCCAGCATCTTATCGAGTTGTGACGGTGTTTGCATATTTTTGGGAAGTGGGTTTTTCTTTTCAGCATTACACTTTGGCCCCTAGGAAGAGAGAGTGAAGGGGAGAAAGGGGATAATGGAAGATAAAGGTAGACACAGAGTGACAAGATGAGAAAGCAGGGATGAAAAAAGTGCAAGAGAGAGACAGAGAGACAGGAAGTGTAGGCTGATGGATGGACGAGAAATTAGGTGCAATCACAACTATGCTGCCTGACCTTCGGCAACCTTGGCAATCAGCAGTGCTAGTCACTGGCTGCTAAAATCCTCGATCCATTGCACATTTTTTTTTTTACAAAGTAAGCACTGTATGCCATAACCTATGTGACGGGGCATGGACTCGCAGGATACATATACTGACGAGTTTGTTTTCTCTTCATTTTTTAGCAGATGCAATGTTCCCTTTTCCAGGGCCCTGCTGGTGCATCTGCAGAAAGATTGCGGGTTCCTAGGGCTTGAGGTGGTCACCAGTGATGGCCACACGGCTGCAGGAGAGTCTGAGGGCCAGATGCATACCTGTCCACCGCCGCCCGGGCCCCACGCTCCAACGGGGAGCAGGGCCCTCCGGTCAGCGCCAGAATAAACTTTTCCAGTTCGCCATGAGGAAGCATTTCTCAGCTAAACAGTGCCCTGAGACATAAATATTTACGTTCATCAAGCGGAGCGGTGGGAGTTAGTCAGAGAGCCGTGTGTACATTTTTTTGCGCGCTGCAGAGAAAAGAGCTTAATCGGATTCCGCACGTGTTGATCCAGCCTGGGATTATGTAAACCGACGGTGTCAGCCTGATGGAAAGCGAGAGGCCACTTTCATACTTTTTCATCTTGGCAAACAAACCACAGCAAATGACTCCTAAAACCTAGCCTTTGGAAGGCTCCCAAGAGCTACATCAGGCTAAATCCAGCCTGATTAGGAATCAGGCGTGTCACTCACCACACACATGGGGAGGCTAATCAACTCGAGCCGTCCTATTGGCTGACAAGGAAGACGTGCGCGAGGAGCCGCAAGCGTAGATGGAAGCTTTTCAAGGCTGTCAGCACGCTCCATGTCAGGAGGGTATCTTTCAGCCAGTTCTTGTTTTTCGTCTTTTTTAGTATGAAGGTACCTGTGGTTTCAAGCTTGTAATAGGAAAAATGCAACTACACATTCAGCAGACGTGACGGATATTCCGTTTGTGCATTATATACAGGGTCACTGGAATTATGCGGTGGGACATGGCCAAATTATGCGGCAGGGTTGAGTAAATTATGTGGATAGAAAGGCCAAATTATGCGGCATCAAGTGAAACATTTTGTTAGAGTAATACTTAACTATTTCATCATTTTTAAACTTGGTAACACCTGTGGGCATTGATTGCACCCCATTAGTACCAGTTTATCATCCAAATGTAGCAATTGCAACAGAACAGTGACTAGTCCAACTTTGCAAAGGACCTTCCACGTTGCGGCAGCACATGTAGATGCATTTTTATTTTTTGTGGATCCCTTTTAACTAGAAACAATTTGGAGATTATGCTGCATATGATGGATTATGTGGCAAATGCAGTAAATCTATAATTATGCAAAAATCACCCCAGCCGTACAATCATATAATTCCAAGGACCCTGATTATATCCGATGTCATTTGTACAAAATGAGAGGATAGTAGTGTTTCCCGAGGGAAATGTCCGCACTATTCTATGGGCAACAAATATGTATCTTGAAATGGTACACGAAATGTTTTAAGAAAAGGCAATATAAACAGTAATGGTTTCTTGGGTGCTAAAGAAAATCTATGCACCTACTATCCAAAGGTGCTAAAGGCAAACACAAAATGTAAGCCTAAATCAGTGTATGTGGGGAAATTCTAATTACAGCACTCCAAATTAGTATAATTCATCAGAGCTCTAGTATATAGCCCTCAGCACTCAAGCTTTTATACACAGGAGTGTTAAGACAAGCACACTCAGATGCAATTTGAAAAAACAGTTTCTTTATGTATAGTGCGGGATCAACAGTTGTCACGCCAATATAGTTTGAGATCCAGTCTGTGTTCTTCAAGTTTTCTTTATTCAAAAAATTTTCATAAAAATTATTCCAGCATATTGTTCGCCAACACGTGTTTCGTCTCTTGCTGAGACTTTATCAAGGCGTGGATCATGTGTAGAGCTCGTGTTGTCAGAGATGGACGTTGCGGGGTGCACTGCTAAAATCCAAGGATAGAACACCGTAGTAAGTGGAGTGGTGAGGATCCTAATGTGTCCAAGAGTAGTAATGGGTGAACAGGATCAGTGGACAGCAGTATATAAACGCAAGATAACCCCACTTAATTCAATAGACTTTATCACGAGGAAAGTTGGATAAATATTTGCAGTAACAGAATGTTGAGGGAAGCGCAGAGTGTAGACGCACTTGAGGCGGCCCGTTACATCGGGATTCGTGCACCCTGTTGCTTCGAATCACAGCTTATCATGGCTGTATAGAATAATTCTGTTTCTTAAAGTGCGTCTAGGACAAAGGACAAAGACCCCGAGATTGCTCAGCTGCTCAAGTTAGTGCTGGCAAAGCTTAGCAGGGAGGAGGAGGAGAGCGACGATGATCAGGTCCCGGAGATTGAGGATTGAGTTAGTGGACCGCCCTCGTAGAAATGGTGTCCCTCCCAAAGCTGCTTTCCCTCCACTAGTCAAAAGGCCTAGGACGCAGCCACGAAAAGGAAAGGGCTAGGGCAATAGTGGGGCAAAAAGGAATAAGAAAGGAGGGTTGCCGGGGGGGGGGGTCAGGCTGTAGTGCCAGAGGTGGTTCCCCCGCAGTCAGGACCAGTGGTCCCGGGCCCTAGCGTACCAGTACCCTCATTAGCTGTGCTACCTTCTCAGCCAGTTCCTGATGCACCTCCTGTCCCTAGCATACCCCCAGTGCCGGTGGTGCCCCCTCAGCCATTACCCCTGCTGGTTCCTACCGCACCACCACAACCAGATCCAGGGAATGATGTGGGGGCCATATTAGCAGAGATCAGGGGAGCTTTGAAGGCGTTAGTACCTGCACCCAATACCCCAAACCCTGTAATACGGGAAGCGGTGCCAGTCATAGTGACACCAATACCAGTGGGGCAGGGGGAAGTGTCGCTTCTGCAGGGGGCATCACCAGCTGCAGTAGTCCCTCCCGCCCCTCCACAATCAGAGGCACAAGTGGGAGGATCCCAGGATCCCGCAGCTAGTGTCCTGGCTTAGGTGGCTACACTTTTGGCGCAACTAGCAGCGCCGGCAGGGGGGACTCAGCCCAGTAGCGGGGCAGTGGTACCATGGGCACCGAAATAAGCGGCAGACAGCGCACTGAGTGAAATTAGCAAACAGGTAGCGCTGTTTGAAAAAACTTCAGGGCACAAAGTTAAGCACCGCCAGTCAGGCGGCGGGTCAATTGGCCCCCGTCTCATCAGAGGCTTCAGTGACCGCAGCAGGTAAGGCGGTGGGGACCTTAAACAAGGACACAGATGGTGGGCCTAAGGCTGTGGGGGTTATGATACACTGTTATCTAAACCTGGGAAACTGGCAACACATGTCTCTCTTGACACAAAGGAAAAGATTTGGAAGGGAGTGTTTGTGGATATTTTCCCGCTGATCAGACAAAAGAGAAGGGAGGTTGAATTGAGAGAAAAGGAAGGTAAGGAAAGTTCCTTCAAAGATAGGAGACCAAGGGTTGAAGAGTCTATTACCAATTGGTTGTTTGGTTTCCATGTTTTACAACTGTAATGTTAGAGAAGAAGCCAGAACTGGCAGTACCTTTGGTATATTACGCGAATAAGATTCTGAAGGCCCACACATCACATGGGGGTACGGCATGGTTAGACTATAACAGGGACTTCAGATGGGAAAAAGTAGAGGACCCGGACATTGGGTGGGACAGATGGAGGTGAATGTGTGGCTGGAAAACGTTAATAACAAAACACACCAGACAAGCAGCCCTTTCTGACTTCTCAAGGTAGACCGGGGGAGAAGAGGGGAACTTGCTGGGCATTCAAAAAAAAAACGTGTACCTGGCCTACAGGCCAATGTAAATTTAAACACGCCTGTGCATTCTGCGGTCATTCTTCCCACCCCGAGTTCAAGTGCAATAAAAAATCAAAAGAATGGGGCAGGGAGAACAAACCCCTGCAGCCATAAGCTGCCCATGCCAGTAGATGTTGGGAGACTGATGTTTTGGCTGAATCAGTACCAAGACATGACAGCAGCCAGGACTTTATATCAAGGGTTTTCTAGGGGTTTTCGCATCCCAGCACATGGCGTTCCCCCGGTAGATCGCTGCAATAACCTGCTATCAGCACGCATGCATCCCACTATAGTGTCGCAGAAGGTTGAGAAGGAGCGGGCGCTCGGATGGGTGGCTGGCCTTTTCCCTGCTCCCCCGTTGCCAGGTTATGTGTGTTCACCACTGGGGGTGGTTCCTAAAACGGAGCCTGGTCAGTTCAGGATGATCCACAACTTGTCAGCACCAAAGGGGACATCAGTGAATGACACCATTGATCCGGCCTTGTGTTCTGTGATGTACTCCTCCTTTGACATGGCATTGCAGAAACTGCGTGGCCTTGGGCCGAACACCATTATGGCAAAAACAGACATTGAATCAGCTTTCCGCCTCTTGCCTGTGCACCCGGAAGATTATCATTTGCTGGGCTTCCAGTTGAATCACCAGTTCTACTATGACATGTGCATGCCAATGGGTTGTGCAGTTTCTTGCAGATACTTTGAGACGTTTAGCTCTATGCTGCAATGGTTGTTCACACTCAGGACAGGTTGCAGAGAAGTGGTGCATTACTTAGATGACTTTATGGTCATGGGCCCAGCAGCATCAGATGGGTGCGCGCAGGCATTGGCGCAACTGGTAGCTATGTTTAATGAATTTAAAGTACCATTGGCGCCGGGCAAGACTGTAGGCCCCGACACATGCATGTCCTTTTTGGGAATTGAGATTGACACAGTAGCTGGGGAATGCAGGTTGCCATTAGACAAGGTGCAGGCTTTTTCCCAAGCAATTGACACAGCATTGGCTGGGGCTGAAGTAACCCTTCACCAATTGCAGGTGTTGGTGGACCAGCTGAACTTCGCCCTGCGTATCATCCCAATGGGGAGCCCCTTCTCCAGGTCTATAGCTAGGGCAATGTTAGGATTAACGCCTACAGGCGGAGGTGAAGGAGGATTTGATAGCGTGGCGCAGTTTCTTGAGCGATTTTAATTGTAAGATAGTTTGGCCAGCGCCGCTGGTATCCAGTGCTGAACTTGTTTTCCTCACAGACTCAGCAGGTAGCATTGTCTTTGGAGCTAATCTAGAGTCCCAATGGTGCAGGGGCAATTGGCCGGCTGGGTGGCATGAGAATAGTTTGACTAGAAACATAGCCTTCTTGGAGTTATTCCCAATCATAGTGGCAGTGACCGTGTGGGCGGAATACTTTGAGAACGAGTCAGTGATATTTTGGTTAGACAACATGGCAGTAATGGAGGCAATCAAAAGGGCGAAGGAGCTACATGTAAACATGTTCAGAGATTATTGAAACACTTGGTGTTGGCTAAGTATGGGTGAATTTTGTGGATTTGCGGTCCGTGAAATCTCGCGAAATCGCAAAAAATCCTCAAGTTCGCGAAAAAATTGCGAACTCGCGGATTTACCCAAATATACTAGACTACTGTTTCTACTGGCTAATCAGTAAGTGCTAGCTCATTGGGTAAATGTATAGTGCTTTCACTTACTGATTAGCCAGTAGAAAGTACTCCAGTTGAGTAGAGGTATTGCACAAAACGGTGGCATCTTCGTGGATAACTATGCAGGGCAGGATTCATTCTGGCACGAGGCTCCTGTCACAAAAATTAAACCTCAACAGGAAGCACTTACAGATATAAATAAAGCAGGTGCCCGAGTTGAATCTCAAATTCAGTAACGTTTTAATCAGCCCAAAACAGGAAAAGTTTTTCTACACTGCAGCTGCATAAAGGGCCAGAAGATTTGTCTCTAGTGACCATGTGTGCCTGTAACTTTGCCACCGCGCCAAAAGGCGCCGAGGTCCCCTGAGTGAGCTGTCCATCATAGTTGAGAAAGGGCGGGAAGATGTTTGATACCGCTAGTGTGTGGTGTGAAGGGCCAAACGTGCGGGGCTGCTATGCGTGTTCACATGCCTCTTGTGTATAAAGGGTCAGAGAGCGAGCATGCCAGCAGATGAGGAGAAAGCAGCCTCCTGGTCACAGGAACTACACGGGATGGCGCTCGAGAAACTCATGGATGCAAAGGCCTCCCACAAGTATTACAGCTAATTTTCGATGGCAGGGATGGGGATAAAGCACACTTGCCCAGCCTCGACCGTGCTCACTAATTTTTTGGGCTGATTAAAACATTACTGAATTTGAGCTTCAACTCAGGTATATGAAATCTGCCCGCGAGCAGATTTGCGGATTTTTTGGCAATTTCGCGTGATTCGCGGATCGCAAAATTGCTGAAAATCCACAAATTCCGCGAGCAGAATGGATTTTGCGCCCATAGTTGGTGTTGGCCTGCTTGAGGCTGTACCTGCTGTTCAAAGCAGCACATATACCAGGTGTAGAGAATCATGCTGCTGATGCTTTGTCTCGTTCCAAGTTACAGGATTTCCGGAGGTACCACCCACAGGCGGAGGAGCAGATGACAATGTTCCCAACATCACTGTGGAGGATTGGAGCCCCGCATTAGCGGGGCTGGTAGGTGCCTCACTGAGTGATCGCACTAGGAGATCTTACCAACAGCATTTCATGTCTTACAGGATGTTTGTGCAGAAGGCTGGGATAGCGGGCCTGTTTTCTGCCAATGCAATATGCAGTTTCCTACAAATGTTGAGGGACCAGGGTAGCCCAGTCTCTTATGCAAAGGCACATGTGACAGCGGTAGGTTTCTTCGCTAAGCCGGCAGGCGAACAGGACCCGGGCACATCTTTTGTGGTCAAGAAAGCCTTGTCTGGGTGGGCCAGGTTAGATGGAACCAAAAGGGATTGCAGGAGGCCCTTAGATGTTAGAACACTGTGCAACATTCTGGGGTCACTGCCTATGGTTTGCTGCTCATCATTTGAGAGCATATTATTTGGGGCTGTATTTTCCCTGGCTTTTTATGGGGCATTTCGATTGGGGGAACTGGTGGGGACCTCCAGAGCTGACCAGTTGGGGGGCCTTCAATTTCGCGACACCAAGCTGGTACCGGGGGGTTAAGTAGTGACCCTTAGGAAATCAAAAACCAACCAGTTGGGAAAGGGTACAACAATCCATCTTTGTCCTGCACTCGGTATAACAATCTGCCCGGTAGCTCTGATGCAGTCATATTTGGCCATTCGCTGCGGGGATGGGGCAGGCCCTGTTCATACATGAGCAGGGGGATTGCGTGTCACAGTATCAATTCAAGGCAGTTTTTGGATTGGCATTGGCTAAACTGAGATTGAATTCAGCTGGCTATTCATCACACTCTTTTAGATTTGGGGCAGCGACCTTAACAGCGGGGGCTGGCTTACCAGCCGAGACAGTGAAAAGGGTGGAGCGTTGGTCACCAGAGTGTTTTAAGCAATACATACAGCCAGAGTTACTGTGAAGAGATGCTCACAATTTGGACATGACTATTCTTGACTTTTTCATTTCTTTCCTGTTCATTAGTATGCCTGCGAAGGTGTTGTGTGTGTTGGGGCACTCGTTTGTACGGCATGCCACGGTGCGGTTGCAGCAACAGCGAGTGAAAAAACTACCGGGCTTGAAGGGGACGGAGTTTCTATGGCGGGGCGTCGGGGGCCTGCAAATTTGACACTTGCGGCAGCTCGTGGAGGAGATTAGGGCACACGAGGGGCAGAAGTCCCCGGATTTAATCATTCTTCACTTGGGCGGCAACAACATGGTGGATCGGGCACGCCTTGCGGTCAAGGAAGCCCTCCTGACGGAGTTTGCATGGCTTGGACGTGCCTTTCCCCAGGCCCGGATTGCTTGGTCTTGCATGATACCACGCCGGTCATGGGGTACTGGAGTACGTTAGCGAGCCTTTAATGTTTCAGTCAGGCGGCTCAATGGGAAATTGGCCAAGTTGTGCTCAGTGAAGGGCCGCTTGTGTCATATTCCACACCGGATGATCACGGGAGATGTGATGTTCCATCAGGATGGCATTCATTTATCAGACATTGGCACAGACATTGGGATCAGAGGAATTTGGTCTTTCGGGCAGAACTTGTTCTGTAGTGGGGAGGGTGAAGGACCTATGG
This sequence comes from Lissotriton helveticus, assembly GCF_964261635.1. Taxonomy (NCBI): domain Eukaryota; kingdom Metazoa; phylum Chordata; class Amphibia; order Caudata; family Salamandridae; genus Lissotriton; species Lissotriton helveticus. The sequence continues at coordinate 247,419,876 of NC_136065.1, read as the reverse complement.
GCCCTAGTCACCCTTGTGGCGGAAAAGAGGCCACAGAACATTGACATTGATTTACAGGGTTAACGGGAGTCCTCCTTGCATACTCCCTAGGCCAGCACTGAGGGGAGAGACAGTAAGCTCTCCGCACGAGAATGGGGCCACCGGCTGGGGAGGCAAGGGCCCCAGGTCATGAATTAGGGAAGGGGGCAGCGGCCCCTTGGTATTCCATATGAGCCTCCTGGGCAGCCTGGTGGTAGAGGGGTGGGCCCCGAATATGGCGGACAAGGACCAGAGGGCTGGGGCCCACCATTCAAGGATGCAGGTGGATTGCGCCTTGCGTGGGTTCTCAGATTTGGAGAAGCGAGCCAGAAGGCCCCTTAGTGCTGGGGAGAAAGTAATTAGTCATAAAAGATGATTATGATAATTTTGAATGTCAATATTAAAAGTGTGATGTTAATTTCATCAATTTTAATATGTACTGTTTTAGTCATGTTTATGAATGTTGAAAATTAAACATGGCCGTCTTTACACCCACTTTCTGGTGGTACTGAATTTGATTGTGGGATGTATCACTTGACTTGGCGGAAGGAGCGAGGGAGCATGCTGGGGGGTCCAGTCCCTATGAAGAATGGCAGAAAATGTCCCTTATTATTATTGAGCGTGTGGAGTTGCAAAGCCAACTGTTTATCAGCTGTGGATAGTTTTTTAACAATTTTTTAACCTTGCAAATTGTAATGTTATCTCTTTCTTTTAAAAAGCAGTCCCCGTTAAAAGCCCTTTATTGCAGCGGGAAAACAACCCCACTGCCACTCATGACTTTGAGGGGCAGTAGGTGGCCTGCCACAGCTCATACAACTCAGTTGTCATAACCCTTCCACTGTCCAGAGCCCCCTGCAACCTGAAATGAAGATTGGACAAGTATTGACAAAGCAATTTCTTTAGCTTTGATCTAGATTTTTTTTTCCTGCAACAACAAGATTTTATGTGGAGTTCAGTGTCTAACCAGCTTGTTAGTCCCATTGTAGGACAAACATACTAATGTGGCTTAGCAAATGTTCAGTGAACTAGTGTCTAGTATTCAAATAGGACATATGTACATAGCATTTGACATTGTAGCTTTAGTTGCCAGATATTTATATAAAAAATATGTACTCCCTCTTTACTGGTGTTCTCGCCGCAAGCTGTGAAAATGAAGGTGCTACTCTAAGGATTTTCATCATTCCAGTAGTTAAATTATATGTTTTTCTCCTAAATTCTGCTCCTCTACCTCGCTCCTCTGCTCCGCTGCATATATGTGAAATTCTCCTGCTAGACAGTAACCTGTGACCCTGCTGAGTAGGAGAAATAGAACAGAGTAAGATAATGGAAAAAAACTGAGACATAAAGAGAAGAGTATGGTGAGAGATGTTAAGTAGAGGGAGAAGGTGCTAGAGGGAGAGTTGATCTAGAAAGATATATGAGGTAGGGAGAGAAATAAAGCACAGAGAAAGGTGAGGTAGCCAGAAGGAAACATATAGGGCCAGATGTAGGTAACTCATTTTTACCGATTCTAAAATACCGAATTTTACCGATTCGGTATTTTAGAAATGGGAAATGAGATGTAGGACAAAAAATCGTTAAAAAATACCGATTCGGTAAAAATCGGAATACACCATTCGGTATTTACCGATTCTGTATTTACCGATTCGGCAAATACCGATTCGGTAAATCCCATTCATTCCTATGGGCCTGGATGTCCATAGGAATGAATGGGATTTACCGAATTGGTAAATATCGAATCGGTAAATACCGAATCGGGGATACAAAAAAGCAAGCAGTTGAGCTACCAACCAATCACGTGCCTCCACCCCACCCCTCAGCCAACCAACAGAGGAATCAACCAATCCTGTGCATCCACCCCACCCCACAACCAGGAAGTGGCCACACCCATGCAGGTGCAGAGTAACTGATCACCCAGGAGAGCAGTTACACACTGACAGGCTGTTGTGAAGCTGAGCGGTGCAGGATTGAAAGATGGATTCCCAAGACTCCCAGAGGGAAGGTGCAGAGAGGAAGAGGAAGATGAAGTTCAGCCCAGGTGAACTTAAGGTGCTGGGGGAGGAGGTGGTAAAGCACAACACCCAGCTTTTCGGAAAGCAGTCTCAGCAGGTAGCAGAGGCTGTGAAGAGGAATACCTGGCTGGGGATCCAGTCCAAGGTGAACGCCCTTGGAGTGACAACCAGGGAAGTGGAAGATCTAAAGAAAAGATGGTATGATCTGAGGATCATTACCAAAAAGAAATCGGCGGCAATAATGAAAGAGGCCAATGCTACAGGTGGAGGAAAGAACAGGGCACCTGCTCTCACGGATCTGGAAGAGCTCGTGGAGTCCACACTGGAGCCAGAGAGCGTTTTAGGAATCGGTGATGCTGACAGCTCAGCCCGAGCTGCATCAAAGAAAGGTAAGGGACATGTCCATTATTCCTCACCCTTTGCCTGTCTCCCTCCCCCAATGTGGCTCTGTATTGAGGAACTTCAGTACAGGCTTCTGTATCCACCTGCAATGCATTATGGGAGTGGTAGTCATAAGAATTCACATCAGAGCAGACAACATGAAAGAATGTCAGGCATGCCACACAATGCAATAAGAGACAGGGGAGGACCATGAAATAGTGCAAATGATTTGTGATTTAATATAGAAATACACGGTGAAAGCACCACTAAGCCACTGTCCATGTCTGTCCACAGGAGAGACTTCGCGCAAGACAATGCAGGAGAGGGAGAAGAGGGCACCCCAAAGGGAGAGAAGTGAGGAAGAAGCCAGGGATGCTGGGCCCAGCACGGCAACACCTCCAGCACCCTGCACACATGCAGCTGCCACACCAGAGGCAGCCACCATGCAACTGCCATCATCACCTCTGCTCTTTGACTCCCCACAACATGAGCCACAACAACTTTCCACACCAGCAGGCCCAGAGGTGTCAGAAATCTGCAGGACCAGTAGGCATGATGTTCCCCCGCTAAGAATCCTACAAACATCCTCTGATGAGGAAAGGGAGGGTGAGATCCCAATTGAGTCAATTGAGGAAAATACAGCTGGTCTTCCGTCCACTCCTGTCACTGTATCCAGAGGCACAAGATGCCGTAGAGTCCGGGAGACAAGCTTGAGTGGGCATGGTGACGGTGTCTTCCGTGGCCTTGAAACAGCAATGGTGAAGGTGCAGCGCCTGCAGGCGAAATCAATTAGTGCAGTGCACAGACAAATGCGCCAAATGAATAAAAACATTGAGAACATAAACCGGGGGATCACATCAATGGCGGACAGCATGAGGGACATGGCCGATGGGGTGAGGGACATGTCACAGTGCGTGATGTCCCTTTGTGATGAACTCCATGAGGACCGCGCACAAAGGCACAGGGAGAGGCAGTGCATGCAAGAGCAGACAAGGGCCATGCATCGTCTGGCAACAGTGACTTCACTGGTGTGTCGCCGTTCTGTTGCAATGCAGGAGGGGCTGGTGCACTGCTGCACAGATCTCACAAGGGGGTGGGGAGAGTCACTACAGCAATGGAAGTGCTGCTGACTAACCAGTCAGCCACCACAGGAGGTGAAGGTTTAGGGGACACAGACAACACCAGTAGCAGGAGCAGCACCCCTATCCCGGAAATTCAGAGGAGCAGCAGACGCCAGTGTACAGGCGCTGGCTCAGCAGACAATGATCTGACCCAACCACAGGCATCACGCAGTGTAGTGCATGGGTGCAGGCAGTAAGGCTGCCAAATTTCGAGTGGACATGTGAGGGTGAGGTGACCCCTGTCCGCCTAGTTGGGCTAGGCACACTTTGGATTTAACAAATGTGTCTTCAGACACTTAGCGTAGTGCCAATTAAACTACGTTTATTGCATTGAAACCCTTGCTGTGTCTCTTTACTTACTCAAAAGTAGTTGTGTGTGATCTCTGCCCGTCTCTGTCTGCCGTCTGTTTGTGTTGGAACTCCTACTGTGTTGTGTGTAGGTAGTGCATGGTCATCATCATGGTCTTCATAGTCACTCAATTCCACCTCGGTGCCCTTCTTAGTAGCGAGGTTGTGCAGCATTGCACAAGTTGCAATGATCTTACAGCAGATGACTGGTGAGTACTGCCGTGCCCCTTCACTTTTGTGCAGGCAGAGTAACATGCTCTTCAGAAGGCCAAAGGTGCGCTCCACGATGTTCCTGGTTGATTTATGTGCCACATTGTATCGTCGCTGGCTGGGGGTTGTGGGGTTGAGGTAGGGTGTCAGGACGAAGGAATGGAGGGCATATGCACTATCCCCTAATGTGAAATGAGAAAACCATTACACACAGGCACACATAAACATACGTCTGCATTATCTATCAAGGGAGTGTCACAAAGTAATTTACCTAGCAGGTATCCTTCACCAAATTCCCCCGCTGTCAGGCGGGTGTAGAGCCCACTGTTTTGGAAGATGTAGGAGTAGTGGGTGCTTCCTGGGTACCTGGCCACTATGTCCGTGATAATGTACTTGGCATCACAGATTACTTGTACATTTATTGTGTGGGATGACTTCCTGTTCCTGTAAATGTACTCTGTGGCAGCAGGTGGGCATATTGGGATGTGGGTGCCATCAATACAGCCAATGACATGTGGGAAATGTGCCATTAGGTAAAAGTCAGTTTTGGTCCTGAGCAGTTCCGCATCAGTTTCGGGGAAGCTGATGTAATGCTCCATTCTCTGCATCATGGCATCCAGGAACTTCCTGAAGAAACGGGACAGGCAGCTCTGGGACACCCCACCTACCGCAGCAACAACACTCTGGTAACTCCCAGATGCAAGCAGGTGTATGCTACAGAGCACCTGCACATGGGGTGGGATGGCGTGCGCCCTTGTTGTTGGGTGCTCCAGGAGTGGGTGCAGGTCCCTGATCAGGTCCAGGATGGTTTGGGGGTGTAGCCTGTACCTTTGCAGTATTTCTGGCTCAGTCAGTTGGAAGAGTGTTATCCTCTGCCTGTACACTTGCTCCTCCCTTCTCCATTCCCTCTCTCCTGCTGCCTGTAGCCGTAGCCGTCTTGCTATGACGTAGAATGCTGCCATTCTGTTCAAACTGTTGCATTTTGGGGCCTTTTTTATAGCCTGCACCTGGTTACCACCTGCTTTCAATCCATGCTAAATACCGAATCTGTAGTGATTCAGTCGTAGGCAGATTGATCTTTAAGATGATTTATTATAACAAGTGCTGCGCAGCAGCTCCCACAGCCAAACAGATCATCAAATACAGTTAAGGTTCAAACAGCATTCTAAATAAGAATACAGTTGGCAAAGGATGTAGAACACAGGGCATAGATAATTCTATAAAGACTAGAAGGCAAACCTAATCAGAACACTACATCATCCTCTCTCCTACAAAACAAAAGCAAAAGAAGAGAAGAACAATAACAGATCCAGAACAGAAGAAACAAGAATTTAGCGGAACCTGGCAGGAATGACTCGAGTGCGAGAACTCCTACGAGGCAAGATAGTAGTAGAAGAAGTAGAGGGCAATGCAGGAACATCATTAGAGGATAAAACAACAGAACTCCTACGAGGCAACACAGAAGGAGCATAAGAAGAAGAAGAATAAGAAGAAGAAGAAGAAAGAAGAGGAACATCAAGAGGCAACATATGAGTATCATGAGAAGACTGAAGATGAGCAACAGGCTTGTCCACTTTTACAACCCTGGCAACATTCCACCAGTTTTTCATGTTGACTCTCACGGAATTGCCACAGACTTTATCAATGACAAATGGTTCAGAAAACTTAGGATTACCCTTGGTAGAGTGAGTGGGTAACTTGATCCGAATCCTATCTCCCACAACAAATGACTGGGAAACCACCTTCTTCCTGGAATCAAAAACATCTTTCTGTGTAGACTGGGCATGCAAGACATTAGACCTGGCAACTTCATCAACATTATCAATCGAATTCAATTTCACCCAACGTGACATCCACCCAGGACAAACTTTTGAACACGGTTTTCTCCCACGCAGCAGTTCAAATGGAGAAACCTTGGTGGAGGAGTGAGGAGTGGTACGATAGAACCACAACATGGACCTGACTGCATTCGGGACGTGACAGTGTTGAGCAATGGCCCACTGAATGCAATTGTTGAGCACCCTGTTCATGCGCTCAACGAGACCATTCGTCTGAGGGTGATAAAGCGCACTCCTCAAATGATCAATACCACTCAAATTGACAAAAGAACCAAATTCCTGACAAATAAATTGAGGACCATTATCACTTACAATGGAGGACGGAAAATCTTCACGCAAGAACAAGTCTTTCAAAAAATCAATGATATTCTTGGATGTGGCTTCACTTACAAAACGGACCTCTGGCCATTTAGAATAGTAGTCGACTGCAACTATCGCAAATATGGAGGCAGGGGGAAGTAAATAGAACGGACCAACCAGATCGATACCAATCTTTTCCCACGGTCTATCAGGAAACGGGATTGGTTGAAGGGGAGGAGAACGTGTTTTTAAACATTTTTCAGCACTAGAGCAAACAACACACTCAGCAACAACAGTGTCTATGTCCTGATCCATCTTTGGCCACCAGTAATGCTCTCTAACCCTTCTTTTGGTTAGTGTTTTGCCAAGATGGCCTTCATGCGCACCTTTGACTATCCTAATCCTAAGATCACTGGGAGGAACGAGTCTATCACCACGCATGAGGATACCACCCTCCATGGAGAGTTCATCAGAAACTTTGACAAAGGTCTGAAGGGACACATGAACATTCTTTTCCCTAGGCCACCCTCCTTTGACAAATTTGATTACTTCACAAAGCAAAGTGTCATTGGACAAATGCTCCCTCCACTCTCTCTCACTAATAGAACGCATATCATCAACCCCAACAAAAGCCACAAAACAGTCCTCTTCATCATAATCTTCCTCATAATCCTTGTGAGGATCAACATCAACAGGATTTCTAGAAAGATAATCGGCCCTTATGTTCTTATTGCCAGGTATATAGCTGACCTCAAAATCGTATTGGAGCAGTTTAGTTGAAAGTCTGGCAATCCTAGGAGAATGGTCTTTAATCCGAACACCAGTGAGGATAGAAACCAAAGGACTATGATCAGTCCTCAGACGAAAGCGTTTACCCCAAATATACGGATTAAATTTTCTAATAGCCCAACAACAAGCTAAGAGTTCTTTTTCAATAACTGCAAAGTTGGACTCCGCTCCACGAAGAACTCTTGAAGCATAACCAAGAGTGTGCTCCACCCCATTAACTTCCTGAGTGAGGACAGCCCCTAAACCAAAACTACTGGCGTCCACAGTGATGGTGCACAACAAATTGGGATTAAAGGGCTTCAAAACTTTAGACCCAGTAAGTTCTTGTTTGATCCAAGAATTTTTTTTTTCACAATTTGCATCCCATAAGAAAGGTACTTCTTTCTTAAGCATGTTAGACAATGGTTGGACTCTAGTGGCATAATCAGGTAAGAACCTAGCATAGAACTCACACAGTCCAATGAACGACTTCAAACCACACTTGTCTCTGGGTGCAGGACTGTCGACGATGGCTTTGACAAGCCCAGGTCTGGGTTCTACCCCCTTCTCAGATAACACGTGTCCAAGATATTCTACCTTGGGCGCTCTAAAAATGCACTTCTCTTTCTTTAAAACAACCCCCGCATTACTCAGAGCTTCCAAAACTTCTTTTAAAGTTTTATCATGGTCATCACAACTTTTACCATGAATAAGCACATCGTCTTGAAAAACGACCACACCCTTGATGTTCTTCAAGATATTGGTCATGATCCTTTGAAAGACTGCTGCCGCAGAGGCCAACCCAAAAGGCATACGGCAATATTGAAAAGAACCTATTGGGGATACGAAAGCAGTAAAGTGTCTGGAAGCAGGATCGAGGACCACCTGGTGATATGCGGATGCTAGATCCAGCTTGCTGAAACACCTGGAACCATCAATAAGTGACAACATGTCGGGGATCTTAGGCAGGGGAAATGAATCAACCCATATATTCCTATTTAGGCTGCGTAAGTCGACACAGACACGAAGCTCCCCAGTCTTTTTCTTAGCAACCACAAGGGGAGAAAGCCATAGAGAGGATTCAATGGGTTCAATTATTCCCTTGCTACAAAGGTCATAAAGTTTAGACTCGAGTTGCTCCCGCACACTGAATGGGACGTTTCTCAGTTTGTGTTTAATTGGGATTGCATTGTCTTTGACACGGATGGTGTGCATGAATCCTTTCACTTCCCCCAATTTACTGCTAAAAACCCTAGGAAAATCTTTAGCTAAAGTGCAGACAAAATCAACGTCTTGAGTGGAAAGGAAATCGTTTGTGGGAGAACTGTCCTCGGATTGAACAACTGCAATGGAAATGGGATCTTTGGTTCCAGGGCGGAGAACCATCTTAAATAACCCTTGGTGAAACCACCCAAGGATGTTCAAGCCTTTGACTGAGACATACACTTTGCCAAAAATTTTCCTCCCTCTGAATTCTATGGAATCTTCAAAATATCCCAATAGTTCAATCTTCCTGCCTTCATAATTTAAAGGTAGTCTGTCTGGAGGAGAGAGTTTGCGATCACCCCAAACTTCCTCGAAAAGTTCCTGGGTCAGCATAGTTATTCGGGCTCCAGAATCAACTAACAGGCAAACTATTTTATCTCCGATACCAAAATCAGAATAAGGATCTACACATTCTGACTCGGGATCTTCAATGCTAACCACAGCTACCATATCTCTCAGATCATCTTGAATACTAGTATCGTCCTGAGAGAAATCGGATACATATGCAACTGAAGTGGGGTTATAATTACTGTTCCATTGTTTACTAGATTGAGGGAAAGAAGAGTTTCTTTTTACATTTTGGCATACTTTAGCAAAATGTCCCACTCTGCCACAAAGTCTACATGTGACACTCCTAGCTGGACAAGGACGACCAGACTTCGAATGAGGAAAATTCCCACATTTAAAACATACATTTGTTTGTTTGAAGAATTTGTTGTCGGCACGACCTAAAGTGCCCATCTTATTATCAACAACCTTTACAGAACTGACCACAGTTTCATCTTTAACACTGGAGGAGGAAGATCTAATATCTAATTCTTTGACAGAAACTTTAGAAAATTCGATACTTTTCGCTACTCGCACAGTCTCTTCTAGAGAGGGATTATCAAGTGAGAGCAACTTCTGTTGAATATTTTTATCTAAACATTTGCAAATATACTGGTCTCTTATCATTTGGTCCCTAAAATTTTCGAACTCGCACTCTGCACTCAATATCCTAAGTGTAGAAATAAAATCCTCCACCTTCTCCCCTTGTTTCTGCTCTGACTTGAAGAATTTGTGCCTTACAACAACTATACTAGGTTTAATATCAAAACGCAGTTCAAGCAGTTTCACTGTTTAATTGTAGTCATCCAGATCGTCTTCTTCAGGAGCATGTACCAAGGGGGGTAAATGCTTGAAAATTGAGCGTCCTTCAAATCCCAAACTGTTCAGCAGCAGGTATTTCTTTCTTTCCGCCCTGTATCTGGACGCACCAACAGCCCCTAAGTAAGTGGTGAAAGCGTCAAACCACTTTTTCCAGGCGATTGGAGGGTCACCCGGAAGATCAAGAAATGGTGGAGGGGGAGAAACGGCTTGTAAGCTCATGTTTGTATGGGCGATAAAAAGTGGTGGAGAGATACACAGTCAAAATGTAAGATGAACGTAGGAACAATCAAAAGTTGTTGTTTACTGCTGACAAGTGACTCAAAATGTCACCGTAACCGGGATAGATCAAAATTGTCTCTTCGTAATGTGAAGGAAAATAGTTAAAACCCTGTTTCCTTGCTTCGTGGTCATACAAATTATGAGACGATTGCCACTCACCTCGTGAAAATTCACTTCGTGAAAGTTAATTTCATGGAACAGTTCTGCACAAAACTCCTGCAATAAAGCGCTTCTGTTTGAGCTTTGAAACTCGCTAACTTTTGTTGCACGTTAGCGGTGTGACAATAAACTTTCAGAAAAAAAAACGGAGATGATCACAAAATGGCCTCTAACGTTGCGTTCCAACGTAAGGGCGTCGCGTTCCAGTGACGTTTCTGGGATTGGCCTACGCCAGTTGCGTAGAAAAATACATTTGCTCCAGTGGCTGGGCGTACAGTAATACGTAAATGGCGTAAGTAAGATACGCTTGGAGCGCAACTGACGCGACTGAACGGACTGACGGGAGACTGCTGCCGCTTCTCATTAGAAGACTTTTAAGAAAGTACAGTACCTTTTTCTTGTTTTCTTGGGGTCGGCGAGGTTGGGGGAAAAAACGGGTGAACTGGTTCTCTCAGCCGCTCGCCGCTCGACGTATTCTCGAGTGGCAGTTCGGTTCTTCTGGGCACTCTTCGTCTTCTGTTTTCAATGTATGGCCGAACATCAGATTCGCCGCATATTACCCCGTAGATGCACGCGTGGAGGGCAGACACTTGTTCAGGAATCGTCGCCACGTTTTTTTGTAGTGATTCAGTCGTAGGCAGATTGATCTTTAAGATGATTTATTATAACAAGTGCTGCGCAGCAGCTCCCACAGCCAAACAGATCATCTAATACAGTTAAGGTTCAAACAGCATTCTAAATAAGAATACAGTTGGCAAAGGATGTAGAACACAGGGCATAGATAATTCTATAAAGACTAGAAGGCAAACCTAATCAGAACACTACAGAATCTTAAATACCGAATTTCATGCAAATTCGGTATTTTAGGGGTCACCTACATCTCAAGAGTCTTATTTTTCCATTTCTTATTTACCGATTCGGTAAATTTACCGAATCGGAAAAGTTACCGATTCGGAATATTTACCGATTCGGAAAAATTACCGAATTGGAAAAGTTACCCATTCGGAAAAGTTACTGATTCGGAAAAGTTACAGATTCGGTAAATATACCGAATTTGTAACTTTAACGATTCGGTAGTTTTTGGGCGCCCTACATCTCAATGTCCAAATACCGGTCAGTAACGGCTGAAATTCGGTATTTCCGGACGTTACCGACCGGTATTTGACTACCTACATCTGGCCCATATTGCGGTAAAAGAGAAAGATCTAGGCAAAGTAAGTAAGGAAGAAAAATAGGTAAGGTTTTAGAGTGAGGTATAGAGAATTAACGAGAGCTACAGATGTGGACAAGGAAATCTAGAGAGCCAGAGGTGTACAGTCCCCCTAAGGGATGAAGTCGAGACAGGGGTAATGTAGATAAGCGGTGAATTATAGAGAGGTAAAAGCAGCAATAGGTAGAAGTAGATAGATAGAGAGACTTGCGGAAAAATAAAGAGTTCCAAGGCAGATGGAGAGCAAAATGAGTAGATGTATAGAAAAACATGGCAGGTAAAGAGAGCAAAGGTGAAGAGAGAAAGGTAGAGAGAGAGGCATGAACGGTCAAAATAAAAATGTGGTGTAGAGCAAAAACAAGGTTGAGAAACATACTTTGAAAAGATGAAGAGACGTGAGGTTGATATAGAAGTACACAGAATTGTGAAATAGAGAAAGAGGAAGATGGTGGAGTAAGTATAAAGTATAAAGGAGGAGAAAGAGGAAGAGAAAAATAGTGAGAGGTGTAAGTGGAAAAGGTGAAGGAGGTTGTGGGGGAGATGTTTTTGTGTGTGAGAGAAGTGGTGATGGAGGTAGAGGAATATAGGTAGTCAGAAAGGAATAAGATATTTGAAGAGGTGAAAGAAAGATTACTGAGGTAGAAAGAGGAAGGGAAGGTAGAGAGATGGGATAGTGAAGTGAACTAATGGTGAGATAGATTGAAAGGTTTGATAGTCAGAGAGCACACAGGTAGAGAAAGGTGAACTAATGAGGAAGATGTGAGGTAGAGGGGAAAATGCAATTGAGGGGTGCGAGGTGAGGTAGCGGAAGGGCTGAGAGAGGTAGTGAGAGATAAGTTACTAAAGATATTGAAACAGAAAGAGGTGAGGTACAGATAGAGATGGGTTGTGTGAGAAGTGAAGTAAATGGAGGAGAGACAGGGAGGTAAGATGGAAAAATTTCAGTGAGGTACAGAGAGAGGAATGAGGTACAGATAGAGTTGAGGTAGACAGAGGGGATTGAGAGTGATGGATATAGAGATAGGCAGAAAAAATGACAAAGAGGCAAAGTCATGAGAGAGCAGTAAGGTGAGAGGAAGTTGAGTGAGCTATATATGATATATTTCAAGAGAGGTGATGTAGACAAAAGGAAATTAAAAACAACTCAGATCAAGAGAGAGTATGTAGATACATAGAGCTGTAGAGAAAGAGAGAGTGGTTAAGAGAGAGAGGGTTAGGACAGAAGAGGCGAAGTGAAGTTTGGAGAGAGAAATGCCACAGTAAGATGATTGTTCAGTTCAATTTCCACCAACTGCCAGAGAGTGTGAGGATTAAGGCCTGGTAGGGCAAGCATGCTCACGTTGGGACATATTTATCAACACTTAAAGTCTGTGTAAAGTCACTGTGCGTAATGCAAACTGGCACAAAGTCTTGATTTGAGATTTACTTTACAGCACACAATTTGTTTTGCACTGTAAATGTTATGGGTTGCTTTGCATTTCTCTGCATCAAGGGGTCTTCCACAGATGGCACATGGGTGTTTCCATGACACCTCCCATAGTTCTTTTATTCAAAGCCCTATCTAGTAACATTTATAGACAGGGCTTTACATCAAACAATACATTTAATGCCAACAGGCACAAAGTAGGAGAAAAGTATTTCTTCTTCTTTCTATATGCAGGTGGGCTGCACAGTACAGCACACATTAAAATGGGGAATGTTTTAAAGTTAGTCTAAGCATGGTGTTTTGTGCTGTAAGGCTAGCCTTCCAGAAAAAAATCTATTGTAGATTCACGCATAAACCTTTGCTTTGTAGTGCGAAGGTGTGTGCATGGCACAAGGCTCTCAGGTTGTAGGCCAGTGTGCATAAACAGAGCAGCAGTGCCACATGTCAGTAGATATGGTTCTTTTCCACTCACTCCTTTTCATGCAATGCAGTGCAGCATTGCATACAATAGAAGTAATTTTGCCTCAGTGTTTCTGCTATTTATGATCAATTGTCAAATTAGAAAAATAATCTGCTGTTTATGAGCACAGTTATTTTGACTGTCCCTCTAACTTTACCAGTGGCCGCCTTGGAAGGTTAGGGTCTTGGGAAATGTACAACTTTGCCCTTGCCTTAAAAAGGTATAAATGTTTTTGGGTAGCCCCTAATTAATAAATAACTGTTTTTTACATCATCTGAACATTCTGTGCACTGGATACTTCAGTATTTAATCACTGTTCTGTATATTTCCTGAATTAAATTACAGTTTTCAGAAGCAAATCTGACATTTTAGCAAATACCATTGTCATACTTAGATATTTAAGCCCAATCGGTAAAAAACTACCATTCCCAGCAAGAACAGCGCTACCAGTAGCGGTCGGTGGTGGGAGTGTTGCCGGGCGGTGACGTGGGGCAGGGGAGGGGCAGGGTGGGGGGTAGTAAAGTACTGAATACGGCCACATACATGCAAGTAAACATATAAATAAATAAAACAAATTTTGCTGCGCGCACTGCATAGCCAAATGCGATGCAGTGCGCGCAACGAAATTCGTTTTATTTATTTATATGTTTACTTACCTGTATTTGGCCGTATTCTGTACTTTACTACCCCCCACCCGGCCCCTCCCCCACTCCACGTCACGGCCCGACAGCACTCCCACCACAGACCGCTAATGAGCGCTACTTGCCCATACGTGAAGACTGGCTGAAAGGGTAGCACATAATATGGAACCACAAAAGTGAGAAACCGAAAATAAATTATACATTTCTCAGACTACAAGGCTATCAACTGTGAAGTTCCTTTTTTCCGATGAAGTGAGCTTCACTGAATGAAAACTTTGGATATGAATGAATTCTCCAAGCCAGAGACTACAATGACAGTAAGAAAGCTCGGTTGGTTAGGGCATTTACTGCTGCTGTCTCTTTGCTGCTTGAAGCTCTCATGCTTCAGTCCCAGTAAGCAGGGGCGTAGGAGACACACAATTTCGATGGGGTGGGCGGGGGCAACATAGACGGCTTGGGGACTTTTCATTTACCCTATAGACAGTGCCCATCGTCTGAGAGCCACAGACTTCAATAAATGTATACAGTCAAATAGTTCTGAAGTGAAATAGCAAGAAAGGAGGGCATGCCATCACAGTCTGTAATTATGCTTTATTGATAATTACATTCCGGAAAGTAATTAGAAAATATGTGAAAAAACATGATCCTTCATCTTCATGCACCAAGCAAACAAGGGTGGTAGAGAACAAAGGAAGAATAAACAACATTTTCTTAGCAACATTCATAAACCTTGAAATGCAACTGAACTAATCAGAAGCCACTCGTTGGGCTGCAGGCAGTTATAATAAAATCCTGAACTTTTATTTGAAAATACAAATATTTTCTTCCTGTTCACTATGGAGTACAAATTATATTGCTATTGTCTGTATGTCACATAATTCCATCATCTCTTTAGATATGTTGCATATGGCATTATTCAGTCTTTTCTGGGACATAATAGACCTCAGCCACATTTACAGTTATGGAGACCAATTACGTTTTTCTCACCTTCAAAGAAGATCATTGAATAACAAGGATAACCTGCTGTGGATTCACAACGTATTTTTATAAAGCCTCTCTCTCTGGCATTTTCTTCAAATTAAGTCAGCCAGTTCTGGCCCTGAAGAGTACTTAAACATACTTGATAATACAGTTAACTGAGGTGAGGGAAGCAAAGGGTCAATTTATTGGTGTCTTGTGTGTGTCTCTGTGCCCATTTTTGAGGCTTCAGTCCATACTGCCAATCTCTGCAATACACGATCAGTCTTTTTGAAAGATGAAGCTGTAATCACTCTTTGAATTTTAATGGATGTGTTTAATGCATCGTGCTGTAAGGAAGTCACCATCCCTCAATTACCTCGACTAAAGCTTGACTGCCCACTGTTGCGAGCTAGTTGTATAAAGGCTTATTGAATTGAATTTAAAAGTATCTTAGGCAATGGGGCACCAATAATAAAAACAGTATCTGTTGGACTTGGCCCTTTATGCAGGGTCACCCCCAAACTTTTTGCCTTCTCCCCTCCTGTTTTCTGAAACACGTTTTTGTTGGCTTTTAAAACTTTGTGTTCTTTACCACTCCTAACCAATGGTAAAGTGATTGTGCTATCTCATTTAAACATGGTAAAGTTGGCTTACAGCCATTTGGCGCATTTCATTTACTTATAAGTCCCTGGTAAAGTGGTACTACATGTCCCCAGAGCCTGTAAAGTAAATGCTACTAGTGGACCTACACCATTTATTGTGCCACCCCCTTAAGTAGCCCTTCAAAACATGTCTCACGCCTGCCACAGCAGCCTGTAGTGCAGTTTTAAACTGTCATTTCACCCTGGCAAAATCAACCCTTTGCCAGGCCTAAACCTTCTTTTTTAACTCATATGTTGGCCATGTGTTTTTAAGTTTTATATGTCATGGTAGTGAAAACCTCTTAACTTCATTTTTCACTACTGCAAGGCATGCCTCTCTTATAGCATAACATTGGGTTACCTTATTACATTTAATAAGCGATGACATTGAATTTGGAGCAGGCAGGAAATTTGAGTTTGATGTCTAAAGACTTATAATTTAAAACCCTCTTTAATGGTAAAGTCACAATTTTGAAAATGACACTTTTAGAAAGTTGGCATTTTGTGTCCTAGCCATTTGGTGACTGCAGCATATGTCCTGAGTCATATGACTGGGTGTAGTTGGCAGTTTGCCTTTGTATATTCCCCCCAGACAGGGAGACAAAGGGGGTTTATGCATTGGCAGGATGGGAGGAGAGGGATTGTTCCTTGGCCCAATTACATTTTAAAGGGGCTGCCTCAGCACACTCACAAAAAACTTGACACCAGTCTATTGCTAATCCAGACCCTTAGGAGGCTGGACGCAGCAGAAGGAAAGAAATTTCAGAGTCAGATGTAGGGGAAGTCTAGAAGTTTCTCCCATTCAAAAGACGGCACCAGGTACACACATTGGACCCTCATACCAACTCTTTAGTATACTCCTGGACCTGTGGAAGACTACAGAAGGATTGCCTTGTACTACAGAGGACTGCCCTGTTGCATGAGGCCTTCCTTGTTTTTCAGGTGACTACCCTGCTGTTTGAGGCCTACCTCATTTCTCAGAAGACTGCCCTGCTGCTACCAGGGGGCTGCCTGGCTGCTTGAGGTCTGCCTTGGTCTCCAGTGGACTACTCTATTGCTTGAGTCCTGCCTTATTCTTCGAACGACTGCCCTGCTTCTTGAGGCCTGCCTTGATGCTTGATAGAGAGAGGACCATCTCCTTGAACCCAGGAATACCAGAGTAACTCTAAGGGTCATGTGGCTGACCTCCTGTTGTGAGATATAGGGTCATAAGAACCTTCAGGGGCCTCCCTGCGATTGGCAGCAGCCATGCCGCAATTGACCCTGCCTGGACTTGCAACTGGACCTGCCTCGACCTGCAATTCGACCTGCCTGAGCCCTGCTGGCCTCTGCTGGAGTGAGTGCCTGATTCCCAAGAGATGCCTCCCCTGGTCCTGGAAACTTGGCTGTGGACTGCAGTACTAGTAAGCTGCTGATTATTTCATTTTTATTTATCTGTTGCACATTCTGGTTGGAGGGTTATTGTTTGAGTGCACATCTGCGTGTTGCTGGGTGCACTGCTTGGGGTAGCTGGGCTTTGATACCATTTTAAAAACTACTTTTAAAACTGTTGAAGTGGATTACATAACACTATTTCACATTTTAGCCTGAACTTTTAGCCTGATCGATTATTTTGCATGTGAAAGTGGACACAAGCTTGTTTTTTTGTGCCCTTGGTCCCTGTGCAGCGCGCCATCTTTCCTCCTCTTTGCAGGGACACATTTCAGACGCCATTATGTCAGGAAAACAGTCTAGCTCTTGTTGACTGGCACCCCGTTGTCTATTTAATGCAAGCCGCGAGGTGGACATGTAGCAGGAGTGCCGCTGGCATGCCTAAGGCACGCCAAAGGCAAGCCTATCTGTGTCCAAATCGCAGCCAGCACTGGCCATGCAGGATGATTATAAACTGTAAGATCATAACATGGCCTAGAGAGTCTCTTATGGCTTTAAAGAGCAATTCATGTTCAGGCAACCCATGTGCCAACCTGGAGGATGGGTTCTCTGAGTATCACTTCCAAGATTGTAGTTTCAAATGTAATGCTCTGGGAGGGTCGGAGGGAGGAAACGGGGTGACTACTGAGTCGTCTAACATGAAAGACACCAGGGTAAGAGCCTGCCTGATAAATTGCAGGTCTCTGCCTAAGCATGTCGATGACATTTGGTTGGCTCTGATACACAAAACTTGGGACTTGATGTTCTTAACTGTAACTTAGATTAAGGTTGAATCCAATCCAGACCTGACCCTTGCTATCCCTCCCGGATTCCGAATAATGTGCGCCAACCAGAGTGGAGAAAGGCTGGGGGGACGGGTGGCGATTATTTTGAAGGATACCTGGGAGATCTCCACATGTAAGCTGAATAAATTAGGCAATATTGATGGCTTAATCTTCTGCATTAAGCTCTCTCTAGCTTGCTCCTTTGCAGGGCTATAGCTATATAGGCCACCAGACTGCCCTCCTAGCCTTACTCCAAAATTATGTAATGTCATTGCTCAATTGTCACTACACTATGCCAACTTTACCATACTAAGAAATGTTTATCTACATGTAGGTGATTCTTGCTGTACCCAGGCATCCCAGTTAATTTCAACACTTAATGGCTTTAACCTTCTTCAGTTTGTTACATCTCCTACTCATAGAGCAGGTCAGACATTAGATCTAATCTTTTCAAATATTCAAAATCTGAAATTGGAGGACCCTCTTCGGTTGGTATGGACGGTTCATTTCCTTGTCCCTTTCTCGTTTGGCATGGAGAATAAGCAATTGTTTAGTGAAAAACGAACTGAATTAAAGAGGAACTGGAAAAAGGTAACAGTAGACACATTGGGGTCTACCTTAAAAGCGACAGAGCCTACGCTGTTGGGCAATCCCGACAGAGATTCCTCCTATTTGAACTTGTGGATTACGTCTGTCCTAAATACAGTAGCACCACTCAGGTCAGTCACCACCGCTAGAACATCACCCTCCACCCACTGGGTTTCGGTTGAACTGAAAATGAAAAACAACAGATGCAAGAGGTTAGAGCGCTGCTGGAGAAAGACCTACAATCCAGTTGCAAAAGATGCCTATAGGGAGGCGTTGAAGAAATTCTGCAAATTGTTGAAGTTGGCAAGTAGAGAATACTTGGTTAGCTGCAGAAAGAGTTCTGAAAATTCTGCAAAGGACATTTTTAAGATTGTTAGATCTTTTTACCAACCCAGCAGCATTGGATGGTATCATTCACCCGTCCCCCTCTCTGTGCACAAGCCTATCAGATTTCTTCGAGAAAACAATTCAAAAATTGTATTCCTCATTTCCAGCTAGGGTAAAGGCTTTGGCTATACAGCAATCTGTAACCTCTAACACTTCTAGCTCCTTGGCATAATTTCTTTCTATAACAGCTGAGTAGTCATTGGCTGAACTTCTGAGATGCAAGTCAGGCTCCCCTGGAGATCCCTGCCCCCCCCCCACAGATTTTTAGATCATTGGCCCTACTGTTAAACCTGGTACTGAATTACATCTGGAATTCCTCTCCTAAAGCTGGCATATTTCCAGACATTTGGAAACAAGCATTCTTACTTCCATTGTTGAAGAAACATAATGCTAACCCAGTTGTACTAAGCAACTTTGACCGATTTCCCTTCTGCCGGCACCCACAAAAATGCTAAAGAAGCTGTCTCAGTTACAGTTAGCTGATTTCATCGAGGTGAAAGGCCTCCGTCATGATGCCCAATCTGGCTCCCACCCTGGATACAGCACGGAGACAGCCATGGTAGAAGTGGCAGAGTCTGTGAGGATGAATGTTGATGGTGGTGCATCAGTCATGTTAGTCCTGTTAGACCTATCAGCAGTATTCAACACAGTTTCACACCCGATCTTACTGGAAAGAGTAAGTCAGTCTGGCATTTGGGGGGTTCTCTGTCTTGGATCCGGTCTTATCTTGAAATTTGTTCCCAACAAATTTTCCTTCAGCCATTTTAATTTACACAAAAACCTCTATTGTGTGGAGTGCCTCAGGGCTCTGCTTTGAGACCGTTCATTTTTACTTGGCACCACTGTCTGCGCTCATTGCATCATGGCGGGTGAAGGTTGTCTCTTATGCGGATGATACTCGGTTAGTGTTCTCTTTCAAAGAACAGTCTGCTGCTGCCTTCCACAAATTCAAGGAATGCTTGCTATATATTTCCAGCTGGGTGAATAGTATATGCTTGAAATTAAATACATTAAGACGGAGGTCCTGTTTTTCAGTCAGACTCCCCCTCCCCCATTGTGCCTTTGGTGCCCTGCAGACCTGGGACCTCGGCCGATTCCAGCGGAGGTAACAAGAAATCTTGGCATGAAG
This sequence comes from Lissotriton helveticus, assembly GCF_964261635.1. Lineage (NCBI taxonomy): Eukaryota > Metazoa > Chordata > Amphibia > Caudata > Salamandridae > Lissotriton > Lissotriton helveticus. The sequence goes on along the minus strand of NC_136065.1, from coordinate 247,400,390 downwards.
TGGGAGATGAATTTATCTTTCACGGCAAAGGTACAGCAGTTTCTTCAGCGTTCTTCAGAAAGCTGAAAAGCATGAGGAAATTCATCCATTTGTTCCCAAAGAAGAGCCACAGCATCATAGTACATGCGCTGGTGACCTCACCGTTGGATTACACCAACAGTTTAAATCTGGGGTTGCCAGCCTACCTTATACACTAACTACAGATGGTTCAGAATGCTGCAGCAAGGCTGATTCACCGGCTCCCCTTCCGTCATCATATATCCCCCCTACCTGAGACAGTTACATTGGCACCCAGTGGCTAAGAGGATAGAATTTAAGGCTTTGACCTTTGATTTCTGAGCCAAGGGGGACATGGGCCCAGGCTACCTCAAGCTAAGGCTCAGCCTATATCGACAGGAACAGATTATAAGATCCAACTACCAGCATCTCCTCTGCATCCTTCAATATGCCAAGACCCGACAAGGGGATATGTCCTTTTCGGTCAGGACCGCAAGAATGTGGAACTCTTTGCCATCTCATTTGCACTAGATAGAATCAGAGCATGAGTTTAGGAAGGCCTTAAAACCTGGTGCTTCACTGCTGTAGTCTGCGTAGAGCCAGGACACCTCTGTTTGAAGTAACTGTACATTTTATAAATGTCTATTGTATTGTATTGTATGTATTGAGCTCCTCCTTTGAAATCCTGAAGTTTTGAACTCTGCGCACAGGAATTTGATAAGGTAATCTTTTTCAGTGGAACTAACCTGGTCCCTATATCCAGCCCGCACTCTATCGTGGTCGACCTCAACTTATGACTTTGTCCCCGTCTAGCGACGGGACACCCACAGTTAGAGCATTCTTCCTCTTGACACTATTTTTACTTAAACCTTTAAAATTGCATATCTCTGATTCTACTGATAGTTTTTTTGAAATATCGGTCTGATTGTATTTATTACATGTTACTCTATTTTATAAATTCGGGTGAGTTACTTTCTTTTGTTGTGTTTTTTTTAGTTTAAAAAGCTTTATTAGATCAAATATTCAAAGTAAAACATCAGTGTAAAGTACAATTCACAATGCAATGAGAACAAGGAAAAAAAAAAGGTATAAAAGGATGAAGAAACCTGATAGGTACAGTATAAATATGAATTGTAAAATACAAGTAATCCCCAAGAAAAAGGGAAAAACATAATGCATATACTAAGAGAACGTGCTTTTTTGAAATTTATGAGTAAGAAAGAAAAGAGAGAAAGAAAGAAAGAGAAAGGAAAGGAGAGAGTGAAGAAGGGAAGAAGAGAAGAGAACAGAGGAAGAAAGAGAAAATAACATAGTAATAACAACAATAAGGCATATTATGTAACACATCTGGAAAGAAAATCAGTTAAAGGTAACCATAACATATCTCTTTTAATCAAAAGAGAAGTAGTTGTTGCATGGGCACGATCAAGTCTATGATGATGGCATAACAGGTTCCACCATGCAGTATAAGAGATTTTAGATGTGTCTTTCCAATTTGTAGTAATAATCTGCAAATAAATAGCTATAAACAAGTCTATAAATTTACGAACAATATTAGAAACATTCCATATAGGAGAAGAACCACCCAGAAAGATATGTACAATATCAAAAGCGTTATTGGAGCCCAAAATGTCGTTCAGCTTGCACCATATGTTTTTCCATTGGGAAATAACCAGAGGACATTGGAAAAACATATGAAAAAATTTACTATCAGGACCAGCATTGACTAGAAGCTGAGTCTTTAAACTTGAAAAGGTCAGAAGGAGTAAGAAAAAGTCGATTATAAAAGAAATATAGAGTCTGAGTAGTGCTAGCTGAACGACACATAGAGTGAATCCCAGACCAGACGGAATCCCAGACGGGAAAAGAAAATTCCTGTGCTAGATCTTTCTCCCAAAATATAAATAGTAGCAGCTTTGTGCGGGGTAATGAAATCTAAAGGAATAGAGTTAGGTGGAATGTCATCCGAGAGGGAGATGTGGTGTGAGATAAGAGAAGATAAAGCTAGCTTAAAATCTGGGAACTGGGAAGAATACTTATTAGATAAATGAAAAGACGAACAGATATCCGAGAAATTCATTAAAGAACCATGGGATAAAAGCTTATGAATGAGTATAATACCTGTATCGATTATGTAGTGTATCAGGGACCCCCTGGTGAGGATAGAAATCCTGGGTCCGGGAAATAGATCAATACAAAGGTATAAACCCAGGCCGAAAATTATAAAAGCAACCAAAGGCTATTTAACAGACAGGGTATATATAAGACAACACACAAATTAATAGACTTTGCTGGTATATAAAAATTTAATTATATTGATAAAACAATCAATCAAATACATATAGGCATACAAAACTAATGCATTAGATACATATGATACAATAAAAAAAGTATGTCTTTTTTTTATCAATTTCTTAAAAGGGACATTTGTTCTGATAGAAATGCAGGATTAAAAATATGGTCATCCTAGATTCTATTGGGAGGGCTGTTTGTCAACGCGTTTCGACACGTAATTGTGTCTTCATCAGGACAAAATTTATGCAGCCGGATATCTAAAGAGAACAAAACATATTTTAGATTCTCAGAACATACAGTACTGTGTGTTACAAGGCAGAAGAATGTACATTTACGTAGCCAGGTTTGAAGATAACAAATGTATGATATTGCTGAAGTTTAGATTTTTCACATCTTGACAATAGTTCAAGGTAAAACAATCTGTATAGGACCTTGCCCTTAGTACATGGTTTTGCGATGTATAGGCCTTCCAGATATATTTGATAAATACATTCAATCGCGTATTGACATTATTCTATTAAAAGCATCCTTATGTGAAAAAAGAAGGGAAAGGAAAGATAAGGTAGAGAGGCAAAGAGGTTTGGGGTCTAGAGAATCTTCATTACTCCAGTTGCTAGTGCAACCATTGTGAATTTTAGTATTTTATGCCTATTGTTTGTTTCTATATACTAAAGTTTTAACACACTCATTTTGATGGCATTCCCTAATATTGATCTAATCTAATTATCTATGCACTTCTATATTTATAGGACTCAAAGGAGTCACTCACCTTTATTGGTGAGATAGGAACGATTTCGTATAGAGACGATATAAGCAGCTATTTTTAGAGGCACATTTATTCAAGGGCACATTTATTCTTTTCTTTATGTATTAAGCTATTATTTCTCTTTTCCCTTCGTGCCCTTATCCTTTTGTTTGGATGATCGAGCCAAGGTTAAGTGTACATCGGTGTTTTCTCAATGTTAGCAATTCAAGCTGATGTAACCGATTATATCTTGCATTTACTGTGATAGACCAGTCTATTTTTCATCGTCTAACATTGAGTATAAGATGTCTTACCTAGACTAGCCTTCTCAGCATTTTGGAGAATTCAGAACGAAAAAAGCGTAGAGTAGGGCACCTTTCTTTTCTTTTTCTTTCAGTCTTGGTATGTGAAACTTATTAAAAGAACAGGATTCCTAGCTTTTAGTCAATCAATACCAATGGCTTAACATAGAAGCCCTAATTTGCATAAACTCGTTCTATGATCCCGTTCTGTGATTTGCATAGCATCGTGTTACCTGTAGCTGGTGGTTTCACTGCATACATCCCACTCTTCGTTTCAGAAAGTTAAAACTGATGTACTCTTTAAAAACAGATATTCTGAAACAGAAGTGAAGATACAAGGTTTACTATGCAACCTTTGTTCTGTCTCTGAAACCTTTGTTCTGTCTCTGAACGTGCTCCCTGATTTTTTTATACCACTTCTAAATAAAATTATCGTTCTTTTAAATGATCTATTTACTAATAGCACCGGTGGAAAAACGCTCACTGGGGAGATCGAATAACATTCAGATTTCTTATATACAACTAAAGATATATACAATGCAAAATGCATTACACCTGAGAGTCATTTATATGTAAGCGGCGTGTTTTGACCTTAATAGATTATGCTATTGGTGCCATGTTTCCTCGGTTTCCAAAGCTTTAGAAATATGAAAACGTCTGCCTGAGACGTCGTGTGTGGATTAGATTTGTCTCTCTAGATAGAAATAATAGAGAGAAAACATAATAACTGCGGTGGTAATGATTCAGGATAGTTTTGTTATTTCTCAGTGCATTTATTGAACAAGGCAAATTTTTACCTGTGTCGCACAGTAAGGGTGGAGATAAAATAAGAAAAAAGAAAGAGGTATACTGGATTTTTACCCTTGGTACATTTAACCATGGCCTAAACCACGATTCACCCTGGGAGAATGCAATTATATAGATAAGAATGATAGGCATATAGTTATGACGACATAGGTACTTCTGTTTATACTAAAAAGAAAATAAGTATCATCATTAATAATAGGTATATTTTGCCGAAAACTACCTATTTGCATAAAGTTAGAACCTCTTCAAAAATATGATTGACTAACATGAATACATAAGCAGTCAAAATAAGGTTTAGAAAAATATGACAACATTATATCAACCACGTGAACACTTTGGCTTTAAATGTGGGCGTGTGTCTACCGTTATGACACTGGAGGTGTTTGGTATAAATACCAATGAGAAGGCAACTTACATACCCTTCCTTTTTTCTGCACCAGCCGAGGCGCCGTGAAGCACAAGTCTGTCATAAGCTCTACTGGTAAGATTTTGAGAATAGGAGAATTAAAATACTCATTTCCTTTCCATTGTTAAATGGTATCGAACCTAGGGAAACCTGCTAATAGCCTGGCTGCACTCTTATATCTTGCAGTTTGGAACTTCGATTTTAAAAACACGCTTTATAATTGGGAAGCCAAGAAGACTTTGTGGCCATAGAGCAAGGAACTACATTTTCCATTTCTATCATGCTCATGGAGCCGAACAAACAAGGTCTTTAGATCACGAAGCGACACAGGTAAAAATTTGCCTTGTTCAATAAATGCACTGAGAAATAACAACACTATCCTGAATCATTACCACCGCAGTTATTATGTTTTCTCTCTATTATTGCTATCTAGAGAGACAAATCTAATCCACACACGACGTCTCAGGCTGACGTTTTCATATTTCTAAAGCTTTGGAAACCGAGGAAACATGGCACCGATAGCATAATCTATTAAGGTAAAAACACGCCGCTTACATATAAATGACTCTCAGGTGTAATGCATTTTGCATTGTATATATCTTTAGTTGTATATAAGAAATCTGAATGTTATTCGATCTCCCCAGCTAGCGTTTTTCCACCGGTGCTATTAGTAAATAGATCATTTAAAAGAACGATAATTTTATTTAGAAGTGGTATAAAAAATCAGGAGCACGTTCAGAGACAGAACAAAGGTTTCAGAGACAGAACAAAGGTTGCATAGTTAACCTTGTATCTTCACTTCTGTTTCAGAATATCTGTTTTTAAAGAGTACATCAGTTTTAACTTTCTGAAACGAAGAGTGGGATGTATGCAGTGAAACCACCAGCTACAGGTAACACGATGCTATGCAAATCACAGAACGGGATCATAGAACGAGTTTATGCAAATTAGGGCTTCTATGTTAAGCCATTGGTATTGATTGACTAAAAGCTAGGAATCCTGTTCTTTTAATAGGTTTCACATACCAAGACTGAAAGAAAAAGAAAAGAAAGGTGCCCTACTCTCCGCTTTTTTCGTTCTGAATTCTCCAAAATGCTGAGAAGGCTAGTCTAGGTAAGACATTTTATACTCAATGTTAGACGATGAAAAATAGACTGGTCTATCACAGTAAATGCAAGATATAATCGGTTACATCAGCTTGAATTGCTAACATTGAGAAAACACCGATGTACACTTAACCTTGGCTCGATCATCCAAACAAAAGGATAAGGGCACGAAGGGAAAAGAGAAATAATAGCTTAATACATAAAGAAAAGAATAAATGTGCCCTTGAATAAATGTGCCTCTAAAAATAGCTGCTTATATCGTCTCTATACGAAATCGTTCCTATCTCACCAATAAAGGTGAGTGACTCCTTTGAGTCCTATAAATATAGAAGTGCATAGATAATTAGATTAGATCAATATTAGGGAATGCCATCAAAATGAGTGTGTTAAAACTTTAGTATATAGAAACAAACAATAGGCATAAAATACTAAAATTCACAATGGTTGCACTAGCAACTGGAGTAATGAAGATTCTCTAGACCCCAAACCTCTTTACCTCTCTACCTTATCTTTCCTTTCCCTTCTTTTTTCACATAAGGATGCTTTTAATAGAATAATGTCAATACGCAATTGAATGTATTTATCAAATATATCTGGAAGGCCTATACATCGCAAAACCATGTACTAAGGGCAAGGTCCTATACAGATTGTTTTACCTTGAACTATTGTCAAGATGTGAAAAATCTAAACTTCAGCAATATCATAAATTTTTTATCTTCAAACCTGGCTATGTAAATGTACATTCTTCTGCCTTGTAACACACAGTACTGTATGTTCTGAGAATCTAAAATATGTTTTGTTCTCTTTAGATATCCGGCTGCATAAATTTTGTCCTGATGAAGACACAATTACGTGTCGAAACGCGTTGACAAACAGCCCTCCCAATAGAATCTAGGATGACCATATTTTTAATCCTGCATTTCTATCAGAACAAATGTCCCTTTTAAGAAATTGATCAAAAAAAGACATAACATTTATTATTGTATCATATGTATCTAATGCATTAGTTTTGTATGCCTATATGTATTTGGTTGATTGTTTTATCAATATAATTAAATTTTTATATACCAGCAAAGTCTATTAATTTGTGTGTTGTCTTATATATACCCTGTCTGTTAAATAGCCTTTGGTTGCTTTTATAATTTTCGGCCTGGGTTTATACCTTTGTATTAATACCTGTATCGATCCATTCCTTCCAAAAGAGAGCTTTATTGTTCATTTTAAGGGAGTTATTATACCATAACGGTATGAGGGAATGCAAATGAGTCTGAGAAAAAGAGGAGCGAAACAGTGAGAGGGAAAGCGCCCTGGAGAGTTTGAAAGTGGGTGAAAGGAGTTGTTTAGGGGGTTGAGATAAATGAGTGGCAGCGAGAAAGGGGAAGGGCGAGAGTTGTGCCAACTCCAAGGCACTCCATGCAGTAGTAAGAAGAGAGGATGAATCAGATAGAAATGGCCAAACTTGTTTCAGAGTAAAGGAAGAATGAAAGCGAACAATGTTCGGAAAATTTACCCCTCCCAAGTGCTTAGGAAGCTGAAGGCGAGAGAGAGACATTCTGGATTTGCGGTTATTCCAGAGGAAACGAACAAAGATGTGATTAATTTGTGCAAAAAAGTAAGCAGGGAGAGATATGGGTAACATAGAGAGGTAAAAATTAACAGTGGGGAGAAGCATCATCTTAATAGTTGACAGTCTGCCCCACCAGGATAAAAATAATGGAGACCAACGTTCAATAAGAGCAGAGAGCTTGGATAAAATATCTCTGTGATTAGGTTTAATAGTATCTTTGATTGAGTTAGCATACAAAACACCCAAGCATTTGATACTAGTAGGATTCCATTCAAAACCCGAGTCCTGAAACATATGTGGAAGACAGTACTTATTTAGGGGTAGAACTTCGGATTTATCAATATTTAGCTTATAACCAGAGACGGGAGAATAGTCTTTGAGTAAGGAGAAAAGGGCAGGAAGGGAAGTAGAAGGGTTAGAAATATAAAGTAAAATATAATCGGCGTATGCTGTGAACTTAATATCTAATGATTTATAAACAAAACCGGAGTAAGAAGTAGAGCACCGGATCTTTTCAAGGAAAGATTCTAATGCTAAAATGAAAAGGAGGGGAGACAGAGGACAGCCTTGTCTAATACCCCTATGCAGGGGGAAGTAAGAAGATTGGGCACCATTAACCCAAATAGAGGTGGAGGGGGCTGAATAGAGCAATTGAATTAGATTAATGAAGTGAGGACTGAAGCCATGCCATCGTAGAGCTCCAAACATAAAGTCCCAGTTGACCCTATCAAAAGCTTTCTCAGCATCAAGGGTGATGGCCGCAAGGGGTTCATTCATCTTAGAAGCAAGATGAAGAATATTAAGAAAAGCTCTAGAATTATCCGTAATGGATCTACCTTTGACGAAACCGGATTGATAAATATTAATAAGGTCTGGGACTACAGTATTTAATCGAGAGGCCAAAATTTTTGCATATATTTTACAATCTGTATTGATTAAAGAAATGGGTCGATAGTTTTTGCAGAGCGAGGGATCTTTGTCTTTTTTGGGAGTAAACATAACATGGCTTGAGTAAAGGAGCCTTTGGATTCTCCCATGGCGAGAAAGGAAGCTATCAAGGAGGAGAGGTGAGGTATGAGATGATTTTTAAATTGAAAATAAAAACGAACAGTAAAGCCATCGGGGCCAGGAAACTTATCCTTGGGTAAAAGAGTTATTGCTTGTAAAATCTCTTTTTCAGAGATGGGGGCATCTAGTGGGGAGAAATCAAGATCCGTGGGAGAAGACTTAGGTATGTTAAGAAAGAAAGAGTCTATTTGAGATCGGGATGGAGTCGATTCAGGGGTATATAACGAGGAATAGTAGTGAACAAAACAAGAAAGAATTTTATCATCTGTACTATGACAAATATCATGTGAATCGGTCATAACAGCAATGCTAGATTTTTGTTTCTTGATTTTTAAATAATTAGCAAGAGATCTACCAGCTTTGTTGCGCTCACCATACATTTTGGAATTGAATTTTAACAGGTGAATACAAGCCGCTTCACAAGAAAATTTATTAAATTGGAGTTTAGCTTTAATAAGAGAAGCAAGAGCGTCTGGGGAGTTAGATGTATAAAAGAGATGCCCCAGATGTTTAATCTGTTTGAAAATAGCAGAGGACTTGGATAGGGCCTGCTTTGTCTTGCGGGAGACGAAATCAATGATAAAGCCTCGAGCCGAAGTTTTAAAGGCGTCCCAAACAAAATGAAACTGGGAAGAGGAGTTAAGATTGTTGTGAAAGAATTCATCCATAAATAAAGTAAACTGATCAATAAATTGAGGGTCCAGAAGAAGAGAATTGTTAAAACGCTAGTGACGAGAACTAGGGGTGTGAGAAGGTAGGTCAATATCAAGAATGACAGGGGCATGATCGGAAATAAGAATTGATCCAATTTCAATATTGGTCATGAATTGAAAGACATGTTGAGTGAGGAAAATATAATCAATCCGAGAGTGTGACGCATGAACAGGGGAAAAGAAAGAAAATTCCAGGGTATCAGGGTGAGACAACCTCCAGGAGTCAATTAATCCTCTAGAAGAGATTGCTTTGGAGATTTACGGTCCAGGAAAGGGTCCATTAATTGGTTACAGTCACCACCAACAATGAGGTCAACATTTGTGTGAGAGAATAAGAAGCTAGAAAAATCATTCCAAAAAGTAAGGTCTATACCAGTGGGACCATAAACATTGCAGAATGATAAAGCAGACTTATTAACTATAACATCTAAGTACAGCCATCTACCATTAGAATCCGAGATCTCATTGGAAAGTTGAGCAGACAGTGACTTGTGGAACAAAATCACAACACCATTCTTATTGTTAACTGAAGGCGAACAAAATACTTCCCCCACCCACTGCTTACGTAAAGAGGATAGGTCTTTCTGGGAAAGGTGCGTTTCCTGCAACAAAGCAACCTGACATTTCAATCTTGCTAAATGAGATAGAACTCTTTGCTTTTTTACCGGGTTGCGAAGACCCTTAACATTCCAAGATATTACTCGAAGACCATTCATTTAAAAATTAGAAAGAAAGTAAGCATGGATATAGAGAAAAATGAGGAAGGAAAGATGTACTCAATCCAAAAATCTAAAGCGTAAGAGAGGAAGGAGAAACAAATGCAGAAAGAGAAACAACCTTGAAGAAATGTACTGTATAACTACCACAATCAAGAGAGAGAGAGTAGGTGAGATGCATAGAAAATTGAAAGGAGGAAGCATAGTTCAAAGTAGAAAGCCAAAGGAAAATGGAGAAAGAATGGCAGAAGTAGGGAACGAATGCCATAAGAAAAGGAAAAGAGGAGGGAAGAGGAGGAAGAGAAGAAGAGAGGGGTGGGAGATCAGAACTCCCTGGAGAAAAAGTAAGGAAAAAAAGGATGGCAAAAAACCAGAAGGCTTCAGCCATGCAAAAAAAAGGCATGGAAGACAATAACATGAGAGCAGGAGCAGCAAAGAACAAACAGCTGCACAGCAATGAAGAAAGTCAATGCAAGATCCCAATAACATTGAAGACCGGAGGGGAAAAGAAACAGAAATCAAATGGATTGGAGACCAAACATAACAATAAAAACAAATGAAGGAAACTTACCAAACAAGTTAGAAAGGGAGGCAGCATACCGGAATGTACATAACAAATAACGACGAAGCAGCACAATGAAGGGTGAGTGGAGCCAAAACAATTGAAGGGGAGACCTAAAAAACAAGGTAAAGAGAACAAGAGGACATTACAATGAAACAAAGAAGCACAAGGCAATAAACAGAAACAAAACATGGAGACATTAAGACCTGCTTTGTTCCATCGAATTCTCTTTATGATTGTCGATGAATTTCCGGAGATCAGCTGGGTCGTCAAAGCTAAAAGTTCTCTCCTTGTAGGTGACCTTGAAGAAGCAAGGGTGGATGAGGCCGTATCTCGCATTCATGGATCTCAACGTAGGTCGTAAGTCCAGAAATTCCTTGCGACGCGCAGCTGTCAGCTTGGAAACATCTTGAGTAAAAAAAAGTTTGTGGCCAGACCATAGCAACTGCTTGTGCTGTTTAGCAGAGTGAAGAACAGACATGAGGTCAGAGTAGAGGAGAAAATAAGCGATAATGCCTCTGGGTTTAGAAGAGGTGGATGAATTTTTTGGTCCAAGACGGTGCGCCCTTTGAATATTCACATCCAAGTGCTTAGGTATACCAGTGATAGGCAAAACCTGTGACTCTAAAAATTGGATGACGTCAAACCCCTCAGAATGCTCCGGAATACCGTAAATGCGTAGGTTGTTGCGCCTATTACGATTTTCCAGGTCCTCAGAGGATTTCTTGAGCATTTCCACTTCTTTGGTGAGGCTAGCAACCTTGGCAACAACGTCCTGGGCATCACTAATGTGTTGTTCCACATCCGAAAACCTCTTATCCAGATTGGACCATTTATCGTCCAGTCTCTGTAAAGTGGTGGTGGTATCCGTCATGAAGGGACAAATGAGGCGTAACTCTTCCATGATATCCTCAAGAGTTACGGGAAGTGGAGACTTAGAGGGAGAAGGAGGGTCCTTTTTAAGGCGCGTACCGGAGGAAGCAGAATCCTTGCGTGAGGCAGAAGTGTTAGTTGAGGCTTTTGAGTTGTGAGCGTGCTCCATTGCAACGAAAGTAGAAAGGACCAATGTAGAAATAAGGAAAGGAATAAATAAAAGAGCGAGCCACCAGAGTGCACAAAAGGGTGAGTTAGTCCAAAAAACAGCAGCAGTGCTAGGAAAGGCACAGAAAAAGAAGCTGGCCACTCAAAAATAGAACAACTGTAAAACAGCAGCAACTGGTCAACATAAACCACTAGGGGTACCTCAAAAGCCAATGACGCACAGTCAAAGGAGTAATACTGAAGTGAACACAGGGTTTGAGAACATCCTTGAATCAGCAGATTAGTGCAAAAAACCTGAAGTTGCAGCAGGGATTGAGAAACAGAGGCAATTTAAAGGACATAGTCAATGTATAAGAAGAGGATATCCTTGCAGAAGAAAAACGAGTGAAAAAAAACAAAATGGCGTCCGTCGTCGAAGAAAAAGCATTTTTGCGTTTTCCTACATGAAAACAGGCATGAAGAGCAAAAAAAAGAATACCCAGCTGGTGGGGGGCATTTCCGACACCAAAATCCGCCGTTTTGGAGGGAGAATGCTTGCAGAAAGTGAGTCATTCGTGAGGAAAGCACTGCCTAAAACGAGGAGCTCAAGCCATTTTGACTGCCGCGTCGCGCGCTCTCTCCTTTTGTTGTGTTTTAACTTTATTACTGTTTGTGTGCTGCAAAAATACTTAACACAGTGCCTCAATGTTAAGCCTGACTGCTTTTGTGCTAAGCTAGCAGAGAGTTAAGCACAGGTTAATTTTGTGACTTTTGTGACTCACACTGACAGGGATTTTGGTTGTTGCTTGAGAAAGGTTTTCACCCCACTCAATCAAAAATGCAAATGCGTACAGTATCCATCATTCAGTAACCACCTACTACCCCAGGCCTCTAGAAGAGGCTTAATAATCTGCTTGTCAAAGAAAGAAAGTGCCTAGTAACATTGCTATTAAAAAACCCTTGACCAGACCTCCAGCTGGCAATTCAGTAGCATTAGCAGATCACACCACTCTACTAAATGTGGTCCTGTATGTACGATTTAGTCAAAGAACTATATGATTTATAATTCAGTTTCTCCTTTTTTAATAAAAAAAGTATGATGTAATAAGCACTGCATTAAAATCTGCACAGGGGTTCCAACAGTGGCCTTTGTCCATGAAGGCAAACTCTGGCCCTTTTTATCAGAACCTACCCCACCATAACTGCAGTGATTTGGGCAATTTGGAACCAGGAGGATGATTATTATTTCCAGCCTCCCCGTTGAAAAAGTAGGCACCCATGGCCAATCACATTTTCAACATATAACTCTCCTGCCATCTGCTTTTTGCATTGCACAGGATGGGGGAAGGGGTTTGAATAAGTGGTGGTGTAGCAAGGGGGGGTAGTCCGCCCTGGGCAGCATGAGTTATGTGGGTGGTGGCCTCCCCCCTCTCTTACCTGCGGGCGTCACGAGGCGGCAAATGCAGGAATCACCAGCACAGCCCCCGCTCTTACTTTGGACCACCATAGGCTCTCCTGTGGGTGGAAGGTGGAGGCCGAGGCGCTGTATGCACTCAATGCACCGCAAAATATAAAACACAATATAAAAACGTTAAACTTTTTCTGTTTAATCTGTGTTAGACGGGGACCTGGAGGGTCGGCCGAGCACAAGGGGAGAGGCCTCCGGTGAGGGCCGTCTCCAGCGATCGTACAGACAAGTAACTTCCCCCCCACAGATGGACACCACACGAAGATCAGATTAACACCTTTTATAGGCAGTTCTTGAAGTAAGGTAGTACGATACAATGAGATCAGGACACGATGATCCTCTCAATTCTAGTCTCTATTAGGAAAAGGGGGTAGCGGGACAGTCTTGGTACCCGCAGGTACGGAGGTGAAACGGTGGTAGCTCACAATCCTCGAGCTCGGTGTTCGGACGGGTCAGACCGCGGCAGCGCCAGCAGGTCCCGAAGAGGTCGTAGGTGGTAACGGGCCACGGCAGCGCCAGCAGGTCCCAACGAGGATGACGGTTACAGCGGGCCGCGGCAGCGCCAGCAGGTCCCACGAGGATGAAGGTTACAACGGGCCGCGGCAGCGCCAGCAGGTCCCACAAGGATGAAGGTTACAGCGGGCCGCGGCAGCGCCAGCAGGTCCCACGAGGATGAAGGTTACAACGGGCCGCGGCAGCGCCAGCAGGTCCCACGAGGATGAAGGTTGCAGTAGGCCGCGGCAGCGCCGGCAGGCAGGACAATAGTTCACAAGGCAGGGCTGCGGCAGCGCCAGCAGTCCGACAAGGATGAGTTCGTCGCGGTGTCTCTCGACTCCAGGATACAACTGCCTTCCTGTTCCGGGGCTGCCTCAGTTATAGGTCTGGCGCTCTTTGATGTCCGGACCCTCGCTCTTGGAGGTCGGGAGGTCCGGGATGAGGGAGTCCAGACACCCAGCAGGGGGGTGGAGCCAGCGCCCGGGGAGGCTGGGGGTGATCGGCACCTGGCGGGAGAGAGCCATCGACACTTCTTACTCCCATTGACCTGCCAAGTGGTCCGTTCACCTCCTGGGTGGATGGTGGTGCCGGGATGTCGGGACCTGGCCAGGCCCGGGGTTGGGGTCGAGCTGAGGCCACGCGGCCTCGTGGCGCAGTGTCTAAGATGGCGGCTGGTCCGGGCAAGGGTGCTGACGGTGGCCCAGGCCAGGGACACAGGGATTCCCGGGAGCAGACGTCCCATGGGGGGACGGGTTGGGGGTTGCTTCTGCGGGTAGTACCTGGAAGGCCGGTACCAGGGCCCTGTCATGCGGGGAGGGAGCGAGCCCTTCATGGGGCCTGTCCAACATGCGTCCCCCCCAGCTGAAGGCGGGGAGAGTCACCCATCCTCTTGGGGACTTTCCTCGTCGAGGCGGAAAAAGCGGGACAGGCAGTCCGCGTTGGCGTGGTCTTGACCAGGGCGATGCTCTACAGTGAAGTCCATCCCCTGCAGGGAGATGGACCACCGCAATAGTTTGGGATTCTCCCCCCGCATTTGCATGAGCCATTGCAGGGGCCGATGATCTGTTTGTACCCGGAAGTGGGTTCCGAAGAGGTAAGGCCGGAGCTTCTTGAGGGCCCATACCACTGCGAATGCCTCTCGCTCAATGGTGCTCCAGCGCTGTTCTCGGGGCAGTAGGCGTCTGCTGATGAAGGCCACTGGTTGGTCGACTCCCTCGGGGTTCAGTTGGGAGAGGACGGCCCCAATACCATGGTCGGAGGCATCGGTCTGAACGATGAACTCGCGGCTGTAGTCGGGGGCCTGGAGCACAGGAGCGGTGCACATGGCGGCCTTCAGCTTCTCGAAGGCCGCTTGACAGTCGGGAGTCCAGTTGACTCTTTTTGGGTGGTTCTTAGATGTGAGTTCTGTGAGGGGCCCCACAATGCTGCCATAGTCCTTTACGAACCGCCGGTAGTATCCGGTGAGCCCCAGGAAGGCTCGGACCTCGGTTTGTGTTTCGGGGGGTTGCCAGGACTGAATGGCAGCTACCTTGAGTTGGAGGGGGGCCACCAGACCGCTCCCCACTTGGTGTCCGAGGTAGGTCACGGACCCCTGGCCGATTTGGCACTTGCTGGCCTTTATTGTGAGGCCGGCCTGTTGTAGGGCCTGCAGGACCTCTCGGAGGTGGTGGAGGTGGTCTGTCCAGTGGCGGCTGTATACCGCGATGTCGTCCAGGTAGGCGGCGCTGAATTCTTCGAGGCCCGCCAATACCTGGTTCACCAGTCTTTGAAAAGTGGCTGGAGCGTTTTTCATGCCGAATGGCATCACTCTGAAATGGTAGTG
The DNA here is from genome assembly GCF_964261635.1 of Lissotriton helveticus. NCBI lineage: Eukaryota > Metazoa > Chordata > Amphibia > Caudata > Salamandridae > Lissotriton > Lissotriton helveticus. The sequence goes on along the minus strand of NC_136065.1, from coordinate 247,385,301 downwards.
CCCATCCGGGGTGGAGAAAGCGGAGCGTTCTTGGGCCCTGGGGGTGAGGCCGATCTGCCAGTAGCCCGCTGTCAGGTCGAAGATGCTTAGGTAGCGGGCTGCCCCCATGCGGTCGACTAGTTCATCTGCTCGGGGGATAGGGTGAGCGTCGGTTCGGGTGACCGCGTTCAGAGCCCGATAGTCGATGCAGAATCGGAGCTCAGGTGTGGTGCCCGGGGCCGCGGCCTTGGGGACAAGGACGACCGGGCTGGCCCAGGGGCTGTCCGAAGGTTCGATGACCCCGAGGGCGAGCATCTTGGAGACTTCTTCCTGGATGCATGTACGTACCCGATCCGGTACTCGGTACGCCCGGTGTCGGACAGGAGGACTGTCCCCAGTGTCCACGTCGTGCAGGCACCAGGAGGTGACTCCGGGTGCGAGGGAGAACAGGTTTGCGAACGGCAGCAGGAGGGCCCGACAATCTTGACGCTGCTCTGGGGTCAGGGCCTCGGAGAGTCGGACCCCGTCCACCGAACCATCTCTTTCACGGGTCCTCAGTAGGTCAGGGAGGGGCTCGGAGTCTCCTTCTGCGCCACTGTCGGTAGCCATCAGCAGGCTGAGCTCTGAGCGTGCGAAGTGTGGTTTGAGTCTGTTGGCGTGGAGAACCCGGAGGGGGTTCCGGGGGGACTCCAGGTCGAAGAGATAGGTGACGGGACCCTTGCGCTCGATCACCTTGAAGGGCCCTGTCCATTTGTCCTGCAAGGCACACGGTTCGATGGGGGACATCACCCATACCTGCTGACCCGGTTCAAACTCGATGGAGGAGGCATGTTGATCGTACCACTTCTTCATGTCCTCCTGACTGGCTTCAAGATTGGCTTTGGCAATCTCCCGGAATTGCCGGGTCTGATTGCGGAGGGTCAGGAGGTACTTGTAGACGTCTGGAGGGGTTTTTAGGGGGGCCATTTCCCATTCCTCCTTCACTAGGCTGAGAGGCCCGCGAACGGGGTGTCCGTACAGGAGTTCGAAGGGGCTGAAGCCGAGGGACTTCTGGGGGACTTCTCGGTAGGCGAAGAGGAGGCACGGTAGTAGCACGTCCCACTGGCGGCGTAGGGGTTCTTCTAGCCCCATGATCATCCCCTTGAGAGTGCGGTTGAACCGCTCAACCAGTCCGTTTCCCTGGGGGTGATAGGGGGTTGTGAATCGGTAAGTGACCCCGCACTGCTGCCAGAGGGATTTCATATACTTTGAAATAAAGTTCGTACCCCTGTCGCTGACGACTTCCCGGGGGAAGCCCACTCGAGAAAAGATCCCCATTAAGGCTCGACCCACTACTGGGGCTGTTACAGTACGAAGGGGAACCGCCTCAGGATAGCGGGTGGCGTGGTCCACCAGGACCAGGATGAAGCGATGCCCTTGTGCTGTTCGGGGGTCCAGGGGCCCCACAATGTCTATTCCCACCCTTTCGAACGGGGTGGTCACCACGGGGAATGGTTGTAGGGGTGCCTTGAGTTTGCGGCCGCTCTTCCCGCTGGCCTGGCAGGTCGGGCAGGATCGGCAGTGGTTGGAGACGTCATTTCTCATTTTGGGCCAGAAAAAGTGAGTCACCAGGCGGTGGTAGGTTTTGTCTTGCCCCAGGTGCCCAGCCAGGGGGACATCATGGGCCAAGTTCAACAGGAAGTCTCTGAAGTGGAGGGGCACCACCAGCACTCGACCGGCCCCCAGCTCTGCGATTCTTTGCTCGCTGTACAAGAGATCATTGTCCCAATAAACCCAGTGGGCCCCGGTGGTGTCTCCTTGGCCCTGGGCGAGCGCTTGCTGTCGCAGTCCCTCGAGGGAGGGACAGGTCTTTTGCTCCTGCCGGAATTGTTCTTGGGGGGGCCCCCCTTCTTGACGCCACTGAGCCAGGTCGGGAAGTTCGGGGGGCTGTGCGGACCCCTCTGGGGTTGGTTCCTGGTGGTCGGTATGGATGGAGTCTTCTTCTGGAGCGATCGGGGGAGGAGGTGCTGACCATTCGGGTTCTTCCGGTCTAGGGATGGTGCGGGTGGCCATGGACCGGGTGGTCACGCACGCCCAGTCCGGGAGACCCAACATCCCCAGATGCTCTCTTCTTTCAACAGCTGCCCACGGGGAGCTCTCGAGATCGTTCCCCAGGAGGCAGTCCACGGGGGCATCGTCGCGGACAGTTACTTTTAGCATGCCGGACACTCCTCCCCATTCAAAGGGGACGCAGGCCATCCGACACAGGCTCTCCGAATTGTCTGCCGATCGGACGGGGCAAAGAACGTTTGGCAGGATTTGTTCTGGGGTCACCAGGTGACAGCGGACGGCCGTCACACTGGCCCCGGTGTCACGCAGGGCTTCGGCCGTGCGCCCATTTATGCTCACCCATTGGCTGTACTTCCGAGTGTTGGCTGGCAGGGGAGTCCGCGGGACCATGTCTCTTCCCCCTAGGCAGGCCAGGGTCATGGCGGCAGGTTCCCACTCGAACTGCTCCGACTCGTATGCTTCAGTGTCTTCGGAGACTTGTTCTTCTCCTAGGGCGGCGGCCGCCACCTGGCGGGGCCCGGGAGCCGGGTTCTTCGGGCAGGTCGGGTCACTGGCATAGTGGCCGACTCGCTGGCATCGGTGACACGTAACGTTGGCTCGGAACCCCGGGCGCATCGGGGGGTTTCCCCGGCCGGCTGGGGGCGGGGTGGTGTTAGCGGGAGTGACCGGGACAGCGTCTCTGCCCCGGCCCGGTCCTCCTCCTCCTCCTCGGGGACGATGATGACCTTGGTTGGTTCTGTTCTGCTCATTCGGCCCACCCCGGGCCACTCGGGTGCTCTCCCATCGGTCCGCCTCGGTGGCGAGCTGCCGTGGTTCAGTCAATTTACTGTCGAGGAGGTGCTGCCTGAGCTCGACGAAACAGTTGTTGGAGAGGTGCTCCCACACAATGAGATTGAAGAGTTGTTCGTAGGTGGTTACGTTGTTACCCTTGATCCACCCCTCGAAGGCTCGGCTGAAATAGTTTACATATTCCAACCAAGTTGTACCTGGGATCCGGGTGCAGTTGCGGAACCTCTGGCGGTACATTTCGGGCGTAAGCCCATATCGACTGAGGAGGGCGGCCTTCATGTGGTCATAGGACGTCATTTGATGGTCCGGAAGCTGCAGCAGGGCATCACGGCCCTCATTGACGAATCTTCCCCATAGCCCGGCTCCCCAGTCACTTCGAGCGATCCGGTGGGCCGTCATGGCGATCTCGTAGGCCTTGAACCACTGCTGTATGTCGTCGTTCTGGTGGTATTCTTGAACCACATCCTTGGGGATGTGGACCTTCTGTTCGGTAGTACCCGGGGAGCGCGGTGGCTCGGGCACCCCTAGGTTTTTGTTCAGTTTGCGTATTTCTATCTCTGCTAGTTTGCACTCGTGTTCGTATGCCAGTCTTTTTTCTTCGAGATCCCTCTGTCTCTGTTTTTCCTCTCGCTCTTCTCTGAGCCGTAAGTGTTCTAAGTTTATTTTTTGTTCCGCCAGCTTCAATTCTCCGTCTAATTTGAGCCGTGCCAAGTCTAACTCGTGTAGTCTATTTTTTTCCCGCTCCTGGATCTCTTCTCGGGAGGGACCTGTTCTCCGTTCTTCCGTCAGGGTGGTGGGGATTTCCGGGGCTTCGAGGTCCCGGGGTGTGGCGGTATCCGTCTCTGTCCAGGCCTCTAGGGCGTTTTTGAAGTCTTCTTTTGTGCTTAGCCCGGTGGTAGCAATGCCTAAGTCCATGCAAAATAGTTTTAGCTCTCGGTGGCTGTATTCTTCCAGCTTTTCCATCTGGAACTTCTCTGCAGATCCGCTCTCTTTGGTCGTCATTGTGGTTTAGTCGTAGGGTGAGTTACTATCTGTACGGTACGCGTTGGTTCGGATCGCGCCGCTGGCCACCAATGTTAGACGGGGACCTGGAGGGTCGGCCGAGCACAAGGGGAGAGGCCTCCGGTGAGGGCCGTCTCCAGCGATCGTACAGACAAGTAACTTCCCCCCCACAGATGGACACCACACGAAGATCAGATTAACACCTTTTATAGGCAGTTCTTGAAGTAAGGTAGTACGATACAATGAGATCAGGACACGATGATCCTCTCAATTCTAGTCTCTATTAGGAAAAGAGGGTAGCGGGACAGTCTTGGTACCCGCAGGTACGGAGGTGAAACGGTGGTAGCTCACAATCCTCGAGCTCGGTGTTCGGACGGGTCAGACCGCGGCAGCGCCAGCAGGTCCCGAAGAGGTCGTAGGTGGTAACGGGCCGCGGCAGCGCCAGCAGGTCCCAACGAGGATGACGGTTACAGCGGGCCGCGGCAGCGCCAGCAGGTCCCACGAGGATGAAGGTTACAACGGGCCGCGGCAGCGCCAGCAGGTCCCACGAGGATGAAGGTTACAGCGGGCCGCGGCAGCGCCAGCAGGTCCCACGAGGATGAAGGTTACAACGGGCCGCGGCAGCGCCAGCAGATCCCACGAGGATGAAGGTTGCAGTAGGCCGCGGCAGCGCCGGCAGGCAGGACAATAGTTCACAAGGCAGGGCTGCGGCAGCGCCAGCAGTCCGACAAGGATGAGTTTGTCGCAGTGTCTCTCGACTCCAGGATACAACTGCCTTCCTGTTCCGGGGCTGCCTCAGTTATAGGTCTGGCGCTCTTTGATGTCCGGACCCTCGCTCTTGGAGGTCGGGAGGTCCGGGATGAGGGAGTCCAGACACCCAGCAGGGGGGTGGAGCCAGCGCCCGGGGAGGCTGGGGGTGATCGGCACCTGGCGGGAGAGAGCCATCGACACTTCTTACTCCCATTGACCTGCCAAGTGGTCCGTTCACCTCCTGGGTGGATGGTGGTGCCGGGATGTCGGGACCTGGCCAGGCCCGGGGTTGGGGTCGAGCTGAGGCCACGCGGCCTCGTGGCGCAGTGTCTAAGATGGCGGCTGGTCCGGGCAAGGGTGCTGACGGTGGCCCAGGCCAGGGACACAGGGATTCCCGGGAGCAGACGTCCCATGGGGGGACGGGTTGGGGGTTGCTTCTGCGGGTAGTACCTGGAAGGCCGGTACCAGGGCCCTGTCATGCGGGGAGGGAGCGAGCCCTTCATGGGGCCTGTCCAACAATCTGCAGGAAGAATTAGTGCAAATGCACGACATGAGAGTAGAGTGCTCACTAACTGAATAGCTGCAGACGCAGACAAATATGACATGAAATAAGCCATCTCTAGCAGATGCTCACATAATAAGATGCACTGTGTGTGTGTATTGGAGATTTATGCATTACAAAAAGTGAAGAAACAGATACATAAAGTCTAGTATGTGAGATGCATTCTAAAACAAGATGCAGTGTGTGTGTGTGTGTGTGTGTAAAACATGTTACAAAAACAAGATGCGTGTGTGTCAGAGGTCATACAAACGCATAAAGCTTGCAGTTTGGGACACAGAGTACACTACGTCGCGAGATACTTGACACACTGAAAAATGTGTCACCAGCCTGTGAGATGCTCATAGGAATTCAGCATAGTGAAATATACGGAATGATATGAGTGTGGCTGATGATTGGTTAATAAGCAAATCTAAGGTCTTTATTAGAGCCAGTACAGGCTTTTATTCATAGAATCATTTGCATTTTGATGGTGTCAGAGAATTATTCTTTTAAAAAAAAGAAATTTAAGGTTGTTACCAGTGCAGGAAAGGTTTGCAGTAGGTACAGTCCGAATGTCTCGCCCTAAATAAAATATTTGTGAAATCACTGTAAGCATTTAAACATTGAGGGGCACATTTGTAACCTTTGATAAAACTAGCACAGTAACCAAAGTTACTTTCCTGCATCAATAAGAGAGCGTAAAACAGCACCATACGTACTGAGGTATGATGCTGGTTTTGTCTCTTCCTGCACACATTTGGCTGCCTTGAGCCAATGCTCAAACTCTTGACTTTAGTGAATGGGTGTGTGTGTGTGTATGATGTCAAGCATAGGTTTGTGTAGTGGAAGGTTACCTTTCTGTTCAAAACCAATGTTTTAGAAATGCATAATTTTTACTACTATATGTATGCTGTAAAGTGCGGTATAAAACAACAAAACAACCAAAGATGCCAGTACTGATAACCATTAAAGTGACTTTACAAGGCACAAAAGCTACTAGTCAAAATGTGCCGTACTTAATCAATAAACTTTATTTATTTCAAGATTTCATTCTTTTTTCTTTTTACACACTTTTTTTCAAAAGAAAACAACGCCACAGTTAATATGAAAAGTCAAAGAAACAGAAATTGAAGACATCAAATCAAATATTCAGAAATTGATCTATATACACGGGAATAACACACACTACCTCATCCATTCAAATAATTTTTTCTCAATCAAACCACAATTCTTCACTCATACTCAAAATTCACACGCATACTCATAGTCCCTTAAAGTCCAAAATAGGGATTTTTTTTATGAATATAACAGACAAAGGGACCTACCACCACAAACAATGCAACAAAGTCCAAAAATACTTGGTTATGTACAACTCAATGATAAACAACAAAGATGAATTCATCAACTACTTATTTTATACTGCACAACCAGCCTTGACTATCTTGATAGTGCATTTGTTTGATAACAAAAAAAGAGAGAAGAGATCTACGCGTTTCGAACCCCCTCATTCTTGGGGTTCTCCTCAGGACCACCGAAAACTATTTTGTAGATCCATAAGTGATCAATAAAGTTTCAATGAGCTCAGTTAGAACACGGTAACGTGAAAACACAGGCGATGTTTTTGACTTGTCACGGACTTGCAATGTCTGACTTCCTAGAATGTGTATCAATCCAATACAGCCAACTGTCAGATGGAGGGAACCATGCCGATAATTTTGGCCAATTCTTTCAAAGCGGCACTAAGCTCCCTATAACGTCATATGATCCACTCGGTATCTTTATTCGATATAGTTGCTGCTTTAATTTCTCACTATTTAGAAACAACGACAAGGACGAGTGACCGGCGCCTCCTTATCGGCGTGCGGTCGCCGTTGTCACGCTCAAGCCGCGTTTCCTTCGTGCGTTTAGTTCTGTGTAATTTTCTTAATATACAGCTCCTCAAAAAGTAGAGTCGTGTACTGCAGTTCCCTCCAGAGATGGCTCGCGCGATACTATATCGGATAAAGATACCGAGTGGATCATATGACGTTACAAGGAGCTCAGTGCCGCTTTGAAACAATTGACCAAAATTATCGGCCTGGTTCCCTCCATTTGACAGTTGGCTATATTGGATTGATACACATTCTAGGAGGTCAGAGATTGCAAGTCCATGACAAGTCAAAAACATCGCCTGTGTTTTCACATCCTACTCCATTGTATCAGGCAAGCGACCTTCGAAATCTTAATACTGCAAACGGTTGTCCCTGTTGTATTGATTTGGATAGGATAAGGGGGCCTTTTTCATGTAGGTGTTGTAGCTGGACCTCTCCATGGTCCCCAGTCGAGACAAAAGTTCCTCTAACCAACACTGTCGCTGATATCTTAAATTTTAAAGGCGGGTTGATTAACGTACGTTCCATGTGTGGCCATAGCCAAGACATAAAAGACTTAATCCTCGATTTAGACCTGGATTGCCTCCTCATAACTGAAACATGGCTAACCAACAGCAGTAACCCAGATCTAGCAATAGCCCTTCCGACTGGCTACACCATCTTCAGGCAGGATAGATTGAAGGGGAGAGGAGGAGGAGTGGCTGGGGTGTTGAGAAACCACATGAAATGCCACACTTTCAATCTAGGTCCCCTCAAAGGAGTAGAAGGACTTGGTTTTTCTATTAAGTTAAATGAGACCTCCTCCTTTTCAGGAGGCCTAATATATCGCCCTCCAGGCAGTGCCACCATGTTTTTAGAATCACTTAGTGACTCTTTAGGGCAGCTCCTCCTTCGATACCCCTATTTCACGTTGCTGGGAGATTTTAATCTGCAACTGGAATCCAAATCTGATATGCAGGCACTTAATTTCCATCAGACCTTAGAGATCTTTAACTTACAGCAAAGGGTAATACAGCCTACACATCAAGCAGGACATACCCTGGATGGGGTATGCTCTAATTTTCCCCTTCTGGAGATCCAGACACCCGTCCCACAAATTTGGACAGACCACAGCCTGATTCCTTTTTGCGTCTGTGTATCGCGCCCTCTGAACTTAGCAAAGCCTAGTCAACATTCAGTGAACTATGTTAACTAGACAATGGTTGAGGACAACTTCAAGCTCAAACCAATCACCCAGTCGCAGACTCCAGCCTGTCCGGAGACGTTGAACAGGACTCCAAATGTTTTCACATCTGGATGCAGCAAGAGATTAAAGAACGGGCCCCACCCAAACGCCCCCCGGGAAGGGACAAAAGAGGGAAGATAAATGCCCCCTGGTTCACACTAGAACTCGCAATCCCATCTACTATACAAGAAAAGCGAACGCAATTGGCGTAAAACTTATGATCCTGCAGATAGAAGCCTTTATACCCAGCAGAGGAAATTATATCTTTGCAGTATTAAAATCGCCAAGAAAGAATATTACATTAACGTCATCAAAGAAGCAAAGCAAAAACCATTGTTAAGACCTTTACACATCCAAGAGCCTTACAGCCTGAAATCCCACCTTCCCCAGAATTCTGCAATCAAATTGCGGACTTCTTTGAGAAAAAAATTGATCTAATACAAAAAGACTTTCCAGCCCCTAGAGTTTCCCCGTTATCCGACCCCCCTGACTGTGGAGAAAACATGATGGGTAGTTTTAGAGTCTTCACACCGGTTACACTATCCCATACGCGTGAAGTGATCCTGGCATGTAAATCAGGTGCCCCTTCTGATTCCTGCCCCCCACGAATTCTCCATCAGTTAATTGATGTGGTCAATCCCATCATAAATGGGATTGTAAACGCTTCTCTCAACACAGGCGTAGTCCCAGGCGAATGGAAACAAGCGATCGTGAAGCCTCTCATGAAAAAACGTAATAAACCCACCACAGATCTCACCAACTTACGTCCAATCTCACTCCTCCCAGTTCTGGGCAAGATTACAGAACAGATGGTTTACAAAGAGCTAAAATGCTATGTTGAAACCCATAATGTCCTTCATCCCCAGCAATCGGGTTTCCGTTCACATCATTCTACGGAAACGGCCCTGATCGAACTCACCGATTCTATAAAATTACTGCAGGATGAAGGGAAGAACGCCGTTCTGATTTTATTAGACCTCACAGCGGCGTTCGACACCGTCTCTCACTCAATACTGATCGGTAGATTAAGAGATATTTGAATTTCAGATGTAGCACTGGCTTGGATAATCTCGTTTTTGACACATAGATCGCAAACCATTGCATTAGGTCCTTTCCTTTCCAAAGAAAAAAAGGTGCTGTCTGGAGTTCCTCAGGGCTCCATCCTGAGCCCATTATTATTTAATATTTATATGATTCCCCTCATTTCCCTGATTGAGTCATACGGCATACTTGTGACATCGTATGCCGATGATACTCAACTTATTGTTCCCCTTGAGAAGAACTCCACCTATGCCGAACAAAACCTAAAGAACTGCCTTAAAGATGTTTTCCTTTGGATGGAAAATAACCATCTTAAATGCAATGCCAATAAAACAGAGATTCTTCCTATGGGAAAAAATTCCCAATTCTGCCCTAGCAAATGGTGGCCGGAGGATTCACCTGCTCCTCCACAAGCTGTGGTGTCAGCTACAAATCTGGGTGTCCTATTTGACGCCGAGCTATCATTTGATCAGCATGTGAGGAATGTGGCAGGAAGTTGCTTTAGTATCATCAAATCCCTAAAGAAGTTTTTTGACTTTCTGCCCACAGACTCAAGAAAAACAGTGACAGTGGCTTTAATCCTCTCCCACCTTGATTACTGTAATGGCTTGATGGTAGGTGTTAAAAAGACCACGTTGAATAAACTCCAAAGCGTGCAACATGCAGCAGCCAGACTCGTATTAAAATTACCTAGGGAAATCTTCAGCCTCAGCTGCTTTGAACACCCTTCACTGGCTACCTCTTCATAAGAGGATACTGTTTACAATTCTGATGATCGCCTTTCGTGCTTTTAACGGCACAGGCCCGAAGTATCTTATCAGGCGATATCCCCACTATAATCCTTCTAGGACGCTACGATCTTCAGGTGACAACCTGATAAAGCTGTCCAAATTCAACTATAGAACCAAGGGGGGTAAGACCTTAACCTTCCTGTCCTCCAAAGCCTGGAATGCAATGCCCAAGAACCTCAGATTCCTGAATCAGGAAAGCCTGTTTAGGAAGCAACTCAAAACCTGGATCTTCAACCTTCCAAATGACTATGTAATGACTGCTATCTAGTTTTGTACTTGTAATTGTTTGCTCACTGTTTTCGTCAGCGCCAGGATGCTCCTTTCGGAGCGATAGTTGCGCTTTACAAATATACAATACAAATACAAATACAAATACACGTTATCGTGTTTTAACCGAGCTCATTGAAACTTTATTGATCACTTATGGATCTACAAAATAGTTTTCGGTGGTCCTGAGGAGTACCCCAAGAATGAGGGGGTTTGAAACACGTAGACCTCTTCTCTCTTTTTTTGTTATCAAATAAATGCACTATCAAGATAGTCAGGGCTGGTTGTGCAGTATAAAATAAATTGTTGATGAATTCATCTTTGTTGTTTTTCATTGAGTTGTACATAACCAAGCCTTTTTGGACATTGTTGCATTGTTTGTGGTGGTAGGTCCCTTGGTCTGTTCTATTCATAGGAAAAAATCCCTATTTTGGACTTTAAAGGACTATGAGTATGCGTGTAAATGTTGAGTATGAGTGACAAATTGTGGTTTGATTGAGAAAAAAAATATTTGAATGGATGAGGTAGTGTGTGTTATTCCCGTGTATACAGATCAACTTCTGAATATTTGATTTGATGTCTTCAATTTCTATTTCTTTGACTTTTCACATTAACTGTGGCGTTGTTTTCTTTTGAAAAAAAGTGTGTAAAAAGAAAAAAGAAAATAGAATGAAATCTTGAAATAAATAAAGTTTATTGATTAAGTACGGCACATTTTGACTAGCAGCTTTTGTGCCTTGTAAAGTCACTTTAATGGTTATCAGTACTGGCATCTTTGGTTGTTTTGTTGTTTAAGGGCTCAGCCTTACTGATTAGAGCCAAACCCATTGTAGTTCTTTCGTAAAGTGTTGTATATGCATAAAGTTTCAAAAATAAAACTTTACTTTTTGCCTTCATCGAGGAGGTGTAATTTTTTTTACACAATGTCCTAGCTACCGATTATTTTAGTAAATAAGACTTTGCATCAAGAACCATGGATGAGCGCATGGGAATTAGAAGTAGATGAGTTTCTGAAAGCTCGAGCCATGCTCAAGCTTGAAGCCTGCCTCAGTCTGAGCTCAAGGTCCTGTTGGAACATCAAACCCATAACGAGCCGGGCTTTGGCTTCTGACTGCCACCCTCCCTCTACCCAGGAAGTGGTGTGATGGTCAAAGCTGCTGACTGTTGTAACTAGCGAACCAAGTTTGAGTCTGCATTGGCTCAACATCCTGTGATTCTGGGCCAATCTCTAAATCTTCTCCTGCCAATAAACAATGCATGTGATCTTGTATATTGTAACAGGTACTCATATAAAGCGCTACAATACCTTTGGGTCGTGTTTGCAATACATTTAAAAAACCATAGAAAAATGCACTTAGATGTAAAAAATAAAGCCTTAACGTAAGGAGAGACAAATAGATACTAATTTATTGGCTGATATGTGCAAGTGAAACCAGAAAACCTGAATAAATCACAGCTTCCCCGCTTAAATTGTTTTATCTTAGGCAAATATTTTATTTCACCACACCACTTTTTTCCTCATTATCACCTATGAAAGCACATTCAAGTCTGTGAATTCAGACTACCAGTGGTAGAAAACTATCACTTTTAACACATACTACCCGGTGGAGTACTATAATAAGCCATGCTAATGTAAAAGCTTCCACGTTTTACAGACATACACATTTTTTAATTTTGAAGACACTTTGTCATATTTGACATGATGTTTGCTGTATGATTTACAAAGCAAATATTTCCAGGCCTCAGCTCATGCATGGGGGTCTAAGATCCAAGCCAGACCCATGGCTCGACTCGTGCTAGGCTCTCCCTGTTACCTTGTTGGCTCGTCCACCTCTAATGGGAATGCCCATGTATAACCCATGGAACATACCCTTGCCAAAGTGGCACTTAGCTCTCCTGTGCATCATGTGAAGTAACTTTCCATTCCAAATCAGGAGGTGTGTTGGAAAATAAATTCCAGCACAACACTTTGTCCCGGGTTTGTGTCACTTTTTTTGCAAAGCAAACCTGGGGGAAAAAGTGAGGAAATTTTCCCTTGAGTCTTTCTGCACAATTTCTGGTAGTCTATCTTATACTGTGTGCATTTAAATTGTCTTACATATTCATAGTGCATTCACCCCAAGGCTGGGACCTCATAGGACTATAAACACACAAGTCACTAGTCACCACTACACCAACCGGTTAATAATACAAATATCTGAAGTAATCATGTTAACCTAGAGGTGGGTGAGCCACTAAAAAACTCAAGCAGGCTTGAGCCTGAAGCACGGCTCTGGCTCAGATCAGTGTCCCGTTGCAACCTCAAGGCCATAACAAGCCGAGCTTTCATGTTGCTTCTGCCTGCCACCCTCACTCTACCCTCGTGCACAAAAAGGTAAAAAAACATTAACATGTCAGGTAAAAAGGAGATACAAATACATACCAATTTTGTGCCTGATTTGTACAGAGTGAAAACCAGAAAACCTGGTTTAATCACGGCTTCCCCTACTAACAAATTGCGAGATCTTGGGAAAATATTTTATTTTACCCATGTTCCTTTACTATTGCATATGAAAGCACATTCAAATACATGAGTTCAGAGTACCAGCTGTACAAAACCTATTGTGTTTCATTTAATAGACTATAATGTTGCTCTATTTATCAGAACGTGGGCTCAGTCGCGGCCGGCATGACTCACGGGTGGGGGTGCAGGGGGTCACGTGGGGAGGGGGGACGCGCGGTGGGGGGAGGTTACTATAATAATAAAAAATAAATAAACGTACCTTCCCGCTGGCTGAGACCCGCGTCGTCTCTGTTTCTGCTCCTGCTCTCCTGCCTCTGGCAGGAACAGGAAGCAGGCAGCCAGGTTCCTACCCCTAAGCCTATCACAACGCTGCACGCAGCGTTGTGATTGCTCTGGACTCCGCCCAGTCAGAGGCTAACGGCCCGGCCATGTTCTCCATGTAGGCTGCATTGCAGCCTACATGGAGAAGTGCAGAGTCCACATGGCTGGTTTGGACGGCCCCATAGGGCCGACCAAACCAGTCATGCGTACTCAGGAGTGGGTACACCACTCCTCCCCTGCCCAGCCCTGCTCTCAGAGCAGCCCCGCCCCCCCGCCCAACCCCAACCAAACCGTTCTACATTCTCGCAGTGCACGAAGAAGAAACATAAAATGGTAGTTTTTATCATTTTATGTTTCTGCTTCTCGCACTGCGAGAAAGCAGTGAGGCTATGCACCTCTGCCCTAGTGGAGGAGTCGCCCCTGCGTGAGTTGCATAAAGGATTCACACGACAATAGTCAGGACAGGAATGGTTCTAAATTCATGCTGAAAAACGATTACTTTTAATAAATGATTCTCAATGCAGTGCCATCATGTGACGTATTATTGTCAAAATTTCCACATGTTAAACAAATATACTCTTCTGAATTTTGAAGAGGCTTTATCATATTTTAAGTGATGTTTGGTGCATGATTTTCTTGCCAAACAATTTCAGGGCTCAGCTTGTGGACGGGCTCTAAGAGCCAAGGCAGACCTTTCTCTCTCATCTGACTCGGCTTGCCCTGTTAATTTGTTGGCTCGCTGTGGCACTTTATGGAAATGACAAAGAGATAATACTGTGACACTGTTGATTTTCTATGCTCGTTTTATTTTCTCAAATGGGATTATAGTCTGAATCAATATATTTTCCTTTCACCTAGGGTCATCTGGTTAGTCTCAATCTGGTTCCTTTCAGCCACAGTCATCCCCGGGAGATCCACCTTCCTCCGGGAATGTGGCAGGTCAATTTGTGGCGTTGCTCTTGCCGGTCTTACCTCCTCTCCGGGATTGGCTCTGAGTTGTAGACCGCTGTCTTTGGCAGGTCTCAGTCTCCTGGTTGCTGCTCATCAGCAAAACTCCTCTGTCGGGCCTCTTGTCTCAAGTCTTCCCTGTTGCTCGGGACAGTGACGACGTTCTTTCCAGTGACTCGGGATTTCAAAAGGTCGGCGTTCTGTGAATCAGCTGTAGTTCGTGCTCATGATACGATCATGTGAGCACGCCCGGATCTCAGGAGGTTGTCTTCCTTAAGGGGGCCGTCTTCTTCTAGGACGTAGCTTGTGTTGAGGTAGGCAGTATGTGGGGGGACTGAAAATAGAGGAGAGGAAAAACATAAGGGGGAAGTGGGTCATCTTCCTCTTCTCTCTCCTTGACTATCTCACTGTGTCCTGTCACTTCGTGACACTTGTCCACCCCCATATTAACCAACTGAGCATTATTATAAATGTGTACCTATATATGTGTATTGCTTTGTATAAACATGTAGAATAATTATGTTTAAAAAAAATTTTTTTTTAAGTACAACAACACTTGAAAACCAGAGTTTATCTAATGCTTCTTTAATCTACATATACTTACCTACTTTATGCATCTACATACCTTCCATGTACTTGGATCTATACATTTATTACTTTTCTCCTAAAAAAGCATACAATGCAATACCCTATTTCTCACTCTATACCTCTCTCAATATATCCTCTACCTCAGCTCTGACTCATCTCAAACCTCTATCTACTACTCTTTCCTCTTTACTACTCTGACCAACACTGGAACCATAATTCTAATCAACATATACGCTCATCCGAACATCACAGTTAAAAAAGACCTCTTCAAACGCATCCGTAACGTTGTATCTGATTTCCGCCTTGAACAACCAGCATGGGAGATCATCCTAACAGGCGATTTCAACACAAATCTCCTACATCGCCCGGAAGACGAGGACAACATAGTCACAGCTAATGAATTTTGGGGCGTTGAAACCCAAGAGATTCCATCAACAAAGAAAGCAGACAAAGTGGGTAGGCAGATGATGTGGGACCTCGAGCACTTAGGACTACGGGTGATAAATGGTAGAACTAACTAGGACAAACCCCCTTCCACCACTTACATAGGCTATAATACAAGTACAATTCTGGACTATATTGCAGTCTCATTATCCCTACTAAGACTAATAAAAAATTTCCAAATAATAAGCCTCTAGACAGTGACCATTCAATGCAGCACATTGAAATGACACTGACTCCGTCGAGGTTCTTACAAGCACCGATGACAGCCGGTGAAATTTCATCAATTAATTTGAAGCGACTAAGGTGGACTAGCAACACATTACCACAAATAGCGCTGGACGCCAAGAAGCTTTTCCAAACGCTAACCCAAGAATATGATCTGTGCCCAGAAATTTGGTCCGACTTCCTAAACAAACTACCTAGGACTGGTGCCAATCATAAAACAAAAAACCATCCAACGAGAGGGACCAATTTCACAAAGACCACACTATCCTTAAGAAGACGCCTGCGGAAGCTCACAAGGCAAGCACAAGGCCACAATGCAAATTCAAATACTTGGCAAGCAGTCCGAGCAACAAGGAAGCACTATAAAAATTTAATCTGGACCGAAAAGAAAAATCGAGTTACCGACTTTTGGGCCAAAATGCTTCACAATATAAAAAAATCTGACTCCAGGGCGTTTTGGTTGCAAGTTAACTCTTTGAACAGACCAGCACAAACTATAAGTGTGACCTGTATCCCTGAAAATGCATGGGTCCAGTACCTAGTCGACACCTTTTCGATAAAATCACAGTCCCAGCCGATAATAACAGCTACAAGGGCAACTAGAGAATCAAAAATTGCGGCTGCGAATGGCACAGCCCATGTTTGGTCGAACGTCCCGGGGAACCAACAGGAGGGCTCAGATCTACCGCTGTGGTCAGATGATGTACTCCAAATACTACAAATAATAAAGAAAAGTAGACAAGATAGTGCACCAGGACCCAATGGCGTCCTCCAGGCAATTTACAGGAGGATCCCAACTACTGGGCCTGTAACTTCAACCTCCTTTTCAGGGCAATAAACAACACTAGTCGGCTCCCTGAAAGCTGGAGAGGGGCGATTATTAACCCAATTTATAAAGGCGGAGATCGTAAGAATCCAGCCAACTACCGCCTCATAGCTCTCATAGACGCGGAAGCAAAATATTACGCATCCCTGGTATTAGCTGACCTGGCACAATGGTCCGAAGATAACAATAAAATTCCGATAAATCAGACAGGGTTTCGCCGTGGCATGGGCACCGCAGCAAATACAATGGCGTTAAGCTTAATAGCTGAAAAAAGCCTTTCCAAATCATCAGGCACTCTACACCTGCTTCATAGACTTTAAGGCGGTGTTCGACCAGGTTAGCAGGCAACTACTCTAGTCCAAATTGAAGCAGCAGGGCCTGCCGGATTCAATCTTAACCCCAATAATGGACCTGTACACAAACACCTGGATGCAGGTAAAGATCAACAACGGAAAGCGGCTAACCCGGAAGATCAGCACTTATGATGGTCTCAAACAAGGCTGCGTCCTGGCCCCACATCTCTTCAATTTATTTATGGCTGACATGACATCAAGGCTAGAAAGGATCAATGCTCACCCACCGCGGCTAGGAAACTTATGTTCAACACACTTATCCTATGCCGACGACGTGGTCCTACTGAGCCAGACGAAAATAGGTCTACAGCGTCTCCTACATGAATTGACCGGATACACAAAACTGAACCTGCTCATAATAAACAACAAGAAAACGAAGATCATGATAACAACACGCCGCCGCAAAGCACCACCAATCTAGCGCCGGGACGCCCCTTTGCTGGGGCAGCTGTGCGCTTTAGAAATGAAAATAACATAACATAACATCCTGGAAATAGATAACAACAAACTGGAAGTAGTGGAAAGTTATAAGTATTTGGGGATCTCACTGGACAAGCGCCTCAATTTCTCTATGCATTTCAATGCCATTGAACAGAAGGGCATCGCCCTGTTGCACGCCTTTAGTACCTTAGCAACCAAACTTAAAGGCCCTATATTCAATCCTTTATTAACCGTAATGAAAGCCAAGCTACTTCCAACCATAGCGTATGGAAGCGTGTTACATCACGGAAAGAGCGCACAGCTAATAGACAAAATCCAAACAAAAGTCTACAAGCGCGTATTTGGCCTACCACACAACGCATCACCTGCACAAGTGCGACTCGAATTCGGCCTACAGTCTCAAGTACTGCTGAAAAAATATGAGACTGTTAAATTCTGGTATGGCATTTGGATGAACCAAGATAATAAGGTCTATCGTGCAATGTGGGAAGCAATTCACAATAGCCCGAATTCCCAGTATGCCAAATACCTACGACAATCCCTTGAAACCACTGAACTAGCAGCGCTTTGGGAAACCAAGCTTCCAGTACCCACGTTCAAACAAGCAGTAAAGAAGGCAGCCAACAGGCACTCATTGTTCAATGACAAACTAGCCCTGAGCCACCGCTCACACGCCTGGATGACCATACAATCATATAAAAAGCCCATGCCGGCAGGCTACCTGGAACTCACATTTTCATCACATGTTAAGCACAAATACCTTTGTCTAAGGTTGGGGAACCTGCCGACTAATGTGGATCAACCCAAATGGAGGACCCCAGACATGACATCAAGGAGTGCAACCTATGTGGTGCCGCAAAACAAGATTTCATTCATCTGATCTGCATTTGTCCCGCACTGGACCAAGAACGCAGGAACAGGCTAAAAGCGAAGTTTAAACAAAATGGTATTCGCACTTGTAGTTCCGCGATTATACAAGTCTTGTGCTCCGCGGACCCTCAGTTCATTTGTAGAGCAGTTAAATTCATCACCAACTTTGAGGAAAAGAGAGGAACTTTGGTAAAGATCCAATCCATACCCTGAACTTACAATATTTCTGTAATTATTCCCTCTGTAACTGTCTCTCGAACTACAAATGACATTTCTATTCTTGATTTTAATTTTTTTTTTGTATGTATCCTCAGTTTAGTTTTAATATTCCTTTTCATTAAAACTGTGGCATTTTATCTTTTGTAATGGTTTTTATTAACTACACAAATAAAGAAATTCATTAATTCATTCATTCATTCATTCATTACTCTTTCCAATGCACTACCCTATTCCTCACCCTACACCTCTATCAAAATCCTTAATCTACATATACTTACTTCCTTTATACATCTATGTTCTTTCCATGTACTTATGGAGCCATATATTTATTACTTCTTATTGAGCATATCCTATGCACTACCCTATTCTCACCCTATACCTCTCTCAATATATCTTCTACCTCAAATCTGACTCACCTCAAACCTCTTTCTACTACTCCTTCCAATGCACTACCCTATCTCTCACCCTATACCTCTATCAGTATATCCTCTACATCCACTCTCTCATTCATCCCAAACCCCTTACCGCTACTATGATCCCCAAAGTAATACTTCCTAGACTCTCCCCTACTCTACCCTCCTTGTATCATCTGATACCTCTTTACTATACCGATCCCCCAAAACAAGCCTTTCTAAACTCTTCCCTCTGACTCTTCCTCTCCACTTCCCTTTTTACTCTTTCCCAAGCCTCCTCCTACTGCTATGACATCCCAAACTAAATCCATCAGTCTTCTATCCCTCCACTATCCTTTCAATCAAAATAACAGACTAACATATCCACTTTTCAAATTTCATATTTTACTATACTAATTCACCACACTAATCCTCTATGGGTCCCAGAGTAGAATGCTACTCGCCGAGAAAGTACTTCAACACCTCATCAGGAGTAGCAAGCACTATATAAATGCAAACCTTTTTCCCTCTCCTATCCCTCTGCTATCCTTCTCAATCCAAATAACTGACTAACATATCCACCACTGAAATTACTTTCATATTTCACTATACTAATTCAACACTAATCCTTTTTGGGTTCTGTTGTAGTGGGCTACACGCCAAAAAAGCACTTCAACATCCCATCAGGGGCAACAAGCGCTATATAAATGCAAACCTTTTTCCCTCTTTTATCCATCCGCTATTCTTCTCAATCGAAATAACCGACTAATATCCACCACTCAAATTACTTTCATATTTCACTATACTAATTCACCACTAATCCTTTATGGATTCCGGAGTAGCGTGCTACTCGCCCAGGAGCGTAACAAAGGCCCCCGCAGCCCCAGCAGTGCAGGGGGGGCCCCAGGCTTACTTGAGGCCCCCCTCAGCCCCTACTGATGTTCGGGCCCCCTTCCGCACATCTTGCAGGGGGGCCCTCTCACGTTTTGTTAGGCTACTGGCAGCGGCTTGGGCCTGGGTATTTTAGTCGTCCTACCACCAGGACTCGACAGCCCTCATGAGGCTTGGTTTAAAGAAACATTACCTCTGCGCGCCTGCCTTGTCACTTAGATGAGAAATTCCATTTCAGTGGCAGAACATGGTGCCTCTAATAAGGTAGACTCCCTCGTTATGTCAGAGTAATGTAAATGTAAGCTAAGCTGTGATCAATTAAACGGTGTCAGTTTGGTTCATTTGCATTACTAGCACTTGGGTGTTTTCTACTTTCCCCGCACAAGCGCCAATTTCCTCCAGTGTTTCGTAGACATCGTAATGTCACCCTCCAAGGAAAATATTCACCCTCATTGCAGACGTACCCTTTGTTTTGTATGCACAGACAGTGATTGAGAATAAAAAGTGCCAGTCCCAAGAATGCTTTCATCTGAGCAGCTTTCGGGGCAGCAGCTGTCTCAAAGGCGGCGCTCCCTGAAGAAATCCCAGGCTATGAATCCTGTTAGAGGATACTTCCCTCCACCAACGATCCAAACCCTTTCTTCCACCCGGCAGAAGAGCGTCTGTGGAGGCATGTGTGCCCGCGTGAGCGCTCGGAGAGATGTGACTGTGAGTGCAGGGTAAGAGGTGTGACTAAAGGCAGAGTGAGAGGAGTGACTGCATGCGAGTGCCAGGTGAGAGTGCTGGGTGAGTGAAGTGTCTGTGAGTTGAGACTGTGAGAGATGTGGCTGTGAATGCAGTATGAGAGGTGTGGCTGTGAATGCAGTGTGAGAGGTCTGGCTGTGAATGCAGTGTGAGAGGTCTGGCTGTGAATGCAGTGTGAGAGGTGTGGCTGTGAATGCAGTGTGAGAGTGAGGGGTGTGGCTGTGAATGCAGTGTGAGAGGTGTGGCTGTGAATGCAGTGTGAGAGGTGTGGCTGTGAATGCTGTGTGAGAGGTCTGGCTGGGAATGCAGTGTGAGAGGTCTGGCTGGGAATAATGCAGTGTGAGAGGTCTGGCTGTGAATGCAGTATGAGAGGCCTGGCTGTGAATGCAGTATGAGAGGTCTGGCTGTGAATGCAAGGTGAGAGGTCTGGGTGTGAATGCTGCAGTGTGGGAGGTCTGGCTGTGAATGCAGTGTGAGAGGTGTGGATGTGAATGCTGTGTGAGAGGTCTGGCTGGGAATGCAGTGTGAGAGGTCTGGCTGGGAATAATGCAGTGTGAGAGGTCTGGCTGTGAATGCAGTATGAGAGGTCTGGCTGTGAATGCAGTATGAGAGGTCTGGCTGTGAATGCAAGGTGAGAGGTCTGGGTGTGAATGCTGCAGTGTGAGAGGTCGGGCTGTGAATGCAGTGTGAGAGGTGTGGATGTGAATGCATTGTGGGAGGTGTGGCTGTGAATGCAGTATGATAGGTGTGGCTGTGAATGCAGTGTGAGAGGTGTGGCTGTAAATGAAGTATGAGAGGTGTAGCTGTGAATGCAGTATGAGAGTTCTGGCAGTGATCGCAGTATGAAACGTGTGGCTGTGAATGCAGTATGAGAGTTCTGGCTGTGAATGCAGTGTGAGATGTCTGGCTGTGAATGCTGCAGTGTGAGAGGTCTGGCTGTGAATGCACTGTGAGAGGTATGGCTGTGAATGCAGTAAGAGAGGTCTGGCTGTGAATACAATATGAGAGGTGTGGCTGTGAATGCAGTGTGAGAGGTGTTGCTGTGTATGAAGTATGATAGGCGTGGCTGTGTATGCAGTGTGAGAGGTGTGGATGTGAATGCAGTGTGAGAGGGGTGGCTGTGAATGCAGTATGAGAGGTGTGGCTGTGAATGCAGTGTGATAGGTGTGGCTGTGTATGCAGTGTGAGAGGTGTGGCTGTGAATGCAGTGTGAGAGGTGTGGCTGTGAATGCAGTATGAGAGGGGTGGCTGTGACTGCAGTATGAGAGGTATGGCTGTGAATGCACTTTGAGAGGTGTGGCTGTGAATGCAGTATTGGGTGAGTTGTGTGCCCATGTTTGTGCAAAGTGGGAGGTATGCTCGCTTAAGTAGAAGGTGAGTCATATGAGTTCAGGGGGAGTGTGTGACTCTGTGAATGCAGGGTGAGAGGCACGTCTGTCTGAATGCATGGGAAGAGGAGAGGATGGGTGAATGCAAAGTGAGAGACATACCTGTGTGTAACTGAGTATCCAGAAAATTAGAATATCCTACCACTTTGAACCAAAGCTCTGACAACACCAAGCATGCGCAGCAAGTGAGTCCAAAACACCCTAAAAGTGCTCCTCTGTCTCTTCCATCCGAGCATCTATTCATTCATCCTTTCAACCTCCCATCCACTTTCTGCTATCAATCATTTCATGTTTACATTCTGTTATCCATTCATTATTTCATACAACTTTCAATCGTTCACCATTCCATCCATTGGCCATTTTATCCATCCATCCATCCTCTAAGATTTTCATTTACTCTACCATCCTTTCACCCTTCCTCAGATTTCCATTTACTCTGCCATCCATCCATCCTCTGAAATTTCCCTTTATTCTGTCATTGTTTCATCCACCCATGTATCTATCCGCTCACTTACTTATCCTCTCACATAGCATAACATATGTATTTGCAAAGCACACGTATCTTGGCGTTGAATAACAGATGTTTATTGTTACCCAGCTCAATGGTATTCATTTTATCGACCCCAGAAGGATGAAAGGCTGAGTTTACCCGCCGGGATTTGAATCTGAGACTATGAGGTCAAACACAAGCCCCTACAGTTGACACATTAGTCCAATGAGCCACCAGACCCACTCATTCAACTATCCTTTCACCAGTGACATAACAATAGCCCTGGCACACCCAGTAGTGCAGGGAGGCCCAAGCGCAGGAGTGGCTGGCCCCTGCCGTGAGAGCTCCTGAATGGGTCCAGAGCACGGGGCCCCTCCATGTACTTTGCAGGGGGGGCCCCTCAAGTTTTGTTACGCCACTGTACTCGCCGAAAAAGCGCTTTGACGCCTGGTAAGGGGTAGTAAGTGCTATATAAATGCAATTACAATACAATACAATTACAATACATTATGATATTAGGAATAGGGGGCAAGCAATTAATTTATTGGCCAAAATTAGATTTTTTGATGTGGCGTGTTCCTTGGGGTGATTTTTGTCAGTTTGTGCTTTTTTACAGTCAAATTGAGGAAATTCTAGTGAACTGTGTGAAGCTCTTCTCCAACTTTTTATAATGTTTTTAGAGAATGTGGCTTTTACTAGTGAGTCTAACTGCATTTTAACGTATTTTACTACTGTGATCTATGCTGAGTGTCTTCTGTCAGTTTTTATCAGTCGTATGGTTTTTAATAACCCTTGTTTAAAACACCACGGTCTAAATAAACATATGTTTTGCCTGACTGATAAACTGAGCTTTACTCTCGGAACAAAGGGTTTCCCATAGATCAGGGAGGATCAAATTATGTGACAGCATTGACTAAATTTTGCAGCAGTAAAAAGCAAATTTTGGTATGAAATGGAGGATACCAAACTTCAGAGGTGCAACCCCAGTGTTTCATGCAGTTTAAAGGCCCATAGGTTCACCCAATCATACTCGAATCAGCTTTCATAGAATGTAAATGCAAAATGCACTTTATAGTGCAACAGGGCCCACAACACACTTTGCTAAATGCAACAATGACCTGGAATGAGAAGAACAGATGGACATGAAGGTCTGGGCCATTAAATAAAATCATTTATAGAACCTGATGACAGAATCTAACCATTTTCATTAAATATCCTGTTTAAAAAGTATCTTATTTTATGAATGATTTCAAGGTGCTTTGAAAATGAAAAAAGTTATTAACATTTATATTTTGTCATAAATATTTATGTTACAGCTCCTTGGGACTCACATGGGTTAGGAAAGCACTATAGAAATGTTAATATAATAATAAAAATGTACAGTCTTACTAATTTATTTTTTAAAGGAAACATGCATACCCTCTCCTTTGTAGTTGTTAAGAGTTGTAACTCCCCCCACCCTTGTCACCTGTGTCCCCACAACTCCAAAATCTGGGGGGATGAATCCCCTGCGTCCCACACAGTTCCTACGCCCATGCCAGTAAGGTAGCTCAGTGATTTGAATGCCAGCCTGCGAAGGCAAGTAAGCTTGTCTGCATGCAAAGGCATGAATAATTGGCCTTTCAAGCCGGTTAAAGCCTGCAGACGAGTCACTTGAGACACGTAAAAGCTTACATTGCATTTGATGATCCCATTACAACGATATAAAAATATAGCTCACAGTTGGCCCATGAACTGTGGTCTGTTTTACTTGCCCAATGCAGCTATTTTACACAGCAGAGTGTCAGTAGAGGTGCCATTGTTCAAGCTCTCCCTCTATAAACAAGCGCTCAACTAGTACAAAATAGAACTTTAATTAGCCCATAAGCCGTATTTTACTATGAGGATTCGGGAAACTGATAACACACAGATAGAAGTAGTCCATGTCGTACAGGCCCTCTCTATTTATAATGATCACTGTCCTAATGCTCCTCAAAAAAGATCTGATTCTTTAACTTTACCCTTGTCTAGGCAGCATAGTGAATACCCAAAGGATGACTGTATCACAGACTTTTTCTGTCCTCTTACTTAGCATTCCTACACTAATCTATTTTACTTTAAGTCCTGCACTGTTTTCTCAATTATACGGTGTAGGAGAGTAGGGTCTGCTATCCTATGGTCACCCCAAATTTTTTGCTTTTTGCTTCACTGGTTTTCGACTTACTGAGGCTGTGGGCCTGCTAATCAGACCCCCAGCCTGCTGTTCTCTCTCTAAATTAGTAATACATGTGCTATAGGTACATACCACAATTGGAAATGGACTCCTTGTCAACCCCTGTACCATGCACTATAGGTGCTCAGGGCATAGGTGCCACCAAGGCCAACCAGGGGCTGCAGCATATCTTTTGCCACCCCTGGCTGGTTCTTAAATTGACACAACTGGCTAATCACTCAGCTGGGGCAAGATGGTGTAATCACCTCTTGCTTAGATATAGTATACCTATATCTAAACCTATATCTGGACACATATAAACCTGTGAGTCACTCCTATGGAAGGCCTTATCAATCCTGGAGGCAGAGTGCGTGGTTTAATGTGAGATGGAGCTCTAGCATGAGCTGAGCGTGTCTGCAGCTGTCGGGAACAACTCCCTAAGCTGTTCCAGGATAATGCCATACCATATACTATTAAGTGCATTATAATCCTCGCGGTTATATAGCAACTTTGGTTTGGCTTTATCAAAACATGTTGTGTAAGGTGTCATACGATTTTGAATACTATCCCCTCGCCAGTTCTGGCGACGGGGATAGCATTCCACCCCTCTAGAGGGAGAAGACATGTTACTTTACTGAAATGCGGTTGATTTTTAAAAGAGCCTCAGATCCACAAAATGGATGCTTCTGCCACAGACACGGGTCTGACCCCCTGCAGCTGACCGAAACTCAGCCAAGGGGGCCTGGACAAAGGGTTTCCTGTCGCAGGGAAGTGTCCCACCTCCCCAGACAGGAGATAGTGGATTGTAGCAGGGAGGTTTGAAAGAAACCAGACACTGCATGGGGAGCACAAGGCTGCCCCTTGCATAATCCGGCCAAACCGGTTCTGGGGCACACCAGCCCCCGTCCCAGCGTGGCCTGGATCAAAGGAAAGGGGCGTACCCACCCCCTTCCTGGGTCCCACCCATAGGAGGGGACCTAGCAGGTAATCCAGCCCCCTAGATTGGTATAAGAATGGGAGCAGTGCCAATGCACTTCAGATTATCCTGATGAAACATAAGAAACGAAACTCTGGACCCTTCGACATCCTACTCAATGTAGAAGACTGAAGAATCTCCCTTGTGGTCAAGGAGTGACCACCCTGTGCAAACAGGCACCATCCAGCACATCAACGTCTGCTTTGTTGCAGTTCCCGCCGGAACTCGAGCGACAGAGATCAACGAGATTAAGCTTGCCTGCCTTCTTACAGCCCGATCCACAGTCCCTGTAGAGGAGACCACAAGACGCTGACCGTGCAGCCCACGAGTGACCCTCAAAGCTGTACACCGGGGTTTGAGAAGCCCCAACCCTGAGCCACTCTTGCACCGAAGTTCACTCCTCTATACTCGACGAGTGCTGCGTGGGGCCCTTCTGCTTTTTTTGGCTCAATGCGTTGGCCCGGTCACTTGCCAGCTGGCTTGTGACCCCTGTGCCGGCACAAACCTACATATGACTTGTGATTCTGGTTGCTCCAGATTTGCACCTGCTCCCCTGAAAAAGAGTACCCACTTTGACCCTCCTGGCCCAAATGAGAAGCAATCTTCCAGTTCCGCGTGGATTGCTTTTGCCAAGTGTTGTTTGCTCCAATCTTGAAGCCGACAGCGCAGACGGCGAGAGCCTACGTGGGACAGCTCGTGACCCGCTCCTGGACGTCGCAGATGCTCCAGAGCCCACCTGGCAGCGGAGAGAAGCTCCTCGACAACCACCTGATTGCGCCCAACATTGCCTGGTTCCGTCCTGGTTCCACCCTGGTCACTGCTGAGTGACCCAGACTCTGTCCCCTCTGCTTTCAGGTACTTTTTCGACTCTGATCCACCCTTGGATCACACCGGACACTTCTCCTTCACATCGCCTGCAGCATCTTCAGCTTCAAACACCCAGAACCTGCACGACGAAACCCGACGCCACTTTGACCCTATGCACCTGCTTCCTGTGGGTGAGGTAACATTGTAACGCCGGTGTTCCCACACTGGTACACACCTCTAGGGTCTGTGTCTAAAGTTTTGTCCTTCTAGGTTCAGCGGAAGTATCCTAAAACTCTGTTTGTGTAACTTTTACGCACCATTGACTTACATTGGTGCATGCGTGTGCTTTAAGCACTGCACCCGCATCCCGCGGGCTTTTCCCGACTTCAGCATTGCTTGTCCCGACTGCTCCCAGCGATTCCCTAGGCCCTAGGCCTAACCACTGTTCGATTGGTATCTCTTATACCCTTTTCTTAGTATATGATCTGAGTGGCCCCCCGCCCTCATCCATAATTGTGCAACTTTGTATGTTATACTGTGCTTTTGATTTAACGCTTGTGCCCCTTTGTTCATAAAGAGTACTGGGGATTATTTTAAGAATAAACACATATATTTTTATAATATATACTTGTGTGGTGTCCTTTCATTTGATATTACAGGACTGTGATTGGTAAAACAGCTCGCTTAACACGACCTCTTGAGTTAAGCCTTCAAGGCTGCTTAGTCTATGCTACCATTAAGATAGCTTGTCTACAAGGTTGACTTACAACCAGACACCATAAGGGATAGTTTGGACTGATACAAGGTGGTTCCAGAATTGGAAACATCATATATCAGGCCAACTTCTCACATTGGTGGGCAGCGGTGCGGATTTGAGCTTGCTGTTGTTTTACCATTGCAATCTTTTTATCAAATTGAAAGATCACATCAAGTACCTTAGGTACATATAAATCAAAAGCTTAGCATATTACGTTCTACTGAACTTAATAGTTGTAGATTAAAGGGAGTAGCACACCCTGACTACAACTCACTAGCAAGGTACAGTAGGAAAACACTTAGTGTAGGTAAGTGCACCACTTACACCTCACTGGCAGTCATGACTGGCACAGATGAAGCTCCAAGCTCTCTGCCTGTGACAGTTGACCTTACCCAGGCAACTTCCAGCTATGACAAACTTAGCAATAAAGACTTGTGTGCCTTGTGCATACCAAGAGGGCTAAAAAGGGGCAGAGGTCCCACCATTCCTACCCTGATAGCCATTCTGGAAAAGGATGACTTAGATAAGGCGAGTGCAGCTCACTTAGACTTAGGAGATGGAGTGAACCCCCCTGTAACTGATACCACTCCAGAGGAGGAAGAAGAAGAGGAGTAAGAGGAGGAGGAGGGTTCAGACTTAGAAGAACCTGAAGATCAGGATCAGAGGGGTAACCAGGTTATAGTTGCCAGGCTTAACCAGGCCAACTTAAACCTACTTGGGAATGGAGAGGGCCAGCACCTCCCCAGATCCCAAAATATCATTCTCCCAGGCAACAGAAGAGTGAGATCTCCATCAGGGGACTCTCATATTTCTAGTGCCTCAAGAGAATCTCAGAGAGGAATGACTTCCTCTCAGAAGATAGAGCATAAGGCAAGGATGAGGGCTGTCAAACTCCAGATAGAGAGGGAGGAGGTAGCCCTGGCTCAAGCTAGACTTGCTTTAGCAAGAGAACAACAATTGTGTGGCTTAGATGCCACTGGTGGCAGCATAATTCCTAGAGAGAAAGACAGGAGCTATGATAATAGAAACCTGACAAAAATGGTCCCCCCCTACAAGGAAGGGGATGACATCCACAAATGGATGACTGCTCTTGAGAGAGCCTGCATGGTACAGCAGGTTCCTCAGGATCAGTGGGCTGCAATTTTATGGTACTCCTTTTCTGAGAAAGGGATGGATAGGCTCCTCACAGTTAGACCTGAGGATGCCAAAAACTACTCTGTCCTGAAGAGTGCTCTTATTGAAGGGTTTGGCCTAACCACTGAGCAATACAGGTTGTTGTTCAGAGACACCCAAAAAGCACAGACTCAGGACTGGACTGATTTTGTTGATTGTGCCACTAAGGCTCTGGAGGGTTGGCTGCAGGGAAGTAAAGTCTCAGACTATGCAGGATTGTACAATCTTATAATGAGAGAGCAGATCCTTAATAACTGTCAGAACCAGCTGTTGCATCAATACCTTATTGACTCTGATCTGACCTCTCCCCAAGAATTGGGAAAGAAGGTAGACAAATGGGTCAGAACAAGGATTACGCAGAAACCCCAGAACCAAGGTGGTGACCAGAAGAAAACAGACCAGAAGGGTGGGAATCAGAAAGATAAAGAAAAGGACCAGAAGTCTTCAGGCCCCCAAACTAGTAATAAGGAGGGTGGTTCCCAAAATGGAAACAAGAAAAAGAAGAATGATGGCCCAAAGAAACCTTGGTGTAATACCTGCAAATCAGTTTCACACTGGGGCAGTGAATGCACCAAGAAAAATCCAGTCCCCACCACTGCAGCCCCTAAAGCACCTGCACCCCCTAGTACAGTTAGCAGTGGTGGTACACAACCTAAGGGTATAGTGGGGTTAACCTTGGGTACTGAGATGGAATCTGGCCTAGTCAGAGTTCCTACTCAGGCAGTTCTCCTATATGATGTGGACTTATCTTTGTCCACTACAGTGAGTCCCAGTAACCTGGGCAAATATAGGCAGACGCCTTTGATAAATGAGAAACTGGCTCAGGCCTACAGGGACACATGTGCCAGTGTCACTATGGTGACACCTGACTTTGTGGACCCTGGACAGATTGTACTAGGTGAAAGTTACCTAGTGACCAATGCAAGCAAGTCCACTACTTCCCATAGTGTGGCTGTTGTGAACTTCTCATGGGGAGGGGTAGATGGCCTAAAGAAAGTTGTTGTGAGTGCAGACCTCCCAGTAGACTGTCTGTTAGGCAATGATCTTGAAAGCTCAGTTTGGTCAGAAGTGGAGTACAGGACTCATGCAGAAATGCTAGGGATTTCAGCACATGTCCTTGCAGTGACAAGGACTCAGGCTAAGAAGTGCCTTCCTGAACCAGTGGTGGATCTTGGAACAATAGACCAACCACAACCCAAGAGAAGGAGCAAGAGGGTTAAGGCTGTGCCTTCCCCCATGCCCCAGGTTGAGGATCAGATTTCACAGGAAACTGATTCTGCAGTCCAAGAGGAGACTGTCTCTGAAGAACTTGAGCCTGATCAGGTTGAGTTTCTGGGGACAGGGGGACCCTCAAGGGCAGACCTGGGGCAGGCCCAATTAGATTGCCCTTCACTTGAACCCCTCAGACATCAAGCTGCTGATGAGGCTGCATGGAATGCTCAACGTGCCCATAAAGTATATTGGGATGATGGACTCCTTTACTCAGAGGCTAGAGACCCCAAGCCTGGTACCACCAGGAGGTTGGTTATACCTTTGAAGTTTAGGGGTTTCCTTCTCACCTTGGCCCATGATATTACCCTTGCAGGACACTTAGGCCAGAACAAGACTTGGGACAGGCTTGTTCCTCACTTTCACTGGCCTCATATATCAGAAAATGTCAAGGAGTTATGTCGCTCCTGTGTCACTTGCCAAGCCAGTGGTAAGTCAGGTGGCACAACAAAGGCCCCCTCATACCACTACCTGTGGTGGGGGTACCCTTTGAAAGAGTTGGAATAGATATTGTGGGTCCCATGGATCCTCAAACAGCATCTGGGCACAGATTTATACTGGTGGTAGTGGATCATGCCACCAGGTACCCAGAGGCAATTCCCCTGAGGACCACCACAGCACCTGTGGTGGCAAAAGCCCTCATTGCAGTTTTCTCAAAAGTGGGCTTTCCAAAGGAGGTACTTTCAGATAGAGGCACTAACTTCATGTCTGGATACTTAAAAGCAATGTGGAAGGAGTGTGGAGTAAACTACAAGTTTACCACACCCTATCACCCACAGTGCAATGGGCTTGTGGAGAGATTCAACAAGACCCTCAAGGGAATGATAAAAGGTTTACCAGAGAAGCTCAGGCGGAAATGGGACATCCTTTTACCCTGCTTGCTCTTTGCTTACAGAGAGGTCCCACAGAAGGGGGTTGGCTACAGCCCTTTTGAACTTTTGTTTGGCCACCCTGTGAGGGGTCCACTATGTTTGGTGAAGGAAGGATGGGAGTTACCTCTCAAAAAGCCTAAGCTAGATGTGGTGGACTATGTACTTGGTCTCCGCTTCAGGATGGCTGAGTATATGGAGAGAGCATCCAAAAACCTGGAGGCAAGTCAAGAATTACAGAAAGCTTGGCATGACCAAAAGGCTGTTCTGGTTGAGTTCCAGCCAGGGCAGAAGGTGTGGGTGTTGGAGCCAGTGGCCCCAGCAGCCCTCCAGGACAAATGGACTGGACCCTACCCTATTGTTGAGAAAAAGGGAGAAGTCACCTACCTGGTTGACTTTGGAACCCCTAGGAGCCCCCACAGGGTGCTCCATGTAAATCGTTTGAAAGCATTTGTGGACAGGGAGGACATGAGCTTGCTCATGGCCACAGATGGGGAACAGGAGGAGGAGAGTGACCCTCTCCCAGACCTGCTTTCCCAGAACCCTGATGATGGATCAGTTGTTGGAGTAGCCTTGGCAGGCAGCCTCACTGACCAGCAACAGATGGACTGCAGACAGGTTTTGCAAGCCCACAGACACTTGTTTTCACTCACACCCAGTCAAACTAACTGGTGCACCCATGAGGTGGACACCGGTGACAGTCTGCCTGTGAAGAATAAGATCTACAGGCAACCTGACCATGTCAGGGATTGTATAAAGGCTGAGGTGCAAAAGATGTTGGAGCTTGGAGTGATTGAGCCATCAGAGAGCCCATGGGCTAGCCCAGTGGTCCTTGTGCCAAAACCTCATACCAAAGACGGAAAGAGAGAAATGAGGTTGTGTGTGGACTACAGAGGTCTAAATGCTGTCACTAGGACAGATGCACATCCCATTCCAAGAGCAGATGAGCTCATTGATAAATTGGCTTCTGCCAAATTTCTGTGCACATTTGATTTGACAGCTGGCTACTGGCAAATCAGACTAGCTGAAGAGTCAAAAGCCAAGACAGCATTCTCTACCCCTAGTGGACATTATCAGTTTGTGGTAATGCCCTTTGGTCTGAAGAATGCACCTGCCACTTTCCAAAGGTTGGTGAACCAAGTCCTTGCTGGGTTGGATGACTTTTGTGCAGCATATCTAGATGATATTGCTGTCTTTAGCTCCACCTGGGAGGATCACCTGATCCACCTGAAGAAAGTTCTGGAGGCCCTGCAAAAGGCAGGCCTGACTATCAAGGCTACCAAGTGCCAGATAGGGCAGAGCAAGGTTGTATACCTGGGCCACCTAGTAAGTGGGGGTCAGGTTCAGCCACTGGAGAGCAAGATCCAGACCATACAGGACTGGGCTCCTCCAACTACCCAGACACAAGTCAGAGCCTTCTTGGGCCTGACTGGGTATTACAGAAAGTTTGTGAAAAACTATGGGTCCATTGTGACACCATTAAATGACTTGACATCCAAGAAGATGCCAAAAAAGGTTCAGTGGACAGTTAGCTGTCAAAAGGCATTTGATGACCTGAAGAAGGCCATGTGCTCTGCACCTATCCTGAAGAGTCCTGACTACTCCAAACAGTTCATTGTACAGACAGATGCTTCTGAGTTGGGGATGGGAGCTGTGGTTTCACAACTTAATCAAGATGGTCAAGACCAGCCCATTGCTTTTATTAGCAGAAGGCTGACCCCCAGGGAGAAACGTTGGTCAGCTATTGAGAGGGAGGCCTTTGCTGTGGTTTGGGCCCTGAAGAAGTTGAGGCCATACTTGTTTGGAACTCACTTCCTAATTCAGACAGACCATGAGCCCCTCTTGTGGCTAAATCAGATGAAGGGTGAAAATCCCAAACTGCTCAGGTGGTCCATTTCCCTACAGGGGATGGACTTTACAGTGGAGCACCGCCCAGGGACTGACCATGGTAATGCAGATGGTCTCTCCAGGTACTTCCACTTAGAACATGAAGACTTATCTGGTCAAGGTTAAGTTTAATGTCCCTGCGTTGGGGGGGGGGGTTGTGTAGGAGAGTAGGGTCTGCTATCCTATGGTCACCCCACATTTTTTGCTTTTTGCTTCACTGGTTTTCGACTTACTGAGGCTGTGGGCCTGCTAATCAGACCCCCAGCCTGCTGTTCTCTCTCTAAATTAGTAATACATGTGCTATAGGTACATACCACAATTGGAAATGGACTCCTTGTCAGCCCCTGTACCATGCGCTATAGGTGCTCAGGGCATAGGTGCCACCAAGGCCTACCAGGGGCTGCAGCATATGTTTTGCCACCCCTGGCTGGTTCTTAAATTGACACAACTGGCTGATCACTCAGCTGGGGCAAGATGGTGTAATCACCTCTTGCTTAGATATAGTATACCTATATCTAAACCTATATCTGGACACATATAAACCTGTGAGTCACTCCTATGGAAGGCCTTTTCAATCCTGGAGGCAGAGTGCGTGGTTTAATGTGAGATGGAGCTCTAGCATGAGCTGAGCCTGTCTGCAGCTGTCGGGAACAACTCCCGAAGCTGTTCCAGGATAATGCCATACCATATACTATTAAGTGCATTATAATCCTCGCGGTTATATAGCAACTTTGGTTTGGCTTTATCAAAACATGTTGTGTAAGGTGTCATACGATTTGGAATACTATCCCCTCGCCAGTTCTGGCGACGGGGATAGCATTCCACCCCTCTAGAGGGAGAAGACATGTTACTTTACAGAAATGCGGTTGATTTTTAAAAGAGCCTCAGATCCACAAAATGGATGCTTCTGCCACAGACACGGGTCTGACCCCCTGCAGCTGACCGAAACTCAGCCAAGGGGGCCTGGACAAAGGGTTTCCTGTCGCAGGGAGGTGTCCCACCTCCACAGACAGGAGATAGTGGATTGTAGCAGGGAGGTTTGAAAGAAACCAGACACTGCATGGGGAGCACAAGGCTGCCCCTTGCATAATCCGGCCAAACCGGTTCTGGGGCACACCAGCTCCTGTCCCAGCGTGGCCTGGATCAAAGGAAAGGGGTGTACCCACCCCCTTCCTGGGTCCCACCCATAGGAGGGGACCTAGCAGGTAATCCAGCCCCCTAGATTGGTATAAGAATGGGAGCAGTGCCAATGCACTTCAGATTATCCTGATGAAACATAAGAAACGAAACTCTGGACCCTTCGACATCCTACTCAACGTAGAAGACTGAAGAATCTCCCTTGTGGTCAAGGAGTGACCACCCTGTGCAAACAGGCACCATCCAGCACATCGACGTCTGCTTTGTTGCAGTTCCCGCCGGAACTCGAGCGACAGAGATCGACGAGATCAAGCTTGCCTGCCTTCTTACAGCCCGATCCACAGTCCCTGCAGAGCTGAGACCCGTGGAGGCGACCAGAAGCGTGGGGCACGCCATCTTGAAAAGAGCACGAGACGCTGACCGTGCAGCCCACGAGTGACCCTCGAAGCTGTACACTGGGGTTTAAGAAGCCCCAACCCTGAGCCACTCTTGCACCGAAGTTCACCCCTCTACACTCGACGAGTGCTGCGTGGGGCCCTTCTGCTACTTTTGGCTCAACGCGTTGGCCCGGTCACTTGCCAGCTGGCTTGTGGCCCCTGTGCCGGCAAAAACCTAAATACGACTTGTGATTCTGGTTGCTCCAGATTTGCACCTGCTCCCCTGAAAAGGAGTACCCACTCTGACCCTCCTGGCTTGAGTGACAAGCAATCTTCCAGTTCCGCGTGGATTGCTTTTGCCAAGTGTTGTTTGCTCCAATCCTGAAGCCGACTGCGCCGACGGCGAGAGCCTATGTGGGACAGCTCGTGACCCGCTCCTGGACATCGCAGATGCCCCAGAGCCCACGTGGCAGCGGAGAGAAGCTCCTCAACAACCACCTGATTGCGCCCGACATTGCCTGGTTCCGTCCTGGTTCCACCCTGGTCACTGCTGAGTGACCCAGACTCTGTCCCCTCTGCTTTCAGGTACTTTTTCGACTCTGATCCACCCTTGGATCACACCGGACACTTCTCCTTCACATCGCCTGCAGCATCTTCAGCTTCAAGCACCCAGAACCTGCACGACGAAACCCGACGCCACTTCGACCCTATGCACCCGCTTCCTGTGGGTGAGGTAACATTGCAACGCCGGTGTTCCCACACTGGTACACACCTCTAGGGTCTGTGTCTAAAGTTTTGTCCTTCTAGGTTCAGCGGAAGTATCCTAAAACTCTGTTTGTGTAACTTTTACGCACCATTGACTTCAGGTTTTAAAGTCTTTATTTCGATTAAAAAAAAAATCATAAAAGACACATAATAACGCACATTAATTAATTAATTAATTACATTAAATTACAATTCCAGATGAACTTCCTAGTTTTAACTAGTCCTATACAATTTATGGATATTATTTTATTTAAAATACAACTATAATAGTAGCTGAATTCATTTGTATAGACAAAACAAAATCCAGGAAGAAACTATACTATACTAAACTGAAATAATTTTAAAAGTGATATTAATATAAAACAGCTTGAGAGACAAACCTGAAACAGACGTGCAAAAATTCACAATTAAATTCCAAACATCAATATGTAATAAAAAGAAGTCAAACCATATATAAGATACATAAGATACAATCGTTTACAGGGACCAAAAACAAAACTAAGCTGCCTATTTAAAGGTGCATCAACGGACAATGACAGAGGTTAATCTAATGTTTTGACCTGATTATCCAGGCCCACCCCAGGTATTTGGCTAAGCTCACCACAAATACTTCTGAGGTGTTAGTTTTTAATGCCCAAATGGCCTCTGCAGATTTTCTAAAAGGCAGGCGCTGGAACAGTGGTTTTAGCCATTTGGTTCGCGGTGCTGAATAACTAGGGCAAGCAAACAAGAAGTGTCCTACTGTTTCCCTGTGGCTTGGGCACCATCTACAGTGATCCGTGCCACCAGTGGACCAGTTTTTTGTAAAGGTGTTCAGCGGCAATGCTCCTACCCGAAACTGGTGATAACGTTTCTTGTCCAGCGGTTTAGAAATAGTGTCCCAATAATATTCACGGGATGGATCCAACTTGAAAGTCAGAAACCTGCCCGTCAGGCCGATGGAGCTGGAAGTTTTAACTCTAAACTGACGGAGCATGGCCCAATACAATTCTTTAAATTCTTGTTTGGATGGAAAGGTACTGGTAGAGGGGGATAACCATAATTGTTCTAGCCCCATGTCTCCCAAAATGGTTTTAACCATTTGGAGCCAGGGGATCTTCCCTGAACCCCTAATTGACCTAACTTCTGCTACCTCTTTTGCGAATAGAGTGAGGTCGGGAGAGGTCCATAAACACCTCCAAAAAGCCACCAGTCTAAATCTAGCCATCTCATTAATCGGAACACATCCCAGATCTAAGCAAAGGGGAATAGAAGGGGACGACTGAGGCAAGCCTACTAAATTCCGCAGAAATTTACACTGGATTTTGAACAGACCCGAGAGGTCCATATAGCCCCAAAGATCTGCGCCATATAAGATTGCTGGATTAATCTTGGCGTCGTAGATCTTAAGAGCTGGGATAACCCGCTTGGTGATGGATCTTTTTTGCTCACTCAGTAGACAACCTGTAAGTCGGGCAAGCTTGAGGTGTTGTGCACCGACTTGAGCTTTCCATCTCAGGCGGCTATCTAAAGTGACCCCCAGGTATGTCATAGTCTCCACTTGGTCCAAATTTACTCCACCCATACTAACTGATCTCCGGACCAGACGGTTCCTTGTTAGAACCATAAACTTGGTTTTGCCCACGTTTATCTTAAGGTCATTGATGGCACAAAACTCCTCAAAGCGGTCCAACGCCCGCTGTAATCCACAGCGTGTTCTAGAGAGGAGTAGGGTGTCATCGGCAAAGATGAGCATAGGGAACCGTTGTCCTGCCAACATTGGAGCATCCGTCGGAGTGTCTACAAAGAATTTGACCACTTGGTCAATAAACAATAGGAAAAGTGTAGGCGCCAGGACACACCCCTGACGGACACCTCGTGTTACCAAAAGGGTTCCGTCACTTGTCCCTGACCTCCCCACCTCACCCTCGCATAATTGTCCTCATGCAGTTTGATTATAAGGACAAGTAGCTCCTCTGGAATTCCCAATTTCCTCAAGACTCCCCACAGTTTGTCCCTCGGGACTAGGTCGAAGGCGGACTTCAGATCAATGAACGCTGCAAAGATGGTAGCGCCACCAAGCTGGACCACCTTCCAGTAGATCAGACAAAATCTGAACACCTGGTCGATGGTACTCGTTCCCGATCTGAAGCCCGCCTGCATGGGAGATAGTATATCCTCGGATTCGATCCAGCCTTGGACCCTGCCCAGAACCATACGCGCGATGATTTTTTGTATGGAGTCAATGAGACTAATTGGGCGGTAGTTACCTGGATTAGACCTATTGCCTTTTTTATAAATTGGTAGTATCTCCGCCCCCCTCCAGGACTTGGGGATTCTCGCACCTTTAGCAATTGAGTTGGCAACCTTGGTAATATAAGGCGTCCACAAAGCGGGATTGGCTTTAAACAAATCGGCGGGGATGAGATCCATCCCCGGCGCTTTCCCTCGCATGGTCAGACTAAGTGCCATCTCGACCTCTGTTTCTGAGAAGATAAGTTTCTCCCCTTGGATAGGAGAAAAGGGTGCCAACCCCAAAGAACAAGGGGATTTGGGATTCTCGACACAAAATTGGGTCGAGTAGAATGACACCCATTCAGTGGGAGGCACATAATTTGCGGGGGTACGTGCGTCGGGATCCTTCCCCCACTTAACTATGTCCCAAAATTTAATAAGATTGTTAGATGTGGAAGCTTCCAAGAGGTTTGACCAATACCTATCCTCCCACTCCCGTTTTGCTTCCCACTGAGTTTTCCTGTAAAGCAGCCTAGCTGCTTTAACTGCACCCATAATCCGGGATTTGATTGCTTTAATGAGATGAGTGTGAGCCTCCCTACATTTTTTATTATACCATTTCTGGTGTGGGACATTTACTTTGGTGACTCCCTTCCGACATGGGAGGGAAAGCAAAGATTTTAACTCATCAAAACAACGATCATGGAGGTTAATGATGTTATTTGCCACTTCAGGATCGCCCCCCAACAAATCATATGTCAACATCTCATTAAATATGTTTATAACCACAGTATTAACCTTGTCCCTTAGTGTTTCGTCCTCCACAATCCTGGACCATTTTAACCTCTTCCTGTCATTCGTTAGGAGGACATCTCCAGTCCGTGAGGTGCCAAGCTCCTCTAGTCTCTTAAATCCTGGTAACCTTAGTTGAAGTGACAAGGGGTTGTGATCGCTTTCTGGTCGGGGTAAAACTTCCATGTCCATCAACAGGGGCCAGTCTTCCAGCTTTAGCAAGATATAGTCAATACGGCTTTTTCTTAGACCATTATCAAAAGTGTGGTTGGCTTCTTGATCTGATCTTGTGCGGCCATTGCAGGCCCGAAAACCCCGGTTTAAACAGAAAGCCATCCAGTTCACAGCTGCCTCAGTTGCAATAACAGCTTTAACAGACAGCAAATCAGGGATACCCCATACAGCATCCTCTGCGGAACCCCAACTATCCCCTAAGTCGGGTAGAGGCTCAAAAGTACAGTACAAATCACCTGCAAGAAGAATAACATTTTCGCTACCCAGGGTTGCCAGATTGTGGTCCAGTACATCCAACAAGGCAGGAGAACGGCCGCCAGGCAGACCTCGAGCATATATGTTGATCAAAATCAAATCCCGTTGGCCTATCTTGCTCAGCTTGATTATTAGAAGGTCCGGGTTTTGTACAATTAGTTCTGTGGGATGGTATCCCAAAGACTGCTTCACCCAGATCAGTAAGCCCCCTGAAGCTCGCCCTTTACCTCCTCTAATCGCTGGTTTAAAAAAGTTTACGTATCCTAGCCTAAATGTTGGGTCAGGTGCCCAGGTTTCCTGGAGTAGGATAATATCGAATTTATCCATAAACTCCAGCCAGTCTTCAGAGAACATTCGGCCCTTAACCCCTGCAACATTCCAAGATGCTATGTTGAGTTTTTCTGTGGTGGGGACCTCAGGGGGGACCGTCAAGCCTAGAACTGCAGAAGTATCATGTGCACCCCCACTACCCCACCCATTCTTATTTCTCCCAGGATGATCCGGGGTGTTCCCTATTTTCTGGGGCACTCTTACATCCCTGGGTGGTGATGTGGCTGTCTCTGTTATAACTGGATCTCCCATGCACTCCTCTACAATGGTTGCAAACTGTGGGGCCTCCTGACTCGGCCCTGCAACCTGATTCCCAACATTTTCAGCAGAATCAGACAACCTAGATGGAGTTTGAAGTCAGTCTATGGCCTCAAGGTCAGATAGGGGACCAAAGTGATTAAAAAGAAATGGGAATTGCTGGGGTTGAGGTGTCCTATCCATGGGAAGTCTCCTGGCAGGAGGTCGTCCAAAATTAGGGCCCATTGAGGAGGAGCTTTGTCTATGTGGATAAAAATATGATAGCCCCAAAGTCTGGACGTCCCCCTGTCTGGCAAACCTTGCTTCTCTGCGGATAGTATCCACCACCCAGGGATCTTTGAACGAGATTAGAATACAATCACCCTCCAGATCCTTGGTGCCGTGGCCCACCCAGTCAACTCTTCTTACGAAGAGGATTTCGGTTGGCGAAGATGGAGGCAGGGGTCGATTTTTATTTAGCCAATAAATCACCTTGTTGCGTAGGTCCCCATATGACTCCTTCCTACCAGGTTTTAAGGGGGCTACACCAGTCAATACTATTGTATATAGTGTTGCCTCCATGGGGAGGTCAGCGCGTGTGGTGATGTGCCTAGTAGGTTTTCCCATCATTGGATTTGTGAAGCTACGAAGGATGGCTGGGGGCCCATGGGGAGGCTGCCGGGAGATATTAGGGCTGGGTTTTGCCAGTAAAAGTGGCCTGGTGGTGTGAGGTCGAACAAGGTTAGGTTTATCAGGTTTGTCAGAAGTATTCTTCTTTGGGGCGTGTGATAACAAGCCCTCAGATGTCTTGCTAGAAGTGGTTTTTGGACCTCCACCCCCGTTGGTCTGTTGGAAGCTAGACCTGTGTGTTTAAGGTTTGTGGAATTGCTGATGAAAGTATTGGAAGTGCTATTTGTATTTGATGCTAGCTGTGTAGTTATAGCACCCCCTGGGCTGGTGCTAGTTAATTTTTGTAGCAAGCCCAGATTCGTGTTAACTGCAGCCTCCAATAAGTCTATTTTTGAGGTCATCAGCCTAGTTCGCTCCAAGACGGGCAATAGGAGGGTTTTCATCATAGCCTCCATTTTTGCCAACAGGGACTCATCGCTATTGAGGCACGTTGGGCAGGGGTTTGAAGATCCTAAGGAAGTGATGGAAGGACATAACACATTAGGGAATGCACAAGATATGAACTTTTCTGTAAGGTGACCATGAGCCGGGGCGACATTACCGGTTGTATCTTTTGTTTTGGGCATCTTACATTCTCTTCCCCCCATGAGGCTCTGGTCTTGCTTTCTCTTTCTCGATATCATATCATTGCCCATGGGGTCTGCGTAGGTGAACAAATTAGACACAGTGTTGGTGGCGTTGGGAGGTGAATGAGTAAGTTCCAAACTATATTCAGACGCCAAGCTATCTTGGGATTCAATTCCCCCGCTAGCTTCAAGATCATCTAGATGGTATTCAGCATTGTCCGAAGCAGGAAGATTAACCCCCTCACTATCTATGTGAACTATTGCCTCAGTGGTGTCAGAGTGGATACAGTTAAAAGCTGCATGTGTTACTGGGCTGGGGATCGTCGCCAACCCACCCAGCGAAGAACGCTTTCCACTCATAAGATCAATTGAGAGTCGTTTTTCCACCATCGCAATTTCGTTTTCTAGGATACCCGTGGCACGTGTAATAAAAGCGTCCAATGGGCCCGAAACAACTCCTTTGGATGTTTGGATTTGAACTGTACGTACTTTGCCTGATCTTAAAGACATGATATCTAGTTGGCACCAGCAGCGGCTACAGTAGACTTGACACGCTGTTTAGGCAGAATGTCAAAATAACTTAATGTCCCTCTCAGTTAATATGCTATTTCATGTGTCCAAGCACGCTTTGCCAAGGAATGAGATGGTAATATACAATCCGCCTACCTTGGATACATCAAGACGGGACAGGGGGTGTGGGCCAGGGCCGTCCTCTGCCGTCCTCGAACGGCCTCAAACGGCCCGCTCTTTGCCCGGTCTTCGCCCGCGCCTCCGTCCGCGCGCGTCCCGCGTTCGCGTTACAGGGCTGGGCTAAGTAGGAAAGAGGATAGGTAGCTCCACCTGTGAGTTGGGGGCGGCGCTTGCAGGGAGAGCGGGCCAGATGGTGGTGATTGGCCGACCGGGGACTCCTGGGTTCTGTAGTCCCTGGTCTACGCTCGCAGCCCGGCAGCAGCCCTGGATTCCCCAACTACCACTGTGAGCAGCAATTCCCCTCAGGCGTTAAGGACGCTGCGGGACCCGCGGAGCGGGTCCGGCGAGGTGTCGAAGTCCTGCGGGTGAAAGTGGCTTCCACACGATTATCCAGATTCAAGGGAGCAAAAGTCCGTGAAACAAGCAGCATACGGTTCCCACCATTGACTTACATTGGTGCATGAGTGTGCACCCGAATCCCGTGGGCTTTTCCCAACTTCAGCATTGCTTGTCCCGACTGCTACCAGAGATTCCCTAGGCCCTAGGCCTAACCACTGTTCGATTGGTATCTCTTATACCACTTTCTTAGTATATGGTCTTAGTGGCCCCCCGCCCTCATCCATAATTGTGCAACTTTGTATGTTATACTTTGCTTTTGATTTAACGCTTGTGCCCCTTTGTTCATAAAGAGTACTGGGGATTATTTTAAGAATAAACACATATATTTTTATAATATATACTTGTGTGGTGTCCTTTCATTTGATATTACAGGACTGTGATTGGTAAAACAGCTCGCTTAACACGACCTCTTGAGTTAAGCCTTCAAGGCTGCTTAGTCTATGCTACCATTAAGATAGCTTGTCTACAAGGTTGACTTACAACCAGACACCATAAGGGATAGTTTGGACTGATACAAGTGTGGAAAATGACAATGTATATGTACATAAGCGGCGTTCATTTGTGTTCACCATACCCCTCGCTGTAAGCAGAACGAATACCGCGAAGCATTGACCGCATCATCCAGCCAGCATAGGCCTATGCACGCACGTACACGACAGCCATTTTAGGCACCAAGGCCTCTCTGCCCGTTTGTTAAATCCCCAGCACGCCCCCCCCCGTTGAACACCCCCGCTCTCTCATGCATAGGCCATAAAACCCTCTCCCTCTGCGCGACCCTGCTCTAAAAGTGACACCCCTGCCTGACCGACACCCCCTGCATTCCTCCCAAGAACACCCTTCCCCTCTTCTGATGACCCCCCCGGCTACACCTGGCCTCTCGACCCGGTCCCAAGTCATAAAACAAAGCCTCATGGATGTACCCACCCCCCCCCCCGGCCCCGCATAGCAAAACATGATACACCAACCGAAGTGCCCGATCTTATCGCCTGCCCAACCTTAGATCTGACCACCCCCTCTTGCCCTCGTGTCCTGTTGGAATGTCCGGCTGCAAGATTACAATCACATGTTACATTTGGGAGGGGAAACGACATCCGAGCGGCAGGTTTGGGAATAGGCCTGAAGCTGGGATTCCAAACGTGCCTTTTCGTACTTCAAAGTTTCTTTATTGCAATAAGGAATGTTTGTGCATCATAAACCTGTGTATAAAAGACGGAGCCTCAGAGAAACTTGTTAGAGCACCTCTTGAAGACATTGTGCGCGTGTCCAAAATGACAGGCTCTCCTCATGAGAAATAAAAATCTGTTCTTGCACTCCCGCTTCCAGCGCCCGTCTCTTTATATGGTAACTGACCAAAATGGGAACTAAGAGGCGTCTTGTGCCAGCAGCCTGGGCATCGGTTGTAATTTGGGCTGTTTTTCCTCAATTGGCGTCCCAACGCGGGGCCCATCAGCGACATAAGGTCCGGTAAGAGAGGTCCAGACGATGGGGTGAACATCTGAACGATTGGAGTATACCTGCCTTGAGAGGGCCCTCGTCCGGCTGCCGATTGAATGAACTTCACCGATTCCGAACGGACCTCTCTCAAGCGACCTACTGTCCTGACTGGGATCCCACAGGAATGCTGCGGTAAAAACATGGAGTAAGAGAACGATCGGGCGCTGGAAAGGGAAGGCGAAGAACTGTCCACACGGTCCGGTCCGGGTAAGGTTAAGTAGGACGTCTTTACGTCTGATTGATAGGATGACTTTATCCATCTGATTGATTGAGTGATTGATTGTTTATATTGGAATCGGTATTTAAATACTGGTATTGTTCATTGATTGGTTCATTTAGCCTTGGTTGCTACTTGAAGTATTGGTTCTCTTTGAGACATTCTCTGTTTGCAAACAGCGACGAATAGGAACGTTCCTCTCTCTTTGCAAATAGTGAAGGATAGGTAATGCGGACTTTTGTCCCCCGTTGTAATCCGTCATGCCTGTTTTTCTCCCCACTGATTGATTGGTTGCTCTGTTGCTCTTTGAGACATTCGCTGTCTACAAACGGGGAAGAATAGGAATATTCTCTCTCCCTTTGCAGATAGCGAAGGATAGGTAATGCGGACTTTTGTCCCCCGTTGTAATCCGTCATGCCTGTTTTTCTCCCCACTGATTGATTGATTGTCTGGACATTTATTGTTCAAGGAATAGTTCTTTTGAGGTATTCTCTGTTTGCAAATAACGTGGAATAAAAATATTCTGTCTAGTCTTTGCAAGTAGTGAAGGGTAGGTAATGCGGACCTTTGTCCCCCGTTGTAATCTGTCATGCCTATCTACTCCCCACTGATTGGTAAACTAGTTCCACCCGGACCATTTATTAGAGGTAGATCATCTGGCTCAACCGGAGGGCGCCCCTAATAAAAAGGACATATGTAAAATACGAAGTAATCACCGTATCCTGTTAACAGAAACTTTAGCACGAAACACACTAGAAAAGGAAGGAAAAAGAAATCGAGCAAAATCAGTAGGCCACTGATGAGTTTTTTTTGACTTCGCTAGAAATAAGAAACGTTAGAAATAGCCCGCAATAAGAAACATGAAAGTGGTGAGAGAAGCCAAGCTTGACATCACGGCAGCCACGAGGTAGCTAGGCTCCGCCGCCCCTCACTGCTCCAAACATGTCTGTCCCACCGCCCGCCACGCCCAATAACGGTAACATAAGATAGATACAAGTCAGCAGATACCTACCCCCATTCCGGAAGCTCCCGAAGTGCAACAGGTCCACGGTTACGCCCATCCAGAAGACGGGGCCTCGACACGTGCAGGGCGGGGCCCGGCTGGCCGCCATCGGCCGGAGAGGTCGTGGGGTGGATGGCCCGGAATGTACTGGTCTTCCCATCCTCTTCTGGCGCCTTGCAGGCCACGGGGGAGGGATGTCTTGCTTATGCCTCCGACCCCCCCCCCTCTCTCATCGCCTGGTCCGGCCATCACGAATGTCAGCGCCAGGAGACGGCGTGGGGTGCACTGGGAGGGAGAGGCGGCGCGGACGAGCCTCTCCCACCTCCCCAGGTGGAGGCCCCTCAGCTGCACCCCCAACGCTCCACTCACCCGACAAGGGTTCGTCCACTCTTGCGGTGCAGCAACGCTCCACTCACCCGACGGGGTCTCGTCCACTGTTGCGATACAACGGCGCTTCGCCCGAACCAGCTGAGTTCCTCCCACTCTTGGGACACAGCGCTGCACCCCTGCGCCTCACTCACCAAGCTGAGTTGCGCCCACCCCTCTTGCGGTGCAACGCCACGCCCGACAGGCTGGAGTCCGTCTGCTCTTGCGATCCAGCGACTGCCGGTTGCCGCGGAACTCATAAAATGACGGTCGACTCTGCAGGATTGGGCCTGGCGTGCAAAGATGGCCTGGTCGCTTGTCAGCTAGAAAATGAGTCACCTGTCCAGAAGCGTTCTCCTCAGCTTTGAAGATTCTACGAGAACTGCAGGGGCCCCCGACCCCCGCGGGCCCCCCGATGGGGAATGACTGCCATAATTGCCCGCGGAACGACCAAGACGTAGCCACGAGACGTTGGCGCTCTCATGCTGGCGCCAGCCTCAGTTTGAATGACCAAAATCCTGCAGACTACCAATTTGATCAGTTCCGGTGGAACACCAGTATGACCCGGTAGGAAAGATTGTTGCCTCCCTCCCCCCTTTGACTGATGGTTCATATCGACGGCCCCTTCTGTTGCCCTTTAACGAAACTTTTGGACTGCCGAAAGAGGCTCTGGTCCAACCACGAGTTGGTGGAGACATTTTGACTATACTTGGACCTGCCTGACCTCACCCAAAATGGCGCCGGTACAAATGAAACTCGCAACTCCCTGTTGTGTTCCGGTTGCTCAGCCTTGATATCATGAGATATGTATGCAGTTTTTGAAGCGCATGGCGGGAGGGGATGGGTACTGATTGAACATTCGGACAATGAATTGATATTAAGTTCTGACGCGTCATTGATTACCGTATTATTGAAAGTTCGAATTTTCGACACTTATGGTACTTGCCCACAATGAATTTTCGATATGATTTTATTGCACTTGTCGCACCTTTATGAAATCAACGACCACCGACTCCGTTACGTTTTCCTCAAATAAATATCCCCTCATGTACAGTTCCAGTCTGCTCCGTGGCCGGCCCACGTGGTTGTAGGCCCGTATTTGTGCGGCAACATTTTTAAATAAAGGTTTTTTTGAAAAGCAAACATAGTTGTAGCGCTTAGATTGGAAAGTTTCGAATAAATGGCCACTGTTTCCGATATAAGTAAAATACAGGTGAAATGAAGCAACTTGATTACTTAAAGGTTAAAAAGCAAAGTACA
Source organism: Lissotriton helveticus (assembly GCF_964261635.1). Taxonomy (NCBI): domain Eukaryota; kingdom Metazoa; phylum Chordata; class Amphibia; order Caudata; family Salamandridae; genus Lissotriton; species Lissotriton helveticus. The sequence continues at coordinate 247,340,398 of NC_136065.1, read as the reverse complement.
CAGAAATATTGCAAATGTGAATGGTCCAGGTTTGTTGTGTGTGTGTTTTTTTTTTATATATATTTTTTATTTTTGTGCAACGTAAAAGCAATCGATAAAGGTCCCGGTATTTAGCCTTTACTTTATGTGCCACATGTATCAGGGAAGTTGTTTCAGATGCCCCTAAGCCACTCTGAAGGAATGCCACCTAGCCCCTCTAGTTTCCGTGCCTGATGAACAAAAAAACGACCCTGTACCACTGTAGACCATCCCTCCTCCTCGAAGGAGAGCACGAGTTCACCCCCCACTTTACACTGACTGCCCTTTGTTTTGACACTTCCCTACACACGATCCGTAATACCACACTTGGGCGATCTATGCAATACACAGTCCATCAATGATTATCTCTCCCGCACTACCGGTCCCTCTGGGCTTAAACGCCGAGATGAAAGGGACTGCATCCCGCAGAGATAGGTCGAGTATGTGGTAAGTAAAAGCATTTTCGGGTTTATGCGCGCTGATGTGTTTTAAAACGCTGCCCCCACCCCTTCTTTTTCCCTTCTTTTCTGCAGGTCACATCGGAACGTCGACTAAAGTATGGAGAAGACCTAAGCAACACGCCATGGTTCCGCACGGAAAATTTGTATATTGTCTATGGGGACTGCCCCTGAGAACGTGACGAATTTGTGTGATATGAATGCACGCATGTATGCCCTGATGTGTATAGCTCGACTGAATACACGTTGCACACGTTTGGATTGATAAGAGAAATGTTTTATGTATGACTTAAGTGATGATCGAACGGCCGATGGAATGGGGAAAAAGGGGTCTGAACATGGTGCCTATACACGACAAACAAACAAAGATATAGCACTCCCTTACTTAGAAACGACTGTCTCTCTCTCTGAACCCAGCGACTGGGAGGGTGGCCTGAAGCAGAAACTTGGCGGGTTATTGCAGTATGACAAAATATGACTCCAACCGGCACCCCAAATAATGCAACCAAGAATGACGTGCACCCATGAGTAAATTCATACGGTAACTAAATAGGGAAAGGTTCAGGAATATTCCGGGGTGAGGTTTACCCAAGTACCCTCCTCCTGGAAGACTAGGAATATTGTCAATGTTTAAGATTTACCACCTCCTTCTTGCACCCTCATAGACATGAAACTCAAAGCTGCCCCATTGTTCTCCCGACTGACACCCTCCGTTGCCTCAGCCTGGATACCCATTCGCTAAAAATGATTCGAAGATCCCACCGTGAGTATTAGCCCAACCAGTTTAGTTCCCGAACAATTGACAAAGGTGTAAGTATTTGCAACCGAGGCCACCAGCAAAGGCAGCCAGATGAATTAAGTAGGATACTAAGGATGCGCAGCATGCAGGAAGAAATCTTTTTGGCCAAGTACTGTTCTATTTTTTGTCTTGGATTTTTGTATATAATACATGTACTATTCCCCCCCCGCCTGAATTCATGTGTACGTAATGTATGGATCTACGTCGTCCCTCAGCCTGTGTTTCTATATAACTTGACCCCTGCTGTTCTGTGTTGTGTGCGCACTAAATGGCCTATTATTGTACACGTTTCTCTCTCTCTCTTTCTCTCTCTCTCCATGTCGTACGTGTACCGAATAGTTCGTTTAAAATGCGGACGACTCTCTCTCTCTGAGGGTCCCCCTGTTCCCTCTTCCTTTGTGTGGTAACGTTGTGCCCCGCCGGCACAAGCCTAATTGGATTTTGAACACAAAGGTGTTCGGCAAAATTGACAGAAACTAAAACAATTGTAATTTGCCATATTACTACCTCTCCTTTCTGTAAAATGATGGAACTTGAATTGGCTAAGAAGGAAAGGACAGGTAAGACGACTGATGTCCCCTAATCTGGCCTTTTTTTATAGGGGGACTATATGTCAGTGGCCTTCTGTTCTCAGTTCGTTGGAAACACAATCCCCAATGCCCAGATTGCCCCACCTCTCTGCACCCAAGTACGGATGTCCAAAGCGTCCTCGTTTCTCCCGATTGACCCCAGCTCCATACCCCGAAGTATAACTGATGACCCTGATTAACCGTTGCTCCCCGAGAAAAGAATGTTTAGCCTCTGTCCCTCTCTCATGATGATAGAAGACTGCCAGGGCTTGGGTTAGAAAGACGAGTCTCTTCCGAAGGATCCGATTTCGAGTTTGATGGAATACGCAGTTGATAGGAGTCTGACTTCTCTCCATATACGTCATGAATGAACGCCAAATAGACTTAGTACAAACTCAGTAGAAATGCCCGAATACATACTCCATAGTGATAACTTCTGACCGTGACCGATGAACGTATCCCCAACTACTTAAGATTGGGGGCGGAATTGAAATGTATAAATGTCTTCTCCTGCCAGTTCTCTAAAGCTTGTTTTGTACCCATTCAAAGATACACAATCACCGGAGGAGAGGGGCCGGACGTGACGCACAGCCTAGCCGCAGATCATGAAGCACATGTGACCTCGACCAAAGGTGGAGCCGCAGAGCAACGAGACGCGGGACGAGGCACCACTCTCAAACACGGAAAATGAAAGGATGGAGGGCTGCCTTGAAGCCCTCTGCTTGCTGACCCACGCGTGCCAGAAGTCCCCGCCCCTTTGAGCCCGATTGATGGGCCTGCCTGCTCGTTATCCTTTGCTCCCTTCGTTTGTCTCAAAGATCTGATCCCACTCCGCCCTCTCTTCCCTCGATTATCCGACAACCCCCCCTTTTTTTTCACATGGATTTTGACTCAGTGAAGAAGAACAGCATTTAGGTAGAATAGGGTTTGCCACGGAAGGAGAAAGAAATGCAGGTGCCCAGCATGAGGCACCCTTAAAAAGATTAGTTAGGAAACAGGACTGTGGTCTAACAGCAGAGGACAGATCGCACCCTGCGACGTGTAAGGATGGATCCGAGCTGGACCTATAGCTCCACCGCCGGTGCTCAACAGCGCCAACGGAAGAAAACGAACTACTAGAGCCTACCAGTGATGGCTCGCTGCTAAAAAGACACTGTGGCGAAGACCCCCCCCTCCCCTTTCTGAACTTTCTACCCCCCCCCTGACTACTTGCTTGTATTGAACTGAATTCCTCCCTCAACCACTCTGTATTGCTTTCAAAATGTTTCATCGGTCACTCTTGACTGTACATTGATACCGCCGGAGAGAGAGTCAGAACATGGTTCCATAATGTGTCGGAACATTTCCTTGATTGACTCCGACTGAGTAGTATACCAATCTCTAGACTCGTATATATAACACGACAAATGTAAATTCATCTGTATTGCACCTCGTCTATCGCATCGACTGCACATGGTTATATGCAATCCGCCAGTATTGACAAACGCTATTTCATTGACCACACATGGCTATATGTACACCCCGTCAGTTATGATAAACACGGAAATGAACTAACTTATGTTAAAAAGCGGCGACTGTGGAAAATGACAATGTATATGTACATAAGCGGCGTTCATTTGTGTTCACCATACCCCTCGCTGTAAGCAGAACGAATACCGCGAAGCATTGACCGCATCATCCCGCCAGCATAGGCCTAAGCACGCACGTACACGACAGCCATTTTAGGCACCAAGGCCTCTCTGCCCGTTTGTTAAATCCCCAGCACGCCCCCCCCCGTTGAACACCCCCGCTCTCTCATGCATAGGCCATAAAACCCTCTCCCTCTGCGCGACTCTGCTCTAAAAGTGACACCCCTGCCTGACCGACACCCCCTGCATTCCTCCCAAGAACACCCTTCCCCTCTTCTGATGACCCCCCCCCCCCGGCTACACCAGGCCTCTCGACCCGGTCCCAAGTCATAAAACAAAGCCTCATGGATGTACCCCCCCCCCGGCCCCGCATAGCAAAACGTGATACACCAACCGAAGTGCCCGATCTTATCGCCTGCCCAACCTTAGATCTGACCACCCCCTCTTGCCCTCGTGTCCTGTTGGAATGTCCGGCTGCAAGATTACAATCACATGTTACATTTGGGAGGGGAAACGACTTCCGAGCGGCAGGTTTGGGAATAGGCCTGAAGCTGGGATTCCAAACGTGCCTTTTCGTACTTCAAAGTTTCTTTATTGCAATAAGGAATGTTTGTGCATCATAAACCTGTGTATAAAAGACGGAGCCTCAGAGAAACTTGTTAGAGCACCTCTTGAAGACATTGTGCGCGTGTCCGAAATGACAGGCTCTCCTCATGAGAAATAAAAATCTGTTCTTGCACTCCCGCTTCCAGCGCCCGTCTCTTTATATGGTAACTGACCAAAATGGGAACTAAGAGGCGTCTTGTGCCAGCAGCCTGGGCATCGGTTGTAATTTGGGCTGTTTTTCCTCACAAGGTGGTTCCAGAATTGGAAACATCATATATCAGCCAACTTCTCACATACGGGCACCTACAAGATTGACTTTTACATGTACAGGACTTCAAATCTTGATTGTTTATTTCAGTCTTTGCTTTTTTAAATTGTGCTAATGTTGATATTTTATAGTTATGGTTTTAATTAACTGCGCTAATCCAATAAAAACCTGAAGACCTGACTGTAGCATAGTTCCTAGCAGTTCCCTCCCTCCTGTCATTCGGTCATTGCATGAGAAAAATTGTGTTCCACTGGAGACCGTCATCCAACCACTCTTGAAAATGTGTCAACTGTGGATATCGTTAGCTCCCTTTATAAGATTCTGAATCTCTCCTGTGCCCAGCAGAATCTTCTACTTCCATTCAAGAAGCTCTAGCATTGCTATTTCTCAGGAAGATCAATGAACAATTGATGTGTTTCTCCTGCCGTTGACTCCCAACATCTTTGAAGACCCATGTGGCGGTACATCTGAGGCATATTCTGAGGCCAATGATAACCTGGCCGATCCCCAGATGGGCTTCAGTCCACATTGGCACACTGAATCTGTCTGACTGACTGCTCTGAAGGACCTTTAACTTACGACAGAAGCTGGTAGTGTCAGTGCCATGATCTATCAGTGGTATTTGACTCCTTTTGCTGTGGGATCCTCTTGTTCAGGCTGGAACTGCAGTAAATAATTTCTAAACTTCAGCTCTGATGTTTGTGGTTCCACACGGATTCTCCTTTACCATATATAGTGTCTATGTTAAACCACTGACCAGGGTAGCTCATTCCCATGGCTCCCTATTTTCCATTTACCCTTAGGGCATCCAGATCTTCCTTCACCTGGGATGGTCAGGTGAAAGCATCTTGGCAATGGATGGGACAGATCAGATAATGAATCTGAGTTCAAATTGACTGAAGCTCAACACAGACAAAACATAGGTAATGATGATGGAAGGTCCCCAAGAGATCCAGACTTCAAACCCTTGTTCAAAGAAATGGGTGCCTGTCCTACACAAGTTTAAACTATTAAAAATGTAGGAGTCAAATGTGACTTAGAGCTCCACATATAGACACAGATTACTTCTGCAATTTCTTTGCACTTTCATATGAAGCAACTGAAGTCGATTCTAACTTCTATTACTCCAGTGGGATGAACGGCTGCAGTGTCAGTCACCATCATTTTCAGGTTTCACAATGGTAATGAACTCTACCAGCAGGGGCCTGAACCAATTACAACCTGTGCTGCAGCCAGAATTATGCTGGTTGTAGCCCCTTTACTTCTTTCTTTATACTATCTTCCTAGTGAGGCCAGGGTGGCCTTACAAATTATGAATAGTCGGCCAGTGCAGTATTTTTGATTTGACTCTGTTATTTCTGACATAGAACACTAATATTTGCACTCGTCATTTTAGTAATTGAGGCATGCTTGTGGTACCCAAATGTTGCTGTAAAAGTGAAAGGCGGTCATTTTTTGTGTTGGCATCCCCTCTATGGATGTGTTTTGCCTGCTACTCTTCCAAAACGTTTAGAAACTCATGTAATCTCAAGTCAGTAAACCTGTCTTTTTACCAAATATCTCATTTTAAGCTTCCTGGATGGGGCACACAGTCTTGCTTTCTCTCAGTACTGGAGCATCGCAAATTTAGCTTCACCTTTATCCGTATTAAAAGAGCAAGAGTTACGTGCACTTAGCCCCATATATTCTGGGTGCCTAACTTTATTAATTGTAAGTGAAGAATTTCAACGTATTACTGAATTGCATTCACTGTAGATTACTAAATGTGTGCACATTAATGTTTAGCCTAACCATGATGAAGAAATGTGGTTTAATATATTCACACTTCTGTTTTATGTTATGTTGCATGCATTTGAAAGTGCTGTACTTAAAGTAAGCATGAACTTAATTACATTTATTTTGTTGCATTTATTTTGAAGTTATACATGCACACACATCCATGTAATCGAAGTGCACATTTTAGTGTTTAACCATGTTAATATAACTAGGCCTGAATTTCAAAATGTATTTTCTGCCTTGTATGTTCTCTCTTCTGCGGATGCAGTTCCAAAGCTTCATTAGTTAGAGAAAGGAGTGCTGTGTATTAGTGATAGCGAGGCCTGCAGAGAAAAACTTGGCAGAGATGTGAGGTGCTAATGAACAATGAACAGGAGAAAATGTGCCTATTCATTGTATATCAGCAATGGTGTTCCGTCCAAAGTCGTGTGAATGTCCAGGTTTCATGAGATGGGAAAGTTCGACGATGTTGCCAATGGGCACATGAAGTGTAATTCTATTGGTTCCTGGTGTAAAGACTATTCGGAGGCTGGAGGTAGGTTCAAAGGGGCAGATTTATGAAGGCCTTGCGCCGCCGGTGCGTCACTTTTTCCCATGTTAAAAATGACGCACCGGCGGCGCAAGGCCTTCATAAATCTGCCCCAAAGTCTTTATTCAATAGTATGCCACGGAGAAGCAGTGCGAGGCCAGAGCACAATAAAGGACAAAGCGTAACAGAAAACAAAGAGCATAAGGGATGTACAACATAACACCTGGAAGGGTGGTATGAGGATCATACTATGAGAATGTATCTGTCTGTTTTAAGTAATGAATGCAGTGTTAGAGTTTAGAGCAGATCCCTTTAGACTTAGAGAAGTACAGACCTCTCTGATACTCCTATTCTTGAGCGTGTAAAGCTAAATGCTAAACACTTGTACTCTCTCAGTGGTTTCCTACTGAACTCCTCGTTATGCTGACACCTTCCTGTTTTTACCGTCCTATTTCTTGGGATTTCCCGATTTTAATCATCCTCAATCTAAGTTAGATTCTGATTAAATAACTGTATAAACTTTTGCCATCTATACTTATGTGGCTGCACTTCTCTCATTTTGATGCTATTGAACTGGATTTAATTTGTTGACTAATGCCTTTTTTTAAATTCTGTATCTGAGCATTGTTTAGTTTGCATTGATCTGAATTGATTATTAATTTGTAATAAACCCCTTTGACTTTAGTTACTGACTCTTGGTCCTTATATGATGGCCAAAAGGGTTGCACGAATTTGAACCGTTTTGTTGAATGCTAACACTCTTTTTTCCTCTGCCAACCACAAAGGTCTGTTGCATAGAAATTGTAACAGTGTGCTAAGGCGCCATCAGTTCCATAGAACCTTTTAGTGGAGTAAGCACATTACCAAAAATATGACATAACTAATGGCTATACTAATTCCCACTTCTTTTCCCAAAGCCTCCCTAGGGAAGTAACGCCATTGTCTCCTTGTAATGTAGATTTTAGATTCACTGACGTTTTGACAATTGGTACTCAAATGCACCATTTTCATTGTATTCTTCCCAAATTCCTTTCGCTAAAACCCCCAAACCCTCTTCCTAGGTATTCAACAATGTGACTGCCCTAAGGTGTTTAAAAACATGTCTTTACTACTGTCTGTGTCAAAAACATACTTGAAAAAAGAACCCCCACCCCATGTACCCTGTATGCAATCTTTTATAATGTTATAATATCCTATACTAAATATGGCACACAACTCAACAACACCGTTTTGCAGTTCTAAGCCCAGTGAAAGCAGGTATTCTTATTACACATTTTAATGGTATTCAATGTACCAAATGCAGAAAGGCTGCAACTTTTGAACCCAGGTCAAGCACAGATAACAATAGTGATGATCCCTTAACACTAATTTAAAAATATAGCACACCATGGCCCCCTTCTCTGTGGATTTCAGTCCTGCTTTCCTCATTTGATTAAAATGTACCACTTTTCCCCACCAAAACATCCTAGAGTAGAACCAAATCCATTTATAATGCAGACTCTAATTCCTACTGAGTCATGACCGATGACACTTCCGTAATGTGTCATCACATTGCCAAAAATTCCTTTGGGGAAGAACCCCAAAACCTGTGCATAGTATGTGGAGCTATATAATATAACAACTTATTATTTACGGAGCACACCATAGCAAAGTTCCATCGAATACATTTTTGTGATGGCTGTCACCGAAAGCGAAGGACATGGAGAGACAGGTGAACATAAGGCAGACCCTCTCCACATTGTAACGCTTAACGTGCTATTCACGTATACCTAATGATGCCTTCTCCACATTACTCTAAAGGAATTGTGTTAACATTCTCCAGTAAAAAGGCAATTTGCAGCACAATATGTGAACCCCCCCTAAGGATGTATCACATATTATTTATCATGTTGAAGGCATGTAATCAACAAAGTAAATTTTCAAGAGTTTCTCGTTTATCTTAAAATTGTATAATGTTTGTAAAGCTCCTCCTTTTTTTCATGATGTGTGTGGGCAGGAAGTTCACACACATCCCTACTTTCAGGAATGGCAAATCCTTTGTATGGAATCTCAAGCTTTTGCACAAGTAATGACGCTGAATCGTCTAATGCAGTTTTCTGTTCAAGCAGTAAACCTCTTTATTTAACATTGTAGAATTTCACTACTAGTGTCATGATCCGACTATTGCAATACTATGTTACATAAAAGAAACAGTCACACAGAGCAGTATTTAAACATATTTTCCAAGATCATCTGCTTATCGCCCTTGAATACAGGTCCAGGTAGAAGTTTTGTAGATGTTCAAGTTTTCAGGGAGAAACACCTACTTTTTAGCCTCAATCACTTAATGGCAGGTAACCTAAAATCAAAAACAAATCAACATTTTAAAAAAATCACCAGGAGTCACCAGATTACACCATTTTACCAAGGATGCAACGCTCCAGCCTACTAGACTTAGATCATAAGTCCTTGTTTGCAGACACCTAAGTTCAGCTGGACTATGACAGGACCACAACTTCCAGAATGTACCTCTCAACCATTTGCAGCAGCTTAGTGGGTGAGATTGTTGGACATCATCTCATGTATGTAGACACTGATTTTAGGATGGACCCTATCCTATCGCTAATCCAAAAATGGCTTTACTTTAATTTTTTTTAGTATATTTGAAGGCCTTTGTTTACTCTAGCATTATTACTTTTAATTCCCTCACAATTACTCGTAAGTATGGGAGAAGCCCAATACAGTATTGAGCACTAATTTCTTAGTGCGAAATGCACCCTTATATCCAAAATGGGCCTGAGGGTGCATTTTGCACTAAGAAAATAGCACTAAATGCTATAGGACTTGAACATCAGTAGCCAGCAGACGCTTGCTTTCTCTTGGTTCGTGGTTCCTATGCTCCTGCTGTAGGATGTTTGTCCCAAATTATTCTGAATTACTCAAGATGGGGTAATCGCATAATTTTGATAATTTGTCATCACAAAAGTAATGTGTAATTAAAGATATTATTCCTATTACTCCAGTATAATTAAAGTGTCTCCCAGACCTAGTTTACAGATGATGGGTTACTTATCACTGTGGTATTTTGAAGCACTTCATAAACATATTTTCTAGTGTGAGGCCATGTTTTTTTCAAAGTAACTTTGATGCACGGCCACAGCATCCTGCGTTTGTACCAAAGAGAGTGTCCTTTCGTTGGTGGGGTGCTCCATTCTGTATCACAAAGCAACGGGAGTGAAGATTAGAGGTTAGCAGGCGAGAGGCCTGAGCACGATAAGTCACTCATCGGAAGTGGGTGAGTTGAGAGGTTTGCTAGAATGCAAGAGTTGTTAAACTTAAATCCAGGACAAGGCCACTGCAGCGTGGTGATTTTGAATGGTCAGCTAAGCTTATGCTTTGGTCTATTATTTATTTATTTATTTATTTATTTTATTTAAAAGTTTTATAGAGCACGAACATGACCCGTATGGGTATCAGAGCGCTTTACAGATACAATAGAGTAATACAGGGTCATAGCACACAAAAAAGACCAGGTAAAACGATAAAAAACTTAGTACATAGGAGAGCTTACAGAGAATCAGGGGGGTGAAGGTGGGACGGGGTAGCAGACGGGTACTGTACCTGGGGGATACGATAGGCTATACAGCAGGATAAATATAGTACAAAGAACAAGAAAGGTGATGTACAAGGACGCAGGATAGAACCACAGTCTCTCATTAGCCAAGTAGAGCTGGTTTCATAATAATGAATCATAATATGTGATGAAGAGATCTTAAGACCTCAAACTTTTTTAGCAGGTCTACCATGAGTACATTTAAGCGTATTATGAGAAAAAAATAGATTTTGTATTGGTGTTGTATCAGAAGAGTGACACACCACCATGCAAAACTGGGCCTCAAGATATAAATTTCTTTTTTTTAAAACACCGCCACAAAGAAATTGGCAACATAGAGAAATGTTGCAGTAAACTGTTCTACTCAATTGGTTGCAAAACTCCATTTTAAAATATCTTATGGGGTTAAGGCACCTGCTGCAGAGATCCTTGTTGTGCCTGTTAAATCTCAAGAAATAATGATAATGGTAAAATAACTCTGGTAGTTAACTAATTTGCTGGGGAAATCTGTGTTTCGTCTAATCATAGCTTTAAATCAAAGTAGCATAAAGGTCTAATGTGTCCCCTGCTAAACACACCGTGTAACATGCAGGTGACAGATTTTTATTTTATGTAGATAAGTGGGTTTCTGCTTTTAACACAGATCCTTTTGTTACTTGCAGTTCATAAATTGTAATCCTTCTAATATAGTACAGCGAGTTAAAAGGGAAATTTGATTCCCACGCCTTGTATGCATCACTGTCTTGTGTAACACATCCTGTTCCCTGATTTACACACTTGTATGATTTATTCTCAATGTATAATGTGTACTTGTGATGTAAAGTGCTCTGTCACCCTGCATTGGCATGACTAGCACAATAAGAGAAATACAATACAATGGAGGTATTTTAATTGTTATTTGTGTAAGTACTGAGACAGACATCTGACAATCTTACTGTGCGTCTTATATACAGGGGCTGATAAGTACTACCTGCTTTTGGGGAGTGGGGGTGGGCACTTCTAGTGATGCCACTTCCTGTGTTGCCACGTGCAATGTCACGTGCCTTGGTGTCACTTGTGTACTGACCAACTTGGTTAGTCCCCCACTTCTTTTATCAGGACTTGAGCCCTTCTTACACTTCATTTTCGGCAGAGATGCGCTGATTGGGCCCCTCCCTGACAGGCCTCCCCACCCACACACGTTCCTGCCTGTAATTCAGTCCATGTATGCCTCTGAACTGGTCCCGCAGCCCTCCCCGTGCAGGCCTCTGAGCTCTCCGTATTTACTGCGAGTCTCTCAAGAGGTTCTCGAGAAAAGCAAGAAAGATAAGCGAAAGGTTTCGAAACACTGCACTTTTAATATAAATTAGCCAAGGAGCTCAAAGATATTAGACAAGAGCAGCCTGGAAACGCAGGCCTCTCTCAGACCCCAGGTGCCGTAATCAGACTTAAAGTGAAATCCACCCCCGCGCGACTGCCTCATTTGCATAATTAACGGCTGCTACGAGCTAATGAGCGAGTGATTATTGGGAAGAGAAGGAGCTAAATAAGGGTCTCATCATGTGACGGGGCCGCGGCAGCGGAAGGAGGGGGGAGCCGCCGTGGCTGTGTTACTCGCCCGGAGAGAGAAAGTTGCTGAAAAAGCTCTAGTAATTCTGGAAATTTCGAGGGGAGAGAGAAAGGAAAGGGGGGGCGCTCGGCCCCCACGCACGTATGGCGGGGCCCGGCTTCCCCCCTCCCCCGTATCCTCGATGGTGAGGCGTGCCCCCCCCTTCTTGCCGCGTCTTGATGACGCGGCTGGGGGGGGGGCACCACCCCCGATTCGTGCATGCTCCACCGTTGACCTGGAAGCAGTAAGAGTGCTTCCGGGTCAAGGGGAGGGGCCAGGTGGAGGCGGGCCAGCGGGAGCTGGACAGCCCCCATTCCAAAAGAGGTTAAAAGGCCGGGAGAGCGCGAGAGGCGCCCTCTTGCACCCGCGCTCTCCAGGCTCGCTCCGTGCCCCTCAGCTAGGGGCTGAATAATTTTGTTTTGTTTTTTTCCCTGCAGGTTGCAAGCTTGCGGTGGCGTTGGACATCCTCGTGGTCCCTGCGTGCGCGGCTGGAGAGGACAAGTGAGAGGAATTTCGCTGGCTCACTGCCTGGCTGGGCCTCATCGCAGGGCTTCGAGTATTGGGATCTGTGCAGCGGGAGAGGCTTGCGGGCTGGCACCGTGGTTGACACGGGGAGAGCTCTGCGGCGTGCGCGGCTTGGGGCTACGGTGCATAACGTTGGAATAGACCGGATGACGGTGCATTTGTGGTGTGAGTATCTCGCCTGGTTGGCCAAAACCTTCATTGCCTTGTATGGTTACCTGCGCTCCTGCCTCAGGATTAGTGTGTGGGGTTAGTATTGTGGGGCATTAACAGGCTTGTTCGGTATGTGAGACGCAGGGACGTGGCGCCAATTGTGGGCCACGGAATATGTGAAGCGTCTGCGCGTAGGGTGTGGGCTGGCTTTTGTCGGCACGTCATGGGTTCGAATATCACCAGAGAAGTTCAGTTGTATTTTCCTAAGGTGAAAATGAATTGTCAAATGTAAAAAACATAAGGTCCCTCGGGCAGGTTGCGTTTTTGTCCATTTTTTACTTTTAAAAACAGCCACGATGTTTGGAACGTCCGGTTTGTCTGTTTGTAATGCGCTTGTGAAGATACAGGGCTTCTTTTGTCAAGACCGATCAACGGCCTGTTATTAGTCTGCGGCCCATACAGAGCTTGGTTTTTTACAACTGGGCTGTTGGTAAGATGATACCAATATCATTGGCCCAGTGTGTTAAAAAATAGGTCAGGCGATGTAGCTCAGTCGAGGAGCTCATGCTTTGCTGGTATGAAGTCCCCGGTTCAAATCCCCGCATCTCCAGTTGTGCTATTAATTTGGATTGTTGTCATTTGTTGGGACGGGAAGTCTCCTGCATGTCTCTGGAGAGAGTGCTTTCCCTGCCTTATGCTAATCTCCAGGCAAGTCGCTCAAAAGCTACTGTATGGTTTCTAGATCCCTACCTCAGTGAGCATGACAATCATACATGTCCACTGAGGGTCTCCCTGTTTACATGGATTGAGACCCTAGAGCTTGGTTCTGAGGTCGAGGGGGCATGCCTAGTGCACCCCTATTTTTCAGAGAGTGGCTACTGCCCACTCTATTAAGGCTGTGGTAGACTGGCAGTGATCAATCTATAGTCAGGAGGGGTGAGTCCCTAGGCACCCTCCTGACCAAGTCTGTGCAGTTTGCCATGCCTATGGGCCTGTTGCCTTTGTCTGACTGATGTGTGTTTGAGAGCCCGTGGGTGTACAGGGGAAGAATGGTGATTTGAGCCAGTGTGAGGAATGCGAGCTGTTCTGCTGGACATCCCAGCTTCCCCGTGCCCCTCCCTATTTCCTGGGAAAGGCCTGGTGGGCTGGGGGAGACACTCAGCTCCTATCTGGGTTTAGCTGCACTAACTGTGTGGAGAGGACCCTCCCCCACTGGTCAAAGCCTCCTGGGCTGGAGTTAATTAAAATTCCTCTCTAGGGAGTTGCACAGCCTGATAACAGAACAATACCTGGTACATGCTTGACCCATGCATTGAACACGCGGTGAATGGTTTGTGATTGGAGGTGTATTCAAGATGCAAAAAGTAGCAGACCCTCTGATTGGATGAGCCTATCAATCAGAGGTGATAAAAGTCTGGCCTGAGTGGTCAGCTGTTGTTCAAAGACTGGTCTATGACTGACGAGCGGCCACACCAGAGCCATCTGACGGTAACCAGCCAGACCCCGCAGCGTGAAGACAGGAGATAAGACTGTTCACTGCGGTCTGGAAGGAAGGCATCAGCAACATTAAGGACTAGCTGTTTTTGTGAGGCTTGGAGGAGCGTTCGCTTTGGACCAAGGAAATTACAGACAGCTGCCCAAGGTGTGGAAAGGAAGCTTGCGGCACATCACCCAAGGTGTGGAAAGGAAGCTTACAGCACATCACAGAGGCTGGTGGAAAGAAGCTTGCAGCACATGACGAGAGCCAGAGAGAAGGATGCTTGATTCTAGTCTTTGAAGGTGAGATCAAATCCCCTCTAGGCTCCTCCCTTGCGCTGTGGGAGCCTGTACAAGCAGTAACTGGGAATATAGGCCAGTGAAGCAGGCCCCCACCTTTCTTTTTGTGAACTCTGAGGGTATCAGGGTGAACTGGCACTCTGCCCAGCCACTACCCTCCTACAGCTAGCCAGTGACTAGTGGGACTCCAGTAAACTGCGCCAAGACATCCGGCACCTCTGATCAGATCCCTGACACCACTAGAGCGGTGTCCTCACTCACAATGGGAGGGCACTTCTGTTGCTTTGGGTGGGGGGTTATGGGGCTGATCACGAACATTTAACTTCACATCACATGCTGAAACTATATCCTTTCAATACAAAGTTTGGTATCAAGGCTCTAGTGAATGAGAGCAGCCCTGTGTAACATGATCTGTAATATGCAATGCTTACTGTGTGTTTTCATGTTATGTGTTTTTATAATGCTTGGCGTCTAGGTGCTATAATACTGTTTGGGGTCAGAACTCTGTCCCAGAGGGTTGTAGAGACTTCTGGTTTTCACTGTTTATCCTAGTTTTATGTGTAGTATAATTATCTTATGCGTATTAAAGTACTTTTCTTTTATAAAAAGTAAAGCACTGACTGGACATTGAGTTTATCAGCTGGTGGTACGGTTTACACTGTATTCTGAATGTCTAACCCCACCTCTCCTCCTTGAGTAAGCCTTGGACTTCTCTGTCTCGCTACCCTGAGAGAGTCAAGTGCTGGAGAGGAGTACTTGGTTATCCAGTTTTGGGTCCCTTAGTACTGAGGCCCCAGGACATCAGTGAGGGAACACTCCCGTTAATGCGATTGGAGCGCAGTTACCCCTGAGTGCCCTGGTGCCCAGGAAGCCGGGTCTAACATCATTACTTTGCCAAGCGTGAGCATAAACGAGCGCCCCCATAGGTCCCGTCCCCCCGTCCCCCGCACCACCTCACCGTCCTATAGGCAGCCGGCTCACCCAATGGACGACCGGCTGCCTTTTCCCTCCGGGTCAGGGAATGACGCACTTCCGGTGCGGGCGAGGGCGGAGACCGGGACCTATTTAGGTTCCTGCAGGAGCGACCCCGGTTTCTTCTTTCCTCGCCTGCACCGGACCGGCTTTGGACTCTCGAGAGGCGTCCCCCTCCCCTTGGAATTTAACTTTAACTTTTACTTTAACTTGCTCTGTTGCGTTAGCGCGTGACACCCCCCTTTGTGTGGAGTTGGAGATCGGTGGACGTCGCCTGAGGAGCCAGCGCAGCCGAATCCGGTCCATGTGGAAGGAGGCGGCGCGGTCGAGGCTTCGCGGCGTCGGCGTGGGAGGCGTGCATCTCGCAAGGTAAGGTGTTGGGTGAGCTTGGGGTGAGCTATGTGCGGCCATAGATAGCTGGAGGAGTGGTATTTGACTGGCGACTCGTGGGCTGGGAGAGGCGGGAGCAGGGGGCAACGAGCGTGCGGCAGGGCGTGTTACAGGATAGGCAAGCGGATAGGAGGGCGTTAGGGGGCACCGCGGGTGAGGTGGGTCAATCAAGGCACCATCGGCGAAGGAAACAGAGGAGCGGCTTCACTGTGGGCATTATATTAAGGCGAGCGCATACCCCGCGAGGCCCTGAGTGGGTTAATACAGCGAAGAAAGCATAAAGGCACCAATCGAGCGCGTTAGTTACGGACATAGGGGTCAAGCAGGGGAGCGCCATGCCAGCCAGCAAAGTAAGCCACAAGCGCAAGGATAAAGATCCTGAAATTGCTCAGCTACTTAAGTTAGTATTGGCGAAACTGGGCAATGATCACGATGAGAGTAGAGACGACCAGGGTGAGGAGTCCCCAGTCGCCGAAGAGGAGGCTATGCCAGTGTGGCTACGCAGGAATGGGGTGCCACCGAAAGCGGCCTTCCCCCCTTTAGTTAAAAAACCTAGGGTGCAGCGCAAGACAAGGGGGGGGGGCTAACAGAAAGAAAGCCAGAGGGCAGGCGAAGCAGGGGTCAGGCGAGGAGGACGTGAGTCCAGTAGGTCCCGTCCAGCCTCCAGCCCCACAAATACCTGCCCCCCACCCCTTCTCCTCCGTTAGGGCCACAAGATACAGGGTCCGTCCCCGCAACGGGGCAGGAGCCCCCCGCACCGGGCAACGGGGTAGGGAGCGCACCAGGGGATCCGGTAGGGTCAATATTGACAGAGATCAGGGCAGCCTTACAGGCGTTAGTGCCAGCTCCTAACACAGGGGATCAGGGCCCAGCTGGGGCAGCGCCTATAGGAGCAGCACCAATAGTGGTGGTCCCTCCCCCCGCCCCTCCCCAGCAGCAACCAGCGGTTGCGGCAGGGGGGGCGGTAGACCCTACAGCTAACAATCTGGCCTCAGTGGCCACTCTTGTGGGGCAGTTGGCGGCACCGGCGGGGGTCCCCAACCCCAGTAGCCTAGCAGCCGCGCCTTGGGCCCCCGATGTCATCAGAGCATAACGCGCTTAGCGAGATTAACAAACAGATAGCCCACCTGGTTGAGACCCGAGGCAGATCCATGGGGGCAGCGGCACAGCCCCCCCCCCCGGCACCTGCAGAATCAGCAGTACCTGCGGGAGGTAAGACAGGTGAGACAGAGACCAAGGTGGGGGAGGCAGAGGCTAAGGCAACAGGCACCCAGGGGAATTTGTTGTCCCAGCCAGGAATGTTGGCTACACATGTCCCCACTGAAGTGAAGGAAAAAATCTGGAAAGGGGAATATGTGGATATCCTGGCCCTAATTAGACCCAAAAGGAGGGACGTTGAATACAAGGAGAGGGAAGGGAAGGAAGGTTTCTACAGAGATAGAAGACCGAGGGTTGAGGAATCCATAACAAATTGGCTTTTTGGTTTCCATGTTTTTACAACCGTAATGTTGGAGAAGAAACCGGAGTTGGCGGTATCTTTAGTGTTTTAAATGAATAAAATTCTGAAGGCACAGGCTACGCATGGGGGTACTGCATGGTTGGATTATGATAGGGACTTCCGGTGGGCCAAGGTTGAGAATCCAAGCATTGGGTGGGCCCAAGTGGAGGTTAGTGTGTGGCTGGAGACTGTTGACAACAAGGAGCAGCACACGGAGCAGTCCTTTCGGACATCTCAAGGGGGCCCAGGGGAAAAGAAAGGAACATGCTGGTCATTTAATAAAAAGGTGTGCACATGGCCCCCGGGGCAGTGCAGATTCAGGCACGCTTGTTCTTTCTGTGGCCATTCCTCCCACCCAGAATTCTAGTGCAATAAGAAGTCCAAGGAGCGAGGGCGGGGAGGCAGTAGGGAGAACAAACCCCTGCAGCCATAAGCTGCCCACGCCAGTAGACATTGGGAAACTGATTTTTTGGCTGAATCAGGATCCAGACAGGGCGGCAGCCAAGGTGCTTTATCTTGGTTTTTCTGCTGGGTTTCACATCCCAGCACAGGACGTGCCCCCAGTTGCTCGTTGTAATAATCTGCTCTCTGCACGCATGCATCCCGCGGTGGTGGCCCAGAAAGTGGAGAAGGAGTGGGCCCTGGGCTGGGTGGCGGGCCCCTTTCCAGCTCCTCCATTAGAAAGTTTTGTTTGTTCCCCGCTGGGGGTGGTCCCTAAGAAACAGCCGGGGCAGTTTCGGATGATTCATAACTTGTCAGCACCCAAGGGGGCATCGGTAAACGACGCCCCCTTGTGTTCAGTGACCTACTCCTCTTTTGATGCTGCTTTACTGAAGTTGAGGGACTTAGGGCCTAATGCCATTATGGCTAAGACAGACATAGAATCGGCCTTCCGCCTGTTACCAGTGCACCTCAGGGATTACCATCTATTGGGCTTTCAGCTGAATAACCAATTTTACTATGACATGTGCATGCCAATGGGTGCGCTGTTTCTTGCAAGTACTTTGAAACATTCAGCTCTATGCTACAGTGGGTGTTCACACACAGGACAGGTTACAAGGAGGTGGTGCACTATCTGGATGACTTGATGGTGATGGGCCCAGCAGCCTCCGGGGCTTGTGCTCAGGCCTTGGATGATCTGGTAGAAATGTTTTTAGAGTTCAAGGTTCCGCTGGCGCCAGGCAAAACTGTCGGCCCAGATACATGCATGCCCTTCTTAGGAATTGAGATTTACACAGTAGCAGGGGAATGCAGGCTGCCTCTGGACCCAAAGTTACCCTGCACCAGTTACAGGTTTTGGTGGGTCAGCTCAACTTTGCTCTTAGGATCATCCCCATGTGGCGCCCCTTCTCGAGGTCGATAGCCAGGGCAATGGTCGGGCGAACACAGAAGCATCACCGCGTGCGCCTCAGGGCGGAAGTTAGGGAAGACCTGAGGGTGTGGCGCAACTTCCTGAGCTATTTCAATGGGAAAGTGGTGTGGCCGGCCCCGCAGGTGTCGAGTGCAGAGCTGGGCTTACTGACTGACTCTGCCGGCAGCATCGGCTTCGGCGCAATTCTGGGGCCAGCCTGGTGCAGGGCAGAATGGCCAGCGGAGTGGCATGAAGCCGGGTTGACTAGGAACATAGCCTTCTTGGAACTCTTCCCAATTATAGTGGGAGTATCTGTTTGGGCGGACCGCTTCAGGAATAGGTCAGTATTATTTTGGTCAGACAACATGGCTGTGGTGGAAGCCATCAACAGACAGGGGGCTACATGCAGGCATGTCTTGAGATTATTGAAGCATCTGGTGCTCATATGTTTGAGGCTGAATCTGAAGTTCAAGGCTGCTCATATACCAGGGGTTTACAATCATGCTGCTGATGCTTTGTCTCGTTTCAAATTGCAGGATTTCCGGAGATACCACCCACAGGCGGAGGAGCAGATGACAGGGTTCCCTACAGCATTGTGGAAGATTGGAGCCCCGCGCTAGCGGGGCTGGTAGGTGCCTCTCTGAGTGCTCGCACTAGGAGTGCATACTAGCAGCAGTTCAGGTCTTACAGGGTATTCGTACAGGAGGCAGGAATACCGAGGTTGTTTTCCACAGAGGCAATGTGTTGTTTCCTACAGGGGTTGAGAGATCAGGCCAGGGCAGTGACTTACGCCAGGGCCCACGTAACAGCAGTGGGATTCTTCGCAAAGCTTACGGGCGAGCGGGACCTGGGTGCATCCTTCATAGTCAAGAAGGCCTTGGCGGGGTGGGCCAAACTGGAGGGGCCCAGACGCGACTGCCGTAGGCCTCTGGATATTGTGACCCTGTCTAGCATCCTAGAATCCCTGCCTACGATCGGCAGCTCATCTTTCGAGTGCGCGCTATTTGAGGCAAACTTTTCCCTTGCCTTTTATGGGGCATTCAGGCTGGGGGAAGTCGTAGGAACGTCCAGAACTGATCAGGCGGTGGGGGCATACAATTTAAGGATACCAGGTTGACCCCGGGGGGCTTAGAGGTGACCCTGAGAAAATCTAAAACTGATCAGGGGGGAAGGGAGCCACAATAACACTGGCGCCAGCACCGGGCGTGACAGCCTGCCTGGTGTCCAGAATGCGGTCATACTTGGCCATGCTTCCGGCAGGAGTGGGTCACGCCTTGTTCATACATGATCAGAGGGACTGCCTGTCTCAGTACCAGTTTAAGGGAGTTTTTAGTTTAGCATTAGAGAGCCTGGGGCTAGGGGCGGCAGGGTATTCATCCCACTCATTTAGGATTGGTGCTGCGACTTTAGCAGCTGGGGCGGGCCTACCAACCAGCACGGTTAAGAAGGTGGGGCGCTGGTCCTCCGACTGTTTCAAGAGGTACATTCGGCCGGAATTGTTGTGACAAACTGATAACCTGCCTATGCTTGTCCTTGACTTTTCCATTTCTCCCCTGTGCAGTAGTATGCCCGCAAAAGTGGTGTGTGTACTGGGGCACTCGTTCATGCGTCGCGCCACGGTGCGGTTGCAGCAGCGGCGAGTGGTGAAGCCAGCATGCCTAAAGGGGACGGAATTCCTGTGGCAGGGAGCTGGAGGGGCAGAAGTCCCCAAATTGGGTCATCATTCATTTGGGAGGAAACGACATGGTGGACCGGGGACGCCTGGCGGTCAAGGAGGCACTGTTCACTGAGTTCGCTTGGCTAGGGCGGGTATTTCCCCTGGCCAGGATTGCATGGTCATGCATGATTCCACACAAGACGTGGGGGCCTGGAGTTCGAGTTCGATCTTTGACTGTGTCAGTGAGGCGGCTCAACGGGGAGTTGGCCAGGTTGTGCTCAGTGAAGGGCCGCCTGTGTCACATTCCTCACAGAATGATCTCTCGAGAAGCGATGTTTCACCACGATGGAGTGCATTTGTCAGACATTGGTACAGACACCTGGATCAGGGGACTATGGTCTTTCATACAGAACGCAGTTGGGGAGGGTGACGGACCTGTGGGCCCGGGTCACCCTTGTGGCGGTAAAGAGACCGTTGAACAGTGACATTGACTTGCAGAATGGGCGGGAGTCCGCCTTGCGTACTCCCTAGGCCAGCACTGAGGGGGGAGAGACGGTAAGCTCTCCGCTGGAAACATGTGGCCACCCGCTGGGGAGGCTAGGGCGACAAGTTACGAGCCTCCTGGGTTCCTGGTCAGCCTGGTGGTCGGGAGGTGGGCCCCCGAGATGGCGGACAAGGATCAGAGGGTTGGGGCCCACCACTCAAGGGCCAGGTGGGTTGCACCTTGCGTGGGAAGCTCGGCTCGGGAGATGCCAGCCAGAGGGGCCCTTAGTGCTGGGAGGATATGAATATTGCTGAAGAATAAATTGTAGGTCAATATTAAAATTGTGTTGGTGTTTTAATTGTGGAATATGAAAATGCTTTGTCATGTTTATGATAATGTCAAATATTAAACATGGCCGTTTTTACACCCACGCAAATCTCTGTGGCTGATTTAACTGTGGGTTGTCTAAGTATCTTGGGGGGGGTGGGGAGCAAGCTGGGGGATCCGGGGCCTATGGTTTGTTGTTTAAAGAGCTTCCAGCAAGCGATTTCTGACCAGGTCCTCAACATGGCTTCTTTAATTTAGCGTCTTACAGAAGTTCCGAAGCAAGAAATGCTACATGTATTTCCTTCGGAGTTATTGCTAGTGGTCTAAACGAATACACATCAGTGTTGTACAGCTCCCTCTCCAAAAAGGGCTGTCCCCAACGCTTGTGCACATATATGTCAATCGTCATGTGATCTGCATGTGAAATACGGGCCAGATTTTAGCAAAACCATAAAAGGTTATTTTATTGCGTTCCCGTGGCTCTGTGTTGTAATACAAGTGTTGTTCACCACCTGCTTGCGGCGCGAGTTGGCAAGCCCGGTAGATACATAAATACTTGACAATATTTGATATTTGTGAGGCACTGTGGTCTTTGCAGGGTAACAGCGTCTGTGCAGGGCTGAGCACACACATGCCTGTTTGCCCATCACTACCTGTATCCAGCACTCCCTGTATCTCGAGATGACCCCACTGGGTGCTGCCGTACAGTGCCGATCACGCACGCCTGTTTGTTTTCACTCGCTGTATCTTCAGATGACCCCATCGGGTGCTGCCGTACAGCGCCGAGCACACACACGCCTGTTTGCCATCACGCTCTGTATCTTGAGAGGCAGCACACTTACCATCATGCGCTGTACCTTGAGAGGCAGCACACTTACCAGTAGTATGGCTCTGCCATCTTCAGTGAGGTATATTCACTCCGTGGGGGTTGCAAAAGATGTGCGGCTTGAAAACCTGCCCTGTGTGTCTGGGAGATAAGAGGAGTCTCTTAGGAGCTGTTATACTGTTGTGGTGTGCCCTGGGCATAACCGTGGTAGCTTTTCAATGTTATATACAAACCATAGTTGCTGCTTATTTTCCTTATGCATGGAGCAGCCACTGACAAAGCCAATAATCATGACGCATAGGTATGATACTGGGAATATATATCTTGGTGTAAGGATAGAGTAGAAGCTACAAAAATGTGTGGCACACTATGCTAAGCACAGTTCGACTTAGTAGAGGAATCCTTATCTGATGGCTCAATTTTACTAAACCGGTGTAACTGGTTCCATTGTTACAGCTTCCTTTTGGAAAACTTAAGAGCAGCAATATTGTCAGAGTCTACCCTGGGCGTCAGTTTGATAGCCTTTTCAATATTACATACAAGCCATGCTGCTGCTTATTTATCTTAAGCAAGGAACAGCCATTGACAAAGCCAATAGTCATGAATTATGGGTAGGATACTTATAATGTATGTCTTGGTGTAATGACAGAAAGAAGCTACGGAATGTGCGGCACACGATTGGTGCAGGCCCCACCGTTGACCCATTTGCTAAGCACAGTGCGACTTAGTAGGGGAATCATGATTGTCCTTCCCCTCAACTTTCCTTAAAAAACTGTGTAACATCTGGTTCCAGTGGGAAAGCGCTTTGATGCCCCCAGACCAAGCTATTGCTACATAAAACTGTAACATGGAAAAGATGTGTACGTAATTGATATATGTATCAATATTATTGATAAATGCAATTTCTGGGTTGCGTGGATTCTCCCTGATTCATTTCCCCACTTGAGTAATTGCTTCACAACATTATGCATCCCCCCTTTTTATGGCCATTGAAATGTGAGGATTGTATTGGGGCCACAAGAATCTCTCATTGAGTTGTTGCTGGGTTGAATGTTTTATTCAAAACAAGGGACTGGAATATATCATTTTGAAGGCAAATAACACCATAGTGGGCCTAGTAATGAATTCAATTGGGAAACCAGTAGTGTGCTAACAGACTCTCGTCTTATTTATTGTGATGGGGAGTCCAAAACGCAAAGCTCAGCAAGGCACCTGAGGTGAGCATATTTAGTGTGCTGCTGAGAGTGCTCTATGCGGGAGCTGCTTCCCACCTAAACTTGAGAACTTCCCAGAGTTCTCTGCATTTTGTTTTATTGCATGTTTATGCAGCACTGTATTTCTGGACGGGTCTTGTTTTGACTGAACTTGGGTGTGCCCTTGGGTAAGGACAGAGCTATACCTCTCTGAGGGCTCTAAGGAGGGTGAAGCACAGGTCAGGGGTTGCTTTTGATCATGTTAGAGTGGCTTGGAGGGTATTTTATCAAAATTCAAGGTTGTAACGATGTGCCAGGAGTGGTAAAAGGCTCTTGGGCCATTTTTACAGCCCGGCATGGATAGCACTGTGCTAATCCTATGCTTAAATACTTTGCTGCTGAACTGGCAAAAAGACTGTCCCTTTCAATCCTATATCCTATGCCTAAATACTGGGATATTTGATATTTGATATTTATGGGTTTTTATAAAGCGCGGACTATCGCTCCGGAAGGAGCATCTTGGGGCTGTGCAAGCATGAATAGAAAAGCAGACATTGGAAGTGATGTTAGGGGCATTCAACATCATGTTTATTCAACTACACTGGACTCAAAACGCCCGAGTCCCTTAGATTCCGGTCCACCAGTCCTAAAAAGGAGCAGACGCATTATTACATTCATGGCGAGCGGTCTCATGGGGGAAGTTACTCATGTAAGGGAAATAGCACTGGACTTAGTGGGGCGGAATCTTTTCATGAGGGACAGAAAGAGCTCCAATTTATACTCTATACCTTCCTTAAGTATCCAGGAAGGCGCTAGTGAGTCATTATAAATACGGCATGTGCCATCGTGGGAATTATAACAATAAATAGGTTTTCAGTTTTATTTTCTGGAGCTATAAGGGGGTGCCATGGCCTGTAAGCCAGGTGCTGGTAGTGCGCTTTCACCACCGGGTAAGGCCACCCGCGGGGGGTACCGGTGAGATGTGGTCAGCTCCCGTAGTTGGTGAATTGCAAAATATGGCCCACATTTTCTTTTCTTTACATGTAGGTTACCGCTGGAGCGGGTTCCCGGTTTCAACAAGGGGTCTGTAATTACTGAGGGAGGTATGCTTAGCATATTACAGCAATTTTCTTAACATGTGGGGGAGGTAAGGCCTACGTGGAATGGCCTCAGCGAAGGTTCACCCAGGTACACTCTCAGCATTGACTTCAAAACAATACACCCCAGGCCCGGTGGTCATACCATCAAGGCTATCTCTGCGCGCAGTTGCGGAGGTACATTGGAATACAGGGCCTGTGTCTAAAGCCCTAGGCCCCAAAGGGTGGTACACGAAAGCGTTGTGGGGGTGCCGTGTCACACAGGTACCCTCATACACGTATGTGTGGACAGACTTCAGAAATGCCAATAGCATTGGCCTGGCAAGAAATGTGCTGGGCTGCAGCATACCCTTTTAGTAACCATGAAAGCGCTATTTCACGGCACTTCACACAATGTACTGTCCTTAAGTAATCATGGATGGGCTATTGCATTCGCTGTTGACTACAGGTCTATTCTTTCAGGAAGGTCATACTACCAGGGACCCTTACTGTAGCACTAATTTAAATGCTCCGCATGTGACACAATCGGATGCTATGCTAGACACTTGCAGTTGCAGGTTTGATGGAAATGCATCTGGTGCTGATCTTAGCTAAGGCTTAGCATGTGACAGCAACGTAATACGGGCATGTGTACTGGATCTTTCGTCAGGAAGCCAGAAACACTAATCGTTTGTGTTTGTTTTTTCATTTATGTATGACCAGACCCATGGTTGATGCCTGGGAAGTGCTCCACACCACAACGACTGCAAGAAGTGGACAGCCAAGGGGACCGGTACACCTGGATCAGGAGTGTCAAGCAAAGGCATCAAGTGTGATGGGCGGTCAATTCAACAGCTCAAGCGGTGCCAGCAGGAGAAGGTGCTACCCATGCATTATAGTTGAAGTGTGTAATTGTCACCCATTTGTGTTGCCAGTTGGGGTAAAGGGGCAGGGCAATGCATTTCAGGTGTATACCGTCACAGTTTGACCAGGAGCACAAATATTACGGAGGAGGCGTCACAACAACACCCTCGTTGTGAAACGGTTACTGCTATGGCGGCGCCTGTTCTCGCGGGCGCCTTTCATAAATAACACTGCGTGGTGTTAGGAGGCTCCATAGTAGGAAGGTAGGCCGGCACAGGGCTTAGCCTTACAATGGTATGGTTGCACACTGTGTTGCCAGTTGGGGGAAAGGGGCAGGGCCCTGCATTTCAGATGTATACCGTCACAGTTTGACCAGGAGCGCAAGTATTACGGAGGAGGCGTCACAACAACCTCCTCGTTGTGAAATGGATACTGCTATGGGGGTGACTGTGCTCGTGGGCGCCTTTCATAAATAACACTGCGTGGTGTTAGGAGGCTCCATAGTAGGAAGGTAGGCTGGCACAGGGCTTAGCCTTACAATGGTATGGCTGCACCAACAGTGATTAGCATTGACGTGGGAGGTGTAAAGATCCGGTGCACCATGATGCTGATGACGGAGGCCGGGTAGTGGCGCCAAGATGGGGCGTCAAGTGCCCATGAGTAGGCCAGCCCCAGCTTTAGACCCTGCAACTTGAGCAGAATACTGAAGTAGGTTGGGTTTACACGTCTAGGTCCAAGATACGCTCATTCACAGCGACTACAGGGATTCCAAAGATGGTGTCTGTCCGTCCAGAGTAGGGAGTGAGAATTACTTTATAGGCACACCCCACTGCCCTCAGTCGTTATCTTACACGCGGGGGCAACGGTTTGGTTAAACTGGACAAGAGGGTCCTGATGGAAGAGATAATCTCAGCAGTGAACTGGTTAGCAAAAGTACGCCCAGGCTGCACCATAGCGTGGTCTCAGTTGATACCTAGGCTGCAGTGGAGGGGGGGGACTCTGTTAGGGCGTTGAATCACTCGTTAAAGAGGATCAACAACAAGATTGAGAAATGATTTCGAACACCTCAATGGCAGAATATTCCACATAGGTGCATCTGGGGGGAACATTTCTACTTGCAGGATGGGGTCCACCGGACTGAGACAGGCAATGAGCTACTGACAAAGAATGTTTATTTTAACAATTTGAATTTATATTTGGGCATGGTTGTAGGGTTTTGCGAGGTAGGGATGACTTTTCAGAGTAGGAGGTTTGGGGAGGGGCCAGATTGTCGGTCAATTATGCTGGCCCGTGGCGGTACGGTCACGTTAAGGCAGCAATTTAAGGTTCTTAGGAGGCGTCGCCATTCTCGAATGGGGTCGCCCAGGGGGAAAGGCCAATGGTCTCTCCTAGAACTTCAGGAGCAGGATATCCGCTTGGTCGGAAGGGTGCGGGGGAGGGAGTCACACTTTCCTTGGGCTGATAGCCACCCCGCACATACACTATGATGTCATCAAACAACACGAGTGAAAGGGCCCTCCTTTTGGTTTAATGGAGTTCACGGAGCATACGGGGTAACCAGGAGAGGGACGTACTCTCCCGGCAACCGGGCCCTGTCGCGCATGCGCGCTCATACGTGAGGGCGTAGCTGGATAATAAGGATCTGACACCGGTTAGCGACCTTGCCGTAGGCCCAAAATGTTAGGATGCAATGTTCATACGTAGGATGTTAGATTCGGTTAGCAACACGCTGTGGTAGACATTTGTTAAGGTTAGCCCTTTCATACCTGTCTACATTGCTGTCAATCTAATGTCAGAATTTTGCATATTAATGATTGTGTAAATAATGTTTATTTTAACAATTTTAATTTGTTTTCATATTTTAATAAATATGGCTGGGGGGTCATGAGACCCCCTGCCTTCCAAAGAAAACTCCTTGCATGGCTAATTACTTTAAGGGTTGATGTGGTGGTGCACACGACGGGGAGGGGGTGGTCGGTAGTCCCAGACCATATAAGCGAATCGAGTACACAGAGCTGTCAGGTGTCCCAGTTCCATGCCACACAGTACAACAATTTTGTTTGAATTCTGGGACTTGTTGTTCTGGTTTTATAATGGATTAAAGAGGACAACAAATCCCAGCATGTAACCAAATAAAACAAGCACTGGCAAAACCCACAGGTCTCTCCTTTTGGACCTTTTGGCGAATGGTTTTTAGTGACGCTGTACGCAATGAGGAATAGCGGTAGGCGAGCCGCTGATGGCTCGAGCCAGCCTTGAGCCTGAAGAAGTCTGGGTCAGCTTGAGGACCTATTGGAACCTCGAGTTCATAATAGGCCGAGCTTTCAAGTGGCTTGCCACCCTGCCACTGCCCCGGGCACTCATTGCCTTTAGGTTTCCATTCAGTTTTAGAATGGATGGGATTCAAGGAAGAAAGCAGCACAGCTGCCGCCTTTGGATTTAGGGAACCGCCTTTGGAACTAGGGTTCGAGTCTTGGCATCGACTCAATTTTCTGTGATTCTGGGCAAATCACTTACACTACCAGTGCTTGTAAAAATATGAATGTGGATTGAGTTAACCGCCTTTGGAACTAGGGTTCGAGTCTTGGTATCGGCTCAATTTTCTGTGATTCTGGGCAAATCACTTATACTACCAGTGCTTGTAAAAAAATGAATGTGATCTTGTGTAATGCAACTGGTGCTCATCTAAAGCGCTACTACCTTCACATCTACTACGCGCTATATAAAAAATACAGAAAAATGTGCAAACAGATAAAACAAAAACAGCATTAATGTAGGAAAGACTAATAGATAACCATTTAGTAGCTGATTGGAACAAAGAAAACCTGGATAAATCACAGCTTCCTGCTTTAATTGTTTGATCTTAGGCAAATAGTTTATTTCGTCAAAACTCATCTTCTTCATTATTGCATATGAAAGCACTGTTGAGTCTGTGAGTTCAAAATAGTAGATGTACAAAAACCTATTGTGCTTGTTGTAAGAGACTGCAATGTTTCTCTATATTAATCTTGGCCATGTACAGAGTTTACATGACAACTGTCTTGCCTTTTAGTTCACCACCTACCTTTAAATAAGTACTGTGCAGTCCAGTGCTAGAATGTGACTTATTAATGTCAAAGCTTCCATGTGTTAAAGAAATACACTTTTTAAATCTTGAAGAGATCTTATAATTTTTTATGTCATGTTTGTTGTATTATTTACATAACAAACATTTTCAGGGCTTGGCTCATGTATGGGCTCTAAAAGCTAAGCCCTCTTAATTTGATGGCTCACCCACCTCTAATGGATATTCACAAACATTTCCCCAGCGGCTTAAAAGTATGGGCTGTGGTGCGGCCTTGTGCTGCATTTAGACAAACAAGTAGTGGGTCATGGGACAGGTGGATAAAGGTGAGTGTAGGTGGAGTGAAAGGCGTACAGTTATTTTAAGGGTTTCATTCTGTACTCTTCTGTAAATTATGCCCCTAGTTTATAGAAGAGGAACAGATTCAACAATATTGTGCTATGCTGTATCTGAGTCGCTGTCCCTCTTTCACAACTCGGGTAAGCCTTCTATGCTTGCTATCACAACCTTTAACACGTCAAGTGTGCAAAAGTAGTAACTTAGTTATTGAACTGGAATGAAATAGAATCTTAGGCCTCACAATCTCCTTATGTCTTTATTCTGTTATCTGTAAACATTAGGAATCCTTGGAAACAGGCTCGGTTAAAGTAGCAAGTACTATTAAAAACCTTCTGTTTTGTCGAGACATGCACTATAAGTGTTACTGGTAAAAGGAGCATATTGTGTAGGTCTTCTAATTGTCATTTGTAATGTCTGTGCATATACTTCCTTTATTGCTTATGATTAAATCACTAGAATTTAATGTGAAAAATACTCTGAATTTGTCCCTGTACAGTCTTTAGCGGATCCTAATAAAATATGTTATGTTAGTTGAGATGGGAATCAGAAATAATACAGCCAGCTGTATATTTGCTTTATTCATGAAGACTAGTCTTTTTCAGCACATGCGTGTTAGCACTTATTAATTAAGTTAAAGCTGAGAAGTGTGCACCAAATATTTAAGCAAAGCAAATATTGTTTGAATTACAGTACACTGCTCCCTTCAAGACCTGAATAGAAACAGGATAGTTGGAAAGAAGTGTACCAACAAGAGTTCATGTGTGAATTACATTTTGCACCCGACATGCACAAGTGGTGCAAGAACAATTTTCAGAGTCAGGGGTCTGCCAATAATGTTACATCCATGAAAGAACAGGGATTATGAACAAGTCATATGTCACTCAAAAAAAAATTGTAGCAAATATATTTAGCAGGAAAGCGGTATGGATGTATTATGTATTATGTAACCTGTTGTACATGTTGGAGCATGCTATCGCGAATATATTTCTAAAACATGGTGTGGTAGTGCACTGCCATTTACAACACATTTTCCATTAATATGACACTAAATTTGGACAGACATGCAGTTTTACGGATAAAACTATACAGCGCACAAATTATGTGTGGAAATCAGCATCACCAAGTGTATTGGTTTGTTTTGATCTTATTAATATATTTGTCTCCACTGCACTACAGAATTACATAAAATGTGGTTCATTTCTGCATTCCTAACTGTAGATATAGCCTGAAATATTTGTACAGTTCATTTACCAGCATTTACATTTTGTTGTGTGCTACAAAAAAATTACAGCCTACAACCATTCCTTTTACACCACCTGTACACAGCAGATTATCACCTAAATCCTCTCACTTTGCAGTGAGAGAAAGAAAACTAAACGACAAGATCACTTAAAAAAGAATACCAGAATGGCAAGACATTCAAGGTAGAGAACTGAGGCTTTATGCTAAACACTGATTTCCTTTTCTTTAGCCTTCTCCTGAAGTCTGATCATGGTGACACCTTTCTTCCTTTTCGTCCTAAACTCCTGAATTAAAGATTTGTATTAGATGACCTTATACTTAGTTCCATGTTAGGAGAGGAAAACTTCCCTTTCAAAGTTTCTTAATGGAACACCTGTTTGCTTTAATCTTTGTTTATATAATTGTGCTTATTGCAAATCGATATATTATTCTGCTATGCCGAGATACTATAGTTTACTTTTTGTATTCCAGCATTTACTGAATTTATTTCTCGTTTTCATACTTACTGGATTAATTGGTAATCCAAAATAACCCCTTTTTAACCATATTTAATGATTCCTTATGGTAGAGTCACACTGGCTTCACAAGTTAGAAATGTATTGTTGATGCAAACTCCTTTTCAGTGTTTCAAGTCAGCAGTGGCGGGCGTTTGGGCACCGCCCCCCCTGCTTTCTCGCTGTGCGAGAAGGCAGAAACAAATGGTAGTTATTGCCTTGTGATTTGTTTCAGCTTTCTCGCACGGCGAGAAAGCAGAATTTGCTTCCTGGTTTAGAGTCAGAGTGGGCGGTGTGTTACACGAGGGCAGGGGGGAGTGGCTTGGGGGAGTGGCTTGCCCACTGTTGTTAATACGGACTGTTTAGGCAGCCTGAGGCCGCCCAAACAGACAGTATTAACTACAGTGGGAAAGCCACTCCCCCAAGCCACTCCCCCCTGCCCTCGCGTAACACCACACACTCATACTCCCTGTTCTCTCTGTATGCTGCTGCAGCAGCATACAGAGAAAATGACGTAGCCTGGGGCAGCCGGCCGAACCAATGAAAAACGCGGCGGTGGAGGGGAGGGAGGCTGCCTGCCGCCTTCCTGTGATGACGTGCTGCAGGACTTCAAAATGAGGAAGGCGGGAGTCGGGACGTAGTCTCCGGATGGTGAGTTTTTTTTTTTTATATATATTTTTGTGGCCTGTTTCTATGTATGTCCTTCTTTAACCCCTTCGACGCTCATGACGAGCTGGGCTCGTCATGGCGTAGCCTCCTCGCACGCTCATGACGAGCCCAGCTCGTCACGTAACATGCGTTTCCGCAAAACTCAGCGTACGGGCGGAATTCCGCCCGCACGCATGCGGTTAAAACTCTTTGTGTTGAACGTGCATGCGGCGCAGCTGAGAAGGTATGCGTCCAGTAATGTTGCCACTTTTGCTTTAAACAATATGCTGAGAATTCTCACACTCGTTAAAATAATGCGCACATGTTCAGGTCGGACTGAGTAGAGCGGTGGACCTCTGGAAAACGTTGTCGCTTTAAAAAATGGGACGAATATCAGTGGTAAGGATGGTCTTCCTGCCTTAGCTGCAAAATTCTTTGTACCCTATCCCTAAAGCCACATTCTTTCGATTGAAATGTGCGTGCTGCTTTGTGCGTGGCTGTGAAGCCTGGTCAAATGGGATACACTAAAACTTTAGTGGCCTGGGTCAATGCTTTAACTAGGTATGTACTGTCCGGTACAGAGTGCCTTCAATTGAATTTGAAAGGGAAAGTACCTGCACTTCGCAGCACTGTTGCTGTCTGACTCCTCTAGCATGAATGCAGCTGGTATAGAGAAAAGTGCAGAGTGCGTTTAAAAAAGTATGCAATCAATACTAGTCTACTTATAATAAATAAGCTGCTCAGGCTTACATTTAAATATTTGAATAGCGAAAGTGCGAGGGTCCTTAAGAGCCAGGACGGTTGATTCCAATAGTTTAATAAATGCTGAAACAACTGAGGTGTAAATAGTCAATGATGCAATGCTTTCCGTGAAGAGTCATCTTGCTATATTTTCACTTTTTGGTTTAATGCAATGTTTCATCCAGTTGTGTTACCACTGTGCTCTGTGTTTACTCTAAGCATGCAGCAAACAGATCATTCATAGTAATAGGTCAGCCGCATGACTAATAAAGCAAAAACTGCCGGAATAAGCTTCCATTGAAAGCATATTCTCTAGTAGTTACGCTTGGCACTTACTCCTGGTCAGTTATAGGGCAGTCAGTTTTGTGCAGTGGTTGTTTATCATTTCAAAGATGTTTTTTCCAGCTACGAGATTAGTTATCCAATAGTTATAGAATATTTTGTTTTGATTTTTAGCCACACCTTTTCAAAAAACTGATATTCTGAACTCACATATTTAAAAGTGCTTTTATACATGATAAGGAAGAAAATTGAGTTTTGGTGAAATAAAATATTTGCCTAAGTGTGGTAGCCATGATTTATACATATTTTCTGGTTTCCCTTTGTACAAATTAGCCACTAAATTGGTATCTATTTGTCTTTCACTATGTTAAGGCTTTGTTTTTAACCTCTTTGTTCAGTTTTTGTACAGTGCAAACTTGACCTAAAGTAATTTAGTGCTTTCATGGGTACTAATTACATTACAAAAGGTCACATTAATTTTTTTATAGGCACATGTGAGATTAAGTGATTTCCCCAGAAACACATGATAGTCATCCTGAGTATTAAACCTAGTTCCCCAGTTCCTAAGATGGCAACTCTGACCATAACACTACATCCTGGGTAGAGGAAGGATGACAGGCTGAATCTAGTATAAGAGCTCTATTTTTTCTGTCCATTTATGACAGTAACATTGGCCTCACTTGCACAATAAATAATTCACTGGTTTTACGCCTCTCCACTTTCAAATTCCACCAGCCGCCACTGCAAGTCAGCTAACAAAGGTTCATATGACCAATGGGAAAAAATCTTTGACGACTTGAATAAGAGATTACGCTTCAAGGCATGGTGCACTTTCAGTGTTGAAGTGCTTTACAGCGAGTAGCATGCTGTTCAGGAACCCAAGGATAGTGTTTAATCCATTGGTTTATAATTGCGTTTTGATCTGCAGCACCACTCAAACGGTAATCAGCAGGAAATCCATTCACAGCACATCTGCCATCACCAGCATCAGTTACTCAATCACAATGGCAGGAAATCAGTGCCTGGTAGCTTTTGTCAATACAATAGAAATGTTTTGGACTCTAACTGAAGTGATGCAAGTTTAAGGGCACCCAATTGAGTACCTACATATATATTTATTTTTGCCACGCTCCACAGTTATTTGGCTTAACATTCTTCCAATGAACAATCTCATCCCCATTCTATACACTCTACTACAAACACCATAGTGGTGGCGTTGTCTCAAAAAGGATGTTGACTCTTAGTTTTTAGGCACAACGCTTTGGTGCCTAAAATTATCAGAATCATCACAAGGAGGAGGCAGCTGCGGCTTTTTGTCCCATGCCCAGTGTATTATGAGGCCTCACTTTACTGTTGCAAAAGGCTTTTAATATTAAAACAGAAGGCTCAATATGTTCCTTCTTGATAGAGCTAACACAGTAACACCTATAAGTGGTGCCAAATACTATGTTTTCACTATCACCGAGTATGCCTTATTCAGAGCTGTTCTTTCAATCAGAGACCAAAAATAAGTCCCATAAAAATGCTGGCTCCTGCCCCATGACTTGTTTAGCAATGTCTCCTAGAAATAAATAGAAATGGTGGACTTCAACATGCCTTCTGATGATTGGTGTATAAGAGGTGGATACTAACAGAGCTTCAAACAATGAGCAGTTACAGAAATCGTTCTGTAGGCAAAATCCCACACTCGTCGTGCCAGGCATGTTGCACTCTTCTGTATGGAGCACTGAGAGTGAAACTCAAGTCCAGATGTCAAACTCCACAGACCATCCTCCTGATTTTGTCCGATAAGGATTTTTGGACAAGACCTACCATTGTTATTATAAGTATTTATTGAGTATTTGTTTAGATCTCAGCATCATGATCAGTGTTAAGAGGTAACCTGGAATAGAATGTAATTGTGTCATTACTTTGATGGGTTTTACATCAGGATATGCGAGTCCCAGCACGTCCCCCGCTGTGCGTGAAACCTAGCTACATGTTTGTGACCTTTTGGCAATAGATTCTAGTGCTTGGTGAGACCACCCAAGGGCTTGCGCAGCAGGGTTGACCACCTGTGAATGGTTGGGATAGGTCCTGTTTTACATGGCCATGTGCTGCAGGTGTTGACTGCCTACAGCTGTTTCGGCACTTGGCCAGTCTATAATGCACACAGTCAAAATCCGTGTGCTGGGACAGGTAGCTGTAAACAGAAGGTGAGGTCCATAAAACTGTTTTGGAAGGAATTGATAAAAAAACTGAAATTCACTGAAAAATTCAAGTTATGGTTCGCTTTGCTTATGGGACAATTACAAATGTTTATAAAAGTTTGAAATTCACTGAAAAAAACGCAATTAAAGTGAAGTTGTACTAACAAAAACAAAGCCATTATTGTAGTTGTTTATCTGGAAAAAATGGGTGGGGTAGGGATATCCTGCCCCCTGTAGGTCTGGTTCGGGGCTCCCAGAACCAACAGCCCCCACCAGCCAAAAGCAATTGCTTTTAATGTTACCACGAACTTGCGGAGAATCCACAGATCTGTGGTAAAAAAAGTAGGAGGGCTCCTACGCTTTAAAAAAACCTGGGTTGGGCCAGTGCCTGGAGATGGCAATTGAGGATGTGGCAATGCTTTATTGTGTGGAGGGGAGAGTGCAGGCCCCTCTCAGAGCTTCTACGAGGCCCGGGGTATCCAATCCCCTGTGACCATTTTATAAGGGGAGGGGGTACCTGCACCCCCTCCATGAGCCTCAGTGAGTCCCTTGGGACCTCTTCCCTGTGCCATTTTTATAATTAAGGGAGGGGGTGTGTGGCCCACCACCCAAGCCTTCATGAGGCCCTACCAATCCCATCCCTGAGGCCGTTTTTAGGTCGAGCCTGTCCCATTCCACAGGAATGGATAGGATCGAATTCATGTCGGCAAAATCCTCTTCAAACTAAGGGGTTTCAGCCCGGCGTTTTCTTGCAGTTCACGTGAACATGCACGAGCATTCACGGCCAGGGCTTCTCCTCCCCTAGCAGCACTCCTCCCACACCAGCAACTCCCCCCTCCCACACCAGCACCTCCCCTCTCTCTCCCCGCAAACACAGCCTTGCCGTAGCAGCACTCCTCCCACACCAGCACCTCCCCCCTCCCACACCAGCACCTCCCCTCTCTCTCCCCGCAAACATAGCCTTCCTTTAATTTCTCCTCCCCCTCCCCAGCCAGCTTCCCCCAGGCCGTGTTCCCTCAGATATGCTATTGCATATCGTTTGCTACCTCTTGTATTTTGTTGCTCTTGATACTTGCACAACTGTCACTATTGTCTCATGTAACGTAACGTTTGCTTTTGTAACATGCTCACTTGTAATTTTGGCTTCATGTATCTAAAAAAAACGCCTCCCTCGCGCTCCTTTCTCCCTCTCTCCCGCTGCCTAGTCCTCCCACCCCCTCCCTCTCCAGCGCGCGCTCCACTCGCATCTGCCTGCTGCTCCCCCGCCCACACCCCCCACTCCCCCAACCAGCAATGCCGAGAAGCTTGTTTCCTCTAAGAACATATCGTTTGCTACCTCTTGTATTTTGTTGCTCTTGATACTTGCACAACTGTCACTATTGTCTCATGTAACGTAACGTTTGCTTTTGTAACATGCTCACTTGTAATTTTGGCTTCATGTATCTAAAAATGCCTCCATCGCGCTCCTTTCTCCCTCTCTCCCGCTGCCTAGTCCTCCCACCCCCTCCCTCTCCAGCGCGCGCTCCACTCGCATCTGCCTGCTGCTCCCCCGCCCACACCCCCACACCCCCAACCAGCAATGCCGAGAAGCTTGTTTCCTCTAAGAACATATCGTTTGCTACCTCTTGTATTTTGTTTGCTCTTGATACTTGCACAACTGTCACTATTGTCTCATGTAACGTAACGTTTGCTTTTGTAACATGCTCACTTGTAATTTTTGCTTCATGTATCACTACTGTTGTCCGCACTATATAACAAGCATTGGCATAGCCAATAGGTCTCGCTTGTGGGACCTTATAAGTATTTAGTTTTGCAGCACAATATCCGAGTTGCATAATCGGATATTGTGCTGCAAAAGTAAATACTTATAAGGTCCCACAAGCGAGACCTATTGGCTATGCCAATGCTTGTTTAATTTGAGGGGGAGCGGGCATGCAGATCCCCTTCCCAAACGTCTATGAGGTCCCAGTGACCCCCCCACCCCCAAGTCAGTTTATTTTTTTGTGAGAGGGGGACGTGGGCTTCCCCTCCCTGAAGTGCAGCTTCTGGGTTCCATCCCCCAGAACTTGATTGCAGTGTCCTGGGACCCCCATTCCCTGGGACACTGCGGTTGCCTGCCCGGGAGAGTGTAGACAGAGAATAGAAATCTAATCCCTGCCTGCACCCCCTGGGGCAGGGAATACAACTTTAATTGGAGCAGTGTAAAATGCTGCCCCTGCCTGAATGGGAGCAAAGTAATTCACTATGGAGTAAACCACAATGGGTGCTTGCCTTGGAGCTGGCAGGGTCTACGGGGGTATTTGGGCCCCCTGTAACCTCCAATGATGCACACATTGTGGGTGACCCGGGTGGGCCCCAGGTGGGCACTGGGGCCCTAACCAATAAGTAAAAGGGTTGGCTTCCTTTATGGGAGCTGGCAGAATCTGAAGAGGCCTTGGGGAACCCCCTGCAGCAACAACTTTAATAGGAAGATGCGTGTCCCTGTTGGACACCGGGACACCCAAAAATATATATTAAAATAGAAAATAATAATTATAAATGCGTGACAGGAGCAACTCATTTATTATTCACTACATCAGACAAGGAGCACCCCAAAATGCCCATGGAGGCTTTTTTGTTTCTACTTTTAGATCCTGATGATACCACTAGAAGGGACAGCTGCACTGCCAAGCATTTTATGTAATGTTGCTTGGGTCTGCATGGAGTGCTGCAGTCCCCAGCATCAATAAATCTATGACCCCAGGAGATCTTACCATATTTTTTAAAGCACTCCGAGATGAAGCTGTATGCTCTTCAGCTGGAGTGCAGGGACCCCTTGTGATGGGTTTTAGGGCTCCACCTTATGACCTGAGAAATATCAAAAGAAAGACTCAAAGACCCGTTGGTAATTAGTTTTAATAAGGATTTAGCATAACAAAATTATGACAATAACTTTTATTAAAAAAACAAAAGCTAACGTGAGGTTATAGTTAGGAAATGTAATATTATGTTACTTTGCATTAAAAAAAACGTACATATTCACTGAAAAAACAAAGGCTAAAGGGATGTTACAGTATATATTTGTCAATTATCTCACCACAACCACTTACACACCAGCTGACAGACTGATAGAGACATTCACACAAATTAGTCACTCACCCATACATTTACTGAGACACGTATAATCACTCACTTATATAGTCAGTCATGCACCCACTAAATCATCCATACAGGCACTCATACACCCATTGATTCATTAATACACCTTGGTGTATATATATATTTAACACTCATAAACGTTTTAGAAACAGTCACTGAATGATATCATGAGTGATGTCATTTGAGATGTCAAGAGTGATGTAATCAGTAATGTCACTGACCATGTCATGAGTGATGTAACATGAGAGGTCATAAGCAGTGCATTGCGGGGCGTGAGTTATAGTTAGCTCAGCTAACTATAACTGCTGAATTTCTCTGGTTTTGTATGAGTGAAATGTCAGCCTAACTAT
Organism: Lissotriton helveticus; assembly: GCF_964261635.1. Classification (NCBI taxonomy): domain Eukaryota; kingdom Metazoa; phylum Chordata; class Amphibia; order Caudata; family Salamandridae; genus Lissotriton; species Lissotriton helveticus. Next base: position 247,302,991 of record NC_136065.1, on the reverse strand, counting down.
AACGTCCCTGTAACCTTTGGTTTTTTCAGTGAATTTATAAAGTTTTTTTAATTCCAATTCATAACTATAACGCCCCTGTACCTTTTATTTTTTTTAAGTGAATGTCTAAGGTTTATTAAAAGCTAATTCCTAACTATAAATGTCCCTTTAACGTTTGTTTTTTTCTGTGAATTTCTACGGTTTTTAAAGTAGTAGTTACGTTTGCAGAGTAGTGGAGAAAACGGGCAAGGCCTCTGACCAGCTCATGGGAATTCCACTGTGTAGGACTTACAGGAGGTACCATGAGGGCTTCTTGGCTCCCAAGGTCCCTCTGGAGCCAAGGGGACTTCATCCCCCAACTAGTAGTGTAACAGGAGGCATGTCTGCAGAGTGGTGGAGAAAGGGGCGTGCCTCTGACTACTTCTCAGCAATCCTGTTGTGTAGAACTTACTGGAGGTAACAGGAGGGGTAGGTGGCCCCCAAGGATGTTAGCGTTTGCTATGGCGTGGTGGGAGCAATGCTCCTGCCAAGCTACAGCAAACTGCAATGTCCCGGGGGTGGAATCCCCTGGATATTGCTGAAACTGGCCCTGGGGGTGGTAGTCCTCAGGGCCATCTACGGCTCTACGAGGGGGGCCGCTCGGCCCCACTCCAGCAAAAAATTAAGCCCTGGGGAGTTAGTGGTCTGGGGTGGGGCTGAAGCCCCTCACACATTATTTATAAATATATCCGCAGGGAGGTGGTGGTCCCTGGCACTGTGTGGGGCTGGTGCCTCCCCACGCATAATGTTGTAATATAGCTGGGGAGGTGGCAGTCCCCAGGGCTGTGGGGGGCCCATGCGGTGCCCGCATACTTATTTTTTATTGCCCCTGGGACCTGGCCCACCTGGGGGCCTAAATTAACTGAACAGGTCTAGGGGGTCAGGGTGTTTCTACCCTGCTCCCTTTTCTTTTTTTAAACATTTTTTCTTGTGACCTGGTTCAACCAAGTTACAAGATGGCTGCCAAAACAACCTGTTTTGAAGTGTTGGCAGCAAATCAGATCTCAGGCATGAGATCGGGAGGATTAGCGGATCCATCGCATCCCTAGATATACCACTGGAAATTTCTTTACATTTCTCTGCAACTACTGAAAGGATTTACACCATTTAACAAAAAGATTGCTTTCTGGTCCAAGAGCTACTTTTCTGCCAAAATTGGTATCGTTCCATTCTGCAGTTCAGGCTATAGTCATGTCTAAACATTCCTATGGGAATTAACATGGAGAAAAAGCATTTTGGGACCCCCTTTTTTCTCGGCCCCCGCTTGATGGATCATCCCAAAATTTTCAAGACAGCACCTGAAGTGACTGCCCCTATAGTTTTAAAGATTTCGTGATGATTCATCAAATGGCGCCAAAGTTATTGGCAAATCAAAAAACGCTCTTCCTATGGAAACTACATCCTAACTATAACTTCCTACTGGCAACCGCCGGTAGGGAATATATATATATATATATATAGATATATATATATATATAGATATATATACTGGTGGCTCAGGCCATGGGGACCCCTTGGAATCCCATCAGGGTAAAAAAGCATTTTTTTAATTGCTGCATAATCTAGTAATTTAACCATCAGTGGTGTTGAGTACCTTCACACCCTTGCTGAACTTGACCCGTGACACAACAGGAGACAAGTTTCTTAATTTGTCTGATATGGACATTGACTTGGAGTTGAATTGTCCCAGGGGCTTCAAGGCCAAATTCACCTCTATGCCCTCCTTACCCTATGATGCTGTTGATGCTTTTGAAGCAGTGACAACACGGCAGCTCAACAAATGAGCCAAACCCAGCCAATGAAGAAATAGGTAGAAGGGTGTGTTATGTTTTGTAATGTACCCCAATATAGGCCTGGTCACCTAACCTTTCACCTACATTTTCCCTGCCATTGTACTACATAACAGTTTTTGGTATTGACCTTTTACCTAGCTAGGCGCTGCATAAAATGCTGCTTGGTTTTCCCATAAAACTAGCCTCATTTATTATGCATGAGGATTCTCGGAATCACAGCAGGATTACCATATTCTGCATAATAACTATGCATAAGGGTAAGCATGGGCGGATTTTGCGGATTGGCAATCCGCGAACTTGCGTATTTACGGATTCGCAATCCGCGAAGATCCGCGAACTCTAGCGGACTTGCGGATTTTTCCGTTTTTTGTGTTGGCGCGTGTTCGCGCCGATTTTGGGACAAGTTCGCAATTGCGAACTTACTTTTCGGCTTGCAACGGCCGCGACTATGTTGTTTCTACGTCTGGTTTATCATCACAGGTTCACAGCACCCTCTGTTTCACCACTGCCACCCTCTGGGACACCCATGCCACCCTCTAGTACATCCTCACAGGCACCTATTAGGTTTATTTATTACTGTAGATTATGGTGGTTGAAAAAAGCTAGCACACCTGCCCTTCTTCAACTGCCATCAATTAATTTGTGTTTCATTAATGTGTCAGTAATTTTGAAAGTTCCAGTCTGGCTGGCACCTGCTTCCTTCCTTATCTGTAATTTGCTATTTGTTGCAGTGATTTTTTTTTTTTACAGGACCTTTATGGTGCTATTCTATGAGCCTGCTGTTTGGGTCATAGCAGGGTCATAGAATTGTTGCAAACTCTGGAGGGGCCCATCAGGAAGCACTACCTTGAATGTTACTAATGTTAAGTTTGAACTTTTGCACCTGCTCATTGCTTTCATTTTAGCTAAAATCGTTTTTTTTGCAATTTCGCGCGTTATTTGGGGCGCGAATCCGTGCGAGATCGATTTCGGAAGCCGCGAATACGTGCGAATACAAAATTGTTTTTGTTGCGACGTGTATGTTCGCGTGATCTTGCGCGTGTTCGCGAGGCGCTTCTAGCTATTCGTTTGCCAAGTTACCCTATCGGTCGTACACGGGCGCGGCCATCTTGTTGGCGTGACGTAATTCCGTTTCCGCCCGCTATGTGTAATCTCGCAAAGTGTGCTGCTCGCGAGTACAAGTTCGCGCGTACTCGCAAGGAAAATCTCGCGCGAACTTACCCACGCGGTCGTGAACGGGCGCGGCCATCTTGTTTCTCATTCATTGCTATGGTTCTGGGCATGCTTTCTCTATCCTCTCTCAATCTCTGCCATCCTTTGCTTGTTTGAAGTTTTTTTGATCTAATTTTACTTATTATCTAACCCTCTATTTTTCTAGCTCTATATTTTTGTGTTTTCTGCAGCTTTTAGTTACTTTTAAACTACTTTTTTAAACTCTTTTATTTTCTTCTTCACTATTCTATTTCTTCTTTATCATTTAAGTTTATTTCTGCCCAGACCATGGTAAAGGGAGCCGGGAAGCACCCTGAGAAGGGGAAGGGTCCCGCACCCCGTGCCCGGCTCCCGTGCGGGCGTTTAAGGGGGGAGCAAGTGGTCCCGAGGGAGATCTTTAGCGCGGAGGAAGTGGCGGCACTGATCTTCCATGTCCAGCGCCGCCTCCCCAAGACGATCCTGGGAGGCGGCAAGATCGCGACCGGCTATGGCATCCGGGAGCGCCGCCAGCGGTGGGAGAAGGTGTGCCGGGCCATGTACAAGATCTCTGGGGTCCGGCGCACGTATAACCAGGCCACCCACCGCTGGACCGATGTCATGGACCGGGAGCGGGACTTGCTGGACGCGCTCGGCGTAGAGGTCCCCGGGCTTGGTGAGTAGTAGTAGTAGTACATTTACTACTCTGTTTTATCCGGCTCTGTTATTTGCAAATCTTTGTTCTTTACCAAGAGCAATAATGCTGCCGATTACATTGAGGTAAATTATATTTCAAAATCTTCTATGCATTTCATTTTCAGGTGCACTGCTCTCCTTCTCAGTAGCCTTGCTTGCTACTATGCTTCTTTGTTTTGTATGTTGTGTTCAGAAGCATTTCATTGGCCTGAGAAATTATGTATCAGTGTACTGTAAAGAAAAGAACTGCGTAATGCTAGACAGTAAGGGTCATATTTTCAATTACCGGCGCATCCCTGCAAAGTAGCAGGGATGCGGCAGTAATTGTGTGCCATGCCACCACCACCCATTGGCCCAAAACGTCACAGAAGCCTTACGCATCTGTGCCGTAAAGGCAGCGCATTGCTGGAGTTGCGTGCCAACGATGGCGCAGCTCCAGCAATGCTCTGGGGTACCCTATCTCCCCAATGCTGCATCAAGCCGTACGTCGGCTTCAAGCGCGCAGGGTTTGAGTCATGCATCATTGTCATAAAAATGACTGATTGACATCTTGTAGATTTCCCTCAGCCACTTTTAGGATTCGTTCCTGCGCAGGTACGCCCTCCCTTGCGCCGGAACGCCCCCTGATGGCGCAGGGCTTTACAACGTGATGCATCGCCCATATGCCCATATGTGTTTTTTTTTTAATATATACGCCGCACCAACACCATGGCGAGTCTTTTGTTCTGCCGCTGCGTCAGAAAAGGCACGCAACAATGGAGGAAAATCAGCCGCAACTTCCGCAAGGGACTTATAAATCAGCCCCAACAGACTGAAGTCCAGTGTCCTTCCTTTAGACAGTCACATGGCTATCAGAAGAAATAGTGGCGGTGGTGGCGGGTGGATTGATAGTTTGAGTATTCACTGATCTGCAAGCAGGATGGACTTTGTCTGTCACGTGTTGTGCACTACTGCCTGCAGTGCCAGGCCTAGGCAAACCTCTTTAGTAGTCTGTTTATTGAGTTACATAGGAACTTTCTAAGTCAACGTTCCGCAAATCAGGCAATACGAATAACGTAGTATACCACATGAGATAGATCCCGTGGAATAGTTGTCTATCTATTTGCTATTTTTCCAAAATATGTTGTTATTGTTCTTTTGAAATGTTTGATTTGGTTGAAAAATCTCATCCATGTTTTATGGTTTTTCTTTCTTTCATGTTGTACATCAGCTCCCCCCAAGGGCAAGAGGACACAGGAGGAGGGTGCTGAGGATGCAGGCCAGGATCGGGCAGGCGAGGGCTCCTTTGCTGGCCCCAGTAAGTTTACATTTTACTAAACAGTACCTATTTTTTCCTAGCGTTCCTCATTCGATTTTTTCTAAATCGTCTTTGATCTTCTTGTAGACTGAATATAAATTCTTATCCTGCCTCGAATATGATGACTCCCTGTGGTATTACTAGACTATTTTTATTAGTCTGTCTGTGTAGCTAACTAAGATTGGACATTTGGCAATTCCATTGGACTCCCATTATATTCAGCAATACCTCTATGCACTGTCTCCTTACTGACTAGATAGTGTGGCAGAGTCATTCAGCTCCCGAAGTCACCGATTATAGATCCCCAATGATCTCTAGATTATCGTACGCAGGACAAGAGAGTAGTACGGAGTCACAGCACAGTCAAGAAGTGTCAGAGGCACTCATGCTTGCAAAAATTCCAAAACCTTTAGCTCATCCACTCTAGTCTAGAGGAACAAAAACCACAGAGTCTATTTAAGTGTAAAAGCTTTATTAAAAGTAAACACATTTATTGAAATCTACTTTGTCATAAAACTATTTAACTGTAAACGGAAAAGTGGTTAGTGCTGACGATTAATTGGACACATTTCTTGTGGTCGAGCCGAACTCTCACCTACTTTGAACTTGATCCTGGTCGTGTTCTTAGGACTCAGGAGTCAAGCTTCTGTCTGTTAGGAGAAAAAGTGGTGCGTGTTAAAAATCAAAAGCAAGCATTCATCAGTTGTGCATAAAAGTGCAGCAAGACAACAGCCTTCCCTGGAAAATGGGACATTTTTACTATGGAGTAGACAGTCACAAATTATTACATTGTATTCTGTTTTTTTAACATTTCTCCTAGACCAAATATTATATAGTAGTGAGTGGTGTATTCTAACTTTCTTAAATGTACTTTGTAGGTGTAACATCTGGTGACGGGGCCAGCGCGGAGGTGGCTGATGTGTTGGACTTGGACTCGGAGGCCTCTGGGGAGGATGCGGCGGTAGAAGAGCTGGTGGCCGTTCCTGTGGGGGATCAAACGGTGGTGGCGGAAACAGGTAAGCTATATATTCCTTACTTATTGAGATTGAAGACTGCATAGTGTGCTTTCTGCACGGGTGTATTACAATTACAAATCAACCAGGTAGTAGCCTCCTCGAAATGTACTTCGACTTAGCTGTGAAGTTTTTGGTGAGAAGAATCCCAATAAGTTCTTAGACGAACGTGATGGATGGGATGAACGAAAAGCGAAAGAAGGGTGTAAGTAAGTGGGACGCGAACTTGTATGATGGCTGGCAAAGAAGAACGATATGTGTTTGCTTGGACCCAGAGGTGGCTGGGAAGGAAAGAATATGGTATGGTGCATGGCTGGGTCAATGATGAAGCAAGGATGGGTGGAAGGACAGCAGCCTGGGTGGGTGAAACAGAAACTGTATGTGTGCGTATACTTTGAATGAATGGATGCCTGGAGCATGGTATTCTCTGACTCTTACATAGCAAATGTGTATCTAGAGAGAGTAGATGGTCGCCAGGTGAAGTAAGTGTTACCTTGAAGAGCATGTACCACCGCACCCGCACGTCCGTCCCAGTGCAGGGAAGGCAAGGAAAAGAAATTGTAAATGTGTCCAATACTTCCATGAATAGTAGCAGTACTTTGTATTGCGTTTGCATTCACAGCATATATCTGGTTATTACGGTGGACACTCCGTACCTCTCTTAATAACTTTAGTTTACTTGTAGTACGTCATTCATGTGTGGGTGTATCACTGTGTTCACTCAATATTAAGCAAAGCACCTAAAGTCATCTCATCTGTCATTAAATACGTCCCATGTGAAGTGATAGATAATCAAATTAGTTAGCTTCTTCAGTTTCCTTTTCTAGTACTCATTTGCACTGTAGGGTGAAAGGTAAATTAATTAAGCAGTAGCCCTTGTAACAGAGTATTCTCAGTGCCACCCGTAATAGAAAAGTAATAGCTTCACCACCTGCATGTACTGGACCGGTACAGTAACGCAAGTCTGTCTCCATCATCATGGTGTGCAACTTTTTTTCTCGGGTGCAACTTCACTGTGCTGTGTCCATGTCATTCTGCCGGCTTGCATAAGATAACGTACCCATTTCCCTAAACAAGAGAGAAGAAGAAGAATAAGACTGGTGTACTGTCATAGTCGACTGTAATGGAAGTCCATAGTGGTCGTAGAATTAGTTCATTAAACTACCACTACTGTTAGAGCAAGGATGCAGAAGTGGGAGGGTTACATAGATACTGTCCTCAATAGTTATGTACTGTGCTTTCAATTTGCTACTTGTACTCTGTGACCCAACTTTCGGCTCAATCACTTTGTGTTATTAATAAGGAGCATTGGTTACAGACTATGTCTTTCTTTCTTCATATAGTTGCTCCTTCTTCCAAATCAACAACAAGGAGGGAGCAGGCTAGATTGGCCCGGCAACGGAGGCTGGAGGCCACAGTCGCCGAGTATCGGCGGCTGGTGGCCCTGGAGGAGGAGGAGGACACGCAGTCGAGCGGGGCAACATCTTCGACTGCATCCTCCTCCGTGACTAAACCAGCGGGACCGAGCCGGGCTAAGAAAGCCGACCGCCACCGCCAAGCACCGGAAACACCAGCTGCCCCCCACAGGAGCTGCAAGGAACGCCAACACCGCCTCCGAGTCCGCATGTCCAACCTGGAGCAGGAGGTCCTGAGGTATAAGACCTTGGTTAAGGGCCTCCGCTCCGAGCTTGCCACCCTCCGCAAGGAGTATGATGCCCATGCCGCATCATGCACCAGCACCAGCACCCTCCAGTAGTGGAGTGTCCCTTGCCCTTTTTTTATAGACTTTTGGGGGGTGGGATTTGGGAGTTGGGATCGTTTTGGGACGTTTCAGAGACAATCGTTGGGGTTAGGGTGGGTGAGGGAGATTATTTTGTTAGGGATAAATAAATATATTTTCCAACTACTTTATCTGACCATACCTGTTTTTTACTGCTTTTCAGTCTGGTGGGTGGGGGGCGGGGGTGTAACAGTAACTTTGTTTTCCTGAACAGTCGTAGGACTTTAGTAGTACAACCGTCAAACTCTTGTCTACTCCGAAATAATACTCCATTATACTACCTCCCACCAAACGCTTATCTTACCTGTAATTTGTGTTAGAAATTAGGGCTAGGCCCAGGGCTGGCTCCAGGTGAAATGGGGATTAACGTTGTCATTCCTGGGCGGGTGACATTTCCTCATTGCGGTGTTACTAGTGGTGTGACACAGTGGCAGTTGCATGCCTATGGAAAAAAAGAAAACGAAACCTTGTTTGTACTCCTTACTGTAGCATTACAACGGTTACGGTACGATCGAGAAAATAGCAGGTGACAGTACACTAGAACAGTGCCATAATGTAGCCTAACAAATGGTAAAGTATTGCAAGTATAACTAGTACTTGCGTTGAATTTATTTGACATTGGCTACTACTACTAGAAGATATAGTACTGAAGCTGAGTAAGTCTAGAAGATATCCTCGTATTCCTTCACCAGCCTGTTGCTGCTATCACCTTATCCTCCCCAGCAAGTGTGTGGAATTATTGATGTCATTTTAGTCAGACATCAAGCAAAACAACACAGCCCGGGGGAAGAGGGTTAGGGTTTGTAAAATGGATGGGAATGGGGGTTTCTTTTTGGGTAGGTTTTGTTGAGAGAAGAAAAAAAAAGCAGAGCATGGACAAACAATAATTGAAGATACAGAGTTTACAGACAATCTTTGGTTACAAAGTAAAGGTAAGCACATGCAGTCACACTCATAGAATAAAAGACAACAATGGATACTGTATCTGTATTGCGTATGTTGTTGGAGTTGTCCTGTTGAAATTGGTAAGTAAGTTGCATGCAGCAAACAATTCCTCTTATTGGCGGCACTCCTCCATTCCAGCTGACGCTTCGTCCATCAATGTGGTGGTGACCACTGACAGAAGAGACACCCTGTCCACTGCCTGCCTGGCGGATGTTGACTGAAACCCGGCCTGTAATTATTGAACGGAAAACAGGAAGTGCTATTACAATACCACTGATAAATAAATAAAAGGTATGTACGCTGTGTGGTTCAAAAAGTCACACTTTGATGATGCCTAGCAGAAAAATGGTTACAAAACGTACTTTGAAAGTAACAGTAGACCCAAATACAGACCGTGGATTGTATTCAAACCACTTGCCTGCAAGCAAAAGTATCCATAGCCAGCATCGCTCCAACAGTGCTCTACAACAACAGAACCGCGTTGCAATAGAACCCCCCTAAACACATGCAATCCTGCTGCTAGGGCTAACCCTAACGAACCCTAACTTACAAAGTGCCAAAACTGGTGTTTCCTTATGGATTTTGTCCAACTAACTTCTAGCCGGTATTAGACCTTCCCAGGAATGCCCCAGGCAAGACCCGCCAACCCACCCGCAAAAAAACACCCGACACAACACCACCAAACAGCGAAAAAGCTAAATCTCATACTTACAATGTCTCTCTCGGCCTTCGGTCCAAACGCGGCGCTGTGCAGCTAGGTCGTCATCATCATCAATCATCATAACTCCTGTTTTCCACCACGGATTTCCTGAAAAGCAAATGCAATCAAGATTAGACTGTCGCAGCAGTGCTTCGACAGAGACCCCGGCCGCAACCCACCCACGAACAGCAGGAAGCCCCCCAAAATGCTACATTGAGCAAGATGTCTGAAGAAATGGCAAAAAAAAGGCTGTTCCTTATGGATTTTGTCCAAAACACTTGTATCCGGTATTAGACCTTCCCAGGAAAGCCCCAGGCAAGACCCGCCGGCGCCAACCCACCCGCAAAAAAACACGCGACACAACACCACCAAACAGCGAAAAAGCTAAATCTCATACTTACAATGTCTCTCGGCCTTCGGTCCAAACGCGGCGCTGTGCAGCTAGGTCGTCATCATCATCAATCATCATAACTCCTGTTTTCCACCACGGATTTCCTGAAAAGCAAATGCAATCAAGATTAGACTGTCGCAGCAGTGCTTCGACAGAGACCCCGGCCGCAACCCACCCACGAACAGCAGGAAGCCCCCCAAAATGCTACATTGAGCAAGATGTCTGAAGAAATGGCAAAAAAAAGGCTGTTCCTTATGGATTTTGTCCAAAACACTTGTATCCGGTATTAGACCTTCCCAGGAAAGCCCCAGGCAAGACCCGCCGGCGCCAACCCACCCGCAAAAAAACACGCGACACAACACCACCAAACAGCGAAAAAGCTAAATCTCATACTTACAATGTCTCTCGGCCTTCGGTCCAAACGCGGCGCTGTGCAGCTAGGTCGTCATCATCATCAATCATCATAACTCCTGTTTTCCACCACGGATTTCCTGAAAAGCAAATGCAATCAAGATTAGACTGTCGCAGCAGTGCTTCGACAGAGACCCCGGCCGCAACCCACCCACGAACAGCAGGAAGCCCCCCAAAATGCTACATTGAGCAAGATGTCTGAAGAAATGGCAAAAAAAAGGCTGTTCCTTATGGATTTTGTCCAAAACACTTGTATCCGGTATTAGACCTTCCCAGGAATGCCCCAGGCAAGACCCGCCGGCGCCAACCCACCCGCAAAAAAACACCCGACAACACCCCCAAACAGCGAAAAAGCTAAATCTCATACTTACAATATCTCTCGGCCTTCGGTCCAAAGTAACGCGCTGTGCAGCTAGGTCATCATCAATCATCATAACTCCTGTTTTCCACCACGGATTTCCTGAAAAGCAAATGCAATCAAGATTAGACTGTCGCAGCAGTGCTTCGACAGACACCAAAAATTACACACAAACCCCCGGAACCCCGCCAAAGAGCACCTCAAAGGCAAGCAAGTCAGCAAAAACGGCAAGAAATTTTCACCTCATATTTGGTCCAAAACACTTTTGTCCATTATTAGAGCTTCACAGCAATGGGCCCAAAACCGTCAACTCACCCGCAAAGAAGTACAACACCCCCACAAGTGCTGAGTCTTTCTTCATTGTGCGTAATCCAGCACTCTGCTTGGAGGGAAATCGCAGTCTGGAGGAGGAGGATAGAGGAGCATGTTCTTCAGAACTTGTGAACCTGAGGAATGTAGACTGCGGCACCTTCAAATCAATAAGCAAACAAGTGAAGACAGTACTGATGATGGTCTTCTTTTTGGGATTAGGTGATTAAAGTTTGAATTAAATTAACTGTGCAAAACAAAGAAAGAGAGACACAAAGCACACAGGAATAAAAGTGAATAAGGACGAAAAAGAAAGTTCTTGATTGATTGTCTCATTTTCAGGGCTCGGTGTCAGGGAATAAGAACAAGATTTCGTCATCATACTCTGCGAATTCAGGCTGGATGAGGTCAGTGGCACCGAACAGAGAAAAAATCCCCTCATCTACGTTGCTGTCCTCATCGTCTTCATGTGGCGTGCTTTCTCGCACTTTGTAATCTGGTGGTATGAGGTGCTGATTCATCTTGATCATTGTCAGCCGCTCCACATTTTTGGGCGATAGGCGGCTCCGTTTGGCAGTTACAATGCCACCAGCAGCACTGAAAACACGTTCAGAAGACACACTTGCGAGTGGGCAAGACAAATAGTTTATAGCCAGGTTGTAGAGCTGTGGCCACAATTGTTTTTTGCCATGCCAATACTGCAATGGCTCCTCATTAAGAAAGACCACTGTTGAGTCATTCAGATAGTCCTGCACCATCGACTCAAGGTCATCAACTGTTCCTCCACTTTGCTTACTTTTTGCTGTGCCTGTGACATTTTTTAGAGAACCATACCCCATCAAACTTAGCCAATCCTCCTCCCCAGCCACTGTTAGTGTTGTCATTGTGTGTGGTGCAGATGATCCAGTTGCCGGTGTCTTTAACGGCTGAGAGGTCACTTGTGCCCCAGCCACAGGTGCAGAAGTGGATTCTTGTGACTGCGGATGGCCTGCTGATGCTGATGCTGATGTACTGGCTTCTCCTTCAATAACCTGCCGTTCTTTTTCAAACCTCTTGGCTGACCAGGCTAACCAATGTTTGTACTTTTGAACATCTGCATCAGCGAAAGGAAAGAATGCGTTGTCTGCCAGCGCCTTTTTGTAGCGTGGATCCAGAATAGTAGCACAAATGTAATGCTGATCTGAGTTGATGTTTTTAAGACGTTCATCACCACGTAGGCGATGTAATAATTTCTCAGACAAAATGAAATGGTTTTTTTTTTTTTCATCTTTTTCAAACTCAGAAGAAACCGCCATCAGTTGGTGCTCCAGTATGCACAACAATGGGATAGCTTTTCCCAAATTACAGTCCTCCTGGCTGACTGCACGCGTGAAGAACTCAAAAGGACGAAGCATGTCTGTCAGGCTTTTAACTATGGCCCATTGCGCCTTACTCATCCGCAGGTCCTCCTTCTGAGATGTAGCCTCTGTCAAGAAATAGTGATCGAGTACCGTATACTGCTCATGCAGACGCTCAAGCATGTAGAAGGTTGAGTTCCAACGTGTTGCCACCTCCTGGATGAGTGCTTTCACTGGCATTCCACGTTGAAGTAGCAGTCTCCGCAGATGCTTCCGGGCCTTAAAAGAATGGCTGAAATGGTTGCACATTTTGCGGCAGGTGGCCATTACCTCGAACGCTGGACTCTCTTTATCACTCAAGAATTTTTGAACTACCAGGTTGATACAGTGCGCCAAACACGGCACTCTAACATGGTGACCCTGTGACATGGCCTTAACTACATTGGCGCCATTATCCGTGGAAACATAACCAATCTTGCGTTTTAGGGGGGATAGCATTGACAACACCTTTTTGTCAAACTCTTCCAAAAGGTTTTCTGCTGTGTGACTTTTCTCCAAGGCAAACATGGCTAGTGTTGCATGTTTCCGAGCAGCTTTGAAAACTTGGTCCGGGTCAACACCTGCGTTTAGCTTTGCTATAACACCTGAAAAAGAGACCCAGTGTGCAGTGATGCACATGTAATCATCGCCTGGGCCACTGGTCCACATGTCTGTTGTCAGATGTATTGTGTGAACAGCACTCTTCTGCAAAGCTGCCCCAATCGCCTGCAGCACATCTTCATGTAGTGCTGGAACCGCAACTCTGGCAAAATAGAACCGGCTCGGAACCTTCCATTTAGGGCAGAGCGTTGCAACTAATTCAAGAAAACCTACCGCTTCTACAAAAGAAAAAGGTAGAAGGTCCACAGCTAGCATTTTAGCCAGCTTAGTGTTATACAGACGCGTCAGTGGGTGGTTGCGTTCATATGGCACGTCTGAAGTAAGCATTGTTCTAATGTTGCCCTGGACCAAGCATTTACGGGCTGATAATGACTTCGTTGACCCAATTTTGCTCGCTGGTGAACTTTTGTGCGTTGGTGTCTCACTCGCTCCAACACTCTTAGTGTGCCTCACATTGGGTGTGCTGCTGACAGGGGTACTGGGTGTAAGGGAAGTGTTTGACACGTCTTCTTCCTGCTCGTCATCATCAGATGAAACATCAACGTTTCCTTGAATTTGGCCTTTCTTGATCGCATCTAGGTGCGCAAACCATTTGACAGTGTGCTGTCTCCTAAGATGACCTCTCTGGCCTCCGGTACCATAGTTGGTACCTGGCTTACCACGACTAACTGCTTGCTTACAAATGGTACAAATGGCAAACTTTGGATTTTTTGGACAAACAGTAAAGAAGTCCCAAACGGGGGACTTGAAGTGTCTGTGGGACATGGAGGAGGCGGCGATACTGGTGGTGGTGGTCATGAAGCTAATGCCAGATGAAGTGGAGGATCTGGATTGCCCAACTTTTGTACGTTTTGCACTTTCACCGCCACTAATTAAGGTCGAGGTTGACGGAGGTCTCTTCTTGCCAGAAAGAAATATGGAAGCGGGACGAGTTGGTGTACTACTTAACTCCAATGATTGTGGTGTTTCCACTGCCTCCTCATCGACAACATCATCATCATCATCACGCTCAGCAGCTCTTCGGGCTAGGGTCAAAATGTCTGTTTGCTGCATGCCCGCTGGGGCTGCAGTGACCTTTATGATGACTGGGTCGTCGTTGGCAGAGTCTTCATCAGCAGCAGTATCCGCCACTTCTTGTTGAGCCTCATCACACTCCATAAGTCTGAGACTTTGGACGAGCTTCCTTTTACGCTTAAGTACCTTTGTTGGATCATGGTGTGCCTCACTCTCAGACGGCTGTGGTGCTGGTTCCCAAGTTTGATCCGTATCATCAGAAGGAGGTGTGCTTGAAGAGGATGTAGACACCACCCTTGATCTCTTCCTTGCTAGGGTTGTGGAAGACAATGAAGGATCATCAGGAGGAGTGGCTTCCTCAAATGATACCTCGCCTTGATTGTCGATTTCCTGATGTGCCCCTACTTCGGGAGGAACAACTATTGTGGGCACTTGTTGTGACCCTCCATGCACCTCTGCATGCGCATCTCCTTGCGCTGCCTCTCCTTCCACATGTACTTGGGCTTGTACTTGCACATGTGATTGTTGTTGCCGCTGTGGTTGTTCAACACTCGTCAGATGAGCTACAACAACCTGTGTTGATTGAGGGACATTGCTGCTGCTTTCTTGCGATGAGCCAACATCACTGGTCGATGGTGATTGAAGAAGTATACTGGCTGCCTCTGCAGCACTCAAGGGCTTGGACTTAAGTTGGCGTGGTGGTGGTGGTGGCACTGAGCCCAATGGAGCGGGGGTGCTGCTGCCAGCTTGGTCCCCAGCAGATCCCGCTGCAGCTGCTGCAGGCATACTTTTTTTTTTACTCACAAAAAAAGGGGCGGGCGGCACACCAGTGTCCTTGGTAACTTGCTTCTTCTGCTCCTTACTGGCACCTTTCTTGCTAGAGGAGCTACGGGTTACTTTTTTTGGGGCCATCTTCTTCAGAGCAGGTCAGCAGGCAGCAGTTGCACGAGTTGCAGAGGGTTCTGTGTCCAGACGTGACGTCGCGTGACGTTATGCTGCACACACCGCTGCAGGACTTCTTCCTGGCACTGGTGGTTCTATTGAGTCTTCTTGTGCACCTAAAAGCAATGGAAGACAGAGGAACATCAGTTCAGTT